>NC_140588.1:439902920-440548331 GCF_964204655.1 Triturus cristatus
TTTTTGGACCAGCCCTACTCTAGACGCTGTGCTGCAAATGGCTGTTCTTCTTCAATTATGGGGCAACCAAAAATATACATGGTGATTGGGAGAGAAATGCAACACAATGGAATTGGTGACCAGGGAACAAGAGTTTGACAAAACTCTTCTTTCCAGTGTCCTTCAGAGAACCATCACTGGCAGGCACCTATTGTTTATCAGGTGTAGGCGCTGTTGAGCACTGGCGGTGGGGCTGCTCGTCCAGCTCGGATCCAATCCCACGTTGCAAGGCAAGATATTTTTTTCTTTAGAATCACAGTCCATTTGCCCTGTTCGTTGACTGTCTAAACAATGCACCAATCTACCTTTCCCTAAACTGTCGTTGTTACCTCGGGCAGGGTACATGCATTCTATTCTTCACCAATACAGTCCATCCCTACTAATCTGACTTTCCCTTTGGTGCACTGATCCTCCTGCTGGGGTGAAATTGTACCTCAACACTCCAGGCACAGAGGGGTCAGGAAAAAGGGGGTCAAACTCAAAGAGACCAAGGGACAGAGGCTCAAACACAGGCGATCCCACATGCTAGGGCTCAACTGGCTGAGACTCAAGCACAGGTAGACCAACAGGCTGGGGCTCCTGGATAGCCCCTGTTTCTTTCCTTTCTTTTGGTGGTCCTGCTTTGTCAAACGCTTCTTTGCTCTGGAGCTCTGCCTCGATCTTATTCAAGTGGATGGCTCATAATGAGCAGCCAGGCTGTGCATCGGGTCCGGGCCCTCTGATGTGACTGCAGGGTATTCCGGACCTATTAGTGAATATAATGCAAACTTTTGGTTAACTGGCAAGGATAAAACTTTACATAAATTGTTTCAATCAAGACATCTAGATACCCTTTCCAGAATTGTTTGAAATTCGCACCATACGGGCTGAGCAATGTCTCATCATACCCACAAGAAATACATATGCATCTGGCAACATTCTTCTTTCTTCCCTGGCCTATTAATTCACCATCCCTCGTCCCTTCAAATGAGCCCTACTTTCAACTTAAACATCGTGACTTCCGGTACCTACCCAGCAGGGCCTGCTACAAACATTCTTTTCATTTCATCTTGGTCATTTTCCTTAGCTGGCTGATCTGCAAACACATTATACCTTCCCACATTATCAGTTACTTTCCAGTGGACACTACCCTTACTCACAATTCACAACCCGGTTACTCAAGCTAACTAATAAGGGACTTGTGATGTCTCTGCAACTGTATATAGTGTTGTGGTAACAAGAGCAATAGTGGTGGTGCCACCTGGGAATTTTAAACAAGAGCCATCAACCTATAGTTCCCTTAAGGATCAGATAAGGGATCATCAGTAAAGTCAACCCGTCCTTTCATTTCCTTTTCAATTCCATCATTTGGCAGAAAGGAGGGGCAGTAACATGGCTGATCTCAGGTGACATCTTTTAATCATGCCATTTTTGGCCAAAAATGCTACATTATATTCGGTTAAACATGCACTGGTGAGGTGTTGTGTCTCTGTTTATTCAAGGGCATGTTCACAGCATGGTGTACCATAACTGTAAGATCAGTGGCTAAAAAAAGTCCAATCGATTTTATTATGGAGATGGTCATCGTCATGACCGCCCCCTAGACAGCTAAGGAGGGCTATTGTGGTAGCATCAAAGACAGAAAGTGCACAACAAGCCGTCTTGTGTACTTACAATACAAAACAGCATGCAACAATATATGTACCAAGCACAGAAGCCAAAGAAAGCGCCGTTTGTTAGTTGCCCAAGTGTTAGTTGCCCAAAAGACTGTTTCAGGCATTCAGGGTAAAGTCTTATGTACTTCATGCACCCCATGCACCTCATTTAATGTGTTAGTTCTTCAAGGAGCTAATCTCCTGCCCCCCTTCGACAGTAGGTGACCTAAGTTGGAAACTTCCTGTCAACAATACTTACCCCTTTGAACTGCATACTCCCTGGCCATTCAAAGCTAAATGCAATAACTATTTTTTAGAAATGGGGGTCTCCAGTTGGCAGAGGTAGGTACCTTTGTCCAAATAGGGACCCTTCCGTCGAGTCAGAATAAGGGGAATACATGCATTAGATACCCCCTTGGTAGCTTGGCACGAGCAGACAGGCTTATCCCAAAGGCAATGTGTAAAGCATTTGTACCAACTCTCACAGTAACACGGTAAAAACACCAAAGAAGGACACCACACCAAATGCACATCCTCGGTCTCTGTCACACTGAAACCAGACAGTCAATCCACAATCAGGCAGAGGCACACAGAAATGTTGAACAAGAAAATAACCCCTTTCTAAAAGTGCTATTTTCAAACACAGAGTTTAAAACCATCCTTACTAAAATATGTGTTATCAAATTGTGGGTTAAGGGATACCAGACCCCGATTTTCTATCTTATCCCTATGGAAAGATGTGCTTGTAAAATGTTACAAAGCATTCCCCATTCTGTACAATGGACAAGCTAGCCTTACAATAGTAAAAAACATGAAATTGATAGTATTTCACTATCAGGACATGTTACACATACAAGTACACATCCTACTTTTCACATACACTGCACCCTGCCCGGGGGAGTACCTTGGGCCTACCATAGGGGTGTCCTATGTACAAACTGTGCACAGGCACTGCGGTGGCAGGCCTGAGACATCTTTTCCAGACTACTCATGTGGGTGGTACAATCAGCGCTGCAAGCCCACTAGTAGCATTTTATTTACCAGCCCTGGCACACTCAGTGCACTTCACTAGGGATCTACTGGTAAAGCAATATGCCAATCAGGGATCACCAAGCACAATATCAATTTACACAGGAAGCGCTTTCACTGTGACACTGATCAGCAGTGACAAAGTGCCCAAAGCATCTAAGCCAGCAAATATGAAATCCAGCAGATCATCAAAAACATAAGAGGTAGAGGCAAAAATTCAAGCAAAACCACGCCAAGGATGCCAGGTCTAGCACTATTTAACTGTACTGCCCCTACAACTTTGCTGTTTGTCTGAAATGATGAGCAAGTAACTACCCTTTTTAAACATTTTGATGGATGCTCTGTCTTTCTGCATAGTCCTAAGAAGCGCAGCGTAGCCTATGACTCCTAGCAGTCAATGTGAATCCAGACAAAGACCTATTATTGAAATAAATAGTACCGCCCAAAAATGTATTTTAGATCAGTGATAGAAAAATATTGAGCAACAGAAAGAACCATTAGTAGAAGCTGTTGCTGCAACCCTCTCTAAAATTGACTTACAATTTCTCTTTTAAATCTCCTACAACTTTGATATTCTTTACTAAGTGGGGTAAATCTGGGCCTTCCACCGTTGCCAAAATGGACTTGGTAATGCCAGAAATGTTAGAACCAAATATTTGATCTTCAATGTTCTTATTTTCTTTCTGAAAAGAATTCACGTTTGCCCCGGACAACATTTTCAATATAATTTTAGCATTCTCCATAGTTTGAGGGAGCATCTGAGCTTGAAAAACTCCTGTCATTGGTACCTTTTTCTGAAATAACATTTGCATTTGCTGAGCTGGCATTTTTAGTACCTGCATTTCTCTCTGTTTTGCGCATTTCCATTTACTACGTCTCTTTCAGTTTTACATGTCTTCCTCCAATGCTCAAATCTGTTACAAAGATGGCAAAAGAACACCTTTTCCAGCACTGCATGAGCACCTTTTATCTTTGCTTATAAAACAACACATTGTAACTCATATTTATTCCCTGCAACAACTTTTCTGAGCAAACTCCCTCTGTACCATCATATTTTTTTTCTTTTCACTTCTCTGTCTGCCTCTCTTGGTCTTCTCACGCAAGCTGCCCAATCTCCCCTCCTTTTATTTCTGCGAGCAGAGACGGCGAAAGAAATTCCATTCTTATCTCAAGACTGAAGACTAAATCACAAACTGTGTATTTCAGCCTTCTCTCTACACTTTCAAAGATGCCTTTTTATTCAGCACAAATACACGCTACCTTGAATGTTGAAGACACATTTTCCAAATTAAATACACATTCTATAGTGAGGTCAAATCTACATTTAACACACTCACTCAAATCAATCATGAATTAATTACTTGAGCATTCCTTACACTACCCATCAGACTAAAAGCATCAGCATCTGAGCAGGGCTCATTCATTCATTTTTACTTTCATGTTCCAAACTTTTAAAATACAGCTTTATGTCTGTAAGTCAACACAGCTTTTGTCATTTTGCAATGTCCAAAGCTAAATGTGAGATCTGGGCACCCTCAGAGCACCCCTGTTTTTCTCTTTTTTTTATTATTACATCATGCTCTCTAACTGTCTTACTTCACATTCTCCCCCCATTACACATTCCTTTGTCCTTTCTCAAACCATTCATCCCATGCAAAAACCAAACATATATATAATATTACTATATTCCTTTTTTTTCACTTTGTTCAAAAAGAGGTGCTGGCTGATCTTCTTCCATCTACAAAGCAACAACGACAACAAGAGAACAAATTAAGCTCATTCCAGGCATTTTCAAGAAAGGGCCCAAATTCATTATTTGGCCTGGCAAAGGAATTGCAAGTAATTTTTCCCAAAACACAGTCCTCAGACCATACCAAAAACAAACTGATCGTGCACCATATTCACACATAAAGTGAAGCGCTTGTTCCAAAGATGATCCTCAGACTGTGCCAAGCAAGGGAAACCACAAGTCAGTCCTCTGACTGCACCAAGACAAGATAGACTCTGGCCCCAGGCCTTTTCAAGAATGAGCCAAATCAACAAGTGGCCTGGCAGATCGTTCAAAAATGCTCGGTATCACAAGGTTCCGCAGACCCACCAAGTTAACCAAGACGGCACTGCACTTACCAAAAAAACAAGATGAACTCACCTGGTGCACACATGTCAAACAAGATTATTCTCCACTGCTGACTCTTCAGACCAAACGGTCAGATCCAAGGATTTTGCTTTACAGGACCCCAGCCGAGATGACCACTAGACAAGGAGCTGCCCGATCCGACAGGCGGGGCAGCCACAAGACCCAGGCTTTATCATATGGGGATCCCCAATCCACCCATTCGACCGGACGCAAACTCGACCCTACAGCCTGACTAAGGGTGGGATGGGTCACCTGGTGGAGTCTCTGTTTGGGAGCCAACTGAAGGAAGTGACCCAACGAGGGTTACCCGGGTCACTCTTGACCTCCTCTAGCCTTCCAAGAAATGAAGAGTCGATGATGCAGTAGAGAATACAAGCAAACTAGTTTTTTCACAAAGTACACTGCAGTGGAGTCCAATCTGACCAGCCTCCTATGATGGCTGATGAGGGACTGACTTCAGAACACTTGGTGACATAGAATAAACTTCTCCAACACCTCCCTAGTCCTGCCCCTGATGAAAAAATACAGCGTGGGCAAACACTGAACAAAGGGAGGCACAGAAGGATGAGTTAGGAATCTGAGACCAGGCACACACTATCTCTCTGGTGAGGTTGTACAGTCTGTGTTTGCAGTTGGGATAGTGGGAGCACCCTCTATCTCAGGGAAAGGTATGCGTTAAAAAGCAACTTTCTCATGCTTTTGTGAGGCCTAACCTTGGAGATGCAAATGCATCCCAGCAGAATTCTGCTGAGGTAAGCAACATGAGACAAAAGTTTGATCTTAGTTACAGAACAAGATGGCGCCAATAAAGATGGCGCCATGAATGCTAACCGAACATGGAATAGAGTTTGAGCATAGCAAAGGGAGCATTTTGATTCTATGCATTATGGAAATAACATTTCAAATCTAACACGTTGGCCACAGGGTCAAACCTTCAGCTAGACCTACAGCATCTGCCTGTGCATCCTGTCAGAGGCTTTCTAAACCATGCTATTTTTTTGTAAAAAAATATAGATTTTTTCACAAATTGAAATTTTTTGACAAACTGGTTATTTTATGTCCTAATACAAAATGGCAGCGAGCCTTATCACGATTTTCATGAAAATTGCTACTTGACCAAAGTGAACTTGTTCGTTTTCTGTTTTTAGCCCCCATTTTCCAAGCGTCTGAGTACCCCTGGGGTCATTCACCCTGCTCCACTCTACTCCTTAGAATAGTTTTTCTATTACAGTAACACGGTAAAAACACCAAAGAAGGACACCACACCAAATGCACATCCTCGGTCTCTGTCACACTGAAACCAGACAGTCAATCCACAATCAGGCAGAGGCACACAGAAATGTTGAACAAGAAAATAACCACTTTCTAAAAGTGCTATTTTCAAACACAGAGTTTAAAACCATCCTTACTAAAATATGTGTTATCAAATTGTGGGTTCAGTGATACCAGACCCCGATTTTCTATCTTATCCCTATGGAAAGATGTGCTTGTAAAAAGTTACAAAGTATTCCCCATTCTGTACAATGGACAAGCTAGCCTTACAATAGTAAAAAACATGAAATTGATAGTATTTCACTATCAGGACATGTTACACATACAAGTACACATCCTACTTTTCACATACACTGCACCCTGCCCGGGGGAGTACCTTGGGCCTACCATAGGGGTGTCCTATGTACAAACTGTGCACAGGCACTGCGGTGGCAGGCCTGAGACATCTTTTCCAGACTACTCATGTGGGTGGTACAATCAGCGCTGCAAGCCCACTAGTAGCATTTTATTTACCAGCCCTGGCACACTCAGTGCACTTCACTAGGGATCTACTGGTAAAGCAATATGCCAATCAGGGATAACCAAGCACAATATCAATTTACACAGGAAGCGCTTTCACTGTGACACTGATCAGCAGTGACAAAGTGCCCAAAGCATCTAAGCCAGCAAATATGAAATCCAGCAGATCATCAAAAACATAAGAGGTAGAGGCAAAAATTCAAGCAAAACCACGCCAAGGATGCCAGGTCTAGCACTATTTAACTGTACTGCCCCTACAACTTTGCTGTTTGTCTGAAATGATGAGCAAGTAACTACCCTTTTTAAACATTTTGATGGATGCTCTGTCTTTCTGCATAGTCCTAAGAAGCGCAGCGTAGCCTATGACTCCTAGCAGTCAATGTGAATCCAGACAAAGACCTATTATTGAAATAAATAGTACCGCCCAAAAATGTATTTTAGATCAGTGATAGAAAAATATTGAGCAACAGAAAGAACCATTAGTAGAAGCTGTTGCTGCAACCCTCTCTAAAATTGACTTACAATTTCTCTTTTAAATCTCCTACAACTTTGATATTCTTTACTAAGTGGGGTAAATCTGGGCCTTCCACCGTTGCCAAAATGGACTTGGTAATGCCAGAAATGTTAGAACCAAATATTTGATCTTCAATGTTCTTATTTTCTTTCTGAAAAGAATTCACGTTTGCCCCGGACAACATTTTCAATATAATTTTAGCATTCTCCATAGTTTGAGGGAGCATCTGAGCTTGAAAAACTCCTGTCATTGGTACCTTTTTCTGAAATAACATTTGCATTTGCTGAGCTGGCATTTTTTGTACCTGCATTTCTCTCTGTTTTGCGCATTTCCATTTACTACGTCTCTTTCAGTTTTACATGTCTTCCTCCAATGCTCAAATCTGTTACAAAGATGGCAAAAGAACACCTTTTCCAGCATTGCATGAGCACCTTTTATCTTTGCTTATAAAACAACACATTGTAACTCATATTTATTCCCTGCAACAACTTTTCTGAGCAAACTCCCTATGTACCATCATATTTTTTTTTCTTTTCACTTCTCTGTCTGCCTCTCTTGGTCTTCTCACGCAAGCTGCCCAATCTCCCCTCCTTTTATTTCTGCGAGCAGAGACGGCGAAAGAAATTCCATTCTTATCTCAAGACTGAAGACTAAATCACAAACTGTGTATTTCAGCCTTCTCTCTACACTTTCAAAGATGCCTTTTTATTCAGCACAAATACACGCTACCTTGAATGTTGAAGACACATTTTCCAAATTAAATACACATTCTATAGTGAGGTCAAATCTACATTTAACACACTCACTCAAATCAATCATGAATTAATTACTTGAGCATTCCTTACACTACCCATCAGACTAAAAGCATCAGCATCTGAGCAGGGCTCATTCATTCATTTTTACTTTCATGTTCCAAACTTTTAAAATACAGCTTTATGTCTGTAAGTCAACACAGCTTTTGTCATTTTGCAATGTCCAAAGCTAAATGTGAGATCTGGGCACCCCCAGAGCACCCCTGTTTTTCTCTTTTTTTATTATTACATCATGCTCTCTAACTGTCTTACTTCACATTCTCCCCCCATTACACATTCCTTTGTCCTTTCTCAAACCATTCATCCCATGCAAAAAACAAACATATATATATTATTACTATATTCCTTTTTTTTCACTTTGTTCAAAAAGAGGTGCTGGCTGATCTTCTTCCATCTACAAAGCAACAACGACAACAAGAGAACAAATTAAGCTCATTCCAGGCATTTTCAAGAAAGGGCCCAAATTCATTATTTGGCCTGGCAAAGGAATTGCAAGTAATTTTTCCCAAAACACAGTCCTCAGACCATACCAAAAACAAACTGATCGTGCACCATATTCACACATAAAGTGAAGCGCTTGTTCCAAAGATGATCCTCAGACTGTGCCAAGCAAGGGAAACCACAAGTCAGTCCTCTGACTGCACCAAGACAAGATAGACTCTGGCCCCAGGCCTTTTCAAGAATGAGCCAAATCAACAAGTGGCCTGGCAGAACGTTCAAAAATGCTCGGTATCACAAGGTTCCGCAGACCCACCAAGTTAACCAAGACGGCACTGCACTTACCAAAAAAACAAGATGAACTCACCTGGTGCACACATGTCAAACAAGATTATTCTCCACTGCTGACTCTTCAGACCAAACGGTCAGATCCAAGGATTTTGCTTTACAGGACCCCAGCCGAGATGACCACTAGACAAGGAGCTGCCCGATCCGACAGGCGGGGCAGCCACAAGACCCAGGCTTTATCATATGGGGATCCCCAATCCACCCATTCGACCGGACGCAAACTCGACCCCACAGCCTGACTAAGGGTGGGATGGGTCACCTGGTGGAGTCTCTGTTTGGGAGCCAACTGAAGGAAGTGACCCAACGAGGGTTACCCGGGTCACTCTTGACCTCCTCTAGCCTTCCAAGAAATGAAGAGTCGATGATGCAGTAGAGAATACAAGCAAACTAGTTTTTTCACAAAGTACACTGCAGTGGAGTCCAATCTGACCAGCCTCCTATGATGGCTGATGAGGGACTGACTTCAGAACACTTGGTGACATAGAATAAACTTCTCCAACACCTCCCTAGTCCTGCCCCTGATGAAAAAATACAGCGTGGGCAAACACTGAACAAAGGGAGGCACAGAAGGATGAGTTAGGAATCTGAGACCAGGCACACACTATCTCTCTGGTGAGGTTGTACAGTCTGTGTTTGCAGTTGGGATAGTGGGAGCACCCTCTATCTCAGGGAAAGGTATGCGTTAAAAAGCAACTTTCTCATGCTTCTGTGAGGCCTAACCTTGGAGATGCAAATGAATCCCAGCAGCATTCTGCTGAGGTAAGCAACATGAGACAAAAGCTTGATCTTAGTTACAGAACAAGATGGCGCCAATAAAGATGGCGCTATGAATGCTAACTTAACATGGAATAGAGTTTGAGCATAGCAAAGGGAGCATTTTGATTCTATACATTAATGAAATAACATTTCAAATCTAACACGTTGGCCACAGGGTCAAACCTTCAGCTAGACCTACAGCATCTGCCTGTGCATCCTGTCAGAGGCTTTCTAAACCATGCCATTTTTTGTGAAAAAAAAGATATATTTCACAAATTGAAATTTTGTGACAAACTAGTTCTTTAACGTCCTAATACAAAATGGCAGCGAGTCTTATCACGATTTTCATGAAAATTGCTACTTGACCAAATTGAACTTGTTCGTTTTCTGTTTTTAGCCCTGATTTTCCAAGCGTCTGAGTACCCCTGGGGTCATTCACCCTGCTCCACTCTACTCCTTAGAATAGTTTTTTTCCCTAGTTGCTTTTGGTAGAGCTGGAAATTGGCCTGTTCCTTACAGTGGGGTTAGTTATTTCCATCCTTATGTTGTGGTATTATGTGATTGAGGGTTAAGAATATGGGTGTTACGCATGGACGCCACATACATTTTTTGTAATTGGTGTCAATGGTTTAGCTGGTTTTGCAGAACTCCTTGAGCAGCTGCATAGCCATTTTCAATATGAACCTGACCGTTGATTTGGTTATTCTCATGAGTAGTAACTATTTACTAGTAATCCCCAATTGTCTCAGTGGTTCTGTTCCTCATTGCACTTCTTAGAATCCACCTACCCCTAACTGAATTGAGTACATGGGAGTAATCCAGGGAAGGTGATGCTGAGATTCATTATTTTCCATCAACACTCCCGGATGTCCTCCCTGGCAACAATTGCTGTTCCGTGGGAGGGTGCATCCTGCTCTCCTTCTTGATATCCCACCCAAGGACTTCCTGGAACAGGAAATAGTGGATGGGCGATGGGGCAAACTTACATTTTAAAGGAATTAGGAATTGTTGCTAGCCTACTCAGAAAGGGGCTTCAACTCATTATTAATATGAGCCATGAAATGCAAAAATAGGAGTAGGAGTAATGTGAATGATGGCAAGTCTTATAGACGTTTCCAAAACTTCCACCATGAGCAGTTTCATGCATCCACATCTTCACAGGTGCATATGGATTATCAGTGATATGTTACAAACAGGCTTCCGGAATATGTCACTAAAATCTTTGTCTTGGTCGAACAGGTGTGTAAAATCAGAGTTTTGGAAAAAAAAGTTTGGATTTAAAACAAATCATACAGATTGTCACTTTATGTTTCTGAGAAAATGAAGATGGGCCCGATTCACAGAACAAACTTAAGACAAAATCCTAAACTTAGTACCATTTTGGTATTCACAGAATGCACTTACTACTTCTGGTATTCACAGAATGAACGTACTACTTTTTCGATTCACAGAATAAACTTACTACTTTTGCTATTCACAGAATGGATTTACGACTACTAAACTTACGTAGTCGTAAATCCATTCTGTGAATAGCAAAAGTAGTAAGTTTATTCTGTGAATCGAAAAAGTAGTACGTTCATTCTGTGAATACCAGAAGTAGTAAGTGCATTCTGTGAATACCAAAATGGTACTAAGTTTAGGATTTTGTCTTAAGTTTGTTCTGTGAATCGGCCCCGATGTGTTTATATCTTAGGACTGCCAGAGGGTCAAAGTATATATTCGGAGCTGCTACATTAGGCTAGCAAGTAAGCATTTCCAAAGGTTATGGCAACAGTGATTCTTGTTTTCCTTCTGTCAGTATACAATGCCACTGAAGGCCCCCCACAGCACAAAAGCAGATGTAAAATGAGTTACAGTGACAAACATCGTATTTCATAGAAAGTCTACATCTAGCAATTGCCACCAGATGTTGTTCAACGCTATTGCCTTATCCTGTTAGGAACTGAAAAAGATTGTTGAGGCTACCCTCTTGAGCAATATTTCTAAAAATATGTGGGATAACACATATGTGGGTTATTAAAATAATGGAATGTATCCACAATAATTGGAAAAATTCCTCTGCTCCCTATGCAATATGAAGCTACACTACCTTAGCATCCCACTTAATTGTGCCAAGACTCATTTATAGTTGTGAAATAGGTTGTTTTAATGATGTTGCATATGTTACAAAAATATGTTATGTTTTGGCAAATTTGTCCATCAGATCCCAACTCTTGCAAACAGTTGTGAACTAACTTTTAAAATAAAAACATATTGTATATTGCAATACTTGCAAGCCAAATATGAAAACAATATTCATAAGCAAAATAAGATAGTTGCATTTTCAAAACCTCCTCCATCTATTCGGGGGCTTGCTGAATCACACGACCACATACAAAAACTCTGTACCATCGAAGACCAGACAAAATATGTTGCTTATAAAGCAACAATTAAAATTTCCTCACGCAGTTTATCAATTAATTAGGTAGTGGATTAGACTTTCAAACCAGCATCTGGGACCATAAACATGGGTTATTTTTTCTTTTATTTGTTCGATTTTTATGGCTTTAGGTTTACTAACTAATACTTGATAAATAAGACAAAATTATCAAAAACGTTTGGCTGGTTTGGCTCTACCTTAGATTTTGTGTCTCCAGAGATGATCTATGTATTTGATAGCTGTATAGTTGCCCTTAAGTAGGAAAATTAAACAGCAAGTGTGTTGTCTCATGAACGCATGGATAGCAATGAAACCTGAAAGCAGTTCTAAATAATTGACCTGCATTTACAACTCCTTCTGAGCCCATAGACCTCCATTCAAGAATGTAGCTCAACAACTTCTCCATCCTGACATAGGGCATGATTATGAGATTGGCCGTGCGGGAGTAGGACAGCCACGCTCCCGCCCGCACCGCCAGATTTTTTTTTTTGTCAACGGCGGACGATTCTTTGGCAATCCCATGGTGGTAAATAGGCACTGCAATGGGAGCTTCAAAGGCAGCAACTGCACAGCATGGACTAATGCAGTCCATGCCATGCAGGTACTGGGGTGCATGCAAACAAGGGGACACAACATCTGCTCCCTTGCATGCACCTCATGGCCCAGAGGCAACAGGGGGCCCTGTAGGGCCCCATTTGTTTCCTTCCAACACGGTTTCAATGGAGGAGGAACCACCATGAACACCGTGACTGGGAGGAAACTCGTAATATGCATGGTGGGTGGCATATTGCTGCCTCAAGATCGCTGCACCACTGCCAGGAATTTCTGATCCCTGGCAGTTCCGGTGGTGCAATGGCGGTCTGACTGCCCAAGCTGTAAGGGGGCGGTGTGGCGGTGGCTGGACTGCCACCACCTCGCCACCATGAGTCTTGCAGTCCCTGGACTGATAGACTCATAATCTGGCCCATAGTGTAATGAATCGAGGACAAAATTAAATATGGGCCTCCCATTCCAAGTGTGAAGGTCATGAAATCTGAATTTAAGAGGCCTTTTCGAGATTACATCTTTTGAATCATTTTAGGATCCTCATTGTGAAGAAGACTGGGAAAACTGCCTAAATTGAAGAAGCTATTATTTAGGACATATGTCTTAAATGAATGTGACACAGAGTAGGGAAGAGGAAGAGCTCCATCCACAAAGCCTTGATTGAGGTAGGCGTAGAGTGCAAAACCGTCAAAACTCTATAATCTGTTTTTGGGACAAAATAGATTTTCTAGAGTGATAATGAAACAGAAATTTTCCAGAAGTAAAACCAGAATTTGAAGATGATTTTATAGAAGTGATGTGTCCTTTTTTAATATTTTTATTATTTTTCTTCATGCAAAAAGACCACTTTATACATGTCAAAGCAATCCTTACAGCAGATTTATAAGAGACAGTTTTTCTTGAGAGCATATTTCATCATATGGATAATAAACAGACACATTCGTATTCTTGAATTACCCTATCCAACCAAGCAAATGTAGAGAGAGATATACCAAATCTATTTTCTCATACAGCAACTTTAAAGAAGTTCCAGGTTCTAAAAAAGTGTGAGTGACTCATGCAGTTAAATGTATAAATCACTATACAGGTAGTAAATATTCACATATATCCGTACGAATCCAGACAGGGCAAATATAGAGAGGAATACAGCTAATCTCTCTTCTTATGCAGAAACTTTACAGACGATCCTAATCCTGATAAAGTGCAAGTGCCTCGTATAATAAAATACAGTGACTTTATTCTAAAGGGACCCATTTTGCCCCATTGCTTGGAGATAGAATAAGAGTAATAAAAAATATTATATGAGTATAGCTCTCCACACTTAACCTGTCACCCTGATAAGGGCGTAGTCAAAAAGCAGGTGATCATATGTTGCCATAGATCCCAAACCAAAAAGTTGAGGCTACCTGGCACAACCAGTGAATAGACTATGAGAGGGAAACTCTCCGTTTAACCCTCGCTGACACTTGCCTCATTCACCCATTTAGGAATTGGGCCCCGATCTTTTGCCCTATGTCCTTTTTCACCCTTTCAGGTTATATAAGAGAGTTTCTATAATGTACATTGCTAATATTTTGGCCCACCAGCTACTAAAAGTGGGAGGTTCCACACTTCACTATTGCAAGGTGATACAGAGTCGAGCAATAGCCCTTGCCAAAAATAGAAAACCTGTCTCTGCCATCACTGCCTCACCTGTCTCCGTACTATCTAATACCCCCAAGATCATTAGAGCGGGAGTAATAGACACCGATACACCTAAGATCTTTTCAAAGAATTCCTTAATATCATGAAAAAAATTAATCAGCTTAGGGCACGAATAGAACATATTTAGGGTATCAGCTGATTGTAGCCCACATCTGTTACATTTAGCTACATTTGCCGGTGTATAGTAAAGGTCAAAAATAGACATAAAATGTTGGGTCCTGAGTCTTCCTGTTCTTAACACTGACTTGCCAATTTCAGTGAATCCTCAATATAAATTCCCTCTGTTCCCAGCCTAGCTTCCCACTTTGCATTCTGCACCTCTATATCATCAGGGGATGCTTGAATCAATATCTCATAGATTTTACCAATTTGAGTCTTGGTCTTCACTGCTTCAACCACCAATATTTGCAATGATGGTCATACAGTTTTCATGTTTCTAGTGAGAAAGTACTGTAATTGTAAATATTTTAAAAAGTCGGCTCTATCTAACCAGTACAGCAGAAGGATAGTAGCTGTCCCTCCCTGTATAAGTCACCCAGGGATTTAATCCCCCTCTTCTCCCATCTATGCGTTACTTGACCTTGGAAGATTGACGGAAGGATGCCTGCCACCATCAATGTTGTATAAACATTTAATTTTGGGATACTTTATAAGTTGCTTTTACATTTTTTAATTTAGTCTCTTTATAATAACTAGGTTCTAATAGCTTTATCAGGCAGCCCTTGATATCACTTCTCAACACTAGTTTGTAAATAGTCCGTTTCTACGCATTGAGCATATTTACTAGATCCACAGAAGCAGGGTATCCATATGTGGCAGAATGCAAGCCCAGACATAAAATGGAAAGTTAGGGATTGCCCATCAACCTCGCTGCCTTTATATGCCCTCCTGGGTTTGCAATACCCCCATAAAAACCTGTAGCATACCTTTTCCAGGCTGGATATCCAAGATGAGGAAATTTCTAGAGTGATAGTCCTTAATAAAATAAAAACTTAGGTAGAATCAACATCTTGAGCACATTGCTTCTACAGGACAGTGAAAGATGTAGATGGTCCAATCTTTCCAATTCTCTACTAACATTATCTATGATCGGAGCAACATTCAAATGGACAATTTTATCTAAGAGAGGTGTGATTTTGACCCATAGATAAACCACCTCAGAGAAAACTTGGGGATCTATGCCCTGAAGATTTTCTGAGCATAGGATCTGTATTTTATCTACATTTAGCTTGTATCCTTAGCAAGCTCCAAACTGATCAGCTAAGTTGTTAATCTCCGGGAGTGCCGTAATCAGATCAGTGATGAGTACCATTATGTAGTCTGCATATACCAATGCTCTGTACTCAACCTCATCCACTGTCACCGTTATGATAACAGTATTTAACTCTAGTTTCTTTAAAAAGGGGTCAATATATAGGGCAAATAGCAAAGGAGAGCACAGACATCTTTGACTAGTGCCCCTCGTGATATCAAATGGAGCTGAGTCCTGCCCTGCTATGTGGATGGCGGCCATAGGTAGAAAATATAATGCTTTTATTGCCTTAACAAACTCCTTATAGAAACCTTTTCATTGAAGGACTGCCCAAAGGAATGGCCATGAGACATGATCGAACACTTTCTCAGTGTCTAATAGGATTACTCCTAATGGTGACTTCGTGGCCTGTGCCCAGTCCAGAAGGGATATGACACGGCAGACGTAGTCTATTTTGTCTCTACTGGGAATTAACCCGTGCTGATTATAACCAGAGGTTATTATCTCGCCCAGGCGATTTGTGAATATTTTAGAATATATTTTACTATTGCAATTAATAAGAGATATTGGTCTATATGAGCCTGGGTACAGTTCTGGTTTTCCTTTCTTTTGTAACACAACTAAGGTGGTCCTCTGCCACCAGGAAGGCACATATCCACTTTGGGCCTTCAAATACATTTGCAACACGTCCTGTTGTAAATCCTGGGAAAATGCTCTATGAAATTCCAATGGAATGCTATCGGGTCCAGAAGCCTTACCCAAAGCTAACAAATGTATAGCCTCTTCCATCTGTTTCCTGCTTATTGTGGCTGCTAGCCTGTCATTTTGTTCATTTGTGATCAGTGTCGTATTTTGGTCCATAAAGAAGTGTTCCCAGACCTTGACCCCTGATGGAGTTATTTCTTTAGTATATAGTTGCTTTTAGAACTCCTTAAAAACACTGCGCACCCCTGGTGTTGACTCATGTACATGGCCTGACTGATATCTGATCTCAGATATTCGGTTGGTTACTTCTTGCTGCCGAAAACATTTTGCTAAGAGCCAACCAGTGTTCTGCCCCAATTCATATTATTCATCCCTGTGTTGCACAAATTTCATTGCCACCTCAACCCCAAAATACTGATTAATCCTGGATTGTAAAATTGCTATTGCTTGTTGGCATCCCTGGATATCTTGACCATTAGTCACTTTGCCCATGAGATCAATTCCTGCTACTCTTAATTGCTCATACCAGCCCTGGATCTCAACCTGCTATGCCTTTTGGTGATGGAGAGAAACTTAGGTTTTCCCCTCGGATCCCAGCTTTAAAGTTATCCCAGACTATAATGTACAGCGCCGACCCCCTATTTATGTTGAAAAATTCTACTATTCACTGGGCCTTATAATTTCTGCAGGCTTGATTGAATAAAAGCTTTCTCTCAAAAGTCCATTAAGTTTGGTCTCTGGTGACTCCCGTCATTGAAATTCTATCACCAAGGGATTATGGGATAAAATAGCCCTCTGGAAGCTCTTGATCCCGAAGTGCACTGATAATGTATTTGAGACAAAATAATTGACTATCCTACTAGTTTAATATGGTGAGCTGAATAAAATGTAAAACCTCGGTTGGATACCTTATGTTTGAATCAGATAACTTCCAACCCATGTTCCCTCACCAAACCTTGCAAAGACGTAAAAACCTTCAGTTTCCTCCCCTGATATACTTGATCCTCTTTAAGATTGAATTGGCTATCTAAATGGATATTTAGATTTCTGCAAAGTATTAAGGGTTGTGGCCATGATGCAATCTCTGTGTTTAAGTAGTCCAGTACCTCAGGCTCATCAAGATTGGACCCATACACTGAACAGATCATCAAAGATCCGTCACCAGTAACAAATGCATATTCCGTGATGGCCTGCCGCTCAAACTTGTCTTCTCTGATTCGCTTGCAAGTGCCTATTCCTTTTTTTGTTACAATTGCCACCCCTCTTGATGTTGTCCCTTTACGAGTACATGCTAATATGTTCTACCCCAAATCCTTCAACCACCATCATTTATTCTATGATATGTGAGTTTCTTGGAGGCACACCAAATCAACCTGCATAAATCATAGACTTTTGGCTATTTTGCCCCTTTTGTTATCATTGAGGCCACAGATAGTCACCAAACAAATCTGAATTTTAACTCCAGTTATTATATTTAGAACAGATAGCCATATTTCAATACTGCACATCATGCTAATGCTCTCTAGAGTAACCATTATCTTGCTCCTTACAAAGCAGAGGATGCTATGACAATCAATACGAAAAATACAACTACTTGCTTTCCCCTCCCCCACCCTGCTACCCTCCCTAATACCTTTCTCTCCTCCCCCACCCCACCAACTCTCGCAAGCAGTTGGACCAACCAAGCCCTGTGATGGAATGTTATCCTTCCTGAGTGTCCGCCCTGGCCATAAACCTGATCCCCCAATCATAAACAGACTTATACGAGGCTTGTAAAAACTCTTTAGCCTTAATCTTTGATGTGAAGAAATGAAGCTTATGCCGTCAGACAACTTTTAGCTGACGGGGTTCATTATAAAAACCTAAGCTCCCTTCCTCTGAAATGGTTCAATCCTCTGACATAGCCACCAGCAATGTTCCACTTTGGAATGGCAGAAGTCAGGTCTAACAAAAAAAGTATGGCTGTTAAAGGAGAGCTGAGATCTGGTCGAGCCAGATCAAAAATCGCCTGATGAAGTAGAACATTTCAAATATAAATCAGAATTTCTCAAGATTTACTCCCTTCTATTGTATCCGACCTTTTCTGCTTCTATAGAAATCTGTGAGCACGTTGGATCTCCTGAGCCCAATCAAAGTTCCCCCGCTCAGGGAGAGTACCTTTAAAAATGTCAGTGACAAATGTTGGCACATTGTCCTCCTCTACTACCTCTGGGAAACATAAAATCCTGAAGTTATTTCATCTCAGTCTAATTTCAAAGTCTTCCAATTTCCATTGAGTGTCTGTTATTTGATTCTCCAGGGATGCTGCCATTTCTTTGTGTATTGAAGCCTAATTTTCCAGCATGACAACCCTATTCTCCATCTTAGTCATTCTCTCTGTAAACTCAGAACACATTTTAGAGACCTTACTGATGGCCTCCTGCATTTTCCTGCAGGCTGTCTGGACTTCATTGAATTCTAAATGTGTCTCTTCCCTATGAGCCATAATAATTTGGTATATTGACTCCAGTAAGGCAGCCTCAGATCCTCTCTGTGGAGTATTACTGATTACAGTGCCATCTCATTCCAAGACAGGGGAAATAGAACAGTCCAAGAGAAGCTCCCGACCTCTTGCTTCATTTCTGCTTGCTTTCCCACATGCAGATAGTTTTTTGCCCCTTTTTACTGTGGCAGTGTCCTTCAGGATATCATTTTGTTTCCCCGCTATGCTACTGGATTTACTCTCTTGGCTGTGTCTCTCTGTATCTGACTAATCAGATATATCCAATAATGAGAAGAATTTATCCCCACACTCAGTCTTGTGCCCCCATTTACCGCTGGTTTTCCCACAGGGTGTGCCCTCCCTGTATGTAAGATGGGGAGACTTATGTATAACCCTGGGCGTAGTTTGCGTAGCAGCACTACGTGTAGCTATGCTAAGTGCCCTTCGCACTACGAACGCTACGCGTAGCTACGCAAATTGCATAGCGCGGTAGGAAAATGCTGTTCGCACTGATTGAACAGTGCCAGATGCTTGTCCGCACTGTGCAATCATTGCAAATGGCATCTTGCACAGTGCAAGCGGTCGTTTTCTGCCGCTCGAGTAGATTTGTGCTCGAGCGGCAGCTTTCTCAACGCGGACTGGTAGATTCTCATCGTGAGTGGTCGCGAGGATACATGACACTCGCAATGAGAAACCTGACCTCCCCACGTTGAGAATCTCGCCGGGAGGTTGATTTTCCACGCTCCTGATCGGCAACTTGATGTTGCTGATCGCGAATGAGGAAAAAGTCTCACCGGGATGTTGATTTTGCTCGCTCGCGGTCGCCAACTTGACAATGAGGACCGCGAGCAAGCAGAAAATGCCCGCTACGCTCCGAGTTTTTGCACTGTGCTACGTGTGATTCGCGTAGTGCGTAGTAGCGCAATCTACGCAGGCTCCACGAGCGTAGCGTTGTACTACACCCAGGGTTACTTATGTATCTCATGGACGGCAGTTGAGGTCACTTCTGCTTCATTATGTTGGGTGAGGATCTGATCTTCCCTTCCCGGTACCTCTGGCTCCTGTACCACAGCTTTGCATAGCAGATTTTCAGTAGAGAGAGTTTTTCTCACCTCTTCTCCTGTGGTTGACAACTGTGATTGTGCCTTGCAAAGTACTGAATCCAGATGCTGTGGGATGGGGAAGCTCCCACCACTCGGGCCACTAACATCTCCTCCTTTGCCGAGAGTACCATGGAAGGATTGACCAAGCACCAGAGCTCCTTTCCCAACAGGACCTTTTCCACTCTCGCTGGGAGTTGTGCATGTGGGCTTTTGAACCAAATTTGACCAAACTCCCTCAGATTCAGCTGCAGCAGAGCCCTTCATTGCGTCCCTTGGATCCAAACATGCTTTTGTACAGGCTTCTTTGACAATATCCCTATTTCCGAATGGGCGGGGTCAGTAGGCCCTCCATGGCTGTTCATGTCTCTGGCTGCCTTCCCGGAGACATCGCTGGTCTGCTCTCTTGACCAGCTCTCCCCCCAACAGCAACACCAACCGCGAGGAGGGCCAGCAGCCGACCGAGCCGTCTCCAAACGACGTACGCCTGAGCTATAGGGGGCAACCATCCAAAGAAATCACTCCACAGTCTTAAGGTGTACTTCAGCCCTTTCATCCTTTTTAAGCAGATTTGGGAGACCTTGTAGAAGTGATGTGTCTTCATGCATAAGAAGGCTGTCGTCTAGTTAAATCGCAAGACATAGTTTGTAGGTGAGAAAGCACAGATTTGAAAAGACTGTAGAAAATACAAGGGGCTGATGAAAGATCAAAAGAGAGAGCAGTAAACTGATAAATGTGAACCTGCCATGGGAAATGAAGAAAAAGTATTTGATCCTTGCTGGTTGGAACTGTTAGATGACTTTAGGAGTGGGGGATAATGTGGAATTTGGCAGGCTGTGGAGCAGGGCCTTGCCACAATCTAAATGTGACCATATGAAGACATGAACAGCAGTCTTGAAATTACTTTATAGGGGAATGTTTTCACTTTTTTGCAGTAGAGAGAACTGTTCCAGGCTCTATTGGTTTCCTTTGTGATGTATTTTGTTACAAGAACAACTCTGAATGACTTGTATTGGGTGAATGATGAGGTTTGAATCCATCGAGGGTCATGCCATTGAGCCAGGTTTGCTAGTGGTGTGTTAATTGTTGCTTCTTGTTCTTGGTGAATAGTAGGAATTCTGACTTGGTGAAGTTCGGTTTCATCATCATGTAGGTGCTGCACAGGCAGGTCTGCAAGAGGTGCAGGTAGTGTAAGGGGCATAGTCAGGCTCCCCATAAGAAGGCAGCTCTAGTGCTACTAGGGGCCTGAAATCTGGAAAAGATGTACCACCTTTTTAATGGTGCTGTCATCATCCATGTGGGACCAAATACATCTTAGAACACCCCTGTAGTGAACAGGTCATTGGAGAGCCTCGTAGTAGAAAGAACATTTTGCTTCATCAATAAATCAATTCCTATTTATCTGACGCACTAGAGATCAGGACTATTAATGCAAAAAATGACAATTAAAATAAGTATTAACTTAAGTATTTTATTCTCTTGGAAGTAGCTATAGTGATAGTAAGTAAATTAGCATTGTTTTTTATTTACAATTGGCGCTGTAATATTCTGCCTAAACTTTTCACCCAAAGACTAAAAGCAAGTATTGTTAGTATCACTTCATCAATTTGTAAAGATACTCCTCCTTAACCTCAACCTACAAATAAATATTAAGAAAGAAAAAATATAAATGGGTATCTAGCTCCCCCAAAGTTGTAAGTCAAAGTGGACATCCCCTTCACCCGCCAGTGCCTGCATGAACTTGCTGATCACACATGCTTTTAAACACACACTGCACAAGGTCACTTTGTGACACTCTATGGATGATTTCGATGAGGTATGGCAGAAGCAGTGAAGCCAACGTTAAACTGTAAGCAGCATTATGATACACATTGTAAGAAGCTGGGTAACTAGTTGAGGGGCTGAAACCCTTCCCAAGCAACAACCACAATTTAGGCTTAACTCCTAGGCAATTTGTAAAGAATGTGTGCAACCCTTCAAACAGTAAGGCAGTGAAAACCCACCACGCAAGGCTCCCACAGCAATTTAGAAACATAGCATAATTTTTAATAAATACAACAAGACCAAAATAACAAAAGCCAATTAAGTAGAAGTGGAGATATGAGATATTAAAGATTTCAGTGAAAATAGTGCCAGAATGCACAACATGCCAACTGTGGGGATCAGGTCATTTTGGACAGGGACAAAGTCACAAGTTCATGCTGAGCGCGATGGAGCTCGGGTTGGCTTCTGGGGCCCAATTAGGCCCAATAATCAGGAGTACCTTGGATCCTTGTTTGAGGAGCATTGCAAGGTTCACTCATGCATCGTGCAGCCATGGTGATGCATCAGTTCTGAGGTGATGTGGAGCTGTGATGCGAGGTCCTTTGTCATTGTGTAAGATTACGACAATGAAGGCATGGGATGTGAAGTATGGCGTCAGGGATGCATCACACTGTCCAGGCAAGATTTCAGTTCCTAGGAGCTGTGAGGCTATGGAGTGAGAAACTGCATCATAGTCAAGACTGCTGTAGAGGAGGTCTGAGGTCCTGTCTCAGGAACGCTTTGAACAGGCAGCAATTGTGATCAAATAGCACAGGTGATGCGCCGGTTCTGCTGGAGATGTGCCACCCCATGGAGAAGATGCGTTGGTTCTGCTGGAATCCACAGATGGGCTGGCACAGCACTTGAGGCCAACTTCCAATGAACCAGGATTGGGGTGGCACCACTTGCCAGGGTAGGTCTCACAGATGACAGAGTTCAGGTGCTGGGTTCATGTTTGTTGGGGCCTTCTGTCCCTAAGGATCTAGTGAGGAGGCCAGCCAACTAGCCCTTAGAGTCACGCCAGGGTCCTGGGTTCAACAGATGCATGTTCAGTCCTTCTCACCCATGCAAGAGGGCCGCAGGTCAGCACATCAGTCCAGCAGAGTGGGATTCATTTCGACAGGACAGCAGTCCGTCTTTCTTTCAGAGTATCCACATGTCTAGGAGTGTACTGAAGAGATGATGTCTATGGTTCAGTATTAATACCAAGTTGTGCATTTGAAGTGAGGGAAAAGCTTCTATAGGTTTCCCTTTGAAGATCCCAGGCATCCGGCCTTTTGAGTCATGGCTCCAGACTAACTACGGCAGGTATGCAGCCCTTTATGTGGAGGTAGGGCACAGCTTATTCAAGTCTTAGTAGGGCATACAGGCATATCTAAGTTCTCTGTTGTGTGTGTGGCTTTCTAGGTGGAATACACAAAGTCCAACTGTCAGCTACACCCAGACACTGGTTACAGGCACTAAATGGCTAAGGCAGGAAAATGCCCACTTTCAAAAAGTGTATGTAATTTATCAGCAGGACAACTCTCTATGCCCACGAGGACCATACACAGTGAGCCGTGGGTCACATTTACCATGTCGGAAACCCCTTCACGTTTTCAGGGAGTCCTCCAATCAATGAATTGATTTAGAAATCCGGTGATATACTCCTAGTGGAATCGCATACAAAGAACAACAAACAGACTGAAAGGGTTCCTGTTGCTAATGAACATTAACAAATTAAATGCAATAGTTAATATGAGATAACATCAGAAGTGTAGATGACGCAGTGCTCAAGTTGAGTGCATAATCACAAAACATATACATATAAGACACTGCATAAGGTCCCAGGTTCAATACATGATTTTATTGATATGCACGTGTATAAACCATATCATAATACTGTAGATAACATTTCATCTGGGTACCAAGGGGAAAAAATGTCAACATTTAGACCCTGTGTAAGCAAAAGCATCTCTTCAGGACTAAGTCATCTGGCTCAGAACCAATGAGGAGAATTTCACGGACGTACCATGTACTTCAGGGATATACCAACACAAGGAACTCTGTATGAATCTAAACTTGAACAATCTATTGTCTCACAACAACACTTCCATGCATGCTGCCATGGACATGAAAGGAAGGTTCCGGAGCAATCAGATGACTATTCAAAATAGTCGACTTCCATGCCCTCAAAGATTGCATCTAAAATATATATACACATCCAATATGTGATTTCTGTGAGGTGGTGATCTCATCTGTTTCCATTGGCAATTGGAGGATCGTAATAATTTAACTATATTGCACAGTGAAATGATACAGAACACTTGTCTCCCAAAGCCAGCACACACTACCTTGTATAGAAGTTTCCCACTTTCGAAAAGTGGCATTTTCTAAATTGTAATTTAAAATGCCACTTTAGCAAAACTAAGAATTTTTCAATACAATTCCAAAGACACCAAACATGAACTGGTTACCTGCTCCCATTTTGAAATTGAAGTTTATGAAATGTTATATTGTAACTCCAAAGTTATCTTAGGGAGAGGCAGGACTTGCAGTAGTGACAAATGAATTGAAGAGTTTTTCACTACCCGGACATGCAAAACTTAAAATTACCATGTCCTACTTTTTAAATACACTGTACCCTGCCCTCTGGGCCATCCAGGGCCTACCCTAGGAGCTGATATATATGTATTAAAAAGGAACGTTTTGTCCTGGCGAAAGATTTATTTTGTCAGGTCAACATGGCAGTTTAAAAACTGCACACACAGGCTGCAATTGCAGGCCTGAGCTATGTTTAAAGGGCTACTGAAGTGGGTGGCACATTCAGTGCTGCAGGAACACTAGTCGTAATTTATGTACAGGCACTGGCACTGGGCACAGGTAGTGCCACTTTACTAGAGCATTATAAGTAAATTAATTGTGCCAATTTTGTATCAGCAAATTCCACCATGCTTTAAGGAGAGAGCACCCACACTTTAGTACTGGTTAGTAGTGGTAAAGTACACATAGTCCTAAGGCCAGCAAAAACATGTTCATAAAAAAAAGATAGGAGGAGGGAGGCAAAACATTTGAAGGTCATCCTGCTGAGGAGGCCAGGCCCAGCACAAGTGATCAGCAGGATGAGCCAGTATTGGCTGCTCAGTTAACAGCAGCCCACCAAACTTGAGCTGCACACTACACCACAGGGTAAGGTGCCTCAGTAGGGTCATGGAATGCAATCCAAGGGTGATACTTGACTGTTGTACAGGGACCAAACTTGTTGGGGGTCAATCTGTGTTCTGTTGGACACACTGTATGGATTCTGCCTTCCCCTCTCACTGCCATGAATGCACAAGCTGATGCCTGCATTGCCAAAGACCAGCAATAGTCCCCAGTGCATTACTGGTGCTTGACTTTGCCCCATTCCACTAATATTGGGAAAGGAATATCATTTTGTTTGTTATGCATGACAACAGCCCTACAATTTACCTATCAATGGCTTAGACCAACTGTTCACCTTTATAGAAATTGTTTTTTTTTTTATTGAGGTAAATCTTAAAAAACAGCAGAGTGGTATTGGGAATAAATATCACTGATCATTAGGTTGCCTGAAATCAGTATTGTGGGTCATCAGGTAGCACTCTCATTTGAGCACTGTTATTCTTAATTTACTGCTCCTATTCAATACTACCAGTTTTCATTTAGTGTTCACAATGAATGCCATAAATATTCATTTACTGTTCACATTGAAAACTGCTAATCTTAATTCACAATTAATTTAACTAGCCGTGTTCACAGTGAATGCTACTGAAAACTGCTGTCATTCAATTTGTGTTCAGAATGAACATATATGGTCTTCTTGTGACATTCAAAAGAAATACTACTGGCCATATTCATTCACGTGTAAATACTACTTGAGTAGAAGTGATAGTCTCCGATTCAAATTGTTCTGTCTCTGGGCATATTACTTAGTTTTCATGCATGCTAAGTTAATACTTTTTTTGAATAGTTAATGATTGAGCACCACCAGAAAGACTGAAAGAACATTTAACGATTTTATTTCCTGTTCATCAGAACATGGCACCATGGAAACCGAAAAATGCTGTTGTCACGGCACCTGAGCTATACTGTAGGCACGTTTGTACGAAGAACTGCCTTCTAGGGAGGAGAAGACTCTGAAACCCAAATGGGGTTGCACAGTTGGTATTTCCACCTGGGACACTCTTTAGCACAGAGCACCCCAGAATTTTTTTGTTGGGTAGTTCCTTTATCAGTTGGCTGTGGATTCCCCTGTGGACACATTGCCCGCTAAGCAGGAACCATGCGGAGAGGGTCTTTGCAAGGGTACTCTGAATCTTTTACCTAGGTGGGCCCTAAATATGTTCATGGGGGTGGGCGGGATTCATCTTCATACATTTGTTGAGTCCCAAAGGGCTAGTCCAGCCTTTCTGATTGGCAATTTTCCAAATGCAAAAGGAATATGATAAAATGTTGTATTTTGTAAATCTCTCATACAGTGAGAATAATGCATTGATATTGAATCTTTTTCTCATGATTTGAAGGCTATTTTGTCTAGGTGCTCTGTTGACATTGCAATTGTGTCATCACATATTCTATGATTCTGTAACTAATTTCAGGAAACAACCGGAACTCACCCTATTCAAATGTTTACCTGTTAATATCCGAATGCATGGCTTCTCTGGCTAATGTGCTTCATACGTACCAAATGATTTGAACTGTACAGAGAATTTTCCATGGGAACACGTGTCTTGGAATCCTACCTAGCAATGTAAAATGCCTGGCTTGGCTCATGAGACAGGAGACAAAAACATGTTGTCAAGTTTATATTTTTGTTGAATATTTTTATTAATACATTTTAATTTAACAGTGCATATGAGATTCACTTTTGTTACATAAAGGAGCACAAGGCCATAGATGTCTCTCATCTGGTTACATAAATCTTGCGTTTCTGGCAACATCAACATATATCTGTCCAGGTTCATAGCAATTGACTCTCATTGGAGACACTCCTCCTACCTCCCTTCAGGTGCATGTGTACTCATTACAACCACTTACATGGTTGTGATTAAAGTCTGCAACTCCCCCTGTGTACTGTTAAGTTCCAGTCCATAGTACCTGAGCCAGGGACGCCAAATATTGACATTTTTTTCAGGGTAACCTCTCATTTTATAAGTCCCTTGCTCCGCCCCCAGGTACATGCCCATCCCTGCTTTCCACTAACGTAGAGTTGAGGCCTGTGGTGCTGCCTGGTATTTGGCTATGTCTCTCTTGGCCACTACCAACCCCAGATTGTAAAGGATGAGGTTTCCCCTGGGCAGGTCTTCATCTTAAGTTATGATGAACAGTGCATATTTGGTGCCTCTCATTAACTGTCGCCCCAGTATCTCGCTTAGCTCTCTCAATATTTTGGCCCACTACCTTTGTATGTGTGGGCATTCCCATAGGGTATGTATGAATGTGCCACTATCTATCATGCTGCGAAGGCAGCCAGGGGGTTCTGTCCATCCCATTTCATGGAGTCGGGACCTTGTCACGTATGCCCTGTGGATGATTTTAAACTGAATTAGACATAACATTGATTGAATTGCCACCTCCCTTGGGTACATCAGGGCAGCCTTCCAGTCTATGTTCTCTAGGTCGCCCAGTGTGATCTCCCAGCTTCTCTCCAGGGCCCCCAAGCTGTCCGGGACATTATTTATGAGGGTATTATAGGTCCAGGAAATAGCCTTTTCGGTTTTCTCCCCTTGCAAGCGTCTTGCCTCCAGTGGTGCAAATTCGGGTGTGTTTGCAATATCTATTCCCTTTGCCTTCCATGCATGTTGTAGTTGCATGTATTTAAATCTATGCCTGTCCCCGAGCTGGAACTCTCGCTGCAGAGCTCCAAACGTCATCAGAGTGCCATCCTTTATCAAGTCTCCTACTTTAAAGATTCCGATCACATCCCAGTCTTTGAATCCCTTTAGTTTCCCTATATCTAGGAGGCGAGTGCCTTTCCATAGTGGGGTCTCCTTTGTTACCTTCTTATTCCAACCGACCCCCGACCCAACAGATGTAAGGCTCATCCAGAACACCATGACAACAAGTTCACACAAAAATCAATATAAACAAGAACTATGGGTTCAGAGATTCCCCATCTCAGAGGAAAAACCCACTCTACAAAAAAAACTCTGTGAACGAGCCCACTTCCGCTCCCCAACCCCTTTACTCTTAACATTCAAGACATGTGATTAACATTACTCCGGCGCTATGGAATTATGATCACACCCTGACCCCCGCCCCTGTATTGGCTGTTCAAGTCTGACCTGAAATGTCCGGTTCTCAGGTAAGGGTCTGCCCAGCCCTGTGGATGGTATTCACCCATCTGGATTCTGCCTATTTCTTTCCCAACCATGACAGGAGCCTCCCTGCCCTATCCCCTGTCTCGTAGAGGCGATGCCGCAATGCATGATACATCATCTTCGCCTCTTGGCATGCCAACACTATATTTAGCATGAGTACGTTCTATCTGGCGGAGGGTGGCATGACCAGGGTCTATGCCCGCGGCTTGTCCAAGTGCAGGAGTTTGATTTCAAGAGTCAAAATGTCTTGCATCTCTTTCCTGTGTTTATGTGCGATCGTATTTTGGGCTCTTCCTCTTAACACTGCCTTGTATGCCTTCCACAGGACCACTGCTGTTGTTACTGTTCCTTAATTTTCTAGGGAGGACAGCTCCGACTCTACTCTCACCTCCTTTGCTATCACTGGATCTCATAGGGCCCGATTCACAGAACTAACTTAAGACAAAATCCTAAACTTACTAACATTTTGGTATTCACAGAAGGCACTTACTCATTTTGGTATTCACAGAAGGCACTTACTCATTTCGGTATTCACAGAAGTTAGGAGTCCTAACTTTAGGACTCCTAAATGCCTTCTGTGAATACTGAAAGTTTTAAATTTAGGATTTTTCTCAGTTTAGGAGTAGTAAAGTTAGGACTCCTAACTTTAGGACTCCTAAATGCCTTCTGTGAATACCGAAAGTCTTAAAGTTAGGATTTTTTCTCAGTTTAGGAGTAGGGAAGTTAGGAGTCCTAACTTTACTACTCCTAAACTGAGAAAAATCCTAATGTTAAGACTTTCTGTATTCACAGAAGGCATTTAGGAGTCCTAAAGTTAGGACTCCTAACTTCTGTGAATACCAAAATGAGTAAGTGCCTTCTGTGAATGCCAAAATGAGTAAGTGCCTTCTGTGAATACCAAAATGGTAGTAAGTTTAGGATTTTGTCTTAAGTTAGTTCTGTGAATCGGGCCCTGAGTTCCCATGCATGAGGCCTCCATCACCCTATCCTTCCATGGGTCTTGCCACCCAGCGTGAGCCACAGGGGGGAGTGAACAGACAATCCTCTCACCAGGTACTCCACTCATCACCTTTTCGAATTCCCCCGCTGCAGCAAAAAAAAAATCTAGTCTGGAGAACACCATGTGTGCACCCGAATATTAAGAGTTTGCCAGCTCAGTGGGTGGTGTCGCACCAGTTATTCTCTAGTCCCAAAATGAGGGCAAAATGTGTCAGTTGTGTGTTCCCCTTCCCTCCCCCTGTCGCTTTAGAACGGTCTATGCTAGGATCGGCAACATCGATAAAATCCCCACCTATCAAGTGTAGGGTGGAGTCCGAAGCCAATAGAACCTCTGCCACTTTCTCTAGTGTCTGTCTTTGTAGCCACGGGGGCGCGTAAACACTAACTAATGTGATGTCTCTGTGTCCCCATGTTCCCTGTACTGCCACATATGTGCCCTGTGGGTCAGACCAGGTGTTGGAAACATGAAAGGGTACAGTTTTTCTAATGAGTATTGCAACTCCTCTAGAACCTGAAGTAAATCCTGCATGGGCTTAGGTGGTGTACATGCCTCTCCCCAGAAAGTTACAGCGCATCCCTCTAAGGTGTGGCTCCTGGATGAGCACTATGTTCGACTTAAGTCTCTTTTGGTATTTAGCCACTAGGCCTCTTTTAATTTTAATGCCCAAAGCCATTAACATTCCATGTCATTACTGTGCAACCCTTCTCAGCCACACCCTGTGGGGTTGTCTCTGCCATGTCCAAACTGAATATTGTGTCTCAAAGTGCTACCTGCGTTTCAATGTGCCTCTACTTTGCCTCTCTGTACCATAGATGGAGCCAAATTTCCTCTTTTTATGTATCCCTCATGAACCTTAACCCCCAACTCTCCGTACCCCACTCTCGTTTTGAACCTTCTGGGTGTGTTGCAGTGTGATTTGGGCTCCTGACCCAGGTGGAGTTTGATCTTAGCTTTCAAAGTTTTGGGCCTTACTACTGTCTCTCGTGTCCAGCCCTGAGACTCCGGCGGGTCTGTCCTTCGAGCTTTAGGGGGCCGTTCCTAGATCCATGACCATGCCTCTTCTGGGGTCTGAGAGAAGAACATCTTGTTTTGGAATATTACTTTAAGCTTGGCCGGGAAGAGCAACATGTACTGAATTCAGAGGTTTCTGAGCTTTTCCTTGATGAAGTCAAATGTTCTTCTCTGTTTCTGGACTTCTCTGGAGTAGTCCGGAAATACCATTATTTTAGTGTTGTCCATCCGGACCTCTCCCAGGCAGCTCATCTCACCCAGTATTAAGTCTCTATCCTGATAATTTTAAACGTTGGCTTTGACTGGCCTGGAGGGGTCCCCGCCGGAGGCTTGGAGGCAGGCATCCTGTGTGGTCGTTCAATCACGAAGCAGGTGGAAAACTAGGCATTTGTGAGAGTGACTTTAAGCCATTTGAGGAGAAAAGATCCTGCATCTGCCCCCTCAATCCCTTCTGGGAAACCTATGAATCACAGGTTGTTTCGTCTCGCTCAATTTTCGGCATCATCCACTTTCCACATTGTCTCTTTCAAGGAGGTTGTCAGGCTGGCAACTTCCCTCTTATTCTGAAGTTGTGTGTTACATCCTCTGTCTCTGAGATATGCTGCTCCGCATGTGCCACTCTTTCCGCCATGTTGCGGAGGTCTTGTCTTAACAGTGTCACATCTGTCCGTAGTTCTGCTACCCTGCCTTCCAGTGCCTCCCTGGATGACTGCATTGCCAGCAGGGGAGCAGCATTATTTGGCATAGGTGTAGGATTACCAGTCGCCTCCGGCAGTGGAGTCACCACTTTGGAGTATCTATCCATTTTCCCCTGCCTTTGGGGTTTTGGGTCCTTGTCTTCAGCCATGAGTTGTCCCTTTGTCCCTTTGCCTTAAGGAGACAATCCAGGTGTGCCAGGATATTGGCAGGTCTAAGGAAAGCTGATTTATTGCCAATTGGTCAGCCCTGGTGGGTCACTTCTTCTCTTGCACTGTATGTTGTTACTGGGTTTGGTTCTTGCCCCCAGCACCTTGGAGCTGGCAGAGGGCAGGCCTCCACACCGAGACCCCACGAACCTCAGCCAGCCTCTCGGTCTTCTACTCTTCCCGCCTTGAGCCCTGGCTGTACTCAAGTTTGTTGAGGCGGGACAAAGGCCCTCTGCACCCTGCTTTCTCTCCCACAGCCTCCCGATAGCTCCCTGTGGACTCAAGCCCTTTCTCCGTGGCACACAGCAGGCGCGCCCAGGTATCACCGGAGAAGCGTCGGGAACCCCGGGTGTCCGGTATCACCTTGGCAGCCTCTGCCGGATATTCCCGGCTCGTCTCCCACCGATCTGATGAGTTGCAGCCGGGATCCGCAGGACTCATCCCACCCGGGAAGGCTTCGAGGGTAGTGACAATACAGGAAGTCTTCTGCCTTTGAATCTGCACCCGGCCCCGGAGTTCTTTCTTCTCTCCTTGGCTGCTCCTCCCCGGGTGTGATAGCCATCTTTGGTGGGTTAAGACACCCTTTCCAGCAGCTGTGTTGACACCCCTTCCTCGGTGGGAGTGCCGGCCCAAGTTCAGCCACCATCTTAAGTCTTCACCGTCTTCCTGCCTGGATTTGTCGGGCCTGTTCCGCTGTGTTCTGCTCCCTGGAATCTCCGTCGTCATCCCCCTGGATTCTGTGGTACATGGGAGCGCTGATTTGCCAGGCAAATTTGAACTAGAAGGTAGGTTTAATGTCAGGATTAAATTGGGGCAGCCGGAGCTTCAGCGGTTGTGTCTACTCAACTCTCCAGGGCCCTCATAGCTCAACAGTGATCAGAGATACCAGTATGCAGATCTTTAATTATTAACATTTAAAGATGAACAAATAGACGATTCGAAAGAATAGGGAGGAGGGAAGGCTCACCAGAAAGAGTGTTACCAAAGTTAAGCAACTTGTTCCCCTATTGGACACTTCAAACTACAGATTACTCACCTTTCAAGTAGATAACATATCCATCAATGTTGGTGTGGGTGCACAGGTTTAGGTGTAGGACACTGCCCTGGAGATCCTCCAAACTGGTAGCCTGATTGGAGGCAGATGCTCTTATCCAGAAGTCCTGTGTACCACACTCTCCTTGCTCAATCCAAAGCCACTATGATGATTGGGGCAAATCATTCCTGATCTTCTTCAGATCTTGGGGCAGGAGAGGCAGCAGCAGTGAGCCAAACAGATGTGATGTACTCCATAATCAATTCATCTCCAAGAGGAAGCCTTCATGGAGAATCCAGCATGCTAAATGTTTTTGCACTACGCTTTTTCAAAGGTGACAAAAACATTTAACCAGGGTATTCCCAGTTGCTTAAAGATGCCCTGTTCCACCCTATGTAACCACCATTCATATTCTGGCAGGCAGAACCAGCTGAGTTTGTCTGGCCTGGTGTTAAAGATATCACCAGGTGGCTCACAACCAGGGAAATACCCTACGCTCCACCCAGCTTGAGATGAAGTACCTCCTTGGCACAGGACCCCACCCCGCCCTTCTTGTTTTGGTACAACATGGTGGTGGTGTTGTCCTTGAGAACCTGTGTCAGCCTCTTGTCAGTGGACAGAGGAAAGGATTTCAGTAACAGGTTAATGTGGAGGGGGGTCTCCATCAGAGACTAGAGTCCTCTGTATCCCCCCTCTCCCAGATGACCTCCCTATCCCGGTTATGACCGCATCCAAAACCATTTCATGTCAGCTCTGGGCAGGGCAGGGAGAGTGGTTTGCCACCGGTCCTATTGAAGTTGATCAGCTACAACTGAAAATTATTGGCAGTCTGCTATTAAACCTAGATGGAATTTGACACGTTTCCCTGGTGCTGGGCTCACTGAGACTTCAGGTCCCTCTACAGAGCCACGCATGTCACCTGGCATAGTGAACAAGCAGGATAAAGGAGGCAAAGATCCAAAAGGTCACATAGCCATGCTCACTGAGACTCACAACCAACACTAAAACATCAGGGTCATAACCTAAATGTCATGGACTCCTTATGATGTAGGAAAGACCCAGAACTATACTGTATCGATGATAGCACCAATGAAAAGGAGCCTCTGCAAATGAGTATGGTATGACTTCAGCATGTTGACTGTGAACCTAAATGATATCAGGAAGATGGTCACCATCTGGAGGTAGTATATGGCTAACTGTGGGGAGCCACCCTTTAACAGCCAGTCAATTAGGTAGGGGTACATTGGAATCTCCATTCTCTGAATTAGTGCTGCAACCACTGCCAACACTTTTGTGAGCACCTGAGGGGAACAGGTGAGAACGAAAGGGAGCACAGTAAGTTGAAAATGCTGATTGCCCACCTTGAACTGTAAGTAGTGTGTGTGGGACTTCAGACACAGCAGAAGAATTTAGGCATCCTGCAGGTACAAAAAAAGAATAATACACTTGTATCTAGGGCAGGCAGAAGCTGGGCTAATTTAAGCAACTGGAATTTGTCCCCTGTCAAGAATGCTTTTAGAGGGAGGGAATAGCAGCCAGTCCCCATTCACTAGTTGGAACCTCTTTACATCTCCTCTGGCCAAAATAGTCTGTACTTCTTGACGCCAAATGGACAGGTCCTGCTCTGAAAGACACTCTGATGTGGGCAGATGGTGCAGTGAATAGGCAGGGCATACTCTCCTTGAATGATACAAAAGGCCCACTGGTCTGATGTTATATTTTGCCAGTTTACATGTGGAGATCCCTGAACATGGAGATCTATACTAACATCTAGTTGTATATCACCTTATAGATTGAGTTCACCATTTCATGTGAAGATTTCCAAATAGATTTAGATTCACGCAGATCTTAAAATGAGGGAGGTAGAGGATCCTACAACTAATTGTATGAGTGTCAAATTACTTTTAGTACCTTCTGGCTGTTTATGGAGATCTTTGTCACTAGGGTGAACAGCTTCATTCTAAGAAGTAACCGGAAATTTGAAGAACATTCATTATAAGTATAAAACGAGACTTTTTCTAAGGAAATTATTAAAACATATTTCACTAACTCCTATTTTCCTTGGACTATCAGAGTAAAAAGGGTCAATACACCTGCAGTAAAATGTATCTTAATATAAAATGTTAACTTCATTTTTAAATTATTTTTAGATTACCTTTTAATTCAATTTAACTGTATTAAATTAGATTTGTTTCCATACACACTCCTTACAGTATCAATTCTTTTGCATTTGTGATAGTCATGGGTGCAAGTTCGGAATTATTTTATTTTTTATTTATATTAAAATATATATATGTGATCAAGGCCTCTAGTGGGCCGAAACGCGTCATGGCGGAGGTGCGTTACTGTTGGACTGAATTAAGTATTGCACTAATTGATGGGTCCGTGTTCGTCTTTGCATGAGGATTCAGCAAGTTGGAGATGAAGTCCTTTGCATATATATATATATATATATTACCTACTGGCAGTCACCAGTATGTAGATATTGTTAGGACCTATTTTTCATAGGAAATCCGCAACATTCTATTTGGAATAACTTTGGCGCCGATTGACGAATCCTCGCAAAAATTTCAAAACGTTTGGCCAGCTCCGGTCCGCTCCTATCCTGAAAGTTTCACTGCGATTCGTCAAGTGGGGGCCGAGAAAACTTGTATATATATATATATATATTCTCGCCTGCTCCTCGAGTATTTCCTGCCCCTCCTGAACAAGAGTTGCGTCGTCGCTTGTGACTCCTCGGGGCGAGTCAATTAAATATTGCAAAAGGATGACGACGCCGTGTGTGGTTTCTGAACGTTTATTCTTCTGCCGCTACCAAACGCGTTTCAACTGCCAAGCAGTCTTGCTCACCAGTGAGCAAGACTGCTTGGCAGTTGAAACGCGTTTGGTAGCGGCAGAAGAATAAACGTTCAGAAACCACACACGGCGTCGTCATCCTTTTGCAATATATATATATATATATATATATATATATATATATATATATATATATATTACCTACTGGCGGTCGCCAGTAGGTAGTTATAGTTAGGACCACGTTTCCATAGGAAATCCGCAACATTCTATTTTGAATAACTTTGGCGCCGGTTGACGAATCCTCGCGAATTTTTCAAAATAGGTGGGGCGCTACGCTCCGCTCCTTCCCTGAAAATCTCGGGGGGATTCATCAAGCGGGGGCTGAGATAAAAGGGGGGTCCCAAAACGCGTTTTTCCCATGCATTTTTCCATAGGACCTTTAGACAGGGCTACAGCCCGAACGGCTGAACAGAATTACTAGAAATTTGGCAGAGAGGTAGTCCTCAGGTCAAGGAAGTGCCTTTTGTAGGTTTGGTGTAAATCTGTTCAGTAGATTCTGAGAAAATAGCCTTTAAATCAATATATATCTCTGAGCCAGCTTACGGTGCGCTTACGGTACGCTTACCGTACGCGTACGGTGGCGTGCGCGAGCGCGATTCTGATTGGCTCTTAGATCTTAGTAAACATTCGAATCAGCCGAAACCAGGAAGCGGCGGCCGCCATTTTCTCTCTCGCACTGAGAGTGATGTTTAAAATATTAAGCCCAAAAACATGTAAAGGGGCTGTTTAGACAGCTCCCACACACATAGCAATGTTGAGAGAGTCCCCAAAGATCCCCCAATGCCAAAAACGGAATTTTTATTTTTTCGCTAATTTCGCCGATTACGCTTACCGTACGCGTACGGTAAAAAATTATATAAAAAAAAAAATTATCCACACTCTCCCCACCCCGTGTGCAATTGGTGCCCGAAGGGCACCAATTGTGCATGGATTATTACAGATGAGTTAAACTAAAATATTAAAACAAAAAATAATTTAAAAAAAAATTATCCACACTCTCTCCACCCCGTGTGCAAATGGTGCCCGAAGGGCACCATTTGTGCATGGCTTATAACATATACGAAAAATTAAAATATTACCTTTCAAAACGAAGTGCATCATATGTCCTCCATGTGCGCACGGTGCGCGAAGCGCATCGTGCGTACATGGCCCATCTAGCGTAACGTGGGCACGCGGTGCGCGTAGCGCACCGCGTGCCCACCGTGCGTGCACGGCACTAACTGCGTAAAGTGGGCGCGCGCTGCGCGAAGCGCACCGTGCGCGCACGGATCGAACTGCGTTAAGTGGGCGCGCACGCCACGAATGGCGTAAAGTAACTTAGCATTTAAAAAACCGTACAAATTCAGTGAAAAAACCATAGGTTTCACACACGTTATAGTTAGGAATTAGCATTTAAAAAACCTTGCAAATTCACTGAAAAAACCATAGGTTTCACACGTTATAGTTAGCGGAAATTTTACTGATAAAAAACCAATGAAATTCCCCCGTTATAGTTAGTGCAGGCAACTATAACTCACGCGACCGCAATCTTCTGCTGATGACATATGTGTCTTTATGAAAAAAAAATATTTGTAATATATGTATAGCTAAAAATGTATGGAAGAAGACATGGGCAAATAAGTGTCTAAATACAGTATTAGCATCAGCAGAAGATTGCGGTCGCGTGAGTTATAGTTGCCTGCACTAACTATAACAGGGGAATTTCATTGGTTTTTTATCAGTAAAATTTCCGCTAACTATAACATGTGTGAAACCTATGGTTTTTTCAGTGATATATATATATATATATATATATATCCACAGCATTCCACTCCAATAAAGAAGAGGTAGAGGCCACTCGGGGGAAGCGTCGGGAGATCTTTACTGGAACAGCTTACGCATAATGCATTTCAGCCTTTTGGGCCTTCCTCAGATGCCGCTGTGTGCAAGGTATGGCTCCACCCCAACCTTTCACTGACCACAGTCTCTCCCAGTTTGGAAAAATAAGTAATCTTTATCTAAACTGAACAAGACCAAAACAACCAAAATCCAACATACAATAATCAAAATATGACTTTTAGAAAGTTAAAACAGTTCTGTTCATGGAAAACTAGTGATGCAGCAAAGTACGTTGGCTGGGCCACAATCATACACAAAAACAGCCTCAGGGAAGGTGATGCATCAGATCCTTATGTCCAGGGAAGGTGATGCATCGGTTCCTTACTACATGGAATGTGATTTGTCGGTTCCTTATTGCCACACAGGGGAGGTGATAAATTGGTTTCTTACTGAAGAGGAGGTGATGTGTTGGTTTCTTAGTGTGCAGGGAGGCGACCCCAGTGTTGTTGTAGACTTGGCGCCCCGGTACGATGCAGGAGGATTCGGGGTTCTGGTGGTTCTCGATGTGGGGGCAGCAACGGCACTTCATTGATCTCTCCAGCCACGGCCCCACGATGCATCAGTTCTTGCAGTCACACAGCAGGGCCTGTGTCAGAATCATTGCAGTGATCTTTGACTTTGGAGATCGGTGCACAGATTCAGCGTACACCGATTTCTCCAGCCACTGGTAGGCGCTGCATCTGTTTCTTCAGCAGCATGGGGCTATGCATCGGAAACGGGTGCGAGTGAGTGCCGCTTCTTTAGTTGCATCTCTTTTTGAGGTCCCCACAGCAGGAAAAACGTAACGCAGCTCTGTGGCGCTTAGTGGAGGTACCTGGTGGGCTATTTGGCCCCTAGGGGACCTCTGGATTGAAGAGGAATGAATTCCCTGACTTAAAACGTGCCACAGGGCGTGTTTGTACACATATCACCTTAGGCCCCGCCCCCTACCTTCACCACTGTGCAAACGTGCCCCGTGGTGCGTTTTAAGGTGGGAGATTAAGTCCCCTTGAATCCTGAGATCCACTGGTGGCCAACTAGCCCACCAGGTACCTCCAGTAAGCGCCACAGAGCTTCGTTGCAGAGAGGTGTAAAAAGGGGCATGGCCTCATTACACCTCTCTGCAACGCAGCCCCCTGGCGCATACTTGAGGTTCCTGGTGGGCTAGTTGGCCCCCCGTGGCCCCCAGTATTCAAGGGGAATTAGATCCCCCAGGGGGTGCGTTTGCAGAGTGGTGCAAGGAGGGGGCGTGGCCTCCAGCCCGATCCTGTCTTTTTTTTGTTTTTCTTTTTTTAGAAGGGGGGATGTGTAGCCCCCCTTCTTTTTCTAATTTATTGGCCCTGGGGACCCCATCCCCCATGGCCTGCCCCCCAATTTTTTTCTTTATAAAAAAAACAAAAATCGGGAAGGGGGCCACGTGGCCCCCCGCCCAAGGCCATAATTTGCCCCGGGGACCCCATCACCCGGGGCATGGCCCTTTTTTTTTTTGTATTTTGGAGGGGGGCTGGTTCTTTTGGCCCCTGGGACCCCATCCCCGTGGCCATTTTTTTTGTCTTTTTATTTTTAATTTTTAGGATGGGGGCCACGTGGCCCCCCTCCTGGGCCACTACTGGCCCAGGGGACCCCTTCCCCCGGGGTCTGGCCATCTCGTTGGGGACCATGGGGGGGTCCCCAATCCCCTCACGGTCCCAGCCGGCTCCCCGCCTCGTGTGGGAGCCGGCATTCCTTTTCCACATGGGGAGCAGCTAACATGCTGCACCCCATGTGGAAAAGCAATCTGCTTTGCTTCATTGACGCGAGAGCAGGTTTCCCTGCTCTCGCTTCAATGAAGCAAAGCAGTTTGCAATGGCAGGGTGGGAGCCGCAAGGCTTCCCCCTGTCATTGCAAACTACAGAGTCCCGGGGGTGGGCACTGCAGGAGCCGGCCCTGGGGGGTGGTGGTCCCCAGGACCATTATTGGCTCCGGGGGGGCCGCGCGACCTTCTCCTACTTAATTTAAAGCCCCGGGGGTGGTGGTCCCCGGGGCTTGGGGGTCCATAACGGACCCCCTATGTTAAATAATTAGTGCCCCGGGGAGGTGGCGGTTCCCAGGGCGTATGGAGGGGCTGTGAGCCTTCCCGCCAACATTGACATAAAGCCCCGGGGGTGGCGGTCCACAGGGCTTGGGGGGGCCTTTGAGCCCCCCCGCCCATATATGATAAAGCCCCGGGGTGGCGGTCCCCGGGGCTGGGGGGCTGAGAGCCCCCCCATAACTCAGATAAGCCTGGGGGGTGGCGGTCCCCGGGGCTGGGGGGCCCCTCCGGGCCCCCACTATAATATACATATTGCCCCTGGGACTTAGCCCTCCCGGGGGATAAATAAAAATGAAGCGCGAGAGTCCGCGCTTCGCTTTTTTTGGGGGGCCTTGGGGGTCCTTCTGGGACCCCTTGAGCAGGCCTAGGGGGTCAGGGTGTTTCTATCCTGCCCCCTTGTCGCGTTTTGCACCTTTCTTGGGGGGTTTTCTTGTGCCTCGGTTCTACCGAGGCACAAGATGGCTGCCAACACTTCCTTATTCAGAGTGTTGGCAGCCAATTAGCATTCAGCTCGTGCTCAGGAGGGTGCAGGGAGGGTGCGGGGAGGGTGCGCGGATCCTCCGAGGCCATAGATATATCTATCTTTTTAACTCTAATTTTCTCAGGAACTACTGAACGGATTTACACCATTTAAGCAAAAGGCACGAGTCTGAACTGAGGACTACCTCTTTGCCAAATTTGGTGTAATTCCGTTAAGCAGTTCGGGCTGTAGCTGCGTCAATAGGTCCTATGGGAAAATGCATGGGGAAAACGTGTTTTGGGACCCCCTGTTTTTCTCGGCCCCCGCTTGACGAATCACCATGAAATTTTCAGGATAGGAGCGGACCGGAGCTGGCCAAAAGTTTGGATAATTTCGCGAAGATTCGTCAATCGGCGCCATTGTTATTCCAAATAGAATGTTGCAGATTTCCTATGGAAAATAGGTCCTAGCTATATCTACCTACTGGCGACCGCCAGTAGGTAATATATATATATATATAACATTCTTGCTAAAGGCATGAGTAGTAAAGATATCTATGGACCTCAATACAATGTCGGTCTGAAAGCAATCAGACCGACTCCTTGTCGGAAACGGTTCTGACCAATCGATTAAGATGGTTCCAAACACCATTTGGAAAGTCTCCCATTGACTGCAAAGGAAGCCTGTGTTCTGATGGACAACACAGGCTCTTATTGAAAAAAGGAGTGGCAGTGGAAAACCTTGCACCTTGTCACGGGCACCCAGTGGTGCCTGCCACACTGTTATATGTTATGATATACCCCAATATGGGCCTGAGTAGTCACCAAACCTTCCATCTACATATTCCCTGCCATTTTACTACATAACGTTTTTTTGTATTGACCTTTTACCTAGTTAGGTGCTGCATAAAATATTGTGTGGTTTTTCCAGAAAACTTGCCTCATTAATTATGCATGAGTATTCTCAGAATCACAGGAGGATTACCATCTTCTGCATAATAACTATGTATAAGCGATAACCCTGTCGTCATTAAGGGTGGGCGTAGTTCGCGAAGTAGCACTTCGCGAAGCTACGCAAAGTGAAGTTCTTACTACGCGAGCTACGCGTAGCACTTCGCGAACTGCGTAGTAACATGTTCGCACTGTGCAAGATGTTGTTTTCAATGATTGCACAGTGCGGACAAGCAACCAGCACTGTGCAATCATTGAAAATGGCATCTTGCACAGTGCGAGCTGTAGTTTTCTGCTGCTCGAGTAGATTTTTACTCGAGCGGCAGCTTTCTCAACGCGAACTGGTAGTTTCTCATCGCGAGCGGTCGCGAGCATACGCGACCCCTCGCAATGAGAAACCTGACCTCCTCGCGTTGGGAATCTCGCCGGGAGGTTTATTTTCCATGCTCGCGATCGCGAACAAGGAAAAAGTCTCGCCAGGATGTCATTTTGCTTGCTCGCGGTCGCCAACTTGACGTTGAGGACCGCGAGCAAGCAAAAAATGACCGCAGCACTACGCAACACTACGCTACGCGTGTTCGCACTGTGCTACGTGCAGTTTGCGTAGTGCGAAGTAGCGCGAACTTCGCAAACTACGCGAGCGTAGCGTAGTGCTTCGTCCAGGCCTAGTCGTCATCCTCGGCCGACATGACACAGCAAGGTAGAACACCTGAGGGTACCTTTTGGGTATATATACACCATATAGGGGTAGGAAGAGGATAAAGACTTCCATGCTGACACACTGCCGCGAGACGCTGAGGTTCCTGCACACAGACAATCCAGCACACAGTGGTCTGACATCCCTTGTGGGGTGCCCATCTCGAGACCAGGACTGGGTCCTTCATTCTCTCACACCAGGTAATGGGGTCAGCTTCATCCTAGGGGGATTCTCGGCTCTCCACCTACATACATGCTAGGTACATTTAGGTACATCTGGTAAGGGTTGCATCGTAGAAGTATGCATTACTATTGTCATGTATTTACATACCTGCCTATATTCATTGTTTAATCACTATGGTAGACATCTACCATTCATTTACTCTGTTGGTGCTTATAATCATTTATATCTGTTTCTGTATTATGGTAGTTTCAGCACAACAATTTACACTAGAATGAGGCTGGATCAATAAATGCTTATTGAAAACGTCCCCACTGTTTATTTTGTGTATCTCTCTGAGACAAAGTGAGCACGAGTGACTGAGCGAAAAGTACTGTACTGTTTCCATGATCCCTGATGGGACAGGGTTGTCATGTTCGATAGCTGCCTGGAACTATTCTCCTCTATGTAAGAGGAGCTTATAGTGGCACTGTGAGCTAGCTGGTATACAGGTGAACATACTCGGTTGGGGTGTCTGGAATCAGTCTGGACACCAATCACACAATTGATGTTGTCTAAACACGCACATCCTATACAGATTTATACAAACTACACAACATGGTGCCGCCAAAGTTGGTTTTGTTCTAATTTCACAGTCAAAACTGAGTAGTTCAGTCGTGCTTTTCTCAGAAGACCCCTACTCACATTTACCCAGACGTCTGGAGTGGGAAGGGAAAAATCTGCCACAGCTGAGTAGGCATATCCTATGTATTGGCTGTAGTTTTATTTAAGCTTAAAGGATAAATAGTTCCCTATTCTGCATAAAACCTTATCTCAGTTTCCTTGAAGCTCATTCAACAATGACTGACGAAGAGGACAATGCTGTGCCAGCACTCCGTGCAAATGCAGCGGGGGTTGGAGAATAAGAAGGTGCTATAAACATTTTAGAAAATGTCAGAAATGCATTCATTTTCAAACTAGCAGAATTTGGAGTAACATCATTAGGTGGGAATGTCACCTTCGTGATTGAGGCACACGAGTCATACAGGACAGAGGTATTCAATTCATGGGTAAAATTCCCACCAGCAGATGCAGACACAAATACATTTCATTCTTACGCTGAAGACGAAATACCAGAGGAATATTGTCCATGCGGGGACATTGAAGTTCTTCTCACCTACCAAGAGGCACACACACTGGCTTAAAGGCTCCAACCCATAAACAACAGATAAAGTAAGACTCGGTCTGCTCTGCAAAGATGGAGCGACTTGGCCGGTCCTGGTGGGTTACACACCACATCTAGACATTGACGCAATGCTGGTAGCAGACTTACGTCCACTACACAAAGAAATAATACAACTTTACAGAATTCTGACACAGTTTGTGATGCTAACACTCATACTTCAACCTACAAGAGTTACACCAGCAGGACAAATACAAGGAACTGTAACTAAAATAACTCCACAAACACTGAACGCAGTTATGGGTAGACTGCCCACTAAATGCTAGCAAATGCCTTTCTGGATAGCTCAGAAAATCACACAGTTAGAGGCAGTGTTCCCACACACAGGCTCTCAAGAAAAACACAGAATGCTAACAATCTGCTTGCTAATGGGGATAGCTTCACCGATAGAGGATTGTACCTCTTGGGGTACAGTTTTCGCTGCCATATATAGCAGAACTCGTGGTATCCCTTCAATAACAGTAATACCAGATGTATTGAGACAGATACAGAATGAGTAGGGACCAGAACTTGCTCCGAACTTAGGGAATAAATTGTTAGGAAATGTTGACCAGGTATCAACTATTATGTTAGCACACATAAAAAGGGGGGGCAGCATCAGTAGCGATATGCCAATGCATGAGGGATTTTATCCCTATACAACAGGACAGTGAATTACCTAAAAGTATCGAAGATACATATGCCGAATTAGGAAGAGATCATTTGGGAGCTAGAGCAACAAAACCTCAACTCATGGGTGGACCTAAAAAGGATAGCACCAAGTAAGCAACTGATTCTTCCAAGAAGAAATGTGACAGTAAAAAACTAAATAATAGAGGGTTCATCAAAACACTTCAAGAGGGAAGGACTGTCAGAACACAGACAAGAAGAACAAACAAAGTCCAGAGATACACATAGTACTTTGTACTATAATATCAAAAAAGAAGATAAACAAAAATCAAATCCTCAATTTAAAAAGAAGGTAGATAGCCTTAAAGTAACAAATGCCAAGGATACTGAGGAAACAACTTCTGAATGGGGAATGGGCTCTGATGATGCTAGACAGCGCAGCTGAAGTAACAATAGCTTGCCAGAACCTGATGGAATTCTGGTGATAGCAGCGTTGAATGAACATATCACGGTGGAGACACCTGATACGAGGGTAAGTGTCCCACACCCGTTATACAAAATAACACTCCAAATGGAGGGGGACAAACCAAGAAGAACTAAAGGTCTATTTTGGGAGAACCTGAGTTATGGCTATGACTTCCTTTTGGCTGGAAAAGATTGGCCGCCTGAGATTCTTATTGAGTGCCCAAAAGGAGAAACAGTAATTTCACCAGCTTTTTCTCACCTTGTTCCAGTATCACTAAAACATTTATATGTGCAAGAGTGGGTGGTAGCACTTGCTCCAGCATTTTATCACAATCATGTAGGGTGTAATGTTGAGTCACTACACCATGTAATCCCAGTAAAAACAACTCCAACTCCACAGAGACAGTATGCAATAAAACAAGAAGTGAAAAAACAAGTCAAGGAGATCTTAGATCAACTTTCATACCAAGGTGTAATAGAGACTTGCACCTCCTCAATGAATAATCTTGTTGTGGCCTGGAATCCTCAGGATCACACGTTGCATATAATGGTCCACCTCTCGACACCACCACGGTCTGATTTTGTTTACACAGACTCCATGGAGTGGTCAAGCGGGGGAAGGGTAGGAAGGGGACAGCAGGGAGGGAGATCTGAAATGACAACCAGACAAGTATAAGAACACAGTAGGATTATGTGTATTCTTCTATTCCCCACCGGGATCCTTTCTAAAGAAGGCCCATCTAATCGTGCCCCCTACCTGTAAAAGAAAGAATTATCTCTTCGGCTAATTCTGGCAGTGCCATAAAAAAAACATAACATGCACTACATAAGCCCCTCACAACGGTGCAACTACATGGTAGGCTACCTACCGATTGGAACCTTTCTGTAGTTGGAAACAGGGGAAGGAAGAGCTGATGTTCTGCTCACTCGCTATCCCTCTGCTAGAGAATATGTATATAAAAGAGCCAGTGTGAATCATACAACCAGTGTTCACATTTCATAGACCTTAACAGCTCATCATGCAGTCAGCCTCTCCTATGAGTCTTGAGAAGGACTGATCAATCCAGGGAACATCACTTTGTAAGTCATAAACAAATAAAACTTGATACCACAAAGTCTTGTGTGCATTCGTAATGATGGGTACAATCAATGTATATATCCAGCTCTCTGTTTCTGGAATTACTCCTGTGCTCTTCCATGCACGACATATGTAACAATTATACACAGGAAAAAATAGGTACTTAGGCCATCCGGCCTCTCAAAGGGCAACTTATTCTCTTTCCCTGCAAGAGCTAGAAAATGCTCGCCAACAGGGAAAGACAAACGAGGTATCCCTGTTTCACGAAGGATTAACAGTCGTCTTCCCTGTAAGAGCAGGCGAGCGCTCGCCAACAGGGAAGAAGACGCTTCTAGAATGAGTCCATGAGCTAATTCTCAATGCATGCGCAGAGGTAAGACAAAGTATAGCATTAGGAAAACAGAGTTCTCCTTTCTTGGTTCTCAAGGGATTTTTAGCGGGGGTCCATGGAACCACTGGGTGTCTCACCACGAACCTTTAAGTCGTTCCGAAAAACGGAGCGTCTTGAGCGCCCACTGTTAACCCCCACATCCACCATTAGCAGCGGAGCGGATGCGCTAATCAACCACCAAATGCGTAGATACTGAGTCGGTGCAAGACCACCCTTACCAGCCTTGGCTCTCAGCGACTCCCTCCGGACGAGTAAGCGGCAGCCTCTCGCCGCCATGGGATTCCTTAAGACGCCCTTTCTCGCTTGCGGGCTGACATCATAGAAGTCGCCCCGCCGAGGCTCCAGGGACTTGTAGTTCCTGGTGTTAGTTGCGCTGACGCACTAGGAGGCAGTGTTCTTCTTGCGTCCAACCCCGTGGGCTGTGACAAATCTTTTGTTTCCCGTAACAAAGCCTGACAATTCATACCATCTAGTTTTAGACTACAGACATCTGAACACATGCACACAGACATTTGCAGTACAGAATGCACACAGTGCCACATTAATGAATAACATTGTGCGTAAAAAATACAAAACAACACTAGATATCGCAAATGGATTTTTCTGCCACAATATAGCGCCTGAAATCAGATATTTGAAAGCATTCTCAGCTCTAGACTCTCAGAATCAATTCTGTCGACTGCCCCAAGGGTATAGGTATAGCTCTGGGTTGTTCTCAGCTAGGGTAACAGAGTTACTTCAAAATTTTGAGGAGGAGGCATTGTCCTATGTGGATGATATTTATCTGACTGATGATGATTTATTGGATTATTTGACCGGGTGAGCAACATAATTTGGGAATTTGCCTCTGAGGGCTACAAATTCAACCTGAAAAAGTCCAAAATAGTCCACCTCATTGTCCTGTGTTTGGGATATGAGCAAAGGAAAAAGCCTTGCAGCTAACTTTTTAGAAAAATGGGCGCTGTTCCAACCTCCAAAAACTCTGAAAGAATTACAATCCATATTGTGATTCCTAAATGTTGGCAGAACATTCATTTGGATTATGCAGAAAAAATAAAACCTTTCTAAGATTTAATCAGACATGATTTTTCAATTAAAGACATTGGACACAGAAACACACGGATATCCTTTGTTCCTTACAAGCTGACATGATAGCTTCCAAACACCTACACACACGTGTAACTACTACAAATCTGGTGATTCATATAATTGTTGGTCAATCTTACCGAACCTTCAATAAAGGCGAAACTGTGCCCATAGCATACAAATCTCACCTGTGAACAAATGCTGAGATGTGCTTTGCATCCACTGAAAATATTCCAACAGCAGTACAGACTGCTGTAGTGAGAGAAAGAGCACTGACTCAGGGGAAATGAATAATTGTTGTTACTCCAGTTCTGGCCTTAGAGGGTACTACAAAAGCTAGCGTTCCAAACGCAAAAGTGCTACATCCACGTGGATACAATGGGCTAATTCTCTCACTGCAATGGATTTAGAATACAAATGTGAATCTACTGTAAAAACACAAGCATTCCTGCAAGACAAACAAGAATATCCTCTTCCGCATGAAATAATGCCTCTAGATTAGTATGAATAATTTATTTACACTGACGGTTCTGCTCAGCTTGCCATAGAAAGTAAACAGCAATACAGCGCAGCATGTGCGATTGTAAAATTTACGTATGCGGGATGGCAAGCTCCATCCTAGCAGTACGAAGACACAGTCTCAATGAGACTGGATGGCACAGCTGGCAGAATTAAAAACCCTATTACTGGCACTAATACAAACGGATCAGAAATTCCCCACAATTGTAGTGTGCGATTTGTTTTATTGTGTCCAGTCTTACAATGAATATCTCCACTACTGGGGTCAGAATGGGTTTAAAAACTCAAAAGATTGCGCAATAAAGCACAAATTGTTCTGGGAACCAGTGGCAGAGCTGAAAAAAACTTGCCAAGAGCTCACGTGATATATAAACTGAGTCATCAGTGAGAGGGTGTACACATTGAAGGGAATTAATTGGCTGATGAAGCTGCCAAGGCACAGTACAAACTGCTTATGAAACAACACAGTTTAGGGGGGTCCTAGGAAATTTGATGACCAGTGAGGATTGGATCCCTATTCATTAACAATTTAAACACACAAAATCCTCGGGTCTAAGAACACACATATATGCTTGAACAAGAGACAGCAAAGATGATCTCAACGTGCTACTAAGGGAATCCCTTAATTAGGATGTAATCTCATCACCCACCATGGTGGTATGCTTCATCATCTGGGATTCTCCTCTTGATGGGGAACCCTAGCCCCACCAAGGGCTTCTACCTCCTCACTGTGAAGGAGGAGCTCAGGGATGTTTGTTATTCCCACACTATTTAGGATATAATAAATCCTTCAGACAAGAAGACAACTAAATGTGTTGGGTGGTGGGCACAGTGTGAAACTTAAAGACAGGGGTTAGGGTTCCCCGTCAAGAAGATAATCCCAGATGATGAAGCATGCCACCTCGGTGGGTGATGGGATTACAGCCTAATTAAGGGATTCCCTTATTGGCACTTTGAGATCCTCTTTGCTGTCTCTTGTTTAAGTATATATGTGTGTTCTTAGACCCGAGGATTTCATGTGTTTAAACAATACAAACTGCTGCCATAGCTGTAATCAGTCGTTCTAGCATGAGAATAGATGTAGACATAATGGTAGCTATCATTACTTCACGCAAAACAGCTCAGCCATACCAAAAGGCTTTCCTCAAGTACTCCTACAAGTTAGATGCAAAAAACATTCTGTATGCTCAAATTCCAGGAGTGGGGGATAGAGTGATACCAAACATGGATGGCAGATTAGGTTTAATTCTAGCTGCACACGAGGATTACAGTGACAGTTTCTGTATTGAAACAACGCTATTGGTGGCCAAGTTTAGCAAAAAAGACATTGGTCCTCAAGTGCGACATCTGTCAGCAGATGAAGAGTTCCACCGTAGCATGTCCGGCACAAACACCACTTCTAAAATCAGACAGACCTCTCGCTTGTTTATATTTGGACCACTGCGGCCCCTTACAATCTGATGGGGCTTACAAGTACATCTTGGTGGCTATAGATTCATGCTTTAGATTCCTGTGGGTTTGGCCTTAGTGCTCGGCTGACGCCCAAACTGTTATAAAGGATTTGCTAGTCTTCATAGGGACATATTCAATTGGCACATTACATTCTGACTGTGGTCCTGCATTTAGCTCTCAGGCTTACAAAGAAGCTGTGGGAAGTTTGGGTTTTGCATTGCTGTACTCCTCTCCGTATCATCCAGATGGAAATTATTTTGTTGAAAGGAAAAGCCAAGACTTAAACAATCTTTAACAGCAAGGGTATTAGGCTCAGGTGGTAGTTGGGTCAATCACCTATATGGGGTCCAGAGGGCACTGAATAACATGCCAAGAAGTTCCCTGGGATGCATCACCCCTTACGAAGTCATATTTGGGATGAGAATGTGGGTACCTGACTTCGATTGTGGCAGCACTGTGGCAGATGGAAAACCATTTGACATCAATAAACGTTTTTCTGTTTTACAGGGAACTCAATGAATTCCAGGCACTTCAAATCAATGTCCAAATAAAACGCAGCACCACTGGGGAAGTAAAAACAGTAGCTGCAAGACCTGTCTGGATCCCAAAGGTTGGGGATCTGGTCAGAGAAAAGATAGTGGACAAGAAAGAATTTGGGCCATCATACAGAACGCCTGTACCTGTCTTGGCTGTTGAAAAAACAGGAACAGTACTTCTTCTACCTCTTGCCGGCAAGTAAGAAAAGAGATTTGCCTCCATTGATCTGATAAAACCACACTATGTGGCCGATACTGACTAGCAGGCCGCGTGGGCTCCTGGGTAGCCACTGATCTCCTCTCGCTACCATACAGGAGGTTCGGAAAGAGAGACTGATAACATTTGAAGAGTCTTCTATACGTAGTAATGAAGTTACCAACAATGAAATGGAACTTTGTCCTATTGAAATTGAACATCAAAACACAAATGAAATACAGATGTTAATTTGGCCTACCACCGACATCAACATCAATATGCCTCTATGGGAGACATCTGCCAGTTCAACAAAACCTGCTGAGCTTCCAAAGATAGATCAAACTGCTTCGATTTAGACACCTTTTCTCTGAATCCAATTGAACGTGAGTTACGGCCAGCTCCAGTTTCCCACAAAAAACAACTTCATGATTTCTACATTTTTCTGAAAAAGACATTCTCAGTCTCACCATGGCTACAGCTCTGGATAATGACTGGAATACTATTCTGGATAGGTTTAGTTACTGTCTTTTTCTTGCTCATAAATGGACACTATCTCCCAGGACTCTCTGCAGTATCAAAAGTGAACTTGGTGCTGAAACCTCATTGTGAACAGAGAGACCTGTCCTGTGTGAACAGCAATTACAGCAATTACAGTTCCTGACAGAATAGAGTGGGATAGTGTTTCATATGATGTATTTGGTGATGTGTTTGGTCCCACTGAACTTTTTAAAATACTATATGTATTAAAAATGTCTTTAAATTATATCATCACTTCAAGTACATACTGTGACGATTGAGATTTTGAAACTATTAATAGTATGTTGTCTAATTAGAACTGTCTGCAGCATTTACGGAAAAATGTAATGTTTGATGACTCATCTTACTTTGATTCCATGTACTATTACCAACATTATGGTCATTACTTTCTGCATAAAACAAGTGCACCACGTAATGTTTGCACATATCACCAATGGGAACATTGCCCAACAGCACCTAAAGGTAGTTCACAAATGTTTGCACAAAAGTTTGCCTATTTTTCTGGGATTAATACTTCAGATCTATGTTCATATTATTATAAACTTGCACCGACATCTGCAAAGAAAAGTATGCTCACTAACACAAAACAGGTATACTTTGCATCCTTTATTGCCCAATTGTCTCATTTTAAAGGGAGGTCCTTTGGGTACACCCACGGACCCCAACCGGAGGCCTCAGGGGCAAGGGGGCCCTGCTACAGGCCCCCAAAGTCAGTTTCCGACAGCTGTTCCAATTTGGAAAGGCTGTCCGAATCTGACATCATAATACATTGGTCCGAAAAGTAGTCCGTAGTGCTTTTTGACTTGGCTTCGACTGACTCTGAGTCTCTGAATGCCGGTCGGAATCGATTCAGACTGACCAAATGTTTACCTTTCTATCGTAATCAGTCGGTCAGAAATGTTTCCGACTCGGTCGGAAACATAGGTTCCGACACGCTTTAGGAGAATCCGACTGCCGTTCGGAGCCTTTCCGACAGACATTGTAATGAGGCATGTATGGTATTTGAATGCATTGTAAAGATATACCTTTCCTTGTAGAAGCATATCGGCAAGACTTAAAGTTAGGTTTTAAGCTCAAATAAATACTATGGAGTACAAGAGTACTCAAAATGAGGTGTTTGTAAGAGAACTATGTATTATGAAAGGGCTCCAAACAAGACGTAATGGAATACATAGAATAGGTCATTGATGGCACACAATTTACTGTTCACTATTACTAAGAACAAGGTAAAGTCTAAATTTATGGTCAACACATTATATATTCCAATCAGTGGGATCTGTCCTGGCAGTTCATAATGGGATGTGTTTTTTGGACCAGGACAAAGACTAATTTGCATATGGCAGGAATCTGTCTAGAGTAGCCTAGTGGGTGAAAAACCGATGGTCAGGAATGCAGACTGAGCGATTCCCAATTAGAGTAGAAGCCGTAACTGCAATGGGTATGCCCAGATATGGGTCCAGTGCTCACTGCACCACAAGCTTCTAGCTATAACTCACTGACAAGACCTAAGTATGTCAAGACCAGCCTGGGGTTGCTTGTGTTCCCATATGGATGGTACCTGTCACTTTGGGCTGTAGTGTTCCTATTTGAGAAGTACAAAGACTGATTTACATATGATAGGTCTCTGTTCAGAGTGGCAGAGTGGGCAAAATATTATGATCTGGAATGCACCCATAATAGATACTCAGTGCCTGAGATTAAATCAACTATCCCTCTTATCAACCTGTTGTAGATTTCAAAAATCTTATAGCCATGTAAGGTCCAAGGCTGTGGCTGGTGAGGGTCCCTCAAAGATGGATATGCCATTGTAAAGCTCCCCTTATAGTTGTTGCTGTTGTCGCAAAAGCACAGTGTGGGACAAATCTGGATTTTCTAGTCCAAGAGGTTGCTTGGCATGGTGGTTAGATTTGCAAGCTTACCCCAGTACATTTAGTTCCTTTTTTGAAAGTCAAAGCCACATATTGTATTAAGGTATTTAATACCATTGTTAATTTGAAGAGGAGCAATAACTCACAAGAGGAGAGCACCTTTGAGTGAGTCATGATACCCCTGCCCTCCCTCAGTATGTTAAAAAAATCAAATGATATTCAGAACATTGGTGTATGAGGTATATACCATGATGTGTTTCATGTGCTCATGTTTTAACAAATACTATGCAACCAAAATAAAGTGTAAGAGGGTATTTTTGTTTACACTATTGTAAAATCACGCCTTGTGACTATAAGAGAGTTGTTTCTGTGTAAAGTAATTATTACATGAAATCTGAAAGGCAGTAAAAATACATTAGATTAGATTAGATTTGGTCAGTTTACATTTGATTGTATATGTTTAGAGAGAACAATAAATGGATAAAGATACCTTACCGTCATATAAGATGGTGGTATTCTTATGAAGTGGTCATCAATATTATAGAGTCAATATTCCTGCAGGATGTTATTGCTTATATTTATGTTATGGTATACATCCACATATAAGATGGATTTGTATGGAAGGGATATTATTTTAAATTGGGAAATTTCATAATAATTGTCATCTATCACAGAGTTAATCTTCAAGGGGATTTGGGGCATAATATATTTTGTGGCTTCTATTACACACACCTCCTAATTGACAACATCTGTCTACAATCTAAAGAGGTATTACGTTAATACAGTTTAAGGATGATGTATGATAACATATGAATTGTTTTATTTTTAATCAAGAAAAATAAATCCATCAATTGTCCTGTATATATTAAATGCAGCTGGTAGATTATTATAACACTCTTACTTTACATTCTTGATAATTGTTAATCTATTGATTTGAAGTTAGCTACAACAGATTAGAAATTTCCCAAATTGCCTTTAAGTCCTCAGTCCATTGCTCAAGGTAAGGCATTATTAGGAGAAGACATAAACTTTTTAATAAATCCCTATGGACAACAAATATACTTTCAGAAAGTTGGTAGTGGAATTGCTTCACTGTTGAAATGTATCATAATTGTTACCTTCATATTATGATTGGTTTGAATTACATCAAATGTCATTGTACTTTAAGTTATACACCGTCTATTCAGGCCTTCCCTAGATTTTTCATTATCTCTTTGTTAAAAGTAATTAGAAGTGAATATTTACAACTTATTGATTTCTGTCTTTCTACTTTAGCTATTTCCCCTTGCCCTACACAGGGGTATAAACCATGATGAAATGTGTATTATCGATTGTTCATCCATTCCTATTGATTTCCATGTGCCACAACTTTACTACATGTCCTACTTATTTTTGGTGTTTCATTGTATATATTTTTTTGGTTTTTATTTTTAATGTAAAACACTTGCCTATAATAATAAAAGATTTGGGTGAGCATTAAGGTTCTCATCAATAAAAATAACATATTGGGAGGGAACACACCATTGATTGGTGATCATGACTTCCTACTTTGGACTCCAAAAGTGTCTGCTCTCATAAGGAATATTTTAATCATTTTCAGGATACTTAAACATTAAAATGCATTACACCCATCCAATTCTGTTGAAAATTTAGCAGATTCCTCCTTCAGTCCATTGCTGGATCAGATGACTTTGATTCAAAGGACCTTTATCTGGAGAAATTATCAGGAGAAACCAATTTCCAATCAGGATAACTATGCATTCTGCTTTAGCTACTGGCAATGCCTGATCCCATTTAGTGTTTTTTCTAAACATCAAGACAAACATCATGCACCCCTTTGGGTACCCAGAGCTCTTTAATAGTCCCTAAATACAAATGTAACTTTCTTTAGGGGACTTGATATCTCAGATACGTCTTTCTATCCTCGTGACTGAGCCTGGCACTGGATCATGGTCCCACTAAAGGTCAGACGTGTAGCTCTTAATGAGTTCATATTTCTGAAGATTTTTATATCTTGGATATTTTAATGACTGCTTAAACAAAATAGCGCCTCATCCCTAATTTCTTTGTAGCCTTCAAATATACTTTTATTCTGACTTCTCCATTTATATTGTAGTACTAATGAATTAATACATTTGTATGTTTTATAATATTCTACTTTGGAATGTAGATGCCTGACTCATTAATAAGTGAGTAGAAAATATTCCACTTTGGTCTAATACCGGTGATTTTCTTGTGATTGACAGCGTTTCTTTTTCTTGTTATTACTCTTGAAAAATGTATATCTTCAGAGATTTCATGAAACATGATTAGAAACACGAACTATATGCCAAGTGGTATTTAAGCCAAACAAAACAACCCACTTTATTATTAAGAAGAAAGAGCACTTGCACTGTTTTCCTCTATCAGTAATTAATTTTGCATGTGGTAAAACTCTTCTATTAAACCTATTGAATCTGGGACTTATCTTGTCCCACCATGCAAACACACTTGTCCCAACTCTAGTGTAGAATTTAAATTACTTGCAAGGCTTGTATTTATTTTTAAAAGTAGTCTGATCCAACATAGTTTAGATTTCTTATGACTTCTCAAAATACAAAATCCTTGTGCATCCATTTTACTCCTTTCCATCACCTTCTCAATTTGAAACATATGTTATGTAAACAGACTTGTATTTGGGATGGAGAATCTCTGCTAAGAAATAATATTTATTAGAATCAGAATATCCAATTTAGGAGCTGAGATTCAGATTTTTGTGTTTGTAGACAAAAGCAAATTGAAAATGAAACCCTAAGGGCTTAATTACAATCTTGGTGGATGGAGTTTCTCTATCACAAATGTGACGGATATCTGTATGCCAAATTACAAATCCATAATATCCTATGGAACCTGTAATATGGCGGACGGGATATCTGTCAGATTTGTTAAAAAGTATCCCATGCACCAAGATCGTAATCTGACCCATAAGGTATTTTTTACTAAAGCACCTCTTTCAGATATAAACATTGATTCCTGCATGTGAATAAGTGAAGGGCTAAAAGTACACTACAAGGACTATTTCTAAACATAGGCCATTGGCCACATAGACCAATGGTGTTAACGTACATTGATATGTATTTGCACATTAACTCTGACTTTTGGAATGTAGAAGCCCAGATCTTGCATATAGATCAATTTTTTCCAATCATTTTACTAATAATAATAATAATAATAATAAAAGTCATTTGTAGAGCGTGCAGCTACCCCAGATGAGTTGTTCCGGCGCTGTAGCAGACAGTGAACAAGGCAGAGGAGAGCGCAATACTCGTTATTCCTACTGAAAATCCAGGTTTTCAATGCCTTTCTGAATTCCTGTTTGGACTGCATCATATGTAGATGAGTAGGGAGGTTATTCCAACATTTGGTGGTCCCCACCTCGAATGTTCTACCTCCCATTCTTACTTTCGAAAAGCGTGGTATGGAGAGAAAGCGTTTGTGGTTAGACCTTAAAGGTCTGTCTTGTTGATAAGGGCGGAGTCTCCTCCTCAGGTAGATAGACCCCCTCCCTATGTATGCTCGAAAGGAAAACATCAGGGCCTTAAATTCAATCCATTTGGCTATCGAAAGCCAGTGCAGTTGCTTGAGGTAAGGAGAGATGTGGTGTCGAAGCGGACCCCACAGACCAGTCGGGCTGCCGCATTTTGAATAATCAGAAGTCTATGGATAAGACCCATGTACAGGCCGTTTGCGTAATCGAGGTGGGAGGTGATTAGAGCATGGACCACGGTTTTGCGGTTTGAGTCTGGCAGAACATTTATACAGTTTCTGATGGTTTTAATTTTGCCAAAACATGCCACCAAAACCAGTTTGTGAAGGACAGATCTTTGTACCATCTCACTCCCAGATCCTTGACTGAATCCTTCGGAGTGGTTGCCAGGTGACCCCGATTTGCATTTCTGAAGCTCAATCAGCGATGTTTCAATAGGAATAACAGCAAATTCGGCGAAAACTGGCCTAAGTGTCTGCCCACGTTTATAGGCCTTAGTCACCTATGGGAGGCAGGCTAATGCTGGGAAGGATGCATGAATCAGGGCGATTTTCTCTTCCAAGAAATCAGAGATCTTGTTAAATAACTTCAGTGAAGGGGGACTAACGTGAGTGAGCACGAGGGGGTTCGTTAAAGACTTCACTATTTTGAAGATTTCCCTAGACGAGTTCTTTGCGCTAGAAATGCGTTGGGCAAAGAAGTCTCTTTTTTTGCAATAATGAGTTTACGATAAGTGCTGCACGGTAACATGATTTACTTTCCTGAGAGTAGGTTGATCTCCAATTATGTTTCTCCTCAGAAAACCATGGCACGTAAGGGGACGTTTTTGCGGAGTTTATCGGCCTCTAGGGGGCAATTGAGTCGAGAGCATCGCTAACCCATTTATTTAGGTTTGTGATGCTAGTCTCTAAGTTGTTTGATAAAGAGGGCACTGGCTCCTGTAAGTGTTGGGCTAGTGACTCTAGGGGAACCCTGCTCCAATTCCTTCTGAAATCTTTTGGTATGGAGGTGGCTCTCCCTCCTCTTTTCAAATATAGCCGAAAAGAAATCAGAAAATGGTCTGACCAGAACACCGCTGATGTTGAGTAGGTTCGAGCAAATGAGGTCTAGTGTATGGCCTGTCTTATGTGTTGGGAATAACACTTGTTGAGTTAAATTGCAGAAGGCCAGTGAGGAGATGAAGTTAGTACTATGCGGGCAAGAAGGGTCATCCACATGGAAATTAAGATCGCCTAGCAACATAAAATGAGAGTACTACGTGCTGGCCTGGGCGATATAATCCACAAGGGTGAGAGAGGATCTAAGGCTACAGTCAGGTGGTCTATAAAGCAATAGTCCTGATCTGGAGGTGGATGCAGATAGTTAAATACAGAAGGGAAGTCCTTCAATGTTATCAGTCTGCTCAAAGTTGAAAGTTGCGATCTCCCAAGTCACTTTATGGATGATCGCTATCCCTCCCCCTCGTCTCATGCTTTGTCTATTAGCATCCTTAACCATAATCATTAATTTCCCCAATAAAACTTTTTGACTTGTGTGTTCTTCAAAAGCATTTTGTAAACATGTGCAACACCTAGCTTGACTGAAAGTGGCAGCCTGACTTAGTAGAGACATTTGAGAGACAAGATACAGTTATTACTATTATTTTTTTAAATTATTATTATCATCATTATTATTTATGAGTGCAACTGTCTTATGGCCTGATTAAGAGATCAGTGGTTATGGTACTGGCAAACCTGTTGGGGTGTTCCAATAACCGCCGCACTGCGGGACCGCCTGCAGTATTATGACTGCAGTGGTCGGACTGCCACATGACGGCTGCGACCACCAGCGATCCAGGATTCTGTGGTGTTCATGCAGTGATTAGAGGGAGATTTAGGCTGGGGGTGTCACAGTGGCACCGCTGAGCATATTTTGAGTTGCCTCACCACCACCCTTTTCATAACAGGAAGCCCACACTGAAAAGGATTGCATTGCATTGAGTCAACTTAGGGGGCCCTAAAAAAGCCCCCTGCCACCTAAGGGCCAAGGGGGTGCATGCAGGGGGGGCACATGTAGTGCCCCATGGATTTGCACCTCAAGTACCTGCACGGTGTGGCACATTTGCCATAACATGCAGGAAAGTGCAGTCGGCTGTCTAGGAGCAGCAGTCTGCACTATAGGCTCATCTATGAGCCTTGCAGACCGCTGCAGTCAAAACACAGCACCACTGCCCACCTGACCAGGATTTAACTCCTGATCTGGTGAGCAGGTGGTCTCCCCACAGGTTTGGGGGTGCTAGAGAGGGTGGTGGAAGATTGCCGCTGCTTTAAGACCGCCAAACTCATCATTAGGCCCTTAGCCTGCTCTGTTTATGTCATTCACTCCATGGGTACCATTGTACCTGTCTTTGCTCCAGGAGAACCCCAACATACCAATTCTCTTGCACTTAGCAAATCCTTGTTCCCTTGTTAACATGTGTCAAGTGGTGGGAAGAACATGGGAGCGAGTTTCACCTACTGTGCTGAATTCTATGTGTTGGCAACTCTGTCGTTTGTTTTTAAATCTTGTGATGTTTCTAGAACGATTTGGGTGTGATCTTGTGGGCAACGGCTATCTTGGATGTGGTACTATGATTACCGTGCCAGGGCCTATGAGTATTGCTGGCTTCCTATTTTCTGATGGTAGCCTGTGCGTACTCACTTCACTGCTGGGAGTACTCTTGTTCACAGGTGTTGGAAGTCATTTCTTAGTGTTCAAGACCTGAAACACACCAAAGAAACATGTGAGAGAGGCCTTAGGTAAAAGAGAACAAACACTGAGAGCAGATTCAATTTCGAATATTCAATAAGGCTCAAAAATATTTCTTCAACAGTGTTATGTTATGGTAAGGTGTGCCAACCTGGAACTCCCCTCGATTCCCTTTACCTGGAAACACATGAGAGAATTCTAAATCTACATTTTGAAAGTTGGTGTTATTTTGGAAGTTATTCATGTTAAAGTGTATTGATCTAATAAAGCAATAGACTTTAAAATAAAACTAGAGTTCGAGATACTGTTGCTCATGCAATTCTTGATCCTGAAGGGAAAAGGAATGAGCCAAGACTATTTTTAAGGCAAAGGGACATTAAACCACCTCATAGTTAAAGTCCTATGATGCAATAAAGACTTAACTGTCAACTCCAATAGAAACCTTTGAAACCTTCAGGTGAGGGGATGTCTATGATATGGTATTCAGACACAATTTCGTCATACATAAATATTGAGTTTGAAATATCTCCATACATAAATATTGCATGCAAGAATATTGTTGTCAAGAATATCAATTTTCGTAGTTTCATTGTTCACAAAAATATTGTTATTTTAATGTATTTTAGTATGTATTTCAATTGTTTATGTCATAAATGGTTTGCATAATTATTGTAAATATTCTTAATGTCGTTTTTAATTTTTAATAGATTTGAAATTTATTTTTATACATATTTTGGTATTTTAAGTACTGTTTAGTTTTGGGGTTTAGAGGGTTAAAGAGTGGAAAGTAAATTAATTATAATTAATTAATAACCAATTGTAATTAATGTTAATTATTCAATTGGCAATTTTTTTATGTTATTTCTATAAATCATTTTTGTAAATTTAAGTTCCAGGTGTGGGTTGTGTGTTTTGTAGAGGCTAGGAGATGGGAAGTAAATTCATTATAATGAATTAGTAATTCATTTGTAATTAATAATAATAATTATGAAAATGGTGTAATAGATTAATTAATTTGTCTTGTTTTGGTGTGTGTTGTTTTGTATGTGTAAAGGAGAAAGGTTGGGAAGGTAATTAAGTATGAATATTTTATTAATAGTTTGTAGATTATTATTAATATTTAAATACATATTTATTTATGTATAATGTGTAAACTATATCAGTTTAAGAATTAATTTTAGATATGGGTGCTGCATTTTATAGAAGTATAAGATTGAAAGTTATTTAAGTAATAGCACATTTAACAATAGTTAATTGATTGTTTAGAATCATGTTATTTATTATTGTTTTGTGTTAATTGTGTTGAGCATTTTAAATATATACCCTATTCTATTTTTTGGTTGGCATTATGTTGAGAATATAGTTTGGTATTTTTATTATATTGATATTTTTACTAATTTATGATATATATTAAACATTGTAATACATTTTTGATTTGTTTTGTTTAAAAATATAAATATTTTAAATATACTTAAATATTTACTTTTTTTGTTATTTAGCATATTTATGAAAATATTTTATTTTGTTTAGGTAAATTAGTCTGTTTCCAATGTTGTAGAAATTGCATTGGGAGCAGTACATTTTACCCCTTTGCAATTCAACACTTTCCCTACTGTTGCACTGACTGAAGTGGGAATCATAATGTTAACCCCTCCACAATCCAATACTTTCCCTACTGTTGCGCTGACTGGAGTGGGAATTGTCAATTTTACCCTCTGCATTCCAATACTTTCCCTACTGTTGCACTGACTGGTGTGGGAATAGTGAATTATACCCCTCCACAATCCAACAGTTTCCCTACTGTTGCACTGCATGGAGTGGGGGTAGAAAAGTTTACCCCTCCTGAGTCCAACACTTTTCATACTGTTGTACAAATTACAGTGGGAAAAGTATATGTATTCTTTGTGAAATGTTATAGTTTCCTTTACATTGTTCAAATGTATATTATTATGTGTTTGTGTATTTCAAATTATAATATTTAGAAAAGTCTTGGTATGAGAGGTAACTGGGAGAAGCATGATGGCTGTCACCTAACTCTACCGTGCTGTGACTCTCTGATCTAATGGAAAACTAACTGACTGATTACATTCTTAAAATGCTGCAGGAATTGGGGGTAATGGTGGCAGCCTAGCAGAGATTGATCACAAATTGCTCAATATCATGCTTAAACTGCTGCGTCTTGAGGAGTTGTTTGGATGCTTTAAAGGCTGAGTTGAGAGGGGAGGTTATTAGCTTTGTGAGAAGGAGGCAGAAACATCAGGGGGCTGAGGTTAACCAACTGATAGAAAAATGTGCATTTTCGGAGAAGGAGCATGTAGTAATGATAAGTCAGGTGCAGGAGAAGGTGCAAGAACAAAAGTTATTACAATTGGAAGTGATAATGGCGAAAGCCAAGATTAAAAGCTACGTTAGTGAGAGAATGGCCGAAGGGTTTCAAGCACATAAAAATGACATCTATGAATATGGGGAGTCAGTAGGAAGGCTTTTAGCACCATGCACAAGACAGAAAGTCACTAAGAACAATATTATTAAAATAAAAATGAATAATGGCCAATATGCTACGGACCCCAGTGACATTATTTTTATATTCGAGAGATTCTATAGGGAATTATATCAAGAACATCCCCCTGCTCTCATTTTGGGGGGGAGGGATCATAGTCTCTCCATGGCAACATGGGTTCATACCTGGTAAGGGAACTACTGATCACATCAGATGTGTTATATCTCTGTTTGATATAGCTGAAGTAACTGGGGATGGGTGGCTGTGATCCTCCTTGATGCAGAAAAAGCCTTTGATTGATTGTTTTGGCAGTTTCTCTGGGGGAATTTGGCACAAACCGGATTCAGATCATGCTTTATTACCACCATTAGGGCTATGTATTTTGATCCTTATTCCAGGCTACAAATGTTGGGTAATGAATCAGGGAAAATCAAGGTGGTTAGAGGGAGAAGACAGGGTTGCCCCAGCTCCTCAATCTAGTTTGCTTTGTATTTCAATCAGATCCTACATCACCAAGCAATTAAAGCCGTTATTGTCAATGGTTACAACACTAAGGTACTGGCAAATATAAATACATTGCCATCGTACATCAGACCTGGAGAGGAAAATGTTTGAGGTCCAAAATCTAGCTTGTGAATTTGGGAGGAAATCAGGGTATCTTCTTAATAAAGAGAAAACAAATATAAGTTTTCAAGATCCCCGAAAGGTTGATACAGCTATATATTTAGGGGTTGGGATAAATTATGAGGTGGACTCCATTTGTTGATTAATTTGAATCAACAACACTTTATCAATAAGGGTCACAGGGAAATTAATTAAAGACTGAACAATCTCCAATCCCCATTCAAAACCTAACAACTAGCACGAGATGCTCAGTCTATTTACAATAAACAGATAACTACTGAATACCGTGAAAAATGTTCGTGAGAGAATATCAGTGAAGAGAATCGATCAGATAGTTTGCTCATCACTAGGCAAGAGTATAGAGTCCATCAGCCCACCCTTATTGGCGGAGCTTCGTCATCTGGAACTCTAGGAGAAGTGGATCAAGGGCCACAGTCTTGAGCCACCAGGCCCTGCTGGATACCTGACCTTTATGCTCCTGGAAGAACTCTTGCCCAGATGTATGTTCCAACTATGTGAACTCTAATAGCGTGCAGTGCTCTAGTGCATGTGTAGATTAAAAATGATTACCAGGGCAAAAAAATATATTTATTGTGAAATTGTCCAAGTGTCATAACTAAAATAACCTAATAGTCTTGAAAACAACATAGACTATTTCCTGGCTACGTCTAATGTGGTCGACATGTTTCAGCCGAGTTGGTCAATGGACCCGGCTTTCTTCAGGACCTAGATGGGAAAATACGGCTACTGCAGGATAAACAAATTGTGCATATAAACGTGTAAAAAAATACTCATAAAGAAAGTGTGATGGTCCGATAAGTCTGTGGCAATAGCCACCCTACCAGATATACGGACCCAATACTTGGAAGGTAAGAGTCACCTCTTCTTTCCTGGAAAGAGAAGAGTCAAACTATCACAAACAAAGTATCTACAAAAATCACGGTCTCAGAGAATACCTATTCAACAGTGCCCATTATGCGCTGTTAATGGTAAAGAAAACCCCACAGGGTGGTTTCATTCATCAAAAGAAATTTTTTAATTTGTAACTGCAATTGACTTACCCAGCTCTGTGTGTGAGTACAACCTCACCTCACCCGGCTGACTGCTCGGAGATGGAGGCAACGCTCTGTTTGTTAGTGAAGTAAAAACAGAAAAGTTTGCATAGTACTACTAATCTGTCTGCACACTTCACACTTATATCAAACATTGTAATGACCCAAAAAAGAGTCTAAAACCAGAAAAAACACTCAGCCTCTGATTGGTACAATACTGCAGGACAGAGGGCCTAAATGAAGCCTCAGTCTTCAAACAACTAAAAAATCTTGTAGTTTGAAGTTCCACAAACTGAAGAACTACACAACCCAAAGAACCCAATGTATGCAATCCCTCGTGACTTGTTTAAGCGATTGGAAAAAACAGAGTTCAAGGAAAGACAGCGTTATATAAGGGGATTGCTCAGCAGGTTAGTATAAACCATCTAACTGTTAATTAAACTGTTAATTAAGACAAAACAAAAGCACAAGCGAGGCTTAAAGATGCGACCAAGAACGGGGCTCTCCTTTCCTTACCTATCCGTCGGTACTTCAGACCAGGCTGCAAGCAGTCTGGGAGGTGACGGCAGGGGGAAGGAGAGCTCCTTTTAAACCCGCCTTGATTGGCGTGGAATGACCTGATCTGGAACAGCTGCCACAGTTCATCGCTCTAATGGGCATGCGCCTGAGGACCTGCCGTACACGCACAGAAACACTAATTCTAACGCATGCGCGCAACAGTAATGTATCTATCAGTCATGCGCACCTTGATGAATTGTCATGCGCGGGTTAGGGCCACTCCTCATTATGCACGTGAGGTAACAGAGATTAGCAAAAAACACTGTCTCCTCATCTGTAACTACATATGTTTTAAATTAGTATATGTGACTATTGGTGTATATAAGTGAGTATATGTGAGAGTGAGAGATTGAAAGAGTTCCTGTATAAATAAGTGTGTGTTTCTATAAGTGATTGTTTAAAAGACTAAGGGGCATATGTATCAACATCACCATTTGCGATTCTCAAATAGCGATTTTTAAAGAATCGCTATTTGAGAATTGCAAAACGGGATGTATTTAAAAAATTGCAAACTTTTTGCGATTTCTTAAAATTCCTTAATTGCGATTAGCAAATTGCGAAATCGCAATTAAGGAATACCTGCCCATTCATTCCTATGGGCCAGGAGACCCATAGGAGTGAATGGGAAGTAATTCTCAAATAGCGAATCGCAATTTGCTAATCGCAATTTGAGAATAATTTCAAAGGTGCAAGGGTGTCATGATGACACCCTGATGCACCCCTGAAATTAGCATGTGTGTGCATATGGCGCACATACATGCCCGAAGGGCATGTATGAGCGCCACGTGGCACTTTGTAAAATTTAAAAAAGTGCTTTTTAAAAGGAAATCGCAAATTACCACCAACTGGAAGTTGGTGGTAATTTGCGATTTCTTAAGGATAATTCGCACAACTTGGGTGCTTTTTACATATCATTTAAGAAATCGCAATTTGCGATTTCTTAAATGCTTACGCAAAATTAAGAAATCGCTAAATTAGCAATTCCTTAATTTTGCGATGGGATTTGCCTCATACATCCCAATTACCGATTTTTTCATCACAAACGCTGTTATTTTGCGAATCGCAGCGTTTGCGATTAAAAAATCGTTTGATACATATGCCCCTTAGTATGTGTAAGTTTCCGTAGAAGTAAGTGTGGTGGTGTGTGTATAGCTGTATATGCAAGTAAATGGATGTTTGATTCTTTATTAGCATGAGTGACTATGTGTGTGAGTAACTCTATGGATGAGTGGCATTGTGTAACAGGATATACAGGTGTATGAGCACATATGAGTAAGTACATGTATGAGTGACTGTATAGGACTGTTGGTGAATGATGAGTGTATGTGTATGTGGATCTTAAAATTACTGAATAGGTTGTTGTAACTGATATTGGTAGGTCCATTGTTTTTAAAATGTTAGTGTCTATTTTTGAATGTGTGTATCAAAGGTTATATTAGGGTGAGAGGAGGTCTGCCACTCTATCACAAGGATGATGTCATCAGTGATGTCATCAGTGATGTCATTTGAGATGTCATCAGTGATGTCATGAGTGATGTCAGTGACCATGTCATGAGTGATGTTATATGTGACGTCATCAGCAGTGGATTGCGGGTGCGCGAGTTATAGTTAGCTTAACTAACTATAACGGGGGAATTTCATTGGTTTTTTACGAGTGAAATGTCCAGCTAACTATAACGTCTGTGAAACCTATGGTTTTTTCAGTGAATTTGCAAGGTTTTTAAAATGAAAATTCCTAAACTATAACGTGTGTGAAACCCATGGTTTTTTCAGTGAATTTGTATGGTTTTTTAAATGCTAATTCTTATATTTACCGTGTGAAATTATTTTTTTTTTTTATTTTTGCAAGGTTTTTTACTTCTTTTTTTTTACTTTATATTCTCTTTAAACACTATGGTAAAAATTTGAAAACTCTGCAATATACAATTTTTCACCTTTTTTTTAACCAAACATGTAAGATATAGTAGTATAACATAGTGAATCTTTTTTTTAAAAATTTTTTTTTACGTGCGCGTACGGTAAGCTTACTGTAAGCGCACGTGTTGCTTTACGAATGTAATATTTCTACTCTGTTTGCGTATAGTTACGCAATTTACGTAGACGTCCGTACTGCGTACGCGACGCGTAAGCGCATACGTTACACGCGCACGTTACGCGGAAGTGTTGGAGCGTGCCTGTTCTGCGCATGCGCGCATGCGCGCATGCGCGTGTCTTTTATACGCGCATGCGTACTTTTACCGTAAGCGCTCCGTAAGCGCTCCGTAAGCGTAACGCACGCGCACGGTTGGTCATGTGATCAAGAAACAGCACTTTTGATTGGTTTAAAGTACTTTCAGTTCTAGAACTCTCCTACACCACACCCATTCCCCTCATTTCTGCTTGTGATCCCTTAGGAGAAGGAGCTGAGTTGTCTTTGTGATACGATGGCAGAACAGCAGTCCTCTTCTGAGAGTGAGCCAAGTAGCAGCATCATCAGAGAGAGAAGGAGGAAACAAAAGACTTCTTTTGTATGGGAATATTTCACCTATCCAGAGGGGCAGAAAAAGGTAAATGCTCCTTTAGTCACCTGCTCACTTTGTGAGCGTGTCTTATCTAGAGGGAATCCTAGGAAGAAGTACTCCTTTGGAAATCACTCTATGGTTAGACACATTAAGGATAAACATCCCAGGACTTATGCTAGACATACTGGAGAAACATCTCCAGTAAGTCACCCAAGCACACCTGCAAATGCTCAGACGAGTACTTCTTCGGCAGCTCAGCCGAGCACTTCCTCTGCGGTGGGAGCATCACCCTTTTCTGGTCCTCTGGATATAAACCCTTGTTTTGGGAGGGTTACAATGAGGTGCACAAGATGTCATGGCCTAATTGTTCATGCGGAGACCAGTGTTTCCCTCATAAACAATAGGATAGACCAGCACATCTGTGGTCCTTGTTAGTATTCCCATTCTTTCTTTCCTCTTTCCCTTTATGAACACAGCGGTTCTTTTAAGAGCCAACCTTACTTCTTAACTTTTTTTAAAACATTTTTATTGACTTTTTTAATTTTATTGTTTAACCGTGCGCGCATTTTTTTTTTTTTTTTTTAAAACCCCCAAAAATTTAATCACCCTACAAGGTCCATGAGGGACTACTACAGAAATGAAAAAAACATAGACAAGAGTAGTGAAAAAAGTGAGCATTAAAGTAAATGTGTGATAATTCCTGAAATTTTACACTTACCTGACAAAGAAAATAACTAAAAGAAAAATAAGTGATTTATTTTACTTTGTGAAAAGAAGTTTATTTTTATATTTTTCCTTTCTCAATCTGTAAAAAAAGAAAAATGTATTAATATTTAACAATACTTTTTAGAATACAGTGCACATGTTTTCATTTTTCATTAAACATATTTTTGCCCTTTTTTTGCTGTTTTCAGAATATATTGCATTTTACTGTAAATCGTAAAAGCAATTGCATTCATCACTTAACAGCGGGCAAAAAAAAATAACAATCACAAAGATTGTTTAAAAAAAGCCCATAATCTCTTCTCATTAAAACATACCGTAATATAATCCTCACGTAAAAACAATCACTAATTTCAGCAAATATTGTCCGAAAATTCTGTTGCATAAGCATATTCACCAAAATAATTTTTGTCAAAGAAGTCCACAATACAAATTGTTACCTTTCCTTTAGGCCAAATGGTAATTTTTAAATTCTTTTTTGATGAAATTTCCAATGGTAATCCAATAAAATTGCAAAAATGATTTGTACAGAAGTTGCAATTTCTGTCTAAAATTTTGGTTGCAGAAAAATTAAATAGGAATTTGCTAAATCAAAAGGCAAACGTTGCTTGAAAACCAACTGAGAATCATTACACAGTGTCCAGCCTTTTTCACATTTAAGAAAAACTGTGTAATGACCAGAAGTTACAATAGGCCCATCATGGAAAATTATTGCAACTGTGACAAAAGTTTTTCCAGAAATTGATAATTGCTGTCCTGTAAATTTCTTTATTAAAGTGTCCAATTTTGTTCCATCAGCTCTACAACGTTGCATCATTAAAATTACATACTGTCCATATCTCTTTAAAAATAACGTTGAAAACATGTCTGATTTACATTTAGAACATTCCATATTGTGATTGGCATCTTTAACTAATTTACTAAAAGTCACTGATTTAGTCTCTGGCAATGTTAAATAGATAAACCTTTCTGAATCAAAATTAGAGCTGCATGTGTAGAAACAGTTTTCACAACTATGTTCCCATTTATAAGACAGACCAAACATATTTTCTATTCCTACCCCTTCATCTTCAAGTACCAAAAGAATGTACATGAAGAATTCCTGTGCATCTTGCTGGATATTTTGTGAAAACTGTGTTCGTCCTGAACAAACATCTAATAGATTTCTAATTTCATTTGTACTTTCCATTTTTGCTTTATCAACACTCAGCTTCTCATAAAGAAGACTTAGCACAGAACAGAATCTTTTTTCATGATTTTCTGTTATCTGCTCAGGCAAACTTTCAAGATAAAAAACAACATTTAGAACTACATTAGCATAGCAGTTGACAGCAGAGCTATTTTCAAAATGGAAACCAACAACCTGTTCAACATTGTCCTTTTTCTTTTTGCTTGCAATCACATGACTCTCTTTTTGTTTTCTCTTCTCTACATCCTCATTACAGATATTCTCAAATCTCCTTTTCCGATAAACAACACGTTTCTCCAACACAGGATACTGACCTAAATGAGGAGCATAGGTTCTTCTTAATCTATTATACTCCTTAACACAATTTGCATCAGCACTAACTTTTGAGTCATCAAAGTCTATCATGAATAAACCAGATAATGTTTTCACTCGTGACAAAGCAACATATGCCATACCTTCTTTGAACACAGTAGATCCAATGTTTACAAATGCACTATCAACAGTTAATCCTTGACACTTGTGAATAGTTACAGCATATGCTAGAGAAAATGGAAACTGCTTCCTACGTACATATAAGTCTTTCACAAGCAAAAAACGGACTGAAGAACGACAAATGTTTATTACCTCTTCAATCTGATCAAATTTTATTTTTAAATACTCAATGCCTTCTTTTTTCTGGTAGTTAACAAAACCCACAACTTTACCCATAGCTCCATTTACTAATCCTTTTTCTACATCCAAATTTCTCCTTAAAAATACTCGACAGTTCATGCAAAGATATAAATTATTTTCTAATCCAGCTGTTTTCGAAATGTTCTTCTCTAGAGAATCCAGTTTATTTTTCAGTTCGCCTGTTAATGTAATTGTAATTCTTTCATGTTGGATTTTGTCCACTGCTTCCATTTTCTTAATCTCTTCCTTTTCCAATTTCAAAAGTTCCTCATTGAATATTGAGCATTCACGTAGTGTTGGCATTAAGCAGATTACAGTATTTTTTTCTGCAATGTTCTTGTATATTTTCTCTGCAACTATTTCTTCACTTGGAAATAAATTATGTAGCAATCGACTCTGTAAAGCTTTTCTGGCATGTTCTGTGAGTAGTCCAATTCTGATATCTTTTAGAATACTTCCATATTCTTCATCGTTTGCTTGTCTCATATTGGTAGTGAGTTCTTTGTACTCAAAGAATGACCAAATATTCGCATTACCAATGCTTCCTAATGACTTCTTCGTGTCCTCATGTGTCACAGTATTAAACACTGGTTGTCCTTTAACTAGAGTGAGCTGCAGTAGTTCCCCAAAAACTATAATATGTTTTTCTCCAAATAGCACGTCATAGTCTCTTTTTAGAATTTGCTGCATTCTTAAATGCACAAAGGCAAGCATTAAGTTTGATACGATGCTCACCTCATCAATAATGAGAACTTGCATCTTCTTCAACACTCTTGAAACTTCGAAACATGCTTCGCCAGTTAGCTTGTGATATTCTATTTTGCTCTCATGCTCCACTGGTAACATTAGCAAGCGATGGAGAGTAATTCCTTTTATATTATATGCTGCTAATCCAGTTGGAGCAGTAACAACACAAGACAAAGTTGAATCTGTTTTTTGCTGTAGGTAGCTTCTGATGACTTTAATTAAGAAACTTTTCCCAGTTCCAGCTTGTCCACTCACATATAACCTAATTGGTTCAAATGCTGTGCATGTGCACTCTTTATTTTCATGTAGTAATCCGTGATCAATTTTTTTTCTGACTTCCTTATAAATTTGTCGTTGTTCCTTATTCAGTTGTTTTTCCAAATCTGGTAATTCTATTAAATCTTCCTTTGCTTGATTCATAGCCGTTTCCACTTCAGTCATGGCTATTGCAGCTTCATTTTCTACGATTGGTTGTCCTAGGGGATCTTGACTGAGCGTTCCAGAACTTTGGCTGTCTTGAGAACTATCTCTAGCTACTTCAGCTGCAATTGTAGCTTCCTGTTCAATTTCTTCATTTAACATTTGGACATAATTCCTGAAAATACTGCATTCAATGGTATCTTTACATGCATTAAATGAATCCTCATAGCTTTGAAATTCTCCAAGTAGTTCATCCTCTGAACGCCATGGTTTAAACAACTGTAAAAGTGCCAAGTAGTAAAATTCCTTTTTGTCAGTAGTGTCACAACTCAGCTTCCTGTGATTAATCAAACTTCCTTTTTTTTGCTTCACTAAACATCCTTCCTCACCAATGACTTTATATTTTCCATTGTTGATGTCTTCTGTGGCTTTCCGTGAAAAAATGTAGTTCTGCAGCACTTCATAGAGACACATGTTCTCAAGATGATGACTTCTTTTTGGGTAATATGTGTCCAACATGTTTGTCTTCAAAATATCTGTACTTTCTGGGTCGTTTTCGGCCAAATATTCAATTTCTCCAACAGATTTCAGTACCCGATTTCGCATTCCTGCAAGGCCTAAACTGACCCAAATTATTCTTCTGGATTTCGAGTAAAGACTTGCAGATGATAACCTATCTGAACATTCGTAGGATCCAATTTCTCGATGCGTTAACATCTTCAAACTGAAACTGTACAGCTTCTTACTGACACTCTTCTCGTGAGAAATCTCTTCTCACATTTCCTTCAATTCCGTTTTCTCTGATTTAGTAATGTAGGATGTGACATACCGAGCAACAGCAATAGAATTGTCTGCCACATACTGAATATCCATGTTTGCATTGCACATGGATAAAATGACTGGGTTGTAGTCATTTATATATTTTGACTCTTTTTTTCTTCTTAGGTTGTATGTATTTTTTGGAGATTTTCTTGTAATAGTATGTCGCACAGCTGACATAAAACTGTTGACTCTTCCTTTTGAAAGAACAGGTCTAGGAAATCCAAATCGACATTTTGTGTAGAATTTATCTTTGGTCTTGTACTTCCGTCGACAGTATTTTCCACACCGATGACTTTGGAAACGTAAAACTTGCTGTTTTAACTTTTTCTCCTCTGTGCTTTTAGGTATAGCACATGTTGCATATTGTTCAATGAAAGATAACACTGCTTCATCAGCATCTGTTCCAAATTTTGGAGCATCCTTGATCCACAACAGCATATGAATGTGAGGTGCACCTCTTGCTTGGTACTCTTTTCTCCAAAAGAAATCCAAAACTTCTCCAAGTGGTGGATTTTTTTTGTTGCAGATAAAGGACATCATAGCCTCAAATCTATGATTGAAATATCTGCAAACATTAACCGGATCCAATGAGCACAGTTCTCCTGCTGTCTTGTATTCAATGTTTTTAATGTTTGAATTTGCCTCTCGTAGAAAATCCAGTAAATCATCCCAAGCGTATTCGGCACAGCTTAGGGTGAGAAACCATGTAGGAGTTCCTAAATTCCGTAACATACACTTCAATTCTCCATGGCGTCTGTACCAATATTTATTCGTCCCACGCCGACAAGCCATCAGATTGATTAATTGTGATTCCAAATGATCATCTCGCTGCTGCACTTTGTTCATAAAATCCTTAGCAGACACATTATGTAGATGTGTTCCACTTTTTAATATGTGGTTTACTGCATAAGATAGTGCAGACAAGTCACTTTCAAATAACAGATGGAACAAATAAGGAATACTTTGACGAAATCTGGGATCTTCTGCATATAATCTTGTAGTCCGATACTCAGAAGCAGGAATCTGAACTGGACGTTCATCATATCGTCCACCTTCTCCTGTAGGAAACAGCTGGGGAAAACATCGAGCTTCCAAACTCTCCTCCCATACACTCACAGGAGTTCCTTGTGCTTTTTTCATTTGAAATAGATCAATGGTGTTTGCCATTACTTCTTTTGAATGAAGAGGATGTATGCTGAAATGTTCATACATTTCTTCTTCTTTTGACTTGTCAACTTTTTCAATTTGCCCAGTTGGTGTGTCTGTGTCTCCTACTAATTCTTCTTCATCTTCATCCATATAAATGGCTTCATACCATTTGTTATTACTTTTCAAATATAAATTTGCTCTTTGTACTTTCCGAACATCTACCAATTCCTGTCAAATTTTCTTATTCTTTGTAGGTACACCATTAACCAGAATAACTAATGGTTCAGTTTCCAAATTTTCTGTGTCAATAGTTTCCATATTTTTTTTCAAATCCAACGGCAAATAGACAACTCTTCCTTTTAAACCTCTCTGTACATCTGAAGGAGGTAATTTGCCTGTTTTTGGCTCCATACGTACTATGGTCTGGAACGGATGAACACATTGAATGAGTATAGACTCATACGTATTTAAATCAGAAAGTTCAGCAGGAACTTCAACCAATTCTAAATTATTATGTACAGCTCTAGCTGGCATTTTATTTTCTTCCAACTTGTTGTAACAGTATTTACAAATACGATGATCTTCACCCAAATCAAAACAATTTTCAAGAAATATATATGTTGCAAAATCCTTCCACTTATAATTATCTTCTTCTTCACTTTTTTTGTAGAGATCAACATTCCTTGTTTGGATTTTGTAATGGCTTCTCCGGCAACAAATACAACTAATATTTGGTCTTTCATTAGAGATGATAGCAAATTTTGTAATTTGATCTTCAAATTTCTTACTTACGGAGGGTTCTACATTCTCTTCCACAATTTCCTCAATAACTGTGTCATTCCCTGCGCTTTCTTGTTCTGGCCCAAAGTAACAAAACTGAATCTCATCAGTAACCTTCTCAACATCTGATACAGATCCACGAAACAGAGCCTTATTCAACTCATTTAACTTTAGTGCAGGACTTTTAGCAAAATACAATCTTCTTACAAATTTCCTAATTTCAGTATGATGAACTGCCAGCATCCTAAAATGGTGAAAAACACTTTGACAAACTTTCCTAGATAAACAAGCCTGAGAGTGACCTCGCAAACCAGTATTCTCTCTCACTCTGCATGGATCTAGTCCTTGAAGCACCTTAATCTTCTGTTTTACACTCTTTTTACTATATTCTCTTAAAAACTCACGTAATTTATCAATAGATTCCTGTCGCAAAGTACAAATACTACTACATTTCCAAGTATACACTGGAGCTTTAGGACGTCTCCCTATAGCCTCATCTGCAATCACTTCTTCCTCATTTCTTGGAACCATTTTCTCCTTTTCCATTATACAACCATCCTTAACTTTATATGCTCGACCACTGGTGTCAACTGCATGCAGCAAACTATTACTTTGAAGATAACTCTCTTCATTAAAAAATGGTTCAGTACTTGAACTATGCATCCATTCTCCTAAAAACACTTTACAAAAGTTATTTCTTTTTACTACTCTTTTCTTTTTGCTTTGTGACTTCATTACATTAACTATTTTTTCTAATGTACGCATCCTGTTCAAAATTAAAATGAATAGTTTCCTTTTTAAATTTAAAGCCTTTTCTACAATGGCTTCAATATCTTTTTTTCTCTTTAAAAATGTTGCTCTTTTCTTATATTTTTTCACATCTTTTAGCAAATTGGACATCACTCTTCTCTGAAACATTTTCCTACGGATCTCTTTAAATGCTGATTTTCTTTTCAAGTTAATTATTTTAGCTTCTGCTTGTACATTAGCATTTTGAAAATTTTCACTATTCTCCTGTTGTTTTCTACTTGAAACTGTTTTTCCAATGGGGGCATTTTTAAAATTTTTCCTTTTTTTGAATATATTTTTTAAAAATTGCTTTCTCTGCTTACCAGAAGACTTTTTCTTTTTCCCCAACATGAGCATCTTCAACTAACTTGGGTCCTCCAGTTGTCTTCAAATAAACCTTTTTTTTCTGTTGTTTTCTTTGTCTTGATTTTATAGGCATCTTTTATTTTCTTCACTGCTCTGCAGCAATACCTGAAAGAAACTAAAAAAAAATACCTTTTTTGTAATTTAAATATATTACTATTTTTGTTATGATCATTTCTTTTCAAATAACACTATCTATCCCTTTCCTACAAGTGAAAAACACAAGAAAACCAACATGAATGTAATCTTTAAGATCAATTCCTGTTTGCACACAGACTCTTGGTGAAATTCTAGACAGAACACGATATTTCTTTTGCAATTCAAAAGCACACTTTTTTTTTTTTTTGCAATTATTAATTACTCTAACAGTCTGACACATTTTCTTTATAGTTTACAGAGGCAAAAAAACGTACATGTGCAATCTGCTTTTTGCGAGCATATACATGTGTAACCTGGCATACTGACGGCACTCCTGCAAAGATAATGAACCTTGGTGATGTTGAATGCATTAGCATTTGTCAGGGGGTCCAAAAATACCATAAAAGACTCATGCTGTGACTTTACGCAGAAAATGAAATTTGCTTGCCAATTTCAAAGCACAGTTACTACTGATTTTTTCCTCCAAGCGTTAATTACTCTAACAGTCGCATACATTTTCATTACAGTTTTCTGAAACAGAAAAGAGCACATGTGCAAACAGCTTTTTCTGACCATGTACATGTGTGACATTGGTGACTGACTACACTCCAGCAAAATAAATCAGCCTTAGTGATGTTGAATGTATTAGCGTTACTCACTGCTACCTGAAACACCACTCACTTGTGAATACTAAGCATGATTCTACAGGATAAACTGCTGGGTGTGTGCTAACAGTCTGCTTATGCAGACTGTGTATTTTCAGTAGCCACAGACATACGCATGGTTACTTCCCAAAAGAACCAGAGAGACTCCAAATACCTCTGTGACAGCAATTCCACTATGCTCACAGCCTCATGCTGTGATTTTACGCGTAAAATGAAATTTGCTTGCCATTTTCAAAGCACACTTACTACAGTTTTCTGTGTTTTTAGGCAGAAAACGAAATTTGCTTGCCAATTTCAAAGCACACTTAGTACTGTTTTTTTCCTCTAAGCGTTAATTACTCTAACAGTCGCATACATTTTCATTACAGTTTTCAGACACAGAAAACAGCACATGTGCAAACAGCTTTTTGAGACCATGTACATGTGTGACCTTGGTGACTGACTACACTCCAGCAAAAGAAATCAGCCTTAGTGATGTTGAATGTATTAGCGTTACTCACTGCTACCTGAAACACCACTCACTTGTGAATACTAAGCATGATTCTACAGGATAAACTGCTGGGTGTGTGCTAACAGTCTGCTTATGCAGACTGTGTATTTTCAGTAGCAAGAGACATACGCATGGTTACTTCCCAAAAGAACCAGAGAGACTCCAAATACCTCTGTGACAGCAATTCCACTATGCTCACAGCCTCATGCTGTGATTTTACGCGTAAAATGAAATTTGCTTGCCATTTTCAAAGCACACTTACTACAGTTTTCTGTGTTTTTAGGCAGAAAACGAAATTTTCTTGCCAATTTCAAAGCACACTTAGTACTGTTTTTTTCCTCCAAGCGTTAATTACTCTAACAGTCGCATACATTTTCATTACAGTTTTCAGACACAGAAAACAGCCCATGTGCAAACAGCTTTTTGAGACCATGTACATGTGTGACCTTGGTGACTGACTACACTCCAGCAAAATAAATCAGCCTTAGTGATGTTAAATGTATTAGCGTTACTCACTGCTACCTGAAACACCACTCACTTGTGAATACTAAGCATGATTCTACATGATAAACTGCTGGGTGTGTGCTAACAGTCTGCTTATGCAGACTGTGTATTTTCAGTTGCAAGAGACATATGCATGGTTACTTCCCAAAAGAACCAGAGAAACACAAAATACCTCTCTGACAGAAATTCCTCTTTGCTCACAGACTCATGCAAAAATCACCACATACATCCCCTCTCAAACTCATAACTCACCTTTTAAATTATTTAGCTGAGAAAGAAATGTGGCACTCAAACTGCAGACTATCAGACTCAGAATATCAGAGCTGTACACCTCTCTCCTCTGAGCAGAACCAATTAATGGCAATGTTTCCCTCTCTTTTTTCACACATATACATGTTAATTACAAATCTCAGTGTTTCCCCCTTTTTTTCAAATGAAATCACACATTTCTATTGGTTGAAAACTTCAACCCTTTTCCAAAAGTACCCTTCCCCCAACTTGACTTCTGCCTGCTACCATAGCAACAGCTCATGGAACACTGCTGTGAGGAGTCAGGTCAGAAGTTCACCACACAATGTTTCATTTCCAAAGAGCAAGAGTGCTTGACTTTTCAAACCTAACAGCAAATCCATAGTAATGTTCTTTGGTACCACATTTTTCTGTACCAATACAAAACATGCTTCTATAAATTTACACATACAGCCTAGTTTTTAGTGTAGAATGGTGTGAAACAGCCAATGAGTTCTTTTTATTTTAAAAAAATATGTATGCCTCCATTTCCAAACTGTCTTTCATTTCATTTTGCCATTCTACTGAAAGACACCTTCAGAGTGCATCCAGATCTCCTTGAAAGATGTTCACAGTGTGGATTGTAGGTCACAGCTATGTCTTCTGGAGTGAAAAATTTGCAGAAAAAAGAGGTATGGTTAGAGACCTTGCTTTGCCAAATGTAGACATTAAATGGATTGGTCAGAGAGGGTTAAAGTGGCACCAATTAATGCCTTTGGTGAAAACCTTTCTACATCTCCCACACCCTAACCTTATTATTGTGCACTGTGGTGGAAATGACCTAGGCACTTTAACTGGTGTAGGTCTGGAAATGCTTATTAAGGACACCTTTGTGCAATTGATGTAGCTTTTTCCTCATTCTGCCTTTGTATATTCTAACATATGCCAAAGGCAAAAGTGGAACAGGTCCTACCAATTTTGTCCGCAGATTGACAAAGCAAGGAAGCACGTCAACAAATCTGTTTCTGCTTTCCTCAGAGACTATGGTATGGGTTCTATATACCACAACAACTTGCGTTACAACATGCAAGACATTTATAGAGGAGACGGTGTACATTTCAATGATGAAGGGAACATAGTCTTCCTCTTAAAATTTAGACTCTGCATCGGAACTTACTTGTAGGTACCAAAAAACACTCAATGAACACAACGGCTCTTTTTAGAGCCCCCTAATATTTTAACACTTAAATTTGTTTTTTTCTTCTTTTTTTGTTATTTTCTACCGTACGGTAAGCTTACCGTACGCGCACCCCGTGATTTTTAAAAAAAAACATTTAAATGTATTTTTCACACTTTTATGGCCTTCTTGGACCCCCTGACAAACGCTAGGGGGTCTGCAACTCACTTCGTTGCCCCCTTTCCACGTTCTCCTCCTTTTTTTTATCAGTGTGAGGCACACAAAATGGAGGCCGACACTTCCTCATTTCGGCCGATTCGAATGTTTACAGTCATGTAACCACCAATCAGAATTGAGCTCGCGCATGGCAGCGTGCGCGTAAGCTTACCGTAAGCGCTCGGAGCGCGCCTATAGATATATATATTGATTCAAATGCTATTTTCTCAGCAAATACAGAACAGATTGACACCAGACCTGCAAAAAGCACTTCCCTGACCTGAGGACTACCTCTTTGCCAAATTTCAAGTAATTCTGTTTAGCCATTCGGGCTGCAGCTTGGACTAAAGGTCCTATGGAAAAATGCATGGGGAAAACACGTTTTGGGACCCCCCCTTTTTCTCAGCCCCCACTTGACGAATCCCCCCGAGACTTTCAGGGAAGGAGCGGAGCGGAGCGCCCCACCTATTTTGAAAATTTCGCGAGGATTCGTCAATCGGCGCCAAAGTTATTCAAAATAGAATGTTGCGGATTTCCTATGGAAACACGGTCCTAACTATAACTACCTACTGGCGACCACCAGCAGGTAATATGTATATATATATATATATATATATATATATATATATATACTGACCAAACTTCCCTGAAAAAGAAGTCGAGCACACGTGAGTCAATCATTAAAATGCTCCTTTATTCTGACATGATGCATGACACGTTTCATAAATAGTGGACTTCCTCAGATGCAGTCAGAACCAAACGATTAGAACCAATCCACACTTTTAAATGGCATGCCCCTCTTGGATTGGATGGAGCACACCTTGCAGGCACATTGGAAAGCCCGGACTCGAACTCCAAGTCCGCGCGGAGCAGGCATCGGGCGTAAGTACTGGCCCCAGTGGGCGGTGTCTGCTCCTTGCAGCACACCAGCAAAGATCTTGTGCGGATGGCTGGCAGTTCAGCGAAACCCTCACTCCGCCGCTGACATCCCGAGTTTCGTCATGTGGTGCCACTTAAGGAAGTTGCTGCCCCCTGCAAAGTTGCAGTCCAATCCTCATATTTGCATAGCATTCTCGGGTGCATGGCGGTGTGGCGTTTTCTAAAAATTTTTAGATCGTCCAAAATTGCCACACACAACCGCCGGACTGCTTTTGGGGTGGGTGCTCCTGGGTGCTTGTGGCCGCACCTTTAACATACTGACCTAACTTCCCTGAAAAAGAAGTCGAGCACACGCGGGTCAATCATTAAAATGCTCCTTTATTCTGACATGATGCATGACGCATTTCATCCATAGTGGACTTCCTCAGATGCACTCAGAACAAAACGATTAAAACCAATCCACACTTTTAAATGGCATGCCCCTCTTTGATTGGATGGCGCACACCTTGCAGGCACATTGGAAAGGCCGGACTCGAACTCCAAGTCCGCGCAGAGCAGGCATCAGGCGTAAGTACTGGCCCCAGTGGGCGGTGTCTGCTCCTTACAGCATACCAGCAAAGATCTTGTGCGGATTGCGGGCAGTTCAGAGAGACCCTCACTCCGCAGCTGACATCCAGAGTTTCGTCATCTGGCGCCACTTAAGTAAGTCACTTCCCCCTGCAAAGTTGCAGTCCAATCCTCAGATTTGCATGGCATTCTCGGGTGCATGGCGGTCCGGCGTTTTTTAAAAAGTTTGTAGATTGTCCAAAATTGCCACACACAACCGTCGGACTGCTTTTGGGGTGGGTGCTCCTGGGTGCTTGTGGCCGCACCTTAAACATACTGACCAAACTTCCCCGAAAAAGTAATTGAGCACAAGTGGGTCAATCATTAAAATGCTCCTTTATTCTGACATGATGCATGACACGTTTCATCCATAGTGGTCTTCCTCAGATGCACTCAGAACCAATATATATATTTTCACTGAAAAAAACATAGGTTTCAGAGACGTTATAGTTAGAAATTAGCATTTAAAAAACCTTTGAAATTCACTGACAAAAAACCATAGGTTTCAGGGACATTCTAGTTAGTTGGACATTTCACTCGTACAAAACCAGAGAAATTCGGCCATTATAGTTAGTTCAGCTAACTATAACTCGCGCCCCCACAATGCACTACTGATGACGTCACATATTACATCATTCATGACATGGTCAGTGACATCACTGATGACATCACTGATGGCATCTCAAATGACATCACTGATATATATATTCACTGAAAAAAACATAGGTTTCAGGCCTGATACAGTTAGGAATTAGCATTTAAAAAACCTTAGAAATTCACTGAAAAAACAATAGGTTTTAGGGGTGTTATAGCTAGCTGGACATTTCACTCGAACAAAACCATTGAAATTCCTCCGATATAGTTAGTTGTACTAACTACATCTCGCGCGCCCGCAATCCACTGCTCATGATGTCACATATTACATCATTCATGACATGGTCAGTGACATCACTGATGACATCTCAAAGTACAAGCATGTACTCTGCAAACGCGCCAGGGGGCGAGTTTGCAGAGTGGTGTAAGGAGGGGGCGTGGCCTCCTTCCCGACCCCTGTCTTTTTTTTCTTCTTCTTTTTTTAGAAGGGGGGATGTGTAGCCCCCCTTCTTTTTTCATTTTTTTGGCCCTGGGGACCCCATCCCCCAGGGCCTGCCCCCAATTTTTATTAAAAAAAAAATATTAATCGGGAAGCCCCCCTCCTCTAGCGACTTTAAGGACCCTATCCCTCGGGGCCGGCCATTGTTTTTTTTTGTTGTTTTTTTATAACGATTTAATTGGGGTGGGGGCCATGTGGCCCCCCTCCCAGGCTACTTATGGCCCCGGGGACCCCTTTCCCTGGAGCCTGGCCTCCGTTTGGGGCCATAGGGGGTTCCCCAATCCCCCCACGGTCCCAGCCGGCTCCCTGCATTCTGCAGGAGCCGGCATTGCTTTTGCACATGGGGAGCAGCTAACATGCTGCTCCCCATGTGGAAAAGCAATCAGCTTTGCTTCATTGAAGTGAGAGCAGGTTTCCCTGCTCTCGTTTCAATGAAGCAAAGCAGTTTGCAATGACAGGGCGGGAGCCGCGAGGCTCCCGCCCTGTCATTGCAAACAGTAGTGTCCCGGGGTGGGCACCCCGGGACACTGCAAGAGCCGGCCCTGGGGGGTGGCGGTCCCCAGGGCCTATTCAAGGCTCCAGGAAGGGGGCCGCGTGGCCCTCCTCCCACATTTTACAGGAATATTTGTACAATGGTGATGGTAGGGGGCGGGGCCTGAGGTGATGTGTGTGCAAACACGCCCTGTGGCACGTTTTAAGTTGGGGAATTAATTCCTCTTCAATCCTGAGGGTCCCTGGGGATCAACTAGCCCACCAGGTACCTCCAGTAAGTGCCACAGAGCTGCGTTGCAGAGTGTTGTAAAAAGGGGCATGGCCTCTGAACACTTCTCTGCAATGCAGCTCCCTGGCGCATACTGGAGGTACCTGCTGAGCTAGTTGGCCCCCAGGAGACCTCAGGATTGAAGGGAAATTAATTCCCCAACTTAAAACGCACCACAGGGCGTGTTTGCACACATCACCTCAGGCCCCGCCCCCTTCCTTCACCATTGTACAAATATTCCTGTAATATCAGCCGAACTACGAATTCCGATTTACTCACCTATTATCAGGAGAGAACCCAGGGCTGCATCTTTTAGCCCAGCACTGACTCTGAAAAGTAATTCTAAGCATACTTACACGTAATTGTATTTCCTTCCGTAGGAATCCATTGTGTGGTTTTCAGCAGAAAAGTTTCTAAGTGTCCATTTTTGAAACGCACATATATTCCTCTAAAATCAGCCGAACTACGAATTCCGATTTACTCACCTGTAATCAGGAGAGAACCCAGGGCTGCATCTTTTAGCCCAGCACTGACCCTGAAAAGTAATTCTAAGCGTACTTACCAGTAACTTGTATTTCCTTCCATAGGAATCCATTGTGTGGTTTTCACCAGAAAAGTTTCTAAGTGTCTATTTTCACAAACTAAAAATATTCCTAAAAAAATCGTCTGTATGACTTAAACACATTCTTTCAACTGTTTACAGGAGGTTGGCCAGTGCTGGATCTAGGATCCACCACTGAGTAAGAAAAAGTAACGATAACACTACTTACCTGCTAAGTGAATTTTCTGCCATAGGATAACATTGGTGATTCTATGGGGAAAAGTTTCTAAGTGTCAACTTTTAAAATACAATAATATTCCTTAAAAATTACTACTGTAACCAAAGCGCTTTTACTCAACTGTATACAGGAGATGTCCAAGGACTGAACCTAGGATCCAGTCCTGTGGTTAGAAAAGTAATCCATAAAGTAACTAATTGTATTTAATTTGAAATTCACATTGAGCTCAATGTTGCTTTGTGTTTGAAATTGTGTTGCTCATTGCAACAACTGTAACTACTGTACTTATAAGTATGTTGCCTGTTTGCCAAGTATTTAAACTAAAGTAATTCATTCTGAGAAAGTATATTTTTTATTGTAATGTATAATGTAATTATAATGTAATTAAAAAAAAATATCTAAAATTAAATAGTTTAAAAAATGTAGTAAATCAGTATTAAAAAAATCAGTATAACAATTAATAAATTAAAAATTGTCATTTACAAATCCTTTGAAATTCACTGAAAAAACCATAGGTTTCAGGCCTGATATAGTTAGGAATTAGCATTTAAAAAACCTTTGAAATTCACTGAAAAAACCATAGGTTTCAGGGGCGTTATAGTTAGGAATTGGCATTTAAAAAACCTTAGAAATTCACTGAAAAAACCATAGGTTTCAAGGGCGTTATAGTTAGCTGGACATTTCCCTTGTTCAAAACCCTAGAAATTCTCCCGTTATAGTTAGTTCAGCTAACTATAAATCGCGCCCCCGCAATGCACTGCTGATGACGTCACATATTACATCACTCATGACATGGTCAGTGACATCACTGATGACATCTCAAATTACATCACTGATGACATCACTGATGACATCACCCAGTGAGTCTGTGTTTCTGTAAAGTTTTAATATGTTTAATATATATAGGGAAAGGCCTGTTGAAGAATGAGTGGGTGTACAAGTGTGTTAATGGATGATTTTCTAGGTGCGTAACTGACTCTATAAGTGAGTCATTAAATGTATCTTACTGCAGACTAGTGACTAAACTGTGTGAATGTCTGTATGTGTCTGTGTGTGGGTGTATAAGTGGCTGCATGGTTTTGTGAATAGCTATATGAGTGTCTATATGGGTTATTGATTGGTTGTCTGAGTAGCTGTATGGGTGCCTGAGTGTCTGTGGGTAGGGTGTGTGTGACTCTGTGCATAGATGTGTGAGTGGGTGTTTCTATGGGTGCATGGTTTTAAGAGTACAACTGTGATGGACTGTATGGTTGGGTGAGTGTATGTACGGGTGTGTTAGTGATTGAATGTATATCTCAGTTGTACATGTGTCAGTAACTACATATGAGAAACGCAGTGTATATGTGTGTAAGAGTATATAACTATCTATATGTGAGAGTGTGTGATTGCGGGAGTGGCTCTATGGATGAGTATGTGCTTGTATCAGTATGTGTATTAGAGCGTCAGAATTTGTTAGTATTTTTATGAGTAAGTGAACTTGAGTGTATTTAACTGTATAGGTGAGTAAATTGGACTGTGATTAATTATTTGCATGACTGACTAGGTGTGTCAGTACCTCAATGGATGATTGGTGGTGTGTGAGTGTCTATATAGGTGTATAAATGCATATGATAGTCCTGTACGGAGTGACTGTAAGTATGAGTGACTGTACAGGTGAGTGAGTGTAGACCTAAGAGTCAATGAGTGGGTATGTAGTTATTGGTATTGGAGTATCTATGGTTTTCAAAATGGCCGTCTGACATTTTGAGTCGGTGTATCAAAGGTTATATTAGGGTGTGAGAAGATGCACAAATTTATCACATGGATGATGTCATCAGTGATGTCATCAGTGATGTCATTTGATATGTCATCAGTGATGTCATCAGTGATGTCACTGACTATGTCATGAGTGATGTAATATGTGACGTCATCAGCAGTGCATTGCGGGGGCGCGAGTTATAGTTAGATGAACTATCTATAACGGGGGAATTTCTAGGGTATTGTACGAGGGAAATGTCCAGCTAACTATAACGACCCTGAAACCTATGGTTTTTTCAGTGAATTTCTAAGGTTTTTTAAATGCCAATTCCTAACTATAATATATATATACATATACATCAAAGCTCCAACATGCCCACAAGTTTACGCTGCACTCTCCAACAATCATTACGGCTAAAGCTTGCTTCACGCTTCTGTGTCCTTTCAGCTTTAATGTCGTTCATTACTGCCTGATGCTTTTCTAGGCCTACGCCCTCATCAGAGGCACGAAAGAATAAGTGCAATGAGAACACACCCACATTTATTCTAAATTATCTGCCTCCGGATGGGCTTGTTCAGATGAACCAAAACGCAATGCCTTGTGGGCTTTGTGGTGCGTGTTCCAAAATTCAGTCCATAATGGTTGCACAAATATTACTGTTCATTAAGACCCTCAATGGGCCCCGAAGCGTGAATGAGCCATGAATCCCTTTGTTATTGGTCCACTTGCGAGGCTCCGAAACTTCCAAGTCCCATGGCCCCCAAACGTTGCAGGGTGATGCGAGCCTACGCGGCTGGGCTGCCGTGATTAACATCAAAGCTCCAACTTGCCCACAAGTTTAGGCTGCAAGTGGACCAATAACAAAGGGATTCATGGCTAGTGGCAAACTTTTCTTCCCAAATAATGTGGCCTGCCAGGTCGCGGGATGACACCGCCACGCAAGGAGTGCGGATCCGCTGTGGTCTGCGATGTTCATGGACTGTAACATGCGGAAACAGATGACGATTGCTCGCACTGGAGTGGGTCACTGGCACTGAGTCCGTTAAACTTTGGATTAGCCCTGAGATGAACTGCAACCCACTTGGGCGTAATTTGGACTTCCAATCCCATAATACTATGTAAAGTACTCACCTGAGTTTGATTGGGACCCGTGAATAAATGAGGGTAAAGGATTGGAGGCCCCCTTGTGTTCATTTCATGCAAATCCACCTTGGAAAAAGGGCGCCGGCCCGAAACAAGTCAGGTGGGGCTTAGTGCTGGACCTTCCCTCGACTTCTATGGACGTCTGTGAGTGCATCCCACCTAGTGGCAAACTTTTCTTTCCAAATAATGCGGCCTGCCAGGTTGTGGGATGACACCGCTGCACAAGGAGTGCTGATCCGCTGTGGTCTGCGAAGTTCATGGACTGCAACATGCGGAAACAGACGGCGATTGCTGACACTAGGGTGGGTCACTGGTGCTGAGCCCGTTAAACTTTGGATTAGCCCTGAGATGAACTGCAACCCACTTGGGCATAATTTGGACTTCCAATCCCATAATACTATGTAAAATACTCACCTGAGTTTGATTGGGACCCGTGAATTAATGAGGGTAAAGGATTGGAGGCCCCTTGTGTTCATTTAATGCAAATCCACCTTGGAAAAAGGACGCTGGCCCGAAAAGCGTCAGGTGGGGCTCAGTGCTGGACCTTACCTCGACTTCGATGGACATCTGTGAGTGCGACCCACCTAGTGGCAAACTTTTCTTTCCATATATATATATATTTAAAGCACGCAGTGACATTTGTGGACTGCTTGAAGATTTACCGCTTGTGAAACGAAGGCCTCTGAGGAAAGAGAGTGAATCTCTGAAACGCGTCAGGCCAGGGGTGAAAACACGGAATCGAAGGCTGCCTGTTTTGTTTAAATAAAGGATGTTCCTTCACCTGTAGTGGGTTGCGGCCTCAAGCGTTTGAGCATCTTTTTTGTATATTACATGTGGCGGCTCCAGCCACAGAGGGATCGCGCCGTCCCGAGAATGCAAGGGAACCACACAAGGGAACTCTCGCTTGTGAGTGGCACTGCAGGTAACGAAATTTCAGCAGGCATAATTTGATTCGGGGGCCTAATGGAGGGCTTGGAACAGCACCCTGGATTAATTCGGACACAAACGGGCTCACTGGAGTGTGAAACTTAGCCATAATTAACTACAAATACCAGCGTGCATTGTGGAATATTTTGAATTGAAAGGCACACCTGAGGCCAATTAAGAACACTTTAAAGCACGCAGTGACATTTGTGGATTGCTTGAAGATTTACCGCTTGTAAAACGAAGGCCTCTGAGGAAAGAGAGTGAATCTCTGAAACGCGTCAGGCCAGGGGTGAAAACTCGGAATCGAAGGCTGCCTGTTTTGTTTAAATAAAGGATGTTCCTTCACCTGTAGTGGGTTGCGGCCTCAAGCGTTTGAGCATCTTTTTTGTATATTACATGTGGCGGCTCCAGCCACAGAGGGATCGCGCCGTCCCGAGAATGCAAGGGAACCACACAAGGGAACTCTTGCTTGTGAGTGGCACTGCAGGTAACGAAATTTCAGCAGGCATAATTTGATTCGGGGGCCTAATGGAGGGCTTGGAACAGCACCCTGGATTAATTCGGACACAAACGGGCTCACTGGAGTGTGAAACTTAGCCATAATTAACTACAAATACCAGCGTGCATTGTGGAATATTTTGAATTGAAAGGCACACCTGAGGCCAATTAAGAACACTTTAAAGCACGCAGTGACATTTGTGGATTGCTTGAAGATTTACCGCTTGTAAAACGAAGGCCTCTGAGGAAAGAGAGTGAATCTCTGAAACGCGTCAGGCCAGGGGTGAAAACACGGAATCGAAGGCTGCCTGTTTTGTTTAAATAAAGGATGTTCCTTCACCTGTAGTGGGTTGCGGCCTCAAGCGTTTGAGCATCTTTTTTGTATATATATATATATATATATCCACGAAGAAAAGTTGCTCCTTCCGGATCGCTGGGACCCGAGAGAGGTGGTGCACACACCGGCGGAGCACGCCGGTAACAGCAATATCCAAATAAGAAAGTAGTGGAACGTGCGCTCTCAGTGAGACACAGACAGCCAGCAGGATGGTATAGTCCGAGTGTTTGATTCACACAACGCGTTTCGGTACAGAACCTTGATCACGTGATCAAGGTTCTGTACTTTCTTATTATATATATATATATATATATATATATATATATATATATATATATATATATATATATATATATATATATATATATATATATATATATACATATAAATACATACATTCCACTCCAAGTTTGTGGATTTGCTGGAGGGCTTCCCAATCACCTGTGGTGCAGGGTGAAGGCAATAATACAAATGCCTCTTTAAAATGCCAAACCAAAGGCTGTGTTAACACTCGAAATGTGGCAGGCACCATTTTCTGACCGCAGTACAAGCTCCCATAGAGAAATGGGAGTCTGAGACTGCACCATGTGTAATGCAGTTGGGACTGCCGACCAGAGGTCGGTTTGTGTCAGATCCACAGTGGTGTCTGACATCATAATCAGCCCCTGAATCTGTTGTGTATATTTGTGTATGGGGAAAGGTTTCAGTACGACTCCTGACAGTAAATGACCAAGAAAGGAAGCAGCTTAGCCAAGACTTGAGGTGAAACAAAACCGGAGAGTGCCATGGCATTCATGCTTCCATCTGTATTCCAAGCAATGTGTGTGCCACCCCAACTCCACAGACCCAGGGATTTATTTCTAAACTCCTCAGTTAAAGGTACACGAGTTGGACTCTGATGCCTGGGGAGTGTGGAGGACTGTCTCAATGTTGCTTCTACAGAAAGCTGCAACTCCAGGTAGGTGATTCTCGACAGCAACAAGGACACCTGAGGTATGTAGGTGCTTTATATAAAACAAGGAACCAGGGATAAAATTGAGATAGGGAAAAGAGGAGAGTAAATCGACAAGTCTAGAACTACAAATTCATGTAAATAATATAATGTATATGGCAAGAAGCTGGTCAAGTTGGCTTGAATTGTTTTAAGGGACACCATTCATAAGTCACAGGTTAGACATAGAGAAAAATTAAACAGATTGGATTTGAGATGTCGTCTGAAGGGTAAAAGGGATGTGGCCTTTCTTAGATTAACCAGGACTGAGTATTAGAAGTTGCTGCTCCGATGAAAGTAAATAGGAAAACCAAAGCATGTTCCTGTATGGCCTGAAATGCACAATGCTGTGCATTTGGGTCCATGCAGGAACATGGGGGTGCATGCAGACTGGGGGGCACACCATGCCCCCCTCCAAGCATCCTATTGCGCAGAGGGGGGCCCCTTGGCTTCCTAATCGGCACACTCCTCAGAGGGTCGCAACACCATGAAAGGTTTTGCAGTAAGGAACCTCCTAATATACTTGGCCATGCCACAGCAGCACCGCCAGCTTATTATGGGCCTCAGATTCGGGGCAGGAGCAGTCCTGGGGTTTGTCCAAGCACCACAGTCCTAATGGGCCAAGCAGACCGCAAAACTAATAATAAGGCCCTATAAAAATGTCAAGATAACGCTGGTGAATAATGTTCCAGCTGGAGAGAGATGGAGTTTTGTTTAGTGGCAGTTTGTCATAAATTAGCAGAGAAAGAACATGTACTATGAGCATCATAGATCTGTATTTTATGTTGATAGCTCAGTGGGTAACTGATTTTGCCAATAGAATACTGCTTTTGTTAATTGCAGTTCATAAGTTACAATCCTATACAGCACAGTGACTTATGACCTGTCATCAAAGCACAACTTGTAGACTGCCAACAAAAGCAACAGGTCCAGGGGTCCTGGGTCTAGATAATGATTCCTAGGAGATTGAAGGAACTGTGCTCGAAGCTCTAGACCGTGATAGCTTCGCAAAATCAAGTAGGGTTATATATAGAGCTTATGTTCCTTCCTTTCAAGCAGATAATTGATCAGCAAGGATGAATCCTTATTAACCGAATGTTTTACTGACAAAGACTGTTATTCCATTTTGTGTTCATTCACCACTTTAGGTAATCCATTTGACTCTTGATTTGATTATAAGTTTTTATTGAGAAGTGAAAAGACAGCCGACACGTGTTTCGCCCTATGTGGCAGATGGCTTATTGCCAATGCGGATTTAACCAAGGACTACTGAGGATCTTTCTTAAAAAAAATTGGATGTTCAACTTTTGCATTGAAATGTTTATTATCGCTACTTGAGCGTAAGATTATTAAATCTACTAGGCCTTGAGAAAGCCCTGGCGTCATCTGCCACATAGGTCTTTTTTTAATCATTTGAACTCTTCTCCATACTTAACATCCCCCTTCTAATTATGTATGTCTTCAATAACATTTTCATAGTAGCAGCCTTCTCTTATAGTCTTCCTATAAATATCCCATAACATTCTGCCACCTTAGAAAAGAGAATAACTCTTTTTTGTTCTTGGAAGTCTCCTTTTCTTTTTGTTTGATCCTCAGCAGCAGAAATGTGAGGTCTTAAGTTTTAAACTTTCTTCTTGCTAAAACAGCATTTTTCAGCAATTATTCTCAGCCTAAAATCCCCAGATCTCTAAAGACTCCTCTTTACTTCCTCATTATATACATGCCAAAATTGAACTGTACACATACAGTAATACATTAGCTTAGTTACTGAGTATTACGATGTATGAATATACAAAAATGCTAAGCAGCAGGGCAATGGACAAAAAAACACAACTCAACCAAACTCTGTGAAGCCAATAAAGATTTAGTGAGATACCTTAAATATAAACAAAACAATGGCCATGCCCAAACAATTAAAGACAAAGAAGGCACAGTACGCTCAGATCCCCAGAGATGTTAGACATTTTTTTTTTAATTCTACAAAGACCTCTATGATGAAATCAATATCTATTAATTCTAAAGAAAGTAAAATGTTTTTAAATAACATAAATCTCCCTAAACTCAAAGAAGATCAAACACATGTTATTGCCTAATGCTCCAGGGTCAGTTCCAAACTGAATATCCTCAATGGTGTTTTTAGCATCTGCAATTGGAGCCACCCACTATATTGTCTCCACCAATATGATCACAACTGATTTATACCATTTCTCAAATTTTTTACTTGGAACCATATGAACATTATTAGACAGTTTATTTGATTCCGATGTCATTGATAAAGTTTCCTTTTTCAATTTTATTTTGTGTATATATGACATGAGACAGACCAATGTTTTGCTAAAGACTTCAGCATATTCTTTTCCAAATTTTGCACACTCATTTTCCACTACTTAAATTTCAAGGTTATTGCTTATACAGCCAACTCCTCCAACCTTAACCACTGGACCCTGTATCCATGTTACATATTTATATCCATAAACATGGCAAGTTCCTTCTGATGAATACAACTTATGACACAGTTACCTATTACTGTGAACAACAATAATCATGATTTTGTACATATATTTGTGTATTTTGTTTTATTCTCATAGTTTGGCTACCTAGTCACATTGCCTGATATTGATCTTAGGTACCCACATTTTTCCTCCAAAGATTTTTCAAAAAGTATCTTAGAAAATGACTGGCAGTTAAAAATAGATAGAATAATCATTTAAAAAGATTTTCCTATCTATTTTTAACTGTGCCTTAAGTATTTCACGCCCCGTTGCTCCCAAGTTGTAAAACTGTCTCATCAAATATGTCTTTCATATATTTCTTTTTGATTCCTTTTCCCATTCCCCTGCAATATCTCACTTAGTGCTGCTTGCAATCACACCTATTAAAACATCTTCCAGTGCATGGTAATCTCTACCGTTCACAATATGTCCAATTGTTCCTTAATGTAAAGATAGTCCTTTACTAATGGGCTCATATTCTGTACCTTTTTCATTTGTTTTCTTTTTATCACACTGAGTTTAACTTTTTGACATTCTCTTTTCTAATTTCACCAACACAATCTTCTTCGTCAGCAATGCCGAAGAGATCACCCTGTGCTGCACCATTCTTGTTTCACATTTCAGTTCAGAAAATATTGTTCCTTTATTTTTTTACCCATCAGTATTTCTAGTTTAAATATTGCAGCTAATTTCCTTTCGGCTGGAACAAATTGTTTCACCTCTTCATCTTCGTACTGCGTTCTACATACACAATAATTATCAAACAACTTGGAGTAGATAGTTTCATCTCTAATAAGTATTCATGTTAAATAATGATTAGGTTCTTTCCATGATAGCAGTAATGTGTTCTTGTGGCCTGTTTATCTTTCCTAAAGATATTTAAATAACTAATTTAGATAGTTCTAAAGCTCCAAGTGTATTTACTCTGTCCCTGAAGCTTTCCTAATGCGTAGTCTTTCAATCACTGTGACTCCTTCCTCTATTGCAAGAGGGCTGTCTATAACAATTATCTCATCAGAATTTTAGGTAGTGCTGCCAACCAAAATATGGTACTGTTCAAGTATTCTACTTGGGCATTCAGGTTCTTGTATTCCATGATAGCAGAGATTTCCCATAACTCGTATACTCCTATCTTATAAACCCGAAGTATACCAGCCATCATTTCCGTTTATTTTGATTAATGTGCCAACACATTGTCTCCAGACACACTGTGCTGAACGATTTGCAATTGATGCTGATGGCCCCCCATAGTGAGCTTGTCCTTAGTTAGTTTAACAGTCAGAAATAGGGTAGCCATCAACTGATTAAATTTCTCAATTTCTTGTTTAGAAGTACCTTGAGAATACCTCTCTTTCAATTGATTAGGCCACAACTAAATAAGATTATTCAACTTGGTATCAGAAACCAGAAATTTTATAAGACTCAGCATATCACACTATGACAAAAGAGGCAATAAGGAATTTCTTTGAGGAAAACCCCAAAGAAGATTATAGCCCACAAATACGATGGGATGGTTTTAAGGCAACAAAAGGGGGAACATGAAACGTCTAAGAGTGCAAAAGAACAAAATGGTAAGTATGATACAGTGATTCATCTTGTTTTCTCGTTCAATGCTTGGATTGCTATTACGCTTCTCTTCTCTCACTTTTTGTACATATTGTTTTCTTATTGGTTTTCTTATATAAAATTCAATAATGTATTTTGAAATAAAAAAGTGAGTACGTTGAAAATTAACATAAAATCAGTGCCTGAGTCTCTAATTATGCAACCTCTCATTCTCTTAACAGGCCACTTTTATACTTGGTTACTATACGGCTCCTCTGATAACGGTATTAAATGCATCAAATAAAATATTAAAGGGGCAGGGCCCAAAATAGATCTCTGTTTATTCTTTAAATCGTGGTATTAATCTTATGTTTGTTCGCTGGCTCTAATAATAACAAGAAATCAAAAGCCCTACTCATGTTGCCAGTCACTTTAAGGACAAATATACCAAGTCCAGTAAACCATATCATAATCATAAAGGATCTTTGGATGAATTTGTATATGTTCTTCCAGTTGAACTAGCCTGACAGTGCTTAAAATACTGATATGAGAATAATGTCTATGAGGACCAGAGTAAAATGCTTATCCTGCTTCATAAACCTTCAATGTAGGCTATCAGTAACTTACACCTGAAGGGACCTATGCACAAACTGCACTTTGTAGTATATTTCGTAGTGCTACAAAATGTATAGTAAAATGCTATTCACAAAGCTTTGTGCAGAGATTATGCCTCAACCTCTCTTATCTTTTTCTGTGTGGAGATCCCTGCTCTGAGTTCAGAGTCTCCCTGCTCATAACAATGCATTTTATTAGTAAATGTTGGAAGGACAAAGGGGAGTGGCTTGAAAATTGGGAATACTTACTACTAAAGGGGTAAGGAAAAGGGAGAAAGGAAGAATAGGGAGGATTAAGCAATTTTAATTAATATTTAACCTAAAACTATTATAATATGGTTTTCCAAGTTTAATAAACCTTTTAAATTTCCTTGTTAAATAATAATGTAAATGAATTGTATATATTTATTTCAGATGTAGAACTAAAAAAAACTAAATATTATAATGCTAACAAATACATTTTGATTTAACAATTAAGGGGTCGATTCCGATCCTGTATTTTTTTTTTCCGTATGACTCGTATCCGTATTTTTGTCCGTACGAATTGTACAAGTCACGTCCGACCCGTGAAGTATGATTCGTACGGGAAAAATACATACGGACCGGCCCGAACCGTACGAATCGTATCGGGAAAAGTTGTACGAGACGGACTCGGAGACTTTTCCGTACGAATCGTAAAGCACCGGCTTTCCGATTTACGATTCATACGGAAAACGTCCCGTACACGGGGAATGACTTTACCCGCTACGAAGCGAAGTTTGTATGACTCGTATCCCGGGAAAAGTTGTTCCCGGGGTGCGAGTTATACAGGCCCCCCATGCATATGTACGCACCTTACAACAACATCGTGTATGTACGGTGCGTACCCCCAGCGTGTATGTACACACCGTACCCCTAGCACGTATGTACGGTGCGTACCCCAAGCACGTATGTACACACCGTACCCCCAGCGCATATGTACGCACCATACCCCCAGCGTGCATGTACGGTGAGTACCGCCAGCGCGTATGTACGCACCGTACCCCCAGCGCGTATGTACGGTGCGTACCCCAGCGCGTATGTATGGTGCGTACCCCCAGCATGTATGTGCGCACTGTACCCCCAGCGTGTATGTACGCACCATACCCCCAGCGCGTATGTATGCACTGTACCCCCAGCGCATATGTACGCACCGTACATACGCGCTGGGGGTACGGTGCGTACATATGCGCTGGGGGTACGGTGCGTACATACACAATGCACGGGGGTGTATGCCTGTACGACTCGTACCCCTGGGGACTCAGCTTTTACGGCTGTTATTGGCTCCCGTAAAAAAAGAGCCGTACGGAGTGACATAGGGACGAATCGTACTTGCTGGGCTGTAAAACGCTGCTTAAATACGTACGGACATCGCGTACAGGCTGTTCCGGATCAGAATCGTAGTTTTTTTTTACCCATACGGTCTTTTGTACGATTCATACGGAAATAGGCTTTCTGTACGAATCGTACTTCCTAGGTTGTACGGACAGTTTACAAGGTACGAGTCGTACGGAGAAAACGCTCCGTACGACGATTCGTACGGCCTTTTTCCAGGATTGGAATCGGCCCCTAAATTAGTATTTAAATACATAAATCACAATTATTTTTCTCAATTTTAAATTAAAAAAAACAATAGTTTCAATGTTTTTCTTAAAATCCAAAGGTAAGTACACCACTCTTCCTTTCAGCCCTCTTTCAAGTCTGTTGGTGGCAGTTTACCTGTTTTAGGCTCCATCCAAATTATAGTTTGAAAAGGTTGAACAGACTGAATTAGAACCGACTCATATGTATTCAATTTGGCCAGCACCTGCAGAATAGCTACTAACTCCAACTTATTACGCACTGCTCTAGCAGGCATTTTGTTCTCTTCTAATTTGTTGTAACAATATTTACATATACGTTGATCACTACCTAACTCAAATCGACCTTCAACAAACAAGTAAGTTGCAAATTCTTCCCACCTACCATTGTTCTCCTTTTCACTTTTCAAATACAAATCAACATTCCTACTTTGACTTTTATAATGAGTACATCGACAACAAACACAAACATAGTTAGGAATTTCAGAGCACACTATATTAAACTTTCCAATTTCTTCTTCAATCTGATCAGTTCTAATGATTTTCTCATCTCCTCCAACATCTGTAATTGTCAAACTTTCACTTTCTATGAACTGCTCTTCTGAACCAAAATATCGCATTTCAATATCATCACACTTTTTTTGAACATCTGATAAAGAACCATATAAAAGACTTCCATTCAGTTCACTTAAACTTAATGCAGGACTTTTTACAAAGTTCTGCATTTCTGAATGGTGTACTGCTAACATCCTCAAATGATGAAAAACACTTTTACAAACTTTTCTTGAAAGACAGGCCAGAGAATGCCCATACTTCTCAGTATATTTTCTTACATTACATGGATCTAGTCCTTGTAACAACTTAATCTTCTGTTTTATACTTTTCTGAGTATATTCTCGTAGCAAATTTTGCATTTTATCAATGGATTCCTGTTGAATACTACAAATGCTACTACAACTCCACTTATACACAGGAGCTCGTGGACGTTTCCCTTGCACTTCTTCAGCTATTAACTCTTCTGCACTTTTACCAACCATTCCCTCCTTTGGAAGAGGAACACCATCCTGAACTTCGTAGCAACGACCTCCAGTATCAACTGCAAATGATAAACTATTTTCCTGGAAGTAACTTTCCTCCTTAAAAAAAGGCTCAGTACTAGAAGTATGTCTCCAATGTCCACTAAAGATTTTACAAAAGTTGGTTCTGTTCACAAGTCTTTTTTTCTACTTTTGTCTTTCAAAACTTTCACTATTTTATCCAAGACTTTCAAACTCTTTAAAATCAAAATGAACAACTTCTGTTTCAAATTGAAAGCAGTATCCACTATACTTTCAATACGCTGCTTCTCTTTGAATTGGAACATTCTTCTTTTATATTTGCAGCATGTTTTCAATATATTCTGAATCACTCTAGATCGAAAAAGTCTCTGACGAATTTCTTGAAATTGTTTTTGTCTCCGAGTACCAGATACTATTTCTTTATCATCTTTCCTTTTCCTCGTATTTGAAATTGAACTCTGCTTCACCTTACTTGAAAAATTCTTCTTTTTGCTTTGTGTGATGTTTTTCTCATTAAATGTTTGTAAAAAAAATTTCAAAAATTGTGTTTTGCTTTTACTCGAGCAAACAGTTTTTCTACTACTCGCATTTTGTTCTACTTCAAGATCTTTCCTTTTCGTTAAATATATATTTTTCTTCTCTTTTCTTTTTTTTCACTTCTTCTAGGCATTTCCAAATTTCAATCCAAACGAAATAATTTTCTGAAAAACAAAAACTAGATTCAATTAATTTTCACATTTCTTCACTATGTTAAAATAATACCATACAATTGCAAAACTTCTACTAACAACTTCCAGACCCAGTGCTGCAACGTGATGGAGCATGACAGATGAGCACTAGGTGTTACGAAGCTGTCCCTAGGACAGGTACTCCTCAGGATTCGAGTGATGCTATAGGGGGTCCACCTCTCGACGTCCCCAACTTCCTGCACTAAAGGCACGGAAGACTGGAGCAATCAAGCGAGGGAAGGGAAGGATGGGAACAGCGGGGAGTAGATCCTGTAAAGAAACGTTAGAACACAAAACACAACATAATACAATACACGTCAGAAATGCTACGCTCATTAATTCTCGCTAAGATCTCAATGAGGCTGAGGATTACGCTTCCTATTCCTTTCATAAGCAAGCACACTCGCAAATCAGGACGGTGTTCGTCCAACACACAAACATTCTGACTTTTCGAGATGGGATCCCCGGAGTACTGTATTTATAACAGCGTCATAAAGTAACCCCTAGCAACTGCCAATATCTCCTTCTTACGTATACATTTCGTAGACCTGTTACTCTCTGGGAGATGAAGGAGTCTTGCAGGGATGCCTACTTCACACCCCCATAGAACAGGGACCCACAAAGGAAATGTTAGTATAACTTGAGCAGAGGGCTTTTCAGGTTAATACCTTAGTAGTATTGAATGTCTTTACGGTTGCCTCACCGTAACGGAAACCAATGAATCGATTATATGCCCCCCCAAGGCGGGCGCTGGTTTGAACGAAGTTATAAAGTATCACAAAGCGTTTGCCGCGGCCGTTTCACCGCTATCGGCACAATGTTCCTTAGCAGAGTGACCTGGTCGCGGTTGCTTCACCGCTATCGGCCCAACGATGCGAAGCAGAGTGACATGCCCTCCATGTCCCCCTCCCGCCGTACTACAATCGCAAAGTCAAGGCAACAAAGTGAACGGAGCCAAAGTATACGCCCTATCGAGGGAACGCATCCTGCGCTCGTAAGGGCAAATCAAGAAAGGCAAGTACTCAATGTTAACCACCGTAGAAACGTTCTGATTATACGTGCGGGTTTACATACGAGACCGGACTCTGCTTCCTCGTCCGCGCATACTCGTGCGCTCAGGTACGGAAGCTCAGCGGTTACACCCCGTCGCCGGAAAACAAAGGCAGAGTCCACGGCATCAATTTCAAAAGCCTTAGAGCCGCTCAACTCGCGGTTCTCCTCCAAAAACTCCAGGAACAGAATCTGGAACGCAGATTCGACACGTTTGAATTACGCACAACGTCTGTTGTGTGTCAGCGTTATTTATACACACGGCTCCTCCTCTCTCTCACCGTTGTTTCCGGGAGATGTAGTCGAGGCAGGCGCATGACGCCTGATTCCTGACACTAGGATGACAAGTAGTGCCATAGAAAATACAGCAAGTATGTATTTAATTATTTACATACTCCTTTACAATTTATATATAACTGCACTACCTCATACTTTTCACCTCTCTGCCACACCCCACCACCCCACACCACTTTTTCTGCAACCCACCACACGCAACTTTATAAATAGTATTTTTTTAAATGTTAATCTATGTACTTAGAATGATATTATCAACCAAACAGCGCACATAAAAATTTCCATTTATTACCTAACAATTTTATCAACAACTTCGCAAACATAACACTGCATCCAGGGCTTTAAATGGAGGAGGTGTCTGTGGGGATATGACCACCAGCACTTTATTTTTGGGAGCCTCGAAACGGGTCTTTATAGGGCTCTATTTTCCGACCTCACAAACGTAATCCGTGTTTTTTTCTTTATTGCACTGCAGTGACACTGTGAGAGCATGCACATTGATCACCACTTAGAAGTACAGACATCATGCCAAGTGACTCGCATTGTAGGAGAAGGGAAATCCTTTAAAGAGAGCCATTTTCTCTCAGTATTTCCCTTCTCTTTTTGCAACGCACCAGCAACATCATCGTGGGGTGATTAGCAGACAGACCACCATGCGCGCAACGCCCATTGCCCCGGACTCTCTGACACAGCTTCCCGGGCGCACACAAGGAGCCGCACCCGAGTACTTCACCGGTCTTCAAAACATCATTTGTTTGTAAAGGAGACTGTTCATTTTCACCCCTTTTTACAACCCCTACATGCCCACTCTGCCTATTGCTGAAAGAATTAGGCTCCCCCGAAATTTCCCTCTGGTTGCGCCTCTGCAAACGACCACAACAAGGCAACTCCAGCACGAACCTGCTCTCACCTTACACACGGTCTTGTTTTACTGCTACGAAAACACACACTTTGCCTGCCTCATTAAGTTCTCACACCCCCTCTTTAATATGAACATAAAAGCTTTCCAATTACTTTTATATTCCTATACTGTACTTCACATGGAAATATAGAACTCAAGGTTCTCACCACCCCAAATTAGCTCTCTGGTATACTGTCTCAAATATAAGAAGTACAGATATTCAGTATCTGTCAGGCACGGCCACTTATAAACAGTGTACCTATAAACAACTAGACAAAACGTTATGTTTTGAAATTAACGTATTACACTTAAAAGCTCCTTTACATTTCTTTCGCTAGATGTACCTTTGTTTAAAACACCACCAGAGAAGGGTGTCGAAGTATGCTCCACAAAGAGTAACTCAAAGCTTTGTTAATCTTTATTAAAAAATCTGCCTGTCAATGCTTTACGCAAGCCTTTTCAACGCCTTAAGAGGGTAGCTGGATGAGCATAATACGTCGTATTTAAGATCGGGTCGGATGATGCACGGAAATAAGAACGTATAGTTGAATAAAGGGCGAGTGGATGCATGGCCAGATGCATCAATGGATACATACATAGATCAATGTATCAATGTATGGATAGATGGAAGGATGAATGAATGCAAAGACCAGTACTTACGATAGACGGTGGGCTGATAAATGCTTAGGATTCATTCTGGGACAGATATATCTATGCATATATAGGCGTATCGCTGCATGAATGGCACAGTGCTTACTATAGGCGAGTGCACTCATAGATGCTTAAGATAAGCGGACAAACAGATTTATGTATATATATAAGTAGGAATATATCCATCAATTAAAAGATGGTTTAATGGCGTAGTGCTTAGGATGCATGGATACTGCGCTTTAATTGGGCCGGGTCTGGGGACCGGCACTTATTTTCAGGCAGCCTCCAAACGACTCTCTACCAAGCTCTATTTTCGGCCCTCTCAAAGATTGTCATTTTTTTTTTTTTCACTGCAGTGACAGCATGCACATCGATGTACACATACTTATTTTGCTCACTACTGAGAACTGGAGACATCACGCTAGGTTACCCACGTTGTAGAAGAAAGGGAAATCCTTTAAACAATGTTTTTTTCCGAACCTACGATAATTGGATTTTCTAAAGCACACAATGATACTTATCTTGATTTAGACCAAGCCCCAACTTGCATAGCCCACACCCCTTTAAGAGCTTTGCCCCCCTTTTAGAGCACCCCCACTTTTTTTCTCCCTCTTAGTACCCTAACTACACCATAGTAACAAACAGTGTAACCTTCCATTAAAATCTACAATGGCACCAAGTTTCATCATTTTCCATCAACGCTATCAGCCTTCTACCACATTACAAGAGTGTCTATCAGCACAAAGATGTCTTATCCACTGAAATGTTGTGTAATTTCTGTACCTGTCTGCTGGAACACTCATCACCAAAACATATTAAAACATGGGAATTTGCCAGAAAAACATATACCATACCATAAAGCGATTCATAAATGGGCACACTGCCACTGCACCACCCTCTTCCCCATCCTTCCTTAACTTTACAAAATTAAAGGAAGAACCACACCAAACCTAGTAAACACACTGTACCAATACAAAAACTTAATTTCAACAACCGTCTACCTGAACGCTCATGAGCAAAGCGTATTAAAGCATATAAATATGCGGGTAAAACACATACCATGCCATAGGGCACTTTATAAGTGCTCCCGGTGGTACTGCATCACCTTCAGTAGCTCGACATCTGCACGTTACTAAATTTTGTGTTTTAATCAGAAACATACCCACCTCCCCCACACCCACCCCCGCCCTTCCTTAACCATACGAAATCAAACAGAAACCCCCACCATTCCTAGTAACGCCACTATACCCATACACAGGCTTAATTTTAAAAGGTGTGTGCCAGAACACCTATCAACAAAAAGTATTCAAACATGCAAATTCACTGAAAAAACATAAACAATACCATAGCACGGTTAATAAATAGGCCCACTCAAGCTACATTACCCTTACTAACTACACATGCCCACGTTACAAATGTCCGTCTTATAATCAGCAACATACGCACATCCCCCACCCCCACCCATACCCATGCTTAACCTTACAAAATCAAACAACGAGCCCCTGCACTCCCGTTACCGCCACTATAGCCATAGATAGACTTAATGTCAACAGGTGTCTGCTGGAACGTTCATCAGCAAAAGCTATTAAAACTTACAATTTTGCAACTCAAACACACACCATACCATAAGACGGTTTATAAATAGTCACAGTACCACTACACCACCTCAACACCCCCCCTTGCTTAACTTTGCTCAATAAAAGAAAGAGCCCAAGCAAACGTAGAAGCGCCACTATAGCCATACACAGCCTTAACTTCAACAGATGTCTCCTGAAAAGCTCATCAACAAACCGTATTAAAACATGCAAATTTGCGGGTGAAACATATACCATGCCATAGGGTGCTTTATAAGTGCTCCCAGTGGTACTAAATCACCTTTAGTAGCTCCACATCTCCACGTTACTATATTCTGGATGTTAAACAGCAATATAACTAACTCCCCCACCCCCACCCCCGCCCTTGGTTAACAGTACGAAATCAAACAGAAACCCCCCCATTCCTAGTAGCGCCACTATACCCATACACAGGCTTTATTTTAACATGTGTCTACCGGAACACTTATCAGCAAAAACTATTCAAACATGCAAATTGGTGGGTAAAACATAAACCATCCCATAGCACTGTTTATAAATGGGTCCAGTGAAACTACATTACATTTAGTAACTACACATGCCCACGTTACAAATATCCGTCTTATAATCAGCAACATACGCACTTCCCCCACCCCCACCCATCCCTTGCTTAACCTTTCAAAATCATACAACGAGCCCCAGCACTCCTGTTACCGCCACTATAGTCATACATAGACTTAATGTCAACAGGTATCTGCCGGAACGCTCATCAGCAAAACCTATTAAAACCTGCAATTTTGCAACTCAAACATACACCATATCATAAGACGGTTTATAAATAGTCACAGTACCACTACACCACCTCAACACCCGCCCTTGCTTAACTTTACGCAGTAAAAGAAAGAGCCCCAGCAAACATAGAAGCACCACTATAGCCAAACAGAGGCTTAATTTCCACAGATGTCTCCCGAAACGCTCATCAGCAAAACGTATTAAAACATGCAAATTTGCCACTAAAACATAGTCAAACTACACCACCTTTACTAGCTAGACATCTATATGTTATGAAAGTCGTTTAAACACTCTGTAGAGTGTATAGCAGGGCATGGTGAGAGTAAACAAAGTTCTAATTCCCAAACTTTTGATATACAGTCCCTTTACTGTATCTATATTAAAGATAATAAATGGAATGAATACATTGACGAGTGTCTCAAGAGGGATAGTGAAGCTCACCATCAGTAAAACACGAACCACTTGAACACCTACATATGTCCGCCACAGCGACACAGCCTGACAAATAGTAGCACTTATAATCACATGTAGTTCTCTAATGTCAACAAACTCATACAGAAAATATACAGCACATTTACATTTTTTTATCTCTCACACATTTATTAAACATCTCTTCTAAAGAAGCACTCCCCAACTACTTCTATTCCATAAGAACAGACAATAATTAATACGTTTAATATTGTATATTTTAGTATATCTACCTTTTTATTATTCACTAGTCAGAAACTACATAAACTATTCACTATACCTAAATGCAAACCAGAAACCATATTCATATTTATCTCAACTTAGGATCACATGATTTAAACTATGCATACATATAAAAGGAACATATCACTTTTCCTATCTCCATCTCCTCTCCTTGTAAACTCAATACAGTGCACACAGCCCCACTGTACAACAACCTACCCTGACTTACATTCAAACCTACCTCTCAGTGTCAAAAATAAGACCACATAACATTTCTGCATTTCGTTTTATCGCTTTTAACCTAATAACACATACATCTCCTACCACCACACCCACCCTACTATTTCCACAAAAAGTATCAGTTGCAAACGTGTGACATTTTCTTTATCTCCCTAAATACATTACAAACTCAAATTAACGCTGTACATCATTTTCAAAACAATACAGTCCTATAAAGATGACACACTACACTTCTTCTCTGTGAAAAATTCCTAAACATATATAAAATACTTACATAACAACAGCTCACATTTTATGCATATTTCATAACCATTATCAAACACCACACTTTACAAACACTATATTACTTTGAAATAAAAAATACTTTCGAAATCAAAAACATCACCTCAAATACTTAATCAATACTATAAAACAAATAACACACCTTGTTCATTTCTAACACACCTTTGTAGTTGTTATCCAGATTTCAAATGACACACGCATACAATTCTCTCTTTCTCACATAGTACATGTAAAGCTGCGACTTCATCAAGAATGAAACCAGGAATGGCACAATTTCTCTGTCGCTCTACACATAAATACATGTAAAGAACAAATCAGAATACTTCATTCCTTCAACGACATTCCAAAACTTACCTCCATTGGTTAATTTTGAATTTTCCTTCCAAAAGCAACTTATTATTCCGTGCCACATACAGGTCTCAAATTCAATCTATTTTTTTGACTAAACTTTCTGGAACCTTCTACGACACCTGCAGGTTAAAAGTTCATCATTTTTTTTTATACTTTTGCAAAATTTTATCGAACATTCAACGGCACGTGCACGTTAAAAGTTCACAATAGGGGTCAGTAGTTCATCAGCTTTATTCCCAACTCCAGCAGCATCTCACCTTACGCCCCCAGCACCATCAGACCCGTAAGAGTCAGTGCTTTCCACTTCCCAAATACCAAATAAATTTGAGAAACACAAATTTACCTTTGTACTCCCTATATAAAACACCCTAAGCACCATACACAAGTTACAATGTTTGAAACAAAAGTTCCTCTAAGTAGCTATAACTAAATGCTGACACTACTTGCACAGATGTGGCACAACGGCCAGAGCACATGACTTCACAGCATATGACACACAGTTTGGGCTCACGATTTCATTCCCGAGTCCAGCAGCAGCTCAGCTTAGCAGCATGAGACTCTACACACTACCTCACATATTTTCCGTACCCCAGAACATTCAGACCAGTACAGGTCAGTAGTTCGTCCTAGTAGTTATAAACACATGCTGACACTACTTCCACAACTGTACTGCAGGGGCCACGGCACATGACTTCACAGCATAAGACATACAATTTAGACTCACGCTCTAATCCCCGAGTCCCACACCACCTTACCTTAGCAGCATCACACTCTAGGCAATACCTCACTTAATTTTCGTAGCCTAGCACTTTCACACCGGTAGGTATGATTAGTTCACTTCGCACCCCCTCTATAGTACAGCCTAAACACCCCACAGAGGTTACAGTGCTCCTACCCTCCTATTTCCCACTTTTTTCGCCATTTTATCCCCTTAATCGCTTCAATGGAATAACAAAATGGCAGCCAACACTTCCTCCTTCCATGAGACTCTAGACCAGAGCTTTCCAAACTCTGTGTCACGACACTGTACTGTGTCGCCTGCAAATGGTGGGTGTGTCGCGGGACGATGCCGGTACTATGCCAGACGGACGTGGAGAAAGAAGAACGTTAGACGAGCGTGTGCGCGCTGTGCGCGGTACTTGCGCAGTTCGGTCCGCAGAGCCTGGGGACGAAGAGGAAACGGCGGGCCTGGACAACAATCCGGTGGCCGCGGCGTAAGCCAAGTACGGGTGTCCAAGTTCTGAGGTACGTAGAGCATAGTGCGCGCCTTTCTACCTGATGTGTTGTTTTAAACCAGAATGTGTTTTAAACAATCCCTTCCTCCGACTGAGGGGCAAGATCGTGTGCCCTTTCCCCTTCAGCAAGCAGCGGGACAGTGAAGACCCGGATCTTGGAACTCCTGCAGGACGGTTCTCAGGAGGTGGGAGGGATGATGAAGGGATGCCAACGCCAGAGTGTGCCCGATTTAACGCCGGAAATATGCCCACTGTGTGAGGTTTACTTTGAGGGGAGCGACCCGAAGCCAAGGATGTTAGAGTGCGCCCATGTCTTCTGCGGTGACTGCATCCTGGACATGTTGGCCACGTCTCCCGGGCATGTTGTGAAGTTCCTGTACTGCTCGCTCTGCAGTAGCCTGTCAGTGGCTTTAGGACAGGGTCGCGTGCCATTCACATACAGTGGGCATCTCCCGTCCCCTACTGCTATGGAGGACAGACTCTACCCAGCAGACGGTAAGCAGGGAGGAGGACAAAAGGCAGTTGCAGTCCGACCCCTCATGTGAAGCGATGGCTGTGAGTATGGCTGTGAGTCCCGACGAAGATGAAGAGCAACACGAGGATGAAAAGGGAGCTTATGGGAGGCTGCTGGGATGTTCGTGCTCTTTGCCTTACTTCTTTTTCACACCATTGCAAATTTTGTGCAGTGTGACTCTTAAGAGTTACTGAGAGCATAATCCGGCTGAGTCAGACATTCATCTGTCCGAAAATGGAGAGGGCATTTTCAGGGATACGAAATTCATGCAGAGGACAGCATGAATTGCTTCGTGCAATATCACATGATATTTTCAAGGTTGAATGTTCGACAGCCGTGTATATTGTGTTAGGACAGGGGACGTTGTCACGATAATGGAGAAACCGAAATGAAAAATATCAAGTGATGCATTTTAAACCAAACACTGTGCTCAATACTTTCTTACACCTTTATGGCCGCCATGTCGAGTTCGGGAAAAATCAGTGCGAGATGCACGGAAACAAAGAGATTGGCAAATGACGTGATAATCCATGTGGTACCAGGTTAAGCAAATCTCTGTTTTAAGAATGACAGAAGTAATTGCAGGCCCCCCAGGAGATATCTGGTAGCCACAGGTTGAGGATATGAATGAGGTGCTATGTAGGAGTATTAAAAGTTGTACTGGATGGAGCTCTGGGCCCTGTAATAAAAGACCATGTCCCAAGCTGTGTCACTGCAGAACTGACTCCAAACCCCCATATAAGAGTGGCCGGGATCATGAGAGAAGAGGGGGAAGCGTGCACAGCCCGACTTATATAGGGGCGGAGGGGGAAGAGGGTGTGGCCCTGTTTATACAGTGGCAGAGGGGAAAGCGTGTGCAGTCCAGCTTATATAGGGGCAAAAGGGGAAGTGCACATGGCCTAGCTTTTAAAGTGGGGAAGGGTGCGCAGCCGAGCATGTGTGGATCTGCTGAGAGGAGGTGAGCACTTGTGACCCGGCTGATGGGAGCACTGTGTGGGGTAGAGTGCAGACAGCATGACTGAGGTAGTGTACTAAGATTGGCCATAATATATCCCATTGAGCACACAGTAAATAGCCATGGGTATGCTAAGAGTAACTGAAAGGGTGCAACAATTAGTGATGGGAGAACGTGTGGAAGGTAAGGTTGTGCACAGCACTGCTGAGGGAGTTTTAGGCATGGATAATCATGAAAAGAGTGTAGACCAGTGTCTGCAGACTAGCTGATACTAAGCACACGAATGTGGTGAAGCACCTAAATAAATGCAGACGGAAATAATAAACATGGAAAAACAGCAGAGAAAGATAGCACATTTAAATAAAATGACACAAGCTTCAATACGTTTAGCTTCCAAAAGCAGCAGAGCAGCACTACGAGGTATTCAAAAGGGCACGAGTGAAGAGGCCTGAAGGAGGGCTCCCCCATCCCCCGGGGTGGGATTGCGTTCATAGTGTATTAAGTTGATCCGTTTTAAATTCTTGCACAGTACGTATATCACTCCGGTTTTCCCTCACAGATTGACCCCAGTAGGCCTAAAAGTTGTTACAGGTGTCAGGCACAGGTGACGTCATTTCTGCACCTTGCCTGGGAATTTGTAGTGAGGCAGGTGGCCACGGTCATTGGTGCTGAGATGGAGCTGGACCCGGTTGTTTGCCTGTTAAACACTAGTAAAAAGCAATTAAAGGTAGAAAGATGAAATTAAAATATTTGCATTTGCTATTGTTGTTGGCAAAGAGGAGAGTCGTATTTACCTGGATGGGGCAGGGTGGGCCTAGTCTCAACATTTGAGAGAGGGATGTGTGTGAGTAGGCAAGTGGCAGAGGAAGTACGCCTCCGTAAAATGTAAACATGATGATAAAGTGGAAGATGATCTGCAGGTCCTTTCCAAATGTTGAAATCCAAGACTATGATTGCATCAGAAATCCATATTTTGTTGTTGTTAAATCAATGAAAAGTTTTCATGAGATATGTTGTGTCCCCATACATTTTGATATTTACAATTTCTATGACATATATATGTATTTGTCCTTATCTCTTATATGCAGTTAATTTTACCTCAAAGTGCTGAATGGAAAAACGTATAACTCATCTTATTTTTTGTTGGCTTTTGGTGCGCTGCGCTGAGGAAAGTGGTCCCACCTGAGTTCAATGCGCAGAGGCCGGCTGATAAGTTGCATGACTGTTTTACCACTCACAATTCCCCCTTCCTAAATTGATTTTTGTATAAGTAATTTTCAGCAAGGCAGCAGGCGGACTTTGTGCATGGTTGAAAGGGTTGGCATTGCGTGCACCCGCCCTTTTTGTGCCGTAGATCACCGGGGCATGTGTCTATGTGTGCCTGATTACATTCTTGTTTCAGGCACAAACCTAACCTTACACCCAGTTTTGCCAGTCACTGTCTTTGTTAGAACAGATTCACAATTGCTTTATTAACCTTCCTGCTTTCTCACATTTGCTTGAAAATGCACCATTTGCCCACTATTTTTTCAAAATGTTCGCTGGGATAGAACCCCCCCCGATCCCCTCCTAGGTGGCTCGCGCTCGCTCGCTATGCTCACTCGCATTACCGTGTCACTAAATGATGATTGTTGAAAAAGTGTGTCACCAACATGAAAAGTTTGGAAAGCTGTGCTCTAGACAATACCTCACATATTTTCCGTACCCAGGACTTTCACACCACTTTGGGTCAGTAATTCAACCTAGTAGGTATAAACACATGCTGACAATACTTCCACAACTGTACTGCAGCGGCCAGGGCACATGACTTCAGAGCATAAGACACACAGTGTGGGCTTATGCTTTAATCCTCGAATCGTACACAAGCTCACCTTAGAAACATCACACACTAGTCAATACCTCAGTTCATTTTCATGGCCTAGAACTTTCACACTGGTAGATATGATTAGTTCACTTTGCACCCCCTCCATAGCACACCCCAAACACCCCACAAAGGTTACAGTGCTCCTATCCTCCTCTTTCCCACATTTTTTGCCCTTTTTCCCCCTTACTCACTTCAAAAGAATCACAAAATGGCGGCCAACACTTCCTAGTTGCAAAGGCTCGTAGCCAATCAGCAGCAAGCTTGTGCTCGTAACGCCTCAGCCAATCAGAATTCCCAAATATCGATATCTGTAAATTTCGGTATTTCTCAAAAACTACTGAACGGAGTTACACCAAATAAACTAAAGCATGCTTTCTAGACCAAGACCCTTCTCCCTTCCAAATTTGGGGTAATTCCGTTCACCCTTTCGACCTGTAGCCTTGTCTAAAGCTTCCTATAGAAATTAACATTGAAAAAACACGTTTTGGGATCCCCTGTATTCTTGGACCCCCCTTGACGAATTACCCCCAAACTTTTAACATAGGAGCTGATCTCAACAAAGAATTAGTTTTGAAAATTTCATGAAGATTCATCAATCGGTGCCAAAGTTATTGCGAATAGAATGTTGCCATTTTTCTATAGTAACTAGGTCCTAACTATAACTACCTTGAGATGTCATCAGTGATGTCACTGACCATGTCATGAATGATGTAATATGTGACATCATCAGCAGTGGATTGCGGGCGCGTGAGATGTAGTTAGTACAACTAACTATATCGGAGAAATTTCAATGGTTTTGTTCGAGTGAAATGTCCAGCTAACTATAACACCCTAAAACCTATATTTTTTTCAGTGAAGTTCTAAGGTTTTTTAAATGCTAATTCCTAACTATATCAGGCCTGAAACCTATGGTTTTTACATTGAATTTCAAAGGTTTTTTAAATGCTAATTCCTAACTATATCAGGCCTGAAAACTATGGTTTTTTCAGTGAATTTCAAAGTTTTTTAAATGTTAAATCGTAACTATATCTGGCCTGAAACATATGGTTTTTTCGGTAAGTTTAAAAGGTTTTGTAAATGACAATTTTTAATGTATTAATTGTTATACTGATTTTTTTATACTGATTTACTACATTTTTTAAACTATTTATTTTTATATATATTTTTTTAATTTACATTATAATTACATTATACATTACAATACAAAATATACTTTCTCAGAATGAATTACTTTAGTTTAAATACTTTGCAAATAGGCAATAGACTTTTAAGTACAGTAGTTATAGTTGTTGCAATGGGCAACACAATTTCAAACACAATGCAACATTGAGCTCAATGTGAATTTCTAGTCAAATGCAATTAGTTACTTTATGGATTACTTTTCTAACCACAGGACTGGATCCTAGATTCAGTCCTTGAACATCTCCTGTAAACAGTTGAGTAAAAGCGTTTTGGTTACAGTAGTTATTTTTAAGGAATATTATTGCATTTTAAAAGTTGACACAGAAAATTTTTCACATAGAATAACCAATGTTATCCTATGGCAGGAAATTCACTTATCAGGTAAGTAGTGTTATTGTTACTTTTTCTCACTCAGTGGGGGATCCTGGATCCAGAACTGGCCAATCTCCTGTAAACAGTTGAACGAATGTGTTTAAGTCATACAGATGATTTTTTAGGAATATTTATAGTTTGTGAAAATAGAAACTTAGAAACTTTTCTGGTGAAAACTACACAATGGATTCCTATGGAAGGAAATACTGGTAAGTACGCTTAGAATTACTTTTCAGAGTAAGTGCTGGTCTAAAAGATGCAGCCCTGGGTTCTCTCCTGATAACAGGTGAGTAAATCAACATTCGTAGCTCGGCTGATTTTAGAGGAATATTTGTACGTTTCAAAAATGGACACTTTGAAACTTTTCTGGTGAAAATCACACAATGTATTCCTATGGAAGGAAATACTAGTTACTGGTAAGTACGCTTAGACTTACTTTTCAGGGTCAGTGCTGGGTTAAAAGATGCAGCACTGGGTTCTCTCCTGATAACAGGTGAGTAAATCGGAATTCGTAGTTCAGCTGATTTTAGAGGAATATTTGTATGTTTCAAAAATGGGCACTTAGAAACTTTTCTGGTGAAAACCACACAATGGATTCCTATGGAAGGAAATACAAGTTACTGGTAAGAACGCTTAGACTTTTCTGGTGAAAACCATACAATGGATTCCTATGGAAGGAAATACAAGTTACTGGTAAGAACGCTTAGACTTAATTTTCGGGGTCAGTGCTGGGTTAAAAGATGCAGCACTGGGTTCTCTCCTGATAACAGGTGAGTAAATCAGAATTTGTAGTTCGGCTGATTTTAGAGAATTATTTGTACGTTTCAAAAATGGACACTTAGAATCTTTTCTGGTGAAAACCACAGACTGGATTCCTATTAAAGGAAATACAAGTTACTGTTAAGTACGCTTAGAATTACTTTCCAGGGTCAGTGCTGGGCAAAAAGATGCAGCACTGGGTTCTCTCCTGATAACAGGTGAGTAAATCAGAATTCGTAGTTCGGCTGATTTTAGAGGAATATTTGTAAGTTACAAAAATGGACACATAAAAACTTTTCTGGTAAAAACCACACAATGGATTCCTATGGAAGGAAATACAAGTTACTGGTAAGTATGTTTAGAATTACTTTTAAGAGTCAGTGCTGGGCTAAAAGATGCAGCCCTGGGTTCTCTCCTGATAACAGGTGAGTAAATCGGAATTCGTAGTTCGGCTGATTTTAGAGGAATATTTGTACGTTTCAAAAATGGACACTTAGAAACTTGTCTGGTGAAAAGTACACAATGTATTCCTATGGAAGGAAATACAAGTTACTGGTAAGTACGCTTAGACTTACTTTTCAGGGTCAGTGCTGGGTTAAAAGATGCAGCACTGGGTTCTCTCCTGATAACAGGTGAGTAAATCGGAATTCGTAGTTCAGCTGATTTTAGAGGAATATTTGTACATTTCAAAAATGGACACTTAGAAACTTTTCTGGTGAAAACCACACAATGGATTCCTATGGAAGGAAATACAAGTTACTGGTAAGAACGCTTAGACTTACTTTTCAGGGTCAGTGCTGGGTTAAAAGATGCAGCACTGGGTTCTCTCCTGATAACAGGTGAGTAAATCAGAATTTGTAGTTCGGCTGATTTTAGAGGAATATTTGTACGTTTCAAAAATGGACACTTTGAAACTTTTCTGCTGAAAACCAAAAAATTGATTCCTATGGAAGAAAATACAAGTAACTGGTAAGTACGCTTAGAATTACTTTTCAGACTCAGTGCTGGGCTAAAAGATGCAGCCCTGGGTTCTCTCCTGATAACAGGTGAGTAAATCGGAATTCGTAGTTCAGCTGATTTCAGAGGAATATTTGTACGTTTCAAAAATGGACACGTAGAAACTTTTCGGGTGAAAACCACACAATGGATTCCTATGGAAGTAAATACAAGTTACCGGTAAGTACGCTTAGAATTACTTTTCAGGGTGAATGGTGGGCTAAAAGATGAAGCACTGGGTTCTCTCCTGATAACAGGTGAGTAAATCGGAATTCGTAGTTCAGCTGATTTTAGTGGAATGTATGTACGTTTCAAAAATGGACACTTAGAAACTTTTCTGGTGAAAACCACACAATGGGTTCCTATGGAAGGAAATACAAGTTGCTGGTAAGTACGCTTAGAATTACTTTTCAGAGTAAGTGCTGGTCTAAAAGATGCAGCCCTGGGTTCTCTCCTGATAACAGGTGAGTAAATCAACATTCGTAGCTCGGCTGATTTTAGAGGAATATTTGTACGTTTCAAAAATGGACACTTAGAAACTTTTCTGGTGAAAATCACACAATGTATTCCTATGGAAGGAAATACTAGTTACTGGTAAGTACGCTTAGACTTACTTTTCAGGGTCAGTGCTGGATTAAAAGATGCAGCACTGGGTTCTCTCCTGATAACAGGTGAGTAAATCGGAATTCGTAGTTCAGCTGATTTTAGAGGAATATTTGTACATTTAAAAAATGGACACTTGGAAACTTTTCTGGTGAAAACCACACAATGGATTCCTATGGAAGGAAATACAAGTTACTGGTAAGAACGCTTAGACTTAATTTTCGGGGTCAGTGCTGGGTTAAAAGATGCAGCCCTGGGTTCTCTCCTGATAACAGGTGAGTAAATCAGAATTTGTAGTTCGGCTGATTTTGGAGAATTATTTGTACGTTTCAAAAATGGACACTTAGAATCTTTTCTGGTGAAAACCACACAATGGATTCCTATTGAAGGAAATACAAGTTACTGTTAAGTACGCCTAGAATTACTTTCCAGGGTCAGTGCTGGGCAAAAAGATGCAGCACTGGGTTCTCTCCTGATAACAGGTGAGTAAATCAGAATTCGTAGTTCGGCTGATTTTAGAGGAATATTTGTAAGTTACAAAAATGGACACTTAAAAACTTTTCTGGTGAAAACCACACAATGGATTCCTATGGAAGGAAATACAAGTTACTGGTAAGTATGCTTAGAATTACTTTTAAGAGTCAGTGCTGGGCTAAAAGATGCAGCCCTGGGTTCTCTCCTGATAACAGGTGAGTAAATCGGAATTCGTAGTTCGGCTGATTTTAGAGGAATATTTGTACGTTTCAAAAATGGACACTTAGAAACTTGTCTGGTGAAAATTACACAATGTATTCCTATGGAAGGAAATACAAGTTACTGGTAAGTACGCTTAGACTTACTTTTCAGGGTCAGTGCTGGGTTAAAAGATGCAGCACTGGGTTCTCTCCTGATAACAGGTGAGTAAATCGGAATTCGTAGTTCAGCTGATTTTAGAGGAATATTTGTACATTTCAAAAATGGACACTTAGAAACTTTTCTGGTGAAAACCACACAATGGATTCCTATGGAAGGAAATACAAGTTACTGGTAAGAACGCTTAGACTTACTTTTCAGGGTCAGTGCTGGGTTAAAAGATGCAGCACTGGGTTCTCTCCTGATAACAGGTGAGTAAATCAGAATTTGTAGTTCGGCTGATTTTAGAGGAATATTTGTACGTTTCAAAAATGGACACTTTGAAACTTTTCTGCTGAAAACCAAAAAATTGATTCCTATGGAAGAAAATACAAGTAACTGGTAAGTACGCTTAGAATTACTTTTCAGACTCAGTGCTGGGCTAAAAGATGCAGCCCTGGGTTCTCTCCTGATAACAGGTGAGTAAATCGGAATTCGTAGTTCAGCTGATTTCAGAGGAATATTTGTACGTTTCAAAAATGGACACGTAGAAACTTTTCGGGTGAAAACCACACAATGGATTCCTATGGAAGGAAATACAAGTTACCGGTAAGTACGCTTAGAATTACTTTTCAGGGTGAATGGTGGGCTAAAAGATGAAGCACTGGGTTCTCTCCTGATAACAGGTGAGTAAATCGGAATTCGTAGTTCAGCTGATTTTAGTGGAATGTATGTACGTTTCAAAAATGGACACTTAGAAACTTTTCTGGTGAAAACCACACAATGGGTTCCTATGGAAGGAAATACAAGTTGCTGGTAAGTACGCTTAGAATTACTTTTCAGAGTAAGTGCTGGTCTAAAAGATGCAGCCCTGGGTTCTCTCCTGATAACAGGTGAGTAAATCAACATTCGTAGCTCGGCTGATTTTAGAGGAATATTTGTACGTTTCAAAAATGGACACTTAGAAACTTTTCTGGTGAAAATCACACAATGTATTCCTATGGAAGGAAATACTAGTTACTGGTAAGTACGCTTAGACTTACTTTTCAGGGTCAGTGCTGGGTTAAAAGATGCAGCACTGGGTTCTCTCCTGATAACAGGTGAGTAAATCGGAATTCGTAGTTCAGCTGATTTTAGAGGAATATTTGTACATTTAAAAAATGGACACTTGGAAACTTTTCTGGTGAAAACCACACAATGGATTCCTATGGAAGGAAATACAAGTTACTGGTAAGAACGCTTAGACTTAATTTTCGGGGTCAGTGCTGGGTTAAAAGATGCAGCCCTGGGTTCTCTCCTGATAACAGGTGAGTAAATCAGAATTTGTAGTTCGGCTGATTTTGGAGAATTATTTGTACGTTTCAAAAATGGACACTTAGAATCTTTTCTGGTGAAAACCACACAATGGATTCCTATTGAAGGAAATACAAGTTACTGTTAAGTACGCCTAGAATTACTTTCCAGGGTCAGTGCTGGGCAAAAAGATGCAGCACTGGGTTCTCTCCTGATAACAGGTGAGTAAATCAGAATTCGTAGTTCGGCTGATTTTAGAGGAATATTTGTAAGTTACAAAAATGGACACTTAAAAACTTTTCTGGTGAAAACCACACAATGGATTCCTATGGAAGGAAATACAAGTTACTGGTAAGTATGCTTAGAATTACTTTTAAGAGTCAGTGCTGGGCTAAAAGATGCAGCCCTGGGTTCTCTCCTGATAACAGGTGAGTAAATCGGAATTCGTAGTTCGGCTGATTTTAGAGGAATATTTGTACGTTTCAAAAATGGACACTTAGAAACTTGTCTGGTGAAAATTACACAATGTATTCCTATGGAAGGAAATACAAGTTACTGGTAAGTACGCTTAGACTTACTTTTCAGGGTCAGTGCTGGGTTAAAAGATGCAGCACTGGGTTCTCTCCTGATAACAGGTGAGTAAATCGGAATTCGTAGTTCAGCTGATTTTAGAGGAATATTTGTACATTTCAAAAATGGACACTTAGAAACTTTTCTGGTGAAAACCACACAATGGATTCCTATGGAAGGAAATACAAGTTACTGGTAAGAACGCTTAGACTTACTTTTCAGGGTCAGTGCTGGGTTAAAAGATGCAGCACTGGGTTCTCTCCTGATAACAGGTGAGTAAATCAGAATTTGTAGTTCGGCTGATTTTAGAGGAATATTTGTACGTTTCAAAAATGGACACTTTGAAACTTTTCTGCTGAAAACCAAAAAATTGATTCCTATGGAAGAAAATACAAGTAACTGGTAAGTACGCTTAGAATTACTTTTCAGACTCAGTGCTGGGCTAAAAGATGCAGCCCTGGGTTCTCTCCTGATAACAGGTGAGTAAATCGGAATTCGTAGTTCAGCTGATTTCAGAGGAATATTTGTACGTTTCAAAAATGGACACGTAGAAACTTTTCGGGTGAAAACCACACAATGGATTCCTATGGAAGGAAATACAAGTTACCGGTAAGTACGCTTAGAATTACTTTTCAGGGTGAATGGTGGGCTAAAAGATGAAGCACTGGGTTCTCTCCTGATAACAGGTGAGTAAATCGGAATTCGTAGTTCAGCTGATTTTAGTGGAATGTATGTACGTTTCAAAAATGGACACTTAGAAACTTTTCTGGTGAAAACCACACAATGGGTTCCTATGGAAGGAAATACAAGTTACTGGTAAGTACGCTTAGAATTACTTTTCAGAGTAAGTGCTGGTCTAAAAGATGCAGCCCTGGGTTCTCTCCTGATAACAGGTGAGTAAATCAACATTCGTAGCTCGGCTGATTTTAGAGGAATATTTGTACGTTTCAAAAATGGACACTTAGAAACTTTTCTGGTGAAAATCACACAATGTATTCCTATGGAAGGAAATACTAGTTACTGGTAAGTACGCTTAGACTTACTTTTCAGGGTCAGTGCTGGGTTAAAAGATGCAGCACTGGGTTCTCTCCTGATAACAGGTGAGTAAATCGGAATTCGTAGTTCAGCTGATTTTAGAGGAATATTTGTACGTTTAAAAAATGGACACTTGGAAACTTTTCTGGTGAAAACCACACAATGGATTGCTATGGAAGGAAATACAAGTTACTGGTAAGAACGCTTAGACTTAATTTTCGGGGTCAGTGCTGGGTTAAAAGATGCAGCCCTGGGTTCTCTCCTGATAACAGGTGAGTAAATCAGAATTTGTAGTTCGGCTGATTTTGGAGAATTATTTGTACGTTTCAAAAATGGACACTTAGAATCTTTTCTGGTGAAAACCACACAATGGATTCCTATTGAAGGAAATACAAGTTACTGTTAAGTACGCCTAGAATTACTTTCCAGGGTCAGTGCTGGGCAAAAAGATGCAGCACTGGGTTCTCTCCTGATAACAGGTGAGTAAATCAGAATTCGTAGTTCGGCTGATTTTAGAGGAATATTTGTAAGTTACAAAAATGGACACTTAAAAACTTTTCTGGTGAAAACCACACAATGGATTCCTATGGAAGGAAATACAAGTTACTGGTAAGTATGCTTAGAATTACTTTTAAGAGTCAGTGCTGGGCTAAAAGATGCAGCCCTGGGTTCTCTCCTGATAACAGGTGAGTAAATCGAAATTCGTAGTTCGGCTGATTTTAGAGGAATATTTGTACATTTCAAAAATGGACACTTAGAAACTTTTCTGGTGAAAATTACACAATGTATTCCTATGGAAGGAAATGCAAGTTACTGGTAAGTACGCTTAGACTTACTTTTCAGGGTCAGTGCTGGGTTAAAAGATGCAGCACTGGGTTCTCTCCTGATAACAGGTGAGTAAATCGGAATTCGTAGTTCAGCTGATTTTAGAGGAATATTTGTACATTTCAAAAATGGACACTTAGAAACTTTTCTGGTGAAAACCACACAATGGATTCCTATGGAAGGAAATACAAGTTACTGGTAAGAACTGGTGGAGAAGAGTCTTGCCGGTGGCAGTGGCAGGCTCTATCCGCTCGTGCTGTGTTTATTTCATGTGTCACACTGTTAGCGCTGATCCATAGCGTGGTACTTTAATTTTAGCGAGTAAGGCTAAATTTTAAAAGTTTCTGTGTGCTCACTTAATTTCCTGTCACTCACTTCCTTGCCGACTCCCGCCCCGGTCCGCCGCGTCCATTTCTGGGCGTTTGTTTGCGGAGGGTGAGGAGGAGCCAGCACTTCCGGGCTCGGGCGGCCAGGTCAGCGTTCTAGTTGCGCTGTAGGCGATGTGTATTTAATCTGCAGCCTCACGCAGTCGCGCTGTGGAGAAGAGTCTTGCCGGTGGCAGTGGCAGGCTCTATCCGCTCGTGCTGTGTTTATTTCATGTGTCACACTGTTAGCGCTGATCCATAGCGTGGTATTTTAATTTTAGCGAGTAAGGCTAAATTTTTAAAGTTTCTGTGTGCTCACTTAATTTCCTGTCACTCACTTCCTTGCCGACTCCCGCCCCGGTCCGCCGCGTCCATTTCTGGGCGTTTGTTTGCGGAGGGTGAGGAGGAGCCAGCACTTCCGGGCTCGGGCGGCCAGGTCAGCATCCGCTCGTGCTGTGTTTATTTCATGTGTCACACTGTTAGCGCTGATCCATAGCGTGGTATTTTAATTTTAGCGAGTAAGGCTAAATTTTAAAAGTTTCTGTGTGCTCACTTAATTTCCTGTCACTCACTTCCTTGCCGACTCCCGCCCCGGTCCGCCGCGTCCATTTCTGGGCGTTTGTTTGCGGAGGGTGAGGAGGAGCCAGCACTTCCGGGCTCGGGCGGCCAGGTCAGCGTTCTAGTTGCGCTGTAGGCGATGTGTATTTAATCTGCAGCCTCACGCAGTCGCGCTGTGGAGAAGAGTCTTGCCGGTGGCAGTGGCAGGCTCTATCCGCTCGTGCTGTGTTTATTTCATGTGTCACACTGTTAGCGCTGATCCATAGCGTGGTATTTTAATTTTAGCGAGTAAGGCTAAATTTTAAAAGTTTCTGTGTGCTCACTTAATTTCCTGTCACTCACTTCCTTGCCGACTCCCGCCCCGGTCCGCCGCGTCCATTTCTGGGCGTTTGTTTGCGGAGGGTGAGGAGGAGCCAGCACTTCCGGGCTCGGGCGGCCAGGTCAGCGTTCTAGTTGCCCCTACTGCCTATAAATGTGTGTTGGCCAGCGACCGCGCAGCGGACGCGTGCAGCGGGCGCGCCGGAAGCGCGCCGAAGTCGAGCCAAAGTCAAGCCCGTCTGCGCCCGTCCGCGGCCGGACGGGGCGCGGGGCCATACACCCTGGCCTACCAAATCCCCTCCACATACGGTATGATAAACAAACCTTGTTGAATCTCCGTCCTGCTATAACACTACCATGTCTACACTCTATGAAGGTTCTATCATTACACAACTGTTCTATGTGCCCTTTTACTCCTGAAACTGGCTCCATAATAGACCCCCCTAAAAAACTGATAAAAGCCGCACTGCTTAACTGTAGATCTCTCAGTAAACACTGCATCCAAGTTTATAATCTACTCGAGGATGAAGCACTTGATATTTTGCTGTTAACTGAAACCTGGCTTGGCGAACACTCTGACCCAGACATCATAGAGGCGTTGCCTCCTGGATATTCTCTCGCTAGGCTTGACAGGCAAGACGGTAGGGGTGGAGGAATAGCTATCGCTGTTAGAGCCCCACTGGAATGCTCCCTATCCCCCCTGACAATTGACCACTGCGAAGCTGCTTCATTCACTATCACACTGGGGCCCCAACACTCCCTATCAGGTATTCTTATATACAGACCCCCAGGCAGACTGTTTGATTTTACAGCTAGCCTAGTAGAGGCGACAGCACATCTCGCCTTGAGGAAATCCAGACTCCTGGTGCTTGGTGACATGAACATTCATTTTGATGATGTCCAAGACAAGGATGCCTCCTGTATAAAAGATGAATTACTTTCCCTGCAGCTAGCTCTTAAAAACCAGGACCCTACTCACAGACAAGGTCACCTGCTCGACCCCATATTTGGCAACTGGAATGGAGTAGAAGCGCTTCCTCCAATACCCGTTCCCTGGTCTGACCACTTTGTCATTCCCTTACAAATATGGGTGTCCGAGTCTGAAACAAGGAGCGATAGCACGCAGATTTACCAATGTCGAAAGTGGAAAAACTTTAACTTAGACACTTTTATCGACAATCTTGAAGCGGCAGGACCTCCTGGAGGGTCCGACTGTGAGACCGCATATACATGCTTTAAGAACTGTGTCCTAACTGCCCTAGACAATACCGCTCCCATCCGTAGGTCAGTAATTAACAAGAAGATGAGGAAACCCTCCCCGTGGTTTACTTCAGAACTTCAGGTTGCAAAATCTGCATGCAAAAAACTGGAACGTGAATTGCGCATTAAATTTTGCCCCACAGCCAAAAACCAATATAAAAAAGCGCAAGCGAGTTACTATAAACTTATCCGTTCCGCTAAAGCACTTCATTATAAGACCCGCATTGGAGAGGCTGAGAACTCCTCAAAGGAGCTTTTCAAAATTTTCAAAGATATTTCGGTGGTAACTAGTGAGAGCAATGCCCAGAATGACTCTGTTGAAACGTGCAATAATATTGCTAAATACTTTGCCAGTAAAATCACCAACATCTACGCAAACTTCTCTAAGGATTTGCCCTTGGGCTCTGACTTTACTGAGAATTTGGAGATCACTCATGCTAAGACATGCCTAAACTGCTTCTCTGTCCCTCCTACCACAACCTTAAATAGTATCTGTAAAAGCATCAAATCAGGCTCCCCTCGGGATCCTGCCCCTCCCAAGATACTAGCAGCTAGCCTTAAAGTCTTAGAACAACACTTTAGATACATTCTCCAACTCTCCTTTTCTACGGCCACCCTCCCTGCGGAGTGGAAGAAAGCCATTGTACTTCCGCTAAAGAAAAAACCGAACATAAGTCAGGATATCCTAGAAAACCTGCGGCCCATCTCGTTGCTACCTTATCTGGCGAAGGTGGCCGAAAAAATAGCTAACAGCCAACTCATGGCCCATCTAGAGTCTGATAATGCCTTCCACAGTTCTCAATCAGGGTTTAGGGCAGGATACTCCACTGAAACCGCCCTTCTGAGAGCGACCGAAACCTTACGGGCAGGCGCTGATGAGGGCCAGACTATGGCACTGATTATGCTTGACCTTAGTGCCGCGTTCGACACTGTGGCACATTCCATCTTGCTGCAGTGTCTGAACAAAGCCGGGGTCACCCAGGAAGCACTGGGCTGGCTAAAAGCCTTTCTCACCAACCGCTGCTTCCAGGTTCAGAGAGGCATGTACCTCTCTGATAGCATAGCTTTAGAACAGGGGGTACCTCAGGGCTCTGCCCTGAGCCCCACTCTGTTCAATCTTTACATGGCCCCCTTGGCTGAAGTGGTTGAATCGTTCGGCATTGAATTAGTCTCATATGCCGACGATACCCAACTCCTCATCTCCCTGTCCCAAGCACCCTCCATTGATGCCGACAACTTTAAAACCTGCATGCAGGCTCTGGCAGGCTGGATGACCCAGCACTGCCTGAAGCTAAATGGTTCAAAAACGGAGGTTCTGGTAATTGGAGGCAGGGATACGAGCTGGACCAAGGAGTGGTGGCCATCATGTCTGGGGCCGTTACCCACTCCCTGCAAAGCAGCTAAGAACCTGGGGATCTGGGTTGATCCCAGACTCTCCTATGACAACCATGTGCACAAAGTGGTAGGGAAATGCTTCGGGGTGATGAAGACCTTGAACCGTACCCTAGACCTCCTCCCTCTTGAAGCCAGGCGCACTATGACCCAAGCTCTAGTGACCTCGAGGATAGACTATGGAAATGTGCTTCTGCTCGGAACAACACAAAAAAACATCAGGAGACTTCAAGTACTCCAAAACACGGCAGCACGCCTAGTCCTTAGACTCCCAAAAAGATCAGCCTCTAAACCAGCCCTAGCCACTCTCCACTGGCTCCCCATAAAAAAGAGAGTCCTATTTAAAGCACTTCTAATGTGCTACAGGATCATCTCACACAAAGCTCCCCCCTACATGACTGATCTGGCTATCCCCTACGAGCCTAACAGAACTCTCCGCTCTGGGGGAACTGGATTGCTTAAAATTCCCCGCGTCAAGAAAGCCAGAATGGGTGGTTGTTCTTTTCGTGTAATGGCTGCCAAAGAATGGAACTCTCTCCCCATGAGTATCAGACTAGCGGATTCAGAGACCTTGTTCAGAAAACTTCTGAAAACCCATCTGTTTTCCCTTTAATTTCCCTCTCCTGGCCCTGACTTTTCTCCACAGCGCGGGGACACGCCGGGATGGCGTCACCATGCGCTTTACAAGCCCCTTTATTATTTTTATTATTAAGAACGCTTAGACTTACTTTTCAGGGTCAGTGCTGGGTTAAAAGATGCAGCACTGGGTTCTCTCCTGATAACAGGTGAGTAAATCAGAATTTGTAGTTCGGCTGATTTTAGAGGAATATTTGTACGTTTCAAAAATGGACACGTAGAAACTTTTCGGGTGAAAACCACACAATGGATTCCTATGGAAGGAAGTACAAGTTACCAGTAAGTACGCTTAGAATTACTTTTCAGGGTCAGTGCTGTGCTAAAAGATGCAGCACTGGCTTCTCTCCTGATAACAGGTGAGTAAATCGGAATTCGTAGTTCAGCTGATTTTAGAGGAATATATGTACGTTTCAAAAATGGACACTTAGAAACTTTTCTGCTGAAAACCACACAATGGATTCCTATGGAAGGAAATACAAGTTACTGGTAATTACGCTTAGAATTACTTTTCAGGGTGAATGGTGGGCTAAAAGATGAAGCACTCGGTTCTCTCCTGATAACAGGTGAGTAAATCGGAATTCGTAGTTCAGCTGATTTTAGTGGAATGTATGTACGTTTCAAAAATGGACACTTAGAAACTTTTCTGGTGAAAACCACACAATGGGTTCCTATGGAAGGAAATACAAGTTACTGGTAAGTACGCTTAGACTTACTTTTCAGGATCAGTGCTGGGTTAAAAGATGCAGCACTGGGTTCTCTCCTGATAACAGGTGAGTAAATCGGAATTCGTAGTTCTGCTGATTTTGGAGGAATATTTGTACGTTTAAAAAATGAACACTTAGAAACTTTTCTGGTGAAAACCACACAATGGATTCCTATGGAGGGAAATACAAGTTACTGGTAAGTACGCTTAGAATTACTTTTCAGGTTCAGTGCTGGGTTAAAAGATGCAGCACTGGGTTCTCTCCTGATAACAGGTTAGTAAATCGGAATTCGCAGTTCGGCTGATTTTAGAGGAATATTTGTACAATGGTGAAGGAAGGGGGCAGGGCCTGAGATGACTTGTGCAAACATGCCCTATGGCGCATTTTAAGTTGGGGGATTAAGTCCCCTTGAATCCTGAGGTCCCCTGGCGGCCAACTAGCCCACCAGGTACCTCCAGTATGCGCCAGGAAGCTGTATTGCAGAGAAGTGTTCAGAGGCCACGCCCCTTTTTACAACACTCTGCAATGCAGCTCCGTGGCGCTTAGTGGAGGTACCTGGTGGGCTAGTTGTCCCCTAGGGGACATCTGGATTGAAGAGGAATGAATTCCCCAACTTAAAACACGCCACAGGGCTTGTTTGCACAGTATCACCTCACGCCCCGCCCCCTACCTTCACCACTGTCGAGGTTAAGTCCCCATGAATCCTGAGGTCCCCAGGCGGCCAACTAGCCCACCAGGTGCCTCCAGTAAGCGCCACGGAGCTGTGTTGCAGAGGGGCGTGGCCTCATTACACCTCTCTGCAACGCAGCCCCCTGGTGGATACTGGAGGTTATTTGGTGGGCTAGTTGGCCCCCAGGGACCCCCAGTATTCAAGGGGAATTAGATCCCCCTCTGCAAACGTGCCAGGGGGTGCTTTTGCAGAGTGGTGCAAGGAGGGGGCGTGGCCTCCGGCCCGATCCCTTCTTTTTTTTTCTTCTTTTTTTTGAAGGGGGGCTGTGTAGCCCCCCCTTCTTTTTCTAATTTATTGGCCCTGGGGACCCCAACCCCAAGGGCCTGCCCCCCATTTTTTTTTTATAAAAAAAAACTAAAATCGGGAAGGGGGCCGCGTCGCCCCCCTCTCGAGGCCATAATTTGCCCCGGGGACCCCATCCCCCGGGGCATGGCCCTTTTTTCACAAAAATGGGTTTTTGGGACGGGTGGCTCCCCATCCCCTGGGCCATTTTATTTATTTATTTTTAATTTTTAGGAGGGGGGCCGCATGGCCCCCTCCCGGGCCACTACTGGCCCCGGGGAGCCCATCCCCTGGGGCCTGAGCACCCCGCATACATTGACATAAAGCCCCAGGGGGTGGCAGTCCCCGGGTCTAGGGGGGGCCTTTGAGCCCCCCCACCCATGTATAATAAAGCCCCAGGGGTGGCTGTCCCTGGGGCTGGGGGCTGAGAGCCCCCCCATAATTCAGATAAGCCCCAGGGGTGGCAGTCCCCGGTGCAGGGGGGCCTCTCTGGGCCCCCCAATATAAAATACATATTGCCCCCAGGACTTGGACCCCCCGGGGGCTAAATAAAAACGAAGCGCGGGAGCCCACGTTTTTTTTTCGGCAGCAGGACGTCCCAAGAATTCATTTGGTAAGAGCCAGACCTTCAACCCAAGTTTATTAATGTGAGTAACAGTTCTTCTTCAACAAAAAAGGTAGGGGGAAGTCTAAGAGAGTTTACCCAAAACTGGAAAGAGATAACTCAGGACCCTTGGGTATTGCAAACAGTTACATGATTCAAAATAGATTTTTGGGAGATTCCATACCCATTAACCAAACCCAAAGATTTACTCTTAGAGACAGAAAAAATAACTCTCATAGATGTAGCGGTGACACATATGCTAGAAAAAGGAGCTTTAAGAGTTGTGAAAAGTCAGGAAAAGACAAAAGGATTTGTCAGTAAAATCTTTCTAGTAAAGAAAAAAACAATGGCTGGCAACCAGTCATAAACTTGAGAGACCTAAACAAATTCTTAGTTTACATATCTTGAGAGATATAATTTAGGCCAAGGATTGATTAGTAAAACTAGAACTCAAAGACACCTATTTTTCGATCCCCATGGACGAGGACAGCCAAAATGATCTCCGCTTCACATGGAGGGGCGTGCTCTATCAATTTCTCTGCATCCCTTTTGGGCTGTCCTCGGCCGCATGGTAATTCACAAAAGTATTCCGACCAGCAGTAACTTACCTCAGGGAAAGAGGAATGCCATTAATCATACACCTAGACAACATCCTCATCATATTACAGGACAGACTGGAAGCTCAGAAACACTTACTAATGACAATGGAACTCTTGGAAAATCTAGGAGTTATTATAATTACAGAGAAGTCAGTGTTGACCCTTACTCAAAGAATAGACTTTTGGGACTTTCAAGTGGATTCCACTCTATCGCAACTAAGTTTGCCTCACAAGAAGTTGGTAAAGATAAAAAAAGACATGAGGAAGGTCCTATCCAAAGAAACAATCCTCCTCAGAGATCTGGCAAGAGTTCTGGGACTCCTTTCTTCCTCCATTCAGGCCATCTCCCGGACCCACTACAAAACAGAGGGTTACAGAGACTAAAAGCCCTGGGTCTAAGGAAAGGACTATGGTACAGAGACGTGATAACTCTATCACCAGAAGACTTAACTTGGTGGCTAAAAGACCTTGAGGCACGGAATAGCAGGGCCATTTTCGGGAATGTCCCAGACTTCGCAGCAGAATCAGATGCAAGCAACAGAGGATGGGTAGCCGGGATAGTAAATATAGAGACTGGGGAAAGATGGTCCCTAGAGGAACAGTCAATCCATATAAATTGCCTGGAGATATTGGCGTTCCTGAATGCCGTTATAAGCTTCAACAAAGTTCTAAAAAATTCAAACACACTGATTCATTTAGACAGCTTCTCTGCAGTATCATATATAAACAGATTGGGGGATGCCAAATACAAAATGCTTTCATATTTAGCAAAACAAATATGGTATTTTTGTTGTGAACACAAAATAGTTCTGAAAGCAGAATTTATTCCAGGGGTTCAAAATGTAAGAGCAGACCGGAACTCTCGATTTCTCAATGATTCCAGCGACTGGAAATCACATCCAGAAGTTCTCTCATTGAGACAAGATCTTTGAGTTCCAATACAGATAGATCTGTTTGTGAGCAGGTTAAATTTCCAAGTACCAGCTTACTTCAGTTGGAAACCAGATCCAAGGGCACTGGCAGTAGACTCCTTCCCTTGATCATGGAGCAAGAACAAAACCTATGCCTTTACCCCCTTTTTCCTGATTCAAAGACTGTTGTGGAAAGTGAGGGTAGAATCCAGCAGTATTATCCTTGTCAATCCCTTCTGGAGGTCCCAGGTGTGGGTCCCAGGAGTGATGGAACTATTTATAGATATTCCAGGCCTAATCTCAGTATCCTTAGTCCTCCTTCGGGGCCCAGATGGAGAGGAACACCCTTTGGTCCTGGAAGGGAAAAGGAACCTTCTTGCCTGGCGGATCTCAGGGACCTAATAGATATTCAGACCTTCAATCAGAAGCTAAAAGCCTACAGGACAAATCTTGGGCCCCAGAAACAAGAAAAGGATAGAAGGGTATCTGGAAAAAGTGGTGTAGTTGGTGCATGGAGAGAAATTTGGATCCTGTGGAGGTCCCTGTACAACAAATAGCCAATTATATAGCGACTCTCTTTGATTCTGGCCTCTCTTATAGGACAATTAACTGCTATAGTTCCGCAATTTCCTCTGCCTATGCTTTAGTGAATAACCTAGCAATTGGTAGCAATTCTCTAATCAAAAGAGAAATGAAGGGTGTTAGACTAAAGAGAACCCCCCAAAGCACAATATAAATCCATGTGCGAGGTCAGTTTAATACTCAAACTTTTCATATCTTGGCAAGATAACTCTTTCCTTTATCGCAGATATCAATGAAATTAGCCATATTACTTTGCTTAATTTCTTTTAAAAGAGTTTCAGATATTAAGGTTCTTGAACTATCTAACAGATTCTACTCCAGGGAAGGCGCACACTTTGACATTTGAAAGAGAGCAAAAACAATGCCTGATTGCGTATTCAGCCCCTTTTTCAATGACTGTGCCAAATTATGTGTGGTAAGATATATGACAGTGTACGAAAGTAAGAATTTAGAATTTAGAGCGAATGATGTTGATCAACTTCTCCTATCCTATGTCAAAGCCCATAGCCCAGTTTCAACAGCAACACTAGCTAGATGGATACGTATGATAATGAACAATGCAGGCATAGACCTCTTTTGGACTTTTTAACCCACACTTCTAGAAGAGCCATTTACAGTAAGGTATTTTGGATGGTGGTTCCTTAGAGGAAATTCTTAGAACAGCTGACTGGTCAAATGCAAACACATTTGTGAAATTTTACCTAAGACCAATAGGGCATGTTGGCAATATAGCTCTTGATGGCTTTAAATATGCACAATGGTCGCCTTTGTCTTGTAATGAAATGACAATTCTCCAATTATTATGCAGAGAGAATCTTGATTTCATTAAAGGCAATGGATGCTAACATTATCCCACCCCCCTCACCCTTGAGGGAAAATTATATTAAAGATGAGAATGTAAACTTTCTTAGATTTGTATTTCAGGATTATTTGTTATCTAACTCTGTTCTTCATCCTATTTGACTTTGATAATTATAAGCTTGTTTAATTTATAGTCCAGATTACTTTTACTTGCAACTTTTTTTCTCTTGCTTTCAGATACCATATAGGATTCAGAAAAGAAACAAGATGGGTTGTCAAATACTCTATACTTACAACCAGAAATGGATAATTGGAGAATGGTCATTGTCATATCCTTTTGGGGACATTTATTTGGGGGAGTAAGCTAGTCTCGAGAAAAACTTTATTGGTTGTATGCAATGAGGAGTCCAGGTTGAGGAAAGCCAGTGCTGATGAAAGATAAGTTAACCAAAATCCACTTTGACAAAAAAACATGGGATATTGACACTGTAGCCAAAAATACCATATGTTTGAGACAATGATATTGTAGGTCACGTAATTTACTAAAATGTGTTTCGAAATACCTTTCAATATTTTTGTGTATGCACTGCTATCACTTTTACACGCAGAGTGATTAAGGCAGACCAAAGGCTTTACCAACAAATATTTTTGAGCCATACACAGATCAGAATACAGTATACAGCTGCTTATGAGCTACGATTCAGGCCATAGGTCGTACCATGATGGCTTAAATGTCATTCATAATGAAAGAAAAGGTCACGGTCCCTTTTAGCTTCCGTGTCATTGTGTAAAGCATTTAATGTGTTTCTTAAAGCGCCCTAAGTGTGACACTTAAAAGTAACTGTCGAACCTGTGAAAGAAGGGCATTACCACATTTTTTCTCTATACCAGGGAAATAATTAGGGTAAACGTGCCCCTAAGTGTCCATTCATAACGAATCTCAAGCAATCCATGTGTGTCAGTTGAATACAAAAGCAAAGCCTGAGGCCCTCAAGAAGACGCTTTAAGAGGCTTAAACAGAAACACAGGTTTTGCCTTCTTGCTCTTTTCCTGGGGGCAAAGTCTCTATAATTCTCTGTGGAATGCTGCATGGATCAGGGTCTATTTTTAAAATTAATATGACAGCCGACGGTGTGACAAGAAGTATGTGAACTTCCAACAGAGTTCGCTTCAGTTTCTTTCGCATGGTTACCTCACGCACTTCTCCTGTCGACTCCATCCGCTTATTCTAATGAGCCTTTGGCTTACGTGATCATACTCGCGTCCAATTTTACCATCGCACTTACCATAGGAAGTCAATGAATGTCTCTGTAATGCTGGGACGTCTACATATGTGTGCAAATCAAGGCGTTTTTACATATTTTAGTTGGTGAACGTTTAAATAAAATAGATTAAACTGTTACTGTTTTTGTTTTACGTGATGCATAATACGACAGTAAAACTTATGCTGAACTTGTTTGATGCCGGTATGTGTAGGTGTGACTAATTTCTGTAATAGTCAGGACTTATTCTTGGAGTTGAGGAACCCAGTTAACAAGATTGTGGTTTGAATAGATATCACTTACTCGAATAGTGCTCTGGACATACTCCTGGATTCCAGGATTCAGCCATGGGTACCAGCCGCGGTCTGTGCAGGTGACAGCAGTGGGGCGAGGTAGGGGAGGTATTTCAATGGACGATGTAGAGGGAAAATGAATTGTTTATTTAATTTTCCCTCTGCATCATCCCTCGAAATCCCCCCTTAAGGGGCCCCACTGCCCAACCGCTGTTACCTGCACGGACCACAGCTGATGGGTACTTCAAGAGTTACTCAAAGACTTTGGTGCAGGAGGACCACAGAGCTCCTGGACCAGGGAGGGTGAAGAGATCCTTTTGTGTTCAAAAGGGGAAGGGATACATACTCCCTTCTATACATACAATAACCAGTGAAGTATCCCTCTCCTAGAGGTAGCAGTGTTTATGAGGAGTAAAAATAAACTATGCCTAAAGTCCACCACACTCAGTGGTGGGAAAAAAGGGAAATTTTCTTTTTATATATGCAACCCTCACCCCCTCTTGTAGTGGCATGCTTCATCATCGGGTTCACCTTGACACCTGAAGGTTAGTGTGGGCTCAACTGTGCTTCAGGGAGCTCTATGAATACTTTGTTTTACTTATTTTTTTACAGTTTGAAAATCCTCATCCAGCCCCAAGGTATCCCCCTTAATTGGTGCAGAGGATGGGAGCGATTAAAAACTATATGAGGGGCATTCAAGATATTGTGGTCCTATGACCTTATGGTTGAAATGCCAACATATTTCTGCCCTACGCTACTGGCCTAGAAAAGGTTCTGGGAATTAATCAGGGTAGAAGAGTGGTGAGGTTACCCCAATAACGCACCACTGTAATTAATGCAGATCATGTGTAGCATGTAAAACTGTTTAATGCATGTACAGGTTATGGTGTACTTGCTTTGTTGGAAGCACCCTAGCAGTAGGTCAATTATACTCATCAAGAGGCGATAGGGGTCGGCTCTGTAGTCACACTATCATCAAGGGTCCGCAAGGTCGAGTCCACCTTGGCCTTTAAGAGTCAGGGTGAACCCGATGATGAAGGATTCCACTACTAGAGTGGGTGAGGGTTACATAAAAATAGTTTTCCCACTTGTTCCTACCACTGAGGGCCTGATTATGAGTTTGGTGGTCCAGGAGAGGGCCACCACGCCACAGCCCTGCTCCAGGATTGCCAGACAGGCCCAGATTACCAGTTAAACCCTAGTCTGGCGGGCTGCGGTGTATAGGTCCTGTGGCGGTGACTTTCACAGTCTCTCCTGGGAACCTTGGAAAGGCAGCGCTGTGGGACTGCAGCAGCACGTTCCAGCATGGCATGGACTTTGAAGTCCATGCCATGCTGGAACTGGGGGTGCACAAAGACGGTGGGCACGACATGTGCCCCCCTCTATCCACCAACATGCATGGGACATGGGAAACCTTGACCGCCAGCAGTTGCATTGAGTAAGAACCTCCATGCAATAGCTGGCAGTCATAAACTTCAAATATACATGGCTGTGCCACAAAAACACTGCCAGCATATTGTGAGGCCCTGACTGCCAGGCCACCAACAGCGAACACGGCTCCCTGGTGGTTGCGGCAGTCAAATGGCGGTATGACCACCAAAGTTGTAATATGGCGGTCAGACCGCCGGTGTGGCAGTGGCTGAACCACCACTGCTTTGCCACGGTGAGTTTGGAGATCCACAGACAGCCAAACTCTTAACTAGGCCCGAGAGCGGTGGAGCTTATGCAGTTTATTTTCCCTCCCCACAAGTACTGCCGCCTCTAGGAGAGTGATACTTCACTGGTAATTGTACCCCCCCACACCCCGGTGTAAACCAGATCACTACAAGAGTAAATCACAGAAAGAATCTTTATGAATGGAGCCCTCTGTCTTCTAAGAATTTTTTATAACTTCAGGCACTCCTCAAAATCCTACCACTTGGCAAAGATCTCTTTCTATTGGTATTCTGCACATGCCTCATTCACACAGAAATGTGTCATAATTTTCGCTTTCCATAATTGTCTTTTGGGGGGGAGGAGGGGGGAACCTGAACTGAAACAGGATTCGTGCAAATTGACATTTTCTTTGTGAGTGCTAGCTAGCACTGAAAATGGATGAATTATTTTGTGTATTATTGTTAAAAACTATTTTTTCACAATTTTAAAACTGAACATATGTTGGTGACATTTTTCTGTCCAAGAACTTACCCCCTCATTTTTACTCTAAAGCCCACATGCATGGATCTGTGGGTAGTAATATTCGCATTTAAAATAATTATAGTACTTTCAGGACAGAAAAACGTTTCACCCCTCAAAATCAGGACTTGTTATCAAGAATCATGCATTTGTGACACAGGCCATCGTTATCATTAGAAAGGTATGACGAAGAATGATCGAAGAGATTTGACTACATCAAACTCAAAATAATAACCCTCTCATAAAGGACAACAGTTAAACGCGATTTGGCGAATGCAGCTTTGAGAGGAAAAGAGATGAGAATTATAAATTCTTGTGAAAATAAATCATGCACAGCTCATGGATTTTACACACAGTTTGAGCTACCAATTTATCATAGACTACTCCATACGGAGTGAGAATTGATTTGTTAATTCTGGGATGAATCAATTCAGATTTTGCGGGCTGACCAATGTACTATTTAGTGGGTTCGCAAAATCATAATTCGGAGTGGTGTGCAAATTGGCTACCTCTTTACTACTCATGTGATAGGTTGCAAATTGTGAATCACTTCGATTGGGTGCCAAAACAGGGATGGCGGCCGGTTGTTTAAAATTTAAATAAAGTTGTATTTTATTGTAAATACATTCAAAAAATCATTTGCTTTTGTTAAATAATTCAAGTGTTGGCAGTGGTCTTCTGGACTACCTGTTACTCCCAACCTTTCTTTCATATCCACAAAGGCCGACGGGTCCCAATGGAATCTTTTCCCCTCCCTTGAGGAGTTGGCAACTTATCAATTGCTTGCAGCTGATCTACCGAATTTCTATTTGGAAGAGATGCCTTTAATATGCAACTTTAAATAGTGAGTTGTAATGCTTTTTTAAACCCATCATGCAATTTGGTAACCTTTTACGGAAACATAACTTGAGTTTAGTAAAGTGCAAAAGCCATCTTGCAGTCAGAAGGTATGTGATTTTTTTAGTTGCAGGCTTTGCAACCACAAAATGGCTTTGCACACCTGGCCTCAGGTATCATAGGATATCATGAAGAGGCTGAGCAGAGGAAGACATGAATCAGGGATGATGACTACAGGAGAAATGCATCAACTGTGGATCCACGACCAGTAGATCCTACCCATTGCTGTACTTAAAAACAGATTGAAAGGGAATAAGGGCTCAGAAAATATCACATTAACGGTGTGCCACTCCAAAGAATCTATTTTTACTATTATCTTATTAGTTCAACAAACCTTCTAATTGTTATGTATATCAACACAGACGCCTTACCCCCCCCCCCCTTTATGGGTTGACAGTGACTATATTTCCCTGTGTAGAAGGCCTAACCATGCAGAACAAAACCCAAGTCCCTGCAAAACACAATCAAAAATCTGTAAGTTATTTCAGGTCCCAGGCCCAGCTCTCCACGTGCTGCTGCATCGCTATTGCTCCTATCTTTCCCTTGCTTCTTCCCCATTTTCTGAGTGCTTTCTCCTTGGATTTCCCTTTTCCCTAATTTTTCCCTCATTTCTCTCTCCTTTCCCCCATTTCTGAGTGCTATCTCCTTGCTTTTCACTCATTTTCAGTGCTTTCTCCTTCATTTTCCCCTTTTTTTGAGTGCTTCTTCCTTGCTTTTCCCTCATTCTCACTGCTTTCTCCTTGCTTTTTGACCCGTTTTCAAGTACCTTCTCCTTACTTTACCCATGTTTTCATTGCTTTTTGCTTCTCCTTGCTTTCCCCCTCATTTTCATTGCTTTCTCCTTGCTTTTTCCCTTACTGCAGCTCCTGCCTGCTGCCCGTTTTCCTATCTAGCCCCTCCCAATGCCATCCAGTGCCCCTCATTCTTCCCAGGACCTACTTAATGGAGGCCACCGGCAAGGTCATGCTGCTGGCGTGCCAAAGGTGCTGCAAAGGCAACCCTGTCTGTGCCAGTCTGCGCCTGGGCCGTGTTGTGTGCCAGGAACCCTGGTTCTTCAACCCTGCACAACTGCACCACCACAGCCCTTCGAGCCCTGGATCCCGGGCTCATCTACAACAACAACGGCTTCCGCACATCTCCATGCAGCAACAGAGGACAGCTCTCCTGCCAGCATTACCACTTCACCTGCCTCGCTAAAGCAACCAACAATGCCGGAAACACCGCAAACACAACTTCATCCACCAAGCCAACCGAGAACACCATGGCATTGCTCATCAAAAATGCCACTCAGATCTGGAACACAATCTCATCCCTTACCTCAGACGTTAGCTTCCTCACAGAGACCTGGCAGAACCCTACCTCTGCAACGTACATCGCCATTGTCACCCCCAAAGGCTACAAGATAACTCACCAGGACTGAACCAACAAACAAGGAGGTAGAATTGCCATCATCTATCTACATGGACACCATCCGCTGCACGACCTCCTCAGACGACTCACCCCGATAATGGAGCATCTCAACTTCGAACTCCACACTGAAGGAAAAAATGCCATCAAAGGCACCCTCTCCTACAGACCACCAGGACCACGCCCCAGCTTCTGCAGCACCATTCCTGAACTCATCACCCAGATCACCATCAACTCCAAGCACTACTTTTTTTTATAAAACAAACTTTATTAGTTTTCCATTAAACATTTGGTGGGACTTGCCATGCAATGTAATCAAGCATTAATGATACATGTCGTATTATTTAGTAGTGAGGATAAAATCCATAATCTACAATAGCGACAACATCACAGGCATAGTTTGTCATGCGTCTGCCCAGTACTATTCCTCTATTAAGCAATCTGAAAATGTTTAACAAAAGCTGTTAGCTAACATCCCCCTCTTTTCCCCCCTTCCGCCTCTCATTCGCGTTCCAGCAACTTCTACTGTCTGTGTGTGTATTCTTGCGTCCTGTTCAAACAATCAGAGATCTATGACTTAAATGATCGTGGCAATTAGTTTAACCTGTCGTTAATTGTATGTCTGTGTGCTGCAACTATGTTATGGACTGTTGTGCGTTCGGGGTGCTAGTTGTGGGATCTAAGTCTACACCTTTGAGATCTTCTAGCATAATGTCCCATTCCATGGATATCAGGTTTTTGAGTAATCCCCTGGCCTCCTTCTGACGTAGGGCAGCCCTCTCAGCCCCGGAGAATTTCTCTTTGCTAGGTATAACCAGTAGGGGTTTCATTGACTTTCATCGGATAGTTATGGACCGTTTGGCTATTATTAGGGTGAGGTTCATGAATCTGAGCTGTACCTTCTGTTTGGTCAAATGTTTGCATAGGCCTAGGAGACACTCCTTTACTGTGTCCTTCACGTGTAACTGTGTGACTGTCAATATGTGAAGCTGCATGGATTCCCAGAAACTTCTCAAGCGGGGGCATGCCCATAGCATGTGGATTAAGTCAGCCTCCTCAAACTGGCAGCGAGGGCAGTGATGTTGCGCATTTGGGAACACCCGCTGCAGTCGCTGCGGTGTGAGGTAAGCTCAATGGAGTACCATACTTTGTACGAATTTAAATTTTGCATTTCGAGTTACATTTTTGGGTTACTCCAGAATTCCAGCCCATTCCTTGTCTGAGAGCTCCTTACCAATATCCTCCACCTATGTGGCTCGTAAGTCTGTCAGTTCTACCGCAGAGTGTGCCCGTATTCCTACATATAACCATTTGATAAGGTGTCATCCCCTCCCCATGTAATATATAGTCCTAACCAGTTTGTGAGTTGGGGGTTTGTTTCTCCCTGGGGAGCCCAATCTTTCCTGACATATTGTAATAGTGCGGCATGTATCAGATACAAGTGGTCTGGCACACCTGTTTCCCTCACAAAGTTCTCGTTGTCCATTAAAATTCCATTGGTAATTAAGTCCCCTACTGTGTCAACTCCTTCTTCTAACCAGGCCCCTGTCCTGCACTTAGTGAGCCATCCACTGACAAGTGGGATTCCTACTAGTGGGATGTTTCCTGCGTAAGGTTGACAGCGGGATGTGTAGCGTAGCACTACTTTCCAGCACAGAAGCACAGTACGCAGCAGGGGTGGCAGGTTGGCGGGAATTTTACATTGTGGTAGTAGTAATGTGTGTAGGGTACCTTGGTCAACATCGCAACATCTCTACTACTGTTAAATTTATGCATATTTGTTGTCTAGCGCCCACAGTAGCACTAATCGCGGTGCCCCGGATGACTGGATTAAACGCATCCCATTTGACCGACATGAAAGACGCTGTGTTACTGTTCTCTGCAAAGTAGTGCATGATAGTGTGAGCCATGGTAGTGCGGAACACAGTGTCTTCTAACATTTGGGGCCAGAGCTTCCATGTGGGCAATGTGGTGGGTATTTTGCCCCGGATGAAAGTAATTTTTGGGGGATTGTGGTCTAAGAAGGTCTTAACTAAGTATGTGGTGTGAGTTACTTGTGTAGCTATTGTTAGGGAGCATAGAATTCTATCGATTTTTGTGTGAAGTTGATGGACTGGAGATTAAAAGGAATATTCCTTGTTTGTCGGATACCTCAGTCTCCACACATCACTCAGTGACAACCCATCAACCCATCTACAGAGGGCCTCAGCTTTTTTGACAGTTCCCGCTCCGTGTAGGGGAGGGTGTGTTCGATCTAGTACAACATCCATGACCGCATTGCAGTCCCCCCTATAATCCACAGGTATACTTCCATCCCGTTAGCACCTGGCTGAGCCCTGTAAAGAATTTATCCTGGCCAAAGTTTGGGGTGTATATGTTACCCAAGACAACGTGTGTACCGTCAAGTATCCGGTGCAGGAATATATGTCTTCCCTGCATGTCCGTATGCCACTCTAATTCTATGAACGGGACCCCGAGTATGATGCATGATGTTGTTCACCTGGCAAAGGCAGAGTAATTGGTAGAGTAGATTTGCCCCTTCAATTTCTTGCGTGTTTTTGCAGCTTCCGGTTCTGTGAGGTGTGATTCCTGCATGAACACTAGCTGTGCCTTGCGCATGAGTAATTGCACGTCTACCCTATGGGGCTTTTGTACAGACCCTAGACCCTGAACATTCCATGTAATTAAGTTTTAGGAGATAAGCATGTGTGTCGTGCAGTGGAGATAAAGTTAACATTACAGGTATTAAAGAGAGACCACAATCCATAACAGGACAACAGCTTTGTGCCAGAACCGCTACCCTCCCCCAAATTACTAATACAAGGCCCTGTTGGTGAACTATACCGGAACAAACAAAAAAAAACACACAACACGTGTAACTGTGTTGCATTTACATGGTGCATTCACAAATTGAGAGCAGTACATCTTCCTAGGGGATCTTTTCACCTCCATGACCCTAGCGACACCAACACAACCTATTGGAAAGAATAAGTAACATCTAACTCAAACAACATGTCACAGACCCTACACACATCAAAGAACACATGATCGACCCATTTTTATATCCAGCAACTAAGTCAAGTACAACCATCACAGATCACCTAGACCGACCATTACAGCACACATTTCACCATCTCAGGACATACCAACACTGCCACCACACCCCCCCAGCTCCATGAACAGAAACTAGAAAAAGCTATCAGAAGATCAGTGAAACAACGCTGTCAACTCCCAACTCCCATACACAACATCTAACCCAGGACAAGCTGCAAAGAAGTTCTCCCAGTGGATCTCAAAATGCGTTGGCACAATTGTACCCACCAAACTAGCCAAATGCAAAGGACATGGCTGCCAGAAAAGAAAGCTGGTTCACCATGGACCTGAAATCCACCAACTGCAGCTGCCAGTAACTAGAAAGGAAGTGGCACGCCAGCTAAGAGACAGGAGACCATACCACCTTCAATACAGCTCTAAACTATTACTTTGTCTTCTGAAATAAGCAAAGAAGAACTCCCTAGCAGAACATATAGAAGCCAGCACAAACTTCAGCAAGAATCTCTTTGTCAATATTTAGGAGCTATCCAACACCGGAGCTGCAGAGAATGACATCCCCCTCCCAAGAACTGTGTGGCACCTTGGAGGACTTCTTCCATGACTAAATCTCAGTCATCTATGAAAATGAAAAACCCCAACCCCTCCCCACAGACAACATCAGCCTGCTCACACTAACGAATACAAACCCCAAACACCTGCTCACCCATTAGAACCCTCTCACAACTCAAGACACAATCTCCATCATCAACTCCACGTACTCGGGAGCACTCACGGACCCCTGTCCACACAAATCTTTAACCTCAGGATCAAGACAACTGGTGACGAGGTCAAGAGAGTCCTGAACACCTTCCTTGAGGACTGGAATCACGCTGAAGTGATGTCCCTCCCAAAGAAACCATATGTTGACCCAGCAGAAATGAAGAACTACCAGCCTATCTTCCTGCTCCCATTACCAGTGAAGGTACTCTTGAGAAGGCAATCAACCAGAAACTCATCAAACACCTAGAACACAACAACCTCCTGAAACCCTCTCAATCTAGATTTTGAGTCAACCACAGCACCAAGACAGCCCTGATTGCAGCCACATATGACATCAGGGACTTCATGGATCTCGGCAAAATGGAAGCCATCATCCCCCTGGACCTGTCAGCTGCCTTCAACATTGTCTCCCATCACATCTTGATCAACAGACTCCACAAATGGATCGCCTCATACCTCACCGGAAGAACCCAGAGAATACATCTCCCGCCATTCACCTCGGAACCCAAGAAGATCATCTATGGTGTCCCCTAATGATTTTCATTCTGCCTCACCCTCTTCAACACGTAAATGACCCCCCTGGCCAGCACTGTCTGATTGCATGAACTCAACATCATCTCCTACACTGATAACATCCAGCTCATCCTCTAACTGTCAGATGACGCTACACCCGCCAGAGTCAACTTCCACAGATGTATGAGGAATGCAGCCGACTGGATGAAGGACAACTGTCTGAAGGTCAACATAAACAAGGCAGAAGTCCACATCTTTAGGAACAACACCTCACCATGGAACAACACATGGTAGCCTGCCCTGACAGACCATGCCCCAACCTCAGCATCATCTTGGACAGCAAGCTATCTATGAAGAAACAGGTAAACTCAGTCTCATCTGCCTGCTTCCACACACTATGCATGCTCTTCAAGATCTTCAGGTGGCTTCAGTCAACACAAGAAGAACCATCATACAGGCCCTTGTCACCAGCAGGCTGGATTATGGGAACACTCCCTATGTAGGAATCACTGCATGCCACCCGAAGAGACTACAGACAATACAAATCTCAGAGGCAAGACTCATCCTCAACCTCACTAGATGGACACACATCACACCCCACCTCAAGCAGCTACACTGGCTCCTGATCCAGAAGAGATGCCAGTTCAAGATTTTGACCTACTCATACAAAGTCCTACACAGCGAAAGACCAGCGTACATCAACAAACGTATTCCACCAACCTACCAGACACCTACTCTTCCTCATGGAAACCCCCTGCTTCCACTGAAGCAACAGCGGAGAATGCTCCTTCTCACACCTGGTGGCTAAAGCTTGTAATTACCTTCCTTGCACTTCAGGACCACCTCATCACTTTGGCAATTCAGGAAAGGACTCAAGACCTAGCTGTTTGATTTAACAGTTAGCAACTCCAGTGCACTGATACCCTTACAGTTGATTTGCTGTGCTTTATAAACCTTTGATATTAGCCAACTGAAAAACTGTTCACAAAAAGCTGAAGGTTGATTCCAGGATACAAGTCTTAGTACATTTATGGAGAAACATAGACTTGACTATACAAAGCCATATCATCCACAAGGATTTCTGAATTTTGAGTGGAATTGAACGTGTAGAACAGCTTGTTGATTAGACATTGCTCAAATCAAATCCTACCAACCCCTTTATGCAAAATTAGGATGATCCACCTCATACCAATGGCAATACAGCCACATTTTTCATTGTTTCAGAAGCCAACTGGGTGCAGACCCCAAACTTATCTGAAGTTTTCTTATGCAGTAATGTCTTTAAATTTGGGGTTAAGACAGTAGATTGGTATCTGGCCTAGGTAGCAGTCCTGGGCGTAAAACTCTGCCCTGCTAGGGTAGTTTGCAGAATTCTGTAACTCTGTATACCTGGAAGAATGCGGACTTACTGATGAACTCTGCAATGGAGCAGAGTATTTTTTATTTGGTGTGCTCACAATAATGTTTCACGCATGCAGAAGCGACTTGCCGGGCGCTTACGAGCACCCAAAGTATTTTCTAGCCATTTGCGAAAGCCATGAGATTTGCAAGCCACCTGCAAGCTTCCATGAGATTTTGCAGCCTCTAACACGGCTTTAGGCCGTGCCAGCAACTTCCAGCATTTGTTTTGTGATGTACGTGATTGCGAGTGAGCACGATTGACTGCAGCTGCAACCTGGGGAAGATTCTCTCCTTGAGAAGCATCTAAATCTTCTCTAAATGACAAGTTGGAGTAAAAAAACCTTCTCAAGTGGACCATTTGTGTTGGATTTTGAGTGAGGAATCCTTTTTTTTTAACTTCTTTTTCCAACTTGAAGGGAGTGCCCCAGAGTCTCCAACGTCCTGTTTTAGTCCAGCAGGCTCCTCACAGTGCTTTGCCCATCTCCTGGTCACTTTTTATTTGGATTAGGAACTGGAAGGATCATTCTCTGTGTCTGCTGCATGTATACCAAAGGATTAAAGGACTTTGTATTTGAAAACTGTTGTGGTGGGTGTGGCCTGCAGTTTTAGTAGGGGCCTAGTTAATTTTTGCATGTAATTTGTCTTTGTTTGTCAGGAAAAAATGTTGCACAGTTTCATACATTGTCTCCATGTTTTTTAAAATACATTTGCAATATTCTTTTAATTCACTATGCGGCCTGATCTGCCAATGGACCTTTCAGCCAGTATGCCCTGTACTAGTCATGATTGCATAAAACAACCCTTTCTGTAGTGGCTGTTGAACTGAAAAATCATTTAGGCCATGGATTGCATTGGATTGTTACCATGCCTCCTTTGTCCAGCCAGTGTGTGATGTGTTTGCCTTAGGCCACCATTTGTCTTTGTTTGCTTACCATGTGGCCAGGGGACGTTTTGTATAGTCAGTGTCCATAGGCCTTCATGTATTCTTTGTTTTCCAGGCCTCCTGCTTGCAGTGGTGACCATGTGGCTGGTGGCCATTTTGTATAGCCAGCCAGTGGGCTTTTGCCTTAGACCTGCATTTGTTCTTTGTTGTGGCCATGCCTTATTGCTGGTTGTTGTGACCATGTCTCTGGTGGCCTTTTTTGTGTAGCCAGCAAGAGTGCTTTTGCCATAGGCTCAATCAATCAATCAATCGCACGTTTGTTAAGAGCTACTACTCACCAGTGAGGGTCTCAAGACGATGGAGGAAGGGGGTTTCGCAGGTTCCAGTCCATCAAGGAGGAACTTGCATGTGTTTTTTGTTTTCCAGGCCTCTTGCTTGTTTGTTGTGACTTGGTGGATGACGGCCATTTTGTGTAGCCAGCCAGTAAGCTTTTTTACCATTGGACTGCATTTGTCATATGGCGTGTCCATGCCTTCTTCCCGGTTGTTGTTGTTGTGACCATGTGGCTGGTGTCCATTTTGTGCAGCCAACCAGTGTGCTTTTGCCATAGTCCTGCATGGGTTCTTTGTTTTACAGGTCTCCTGCTCCATGTGGCTGTTCGAAATGTTGCATAGGCAGACAGTGTACTTTTTCCGTAGGTCTGCATGTGTTCTTCCTTTGTGGCCATGACTCCTTGCTTGCTGTTTGACAATGTGGTTAAAGGCCATTTTGTGTGTTCTGCTTGAGACCCATTAGCTCAATGCTGCTATTAATGTACTGTATGAACAAATCTTTACATATATTATGACTTACTTTTTTGTATTTTTCATCTGCACCCCTCCTTGCCTCTAGGGGTGGGCGGAATTAGCGTAATTGCGTTACGCAAATCTCCGCGAAACGGAAAAAAATCTCCGCGAACACGCAGAAATTCCGCGAACACGCGGAATTGCTTGTTCGCGATGCTTTTTTCCTGTTCACAATTTCTGTTTGCGTGCTCGGGGAGAAATATCTCGCGAACACGCATTTTGAGAACGCGAACAAGCAAAAATTTCGCGAAATCGCAGAAAGCAGACTTTTGAGCAATTCCGCAAATTCCGCGAGCGGAACGGAATTTACCGCCCAGGCCTACTTGCCTCCCAGATCCCAGTGGGTTTCAAATTCAATTGTCATGGTTGTAAGTAGTAGTCCCCTTTCACTAGTATATCAGCAATTGAATTCTATTTTTAAAATTTTTATTTTTCATAACCATGTTTTTATTTAATTTTAAAAATACTGATATCTACTGGTTCATTTCTGCAAATTTGTTATAATACTTTTTTAATTTGTTACATTTTTTAAAAACATTTTTTCACTTTTCTTCTACCCCCATTATCCTAACATCGGGCATACACCCCATGTGCTATCGGCGCCCACAGCTGCACAACAACAGCAATTTTCTAAAAATTATTCCATTGTCTGTTTTCTTTTGTCACCTGCACCTCCCTTAGTTCCTCATGCAATTCCCAACTTGATGTACATAAAGTTAACAGTTACATCTGTGTGTTTTTGTTGCATTTTCGTATCCTTCCTGAGTGTACATGAAAGTTTATGTTGATGTGGTGGATATTGAATGCACTGTATTGTTAAATATTTATAACTTAAGTAATCACACTAAAAGATACTACTAATTCAACTGAATCAATGCCATGTTTCAGTGATGTCCTTGCTTTTTTGCTTTAAGTGCACAAGAGACAACATCACCCACAGTACTGCCAGACAGAAGGCCTGTTCACGACATGACGCATGACTACACAACATGGACATTTCTTCATCTTGTGAAGGTAAATGCCACTGCCAACTGACCGCTTCAAGATGGCCCCAAAGAAGGGTGCTGCCAAGAAAGTGGGCAGTGGCGAGGAGAAGAAACTGATTTCCACCACTGGTGTGCTGGCCAGGACTTTTCTGGCAAACTTGTGCCTGCCGCGCAAACCTCCAGGGAGCAAGCTGGGAGCAGCAGCCTCTCATCAGTGGACCCAACCCACCACAACCTAGGCCCAAGCCCATGTCTAGCAGAGATGCAACCAGTTTAATCACTGCAACGCCGACAAGCAGTGAAGTTGAAATTGACTTATCTATTTTGCTAAGTAGTACCCAATTATTGCAAAAAACTCACATAAATGGACAACAGCCATAGTCAGCAATAGTAGTTCTTTCCGAAGTAGGAGTAGTTCAGGAGATTGAGCTTCATGCTGAGGAAGTAGAAGAAGCTACTCTTTCAGAAGAGCCATTGTCTTCAATATTTCCAACAAGAAAAAGAAGAGTTACTCCACCATCTTCTTCTCAAAGCCCCCCTTCCTCTGATCAAGGATCCACTTGGATTCGGCCTCAGTCTGAGAGGGGGACACTTCTGCCAGTTGCCATATTTGCAAAGCCCCGGCAGCGACCTATATCCACAGTCACCTCAGTAGAAGTAGGCACTGCAGAGAGACAAACGTAAAAACGCCCACCTACCAGCAGTTCATCCAACATTGGCAGTGGCCCCAGCGTCAGAAAGACCCCCCCAGTTTGGTACTTCTTTATGGATAGCAAGAAAGAGCCGAAAATGTACATATGCTACATTTACGTAGAAAGTGTTAGTCAGGATAAGCTTGATACAATATATGGTACCAGAGACCAAACAACCCATTTGAGAAAACCCCACACAATCCAGTGGGAGGAGCACCTTTGCGGCCAAAAAAACTGCAAGTGGTGTTGGTGAAGGGGGTGAAAGACTGAGCAGGGAATCCGGTCCGATCAGGGTGGAAAGTGAAGAAGAGGAAGACTTTTTTGTTATGCAGATCAGGCCTGTAACATGCAGTGCAGTAGCATCGCCACATCAGCAACATCGCAATGGCACAAGACTCAGGTCGAGACACCAAGGCAAGAGCATACAGTGACTGATCAGATGAGACGCACATTGAGCCTACCACCGTCTGCTCTCAAGAAGTCACCTGCATCATTGGCATCAGAAAAGAAAAAAATCCAGGCTACTATTTCTGGCATGTTTAGGCAGGAGGAAAAGTATGGAACAGAACCACCCAGTGGCACATTTGTACAATGCGAAGCTGGTTAAAATGTTAGCGCTGGACCTCCTCTCTTTTTCTTTTGTTGGAGATGTGGGGTTTCTTGAATTTGTGGAAGCCATCTGCCCAAAATGGAAGGTTCACAGTGGGTCTATTTTGTCAGAGTTGCCGTTTCAGTGCTACTGCATGATGTGCTGGAATAGGTTGGACAAGCTTTGCAGTAGAGTGCTGTTCACACCATCCACCTGATGACAGACAGGTGGACCAGTTGCCAAGCCACTGATTACATGTGCATGACACTGCTGTGATTTTAAATGACGCTTGTAAACATGCAACAGTTGCCTTATTCGCCATGAAGAAATCCCATACTGCTGCACACTTCTTGGATAACTTAACAACAAGGTCTTTGAATGGCTGCGACCAAGAGGGCTTAGCATTGGATTTGTTGCCACAGACAATGGCAATAATATAGTTAAGATTCAAGTAGGAGAACTTATAATAATATAGATAAGGCCATGGCAGATGGTGGCTATTTCAGGGTCCTCTGTTTGGTGCACTGCATCAACATCTTTGTACAGGACTTTCTCAAAAGAGAAGACCAAGTCAGCAACTTATTGTCCACCTGGGGAAGAATCTTCACTCATTTTAGCCATCCTTTTAAAGCCCGGAAGCAGCTAAGGGTCATTCAGCATGATAATAAAATGCCAGTTAAAGCACTCATACGGGAGGTGCCAACACATTGGAATTTGACTTATTACAACCTTTTCAGGGATGGCCCCCAGAATTTGGAATGCTCTACCCCCAGAAACCAGACTTAATCCCTCTACTGCATCTTTCAAAAAAGAAATGAAGGCTCTTCTCATGGCTAAACTCACCTGAGCAGGGATTACCGTTATTCTGCGACCCAATGTATCCTCTACTCGGAACTTGACAATGTCCTCTGCCCAGCCAGAGACCCTAGATATTTATCTATATTATGCTTGAAACTCATTGTACGTTTTTGTTTTGTTTCATATACCGTGTGTCAAAGATAGAACGATTATACTAGCACTGTCTATCTGTGATCTCTATACTATTTACCTTGTTTCTATGTAACTAAGACTCTACCCTGTAAAGCGCTCTGATATCCGCAAGGCTCTGGTTCGCGCTATATAAAATACTCTCAAAATAAATAAAATACAGGTTTTAACATCTGTTTGAGCAGTACAATCCGATAAATGAATATGTCATGCAAACAGGGGATGCAATCGTGAAAGGCATAATCATTGAGATGGACCAATAGGGCCTAGTCAAATGCCTGACAGAGATGCTTCCTTTTGAGGTTCACACAAGGGAGGTCAACAAGGAGGAGAGTACCATGGGCTGAGCTATCCCATTTTTGCATATGCTACAGGAGGGGAACAGCCATTACAATGCGGTTTTTACCACGCAGTGCAGTTACATCGCATGCGTTACAACGCATGCGATGTTACAACGCTATGCCATTACAACGCAAGTCTGTACATCGACTTGCGCTAGATGGCGTGCTAACATTACAAATAGTGTAGTTTACTATCCCAACACCTTCCCTACTGTTAAGTGGACTGGAGTTGGAATAGTAAATTACACTTTTTTAATGTTAGCACGCCATCTAGCGCAAGTCGATGTAAAGACTTGCGTTGGAATGGCATAGCGTTGTAACATCGCATGCGTTGTAACGCATGCGATGTAACTGCACGTGTGGTAAAAACTCGCGTTGTAATGTCATACATCCGCTACAGGAACAGCTAAAGGAGGTGTCTGAAATGTATGCAGATCTGGATGAAATAAAAGATGCACATGAGTTAGTGGTCAGCCTAATCCTTTGCTTATCCGTTAATAGAGGGGTGCAATGAGAAATTGTGTCATCCAAACATTACATGAATTCCTCAATTCTTGATCCACGGTATAAACTATTACTGTCCACTTTCATTACTTTTTCAGACTGGGATGTTTCAAACTACAAGATTTGAATTGCTGAGCAAGCCAGTGACCTAAAAAAAGAACGGCTGGGAATTAGAAGCCACTACTGCCAGGGCACAAGTGCTGTGGTGCAGCATTCAAATTCAGAGCCTAAGGGCAGTGCTGTTGGCTCACAGCAGCCAAAACCAACAACAAGAGCACCAGCAACAACAGGGACAAGGGCAATTGCCCCAAAATCTGCATTTGGTTGTCATCTAAAGGTAGGGCTTAAGCCCAGTGCAAAGGTGAAGCCAAACAAGGTCAAGCAAGCTGGAGCACCAATGGATACTGAGAGGATAGCACAGGCCTATCTGGATGTCCCAACAGAGGTCTATCTTGATCAAAACCTATTGGGCCATTTGGAATGGGAAGAGGTGCCAATGGCCTGTGCTCAGCAGGCTGGCAATAAAGTATCTGGCTTGCCTGGTAGCCAGTGTGTTCACTAAGCATGTGTTTAGTGCGGCTGATGCAGTTGTCACAGTGAGACCAATCTCTAGCCCCAAAACATTGAGAGATTAACCATGATCAATATGTATCAGTACTTTATACCACCAAATTACACCATAACTGAAGTACAACAGGAGGAGGATGAGTGTGATTGGTAAGACTCAGGTCATCTTAGCGTTAGCTGAACACCTTCTGGGTGAACCACCTGAGTTTGAGGGCAAATTCAACTTCCCCGACTACAGAGTAGGTCAGGGCCACCAAGGACATTTCTATTGTGACCTGGTTTGAGAAAAAAAGGATATAGTTAGGGGAACATGAAATTATTTTGTTTGTTTGTGTCTGACTGACTAATGCAGCTCCACCATTTTAGACACATGGTATTGCTCTCTCGTTTTTTTGTTTGAGCATGAGCAAGAAAAAGAAAGCCTTCTCAATAAATATTTGTACAATACCTTACTTTGTCATGCAATCTTTGCAGTAGAGTGGTAGTACTTGACCTAAAATGGGTTCCCTAAGTCTTATAGTACACCAGTCCACAAGATATATAAGGCGAGAGGGAAAGCTTACTGACAAAGCAGAAGAAAGGAAGCTACAGAATAGACAGATTAGCAGTTTGATGTCAAGTTCAGTACCTCAAAATATAAAAAAAAAAGTAAATAGGATACTGCAGGGATATAAATAACTTAGGAAATGAACAAATAGAATGAAAAGGAGTTGGAAAATAATGAGAAGACAGGCACAGCAAAAAGGAAAAATTATTCTAGATGTGGCGCGGTAAAAGTTAGGGAAATAATAATATTAACAACAGGAGGACTTACTGAGGCCAGCAGAACCATCTGCTGAGGCACTTCTGGAGGCAGTGGCACCTCCAGCTCCCCTACCCGCCTCACTGGATCCTCCAGTCCCATTCTTCGTCTTACCCCTGGATGTTAATGTAGGAAATTAATAAAAGGAGATTAGTGGTAAAGTTAATAATAATCTCCACAAAAATATTTTGACAAGGAAAGACAAACCCAGTAGCAATTCATTTTTCTAAATTAGATTTCCCATAGTACTAATAGCATCTTGGACCTATTCCTAATTACCTAAACCTTACCCTATTCCAAATTCATAAAGTACATTTTGAAACTACTTATAAATTGCAATGAATGATCTTTGTTTCTCATCTCATTCTCAATCTCTCAATCTCAACCACCCTTGATTGGCCAACTCAGCCTGCATTTTTTTCACTGCATAGATGTAAGCATACTAACCATCCCTGGTAAATTTCTTGGGGTTGCCACTGTACAAGTTACAAAAAATAAAGGCACAGCGAAGTGAGAGAATGTGCTAACTCCTTAATACTATTAACTACTACTATCTTAGTGACAGGTAAGAGAAGTCTGTGCATGACTTCTTAAATAAACAGCACAAGTGAGCACCAAAGAGTAGGATTAGGTTGCGCTGCCGAGCACCAGTCTACTCTAGATGATGATCACATAAAATTTGTAACATAAACCTAACTTACCAAAGTGTAAGCAGCATGCTTGCTGTTTGGGAAACAAATATGAGCATTGTTAGAACAAAACAAATAAATGAGTATTACTCACCGAGCCCTCCAAACTCCACACCCACCAGGTCAAGCACTTCCTGGTCCCTATCCAGGAAGTTGGCCCACCTGTGCATAAGCTGTTGTTGGGTGTGTGAGACCCCAGAGCAGTGACGCACAGCCCGGCACACCCTCTCCCAGCGCTGCCCCTGCCCCCAGAGGCCATACCCACTACCAGACCTGCCGTCTGCTACCAGGGTGAAGAGGAGGTGGTGCTGCACATCAAACATGAGCGCAGCCACCTCCACCTCTGAGAAAATGGCAGACTGGCGGTGATCTACTCCACATTGAATGGCATTGTACTGCTGTGACATTACTGGACTGTGGTATGGCCCACTTTATCATTTATTGATGGACTTGCATTTGTAGTGTCATGTGTGTTCGCAATAACAGAACCCTTGTGACTACTGATGGATTCTGTAGTAGTGTAAGCATTCGAACAAAGTGAAGTGAATGCAAATTTAGAATGTTGAGGTTACACGCAGAAGAATAAAGACAAGTTACACTAAACTCTGTGTATGGCATAGTCATTGGCAAGTCACCGTGCTGGGTAGGACACTACAACTGGCGATGAGATAGGGGATAAGCAACCTGATGATCGACAATGCTCTCTCAGAGTGTGTCGTGTTCCAGCAAACTGCTTGTGCATGCCACGTGTACCTTTGCCGAAGTCAAAGCGCAGCCCCAGTCCGTGTAAAGCATTTGAATATAACGAGAGCTTCACTGAGAAATCTGCACACTGGTGACTGAGAACCTGCTGGAAGGCCACAAAGAGAAGTACTGCGCTACTACGCAAGTCAAAGCAATAAATCATACAGAGTGATAACGCTCTGAGCAGAGATCAACTAGGTGTCAGGCAGTACAAAGAGACACTTACAAGCAATGAAATTCAAATTCAAGAAAATGTGAGCACTCTGAGGCACTATTCAGCACTATCCCGGCTGTCTCCCAAGCAGTCTCCCAAGCTGTCTCTCAGCTGCGGATGTGAAAAACTCTACCGCCGTCCTTGGTTGGGCAAAAATTCTACCGCGGTCCGTGATCTGCCAATTCAGTGTCTCTACTCTCCACTCTCCGCTGCATCTCGTGGCAGCCACAGCCACAGTACTATCCAGGCTGTCTCTCCCGGCTGTTTTCTCGGGGAAGAAGGAGATGCCAAGAGCGAGCAGCAAGTGGGGGTGTGCCTGAGGTGCCACTAACCGCACCAGGTCTGACCGGGCCATCTCCGCGGCACCTGGGGCCCACGCTTCACAGCAGCGTGCTGCAGCTGCTGCACTTTCTGCTCTCTGCTTCCCTAGCCCTATGCAACCTTTTCCTCCGCATGCACAGAGCAGGGGAGGGAGTGATGGGTGGGGGGAACCTCACAGTGTGAATTCCTCTCGCCTTTAGCCATTAGCCCGGCTCTGGCTCCGCTACTGCTGCTGCTCCGTGCTGCAGCGTCCAGGATTCACGTCTTCCTTCCTCAATCAGTGACCTTCAAATCATACTCCCTCTTCCAACCTTTAACATCCAAGGGCCACTGCCTTGCTTAAGTCTTCAAACAACTTAAATCGGCCTTCGATTGTGTACAAAAGTTGAAGGATCAAGGTATCCCATTGTCCCTTTTAACATCAATCCAACTCCTCTACTCTGACACTTGGGTCAGAGTCGGGATAGGAGATGGTTCCTCTGTAACAAAGGAAATTCCAACTTCCACAGGCTTAAAGCAAGGGTGTGTCCTGGCCCCACTACTTTCTTAAACTGTTCTTAGCAAACCTAACGCAAGTGCTGGATGAAGGGAATACCTATCCTCCTAAATTACCTAGTACTCAGATATCAAATCTGCTATATGCATACAATGTCATCTTAGCCAAACAAAGGTCAGGCTGCAACGCCTGATAAATAGGATATCAAGGTACTCAAAAGAAAATGGAATGGTTATAAAGAAAACAAAGACAAAAATCATGGAGGTTAACAAAAATGTAAGGTCAAAATATAAGCACAAATGGTTACTTGATGAATCGCAATTAGAACAAGTAAGAACATATAGACACCTGGGAGTATTATTTGATGATAAAGGAACTTTTCTCCCACATACGATTAATATGCAAAGGAAAGCAAACACCCTGATAACTGCATTTAGAATCTTGCAGAAATCATTAGGAGGGCTGAGTTACCGACCATTTTTAAAAGTAATATCGGCAAAAACTGTTGCCAATTTTAACATATGGTAGCGAAGCACTGTGTGGGAAAGACTCTGTGATCCTCAATAATGCTGTAACAAAAACTTTTAAAACCCTCTTTTATCTCCCAGACAATGCATCGCCTATACAGATACGATTGGAATTTGGGTTAACTAACTAGTTACTTGCACAAAAAGGCCAATTTATAAAAGTATGGAAAAGAATAAAAAAGGATAACGTAATCAAATGTCCAAACTATTATGGCAGGAAATAAACGCAAATTGGAAATCCCAGGCCTGGAAGTACCTACATGCTGCATTAGACAAATACTCAGCGAATCCGATCTGGGATTTGCCAATAACGACAGATTCATCAACAAATCTATCAATAAACTAAAATATCTATCACTGCTAATGGAAAAAGATTGTTTTGCAAAAATAAAACATGCCTGGCCACCAATGAATGGTTATACAAAGGTAAAAGCCCAATAATACCTTAAAACCCCATAGACCCTGAAGCATAAACATATTTTTATAAAAACTCGTTTTGGTGTTTTCCCCGGCTTATGTCATGTAATGCCGTGGCTAAGACCATAGGAATTGACGCTCTGTCGCTTATGTAAACTAGTAGAAGTGAACATTATTCGCTTGCTGTGTATATGCTCGGAACTGAAAACTTGAAAGATAATCAGTATTATTAAGTCCAATCTAATTAATAATAAGAAAGATTGTTTCATCTATTCATGTTTTTATTACATTCTTTTTTAAACTGGACTTTGATAGCAATAAGTATTGTCATCCTATTGTAAAATGTTAATTAATTAAACAATAAAGAATACATATAATTGAATTGACATTCAAGAAACAGTCATCTACTAACCAGAACTGAGCAAGAAGAATTATTGTACCACCGTGACCCCAGAAGGCGCACCCAAGGGTTGTGCTTACAAAGCTGTCCATACCTGCAGCGGCACACCACCACCGCAGCCGGGTGGCAGCTCAGAAAACCTCAAAAAGTCTCCTGAAAACAAAGGATTCCTATGGAGACCAAGTGGGAGGTCAAGATCCCACACACAGTCCAAGATGACCCTGAGGTCAGCACGTCGCAGAGCCTTAGCGTTAGTATGGATGATGCAGATCCTTGTGGACAGCAGACAATGTCAGAGAGAACTTCACCCTTAGTGTCCGTCAATCTCGTAAATGGTTACGATGCCGTCACCTTCTTGAAACCACTACCAACATTTGATACCGCCAAAAAGCTGAATATTGACAACGGGTGAACTGCCTGGATAGAGACTTTTAATGATTTAATTTTGGAAAAGAAGAAACAAATAACAAGAAGATTATCAAGAATCTTGCTTGTGAAGGTGTAAAAGATGTTATAAAGAAAATGCAGCAAGCTGATGAAATTACACATAGTTAAATCAAAGCAGTCTTGAATCTGAAGTTCAATCCAATGCCTAATGTAGATTACGAAAGGTACATATTCAGTCAAGAACAAGAGAAAACTGGTGAGGCCATCCACAAATTTGTTGCAGGACTGGATATGCCCATCAAACACTCTAAGCTCAAAGAGTTTAATGATGAAGAATCTATACACCTTAGAGTGATTGATGGATGGTCATCAGATTTATTCATAAGGCTAATGCAGAAAAGGCCATATGATGAGTTTGGCAGTCCTACTTTAGCATTGCAACTGCTGCGCTGCCAGGAGGACTGCCAAACCCGTGGTGGACCTGCCCGCCAGATTCTCAGTTGACTCCAGTGCGGGCAGGCGGTGCTTCTGTGGTCTCATGGCAGCGGCTGTGTTAAGCTCATAGGAGCACTTTGCTGTGACATGCAACATGCCATGCATGCCACATTGTGGAGGAACTAGGGTGCAATTCCAGGGGGGCAAAACATGTGCCCCCTGCATGCATTCCCTGGCTCAGAATTGGCAGGGGGCTCTATTATGGTCCCCTTTCCTGCATCTGCACCACCATTTTAATTGGCGGGCTCCCGGCCAGATGAAAGCTGTTCAGCATGCTGTACTAGAAAATCTCAATCTTAAATCTGTCTTAAATTCAACTCTTCGGCTTATCTTTTGACCCCTCACTCAATCACAGGCGAAAAGCCCTAGACCTACAACCTTGAAGTTCGGGAGAGCTGCGATGACCAAGTTACCTCAATGGACCAACTGAAGATCAAATACTGAGGAAGAAACCTGCATGAAAGTCTTGGATTGTAAAATGAAAATGAAAGTCTAGGCAGTCAAGCATCAAAATGCAAAAGACATTACTTTTACTAGAGGAGATCGGGGGGTTGTTCATCAGTATAGAAAACTGTAAGTCTGATGCTCCTTTTGATGCTGTACCATTTGATGTTGTGAAAGTAAAGGACACATGTTGGCTGCCCAACATCCTGGGAAGTCCTTTACATAAGATTCCTCACATTTTTCACACGTTGCTCATCATTTATAGGGCACTGATGTCAATGTAGAGACTGAGGCCCTGATTATGACTTTGGGGGTCCTCCTGCGGGCCACCACGCCAGCGCCCCACGGAAGAACCACCAGTTGTAATCCTTTGCAGGCAGGCTCGGACCCATGGGTGAGCCTCAGGTAGGTATGCCATGACACCACCGCAGCATATTCCTGCATGGTGTGGCATGCACCAAGTGCTGCATGCCACTCTATGCAGGAACTGTGGTGTACATTTGCAGTGAGGCATGACATGTGTCCCCGTGCATCAACGCCCAGGCCCTGGAACGGCAGGGGGCCCTGTTAGTGCCCCTTTTGTTGCCTTACTGCCAGACTTTCCATTGCGAACTAAATGCCACGGAAAGGTTGAGGGTGGGGCAACTCATAATATTCTCGGCCGTGCCACAGTGGCACCGCCAGCATATTACTCAGCCCGACCACTACGCCAGGATTCCTGGTGGCCACAGCAGTCCAGTGTTAGTCCAACCACCAAACTTGGAATACAGCTGGCAGACCACCAGTCTGGATGTTCATGTATGTGAAGACCCCCTGATTGTTGCTGTTTCTACATCACCAGCGCCAGTCATGGACATTTCTACTGCCTGTCCTCAGTTTCCAAAGAGACTGTCGGGACATTTGATCAAAGTGCCACGAAGACTCATTGAAGAGATATGATTGTGTATATAGTTGTAAAAAAAAATCATTTTTTACTTAACATAGGGGGAGATGTAGTGTTATGTGAGTATGAAATGAAGGAATCCTTGTGGTTCCGGATGGACTCCGTAGAACTGTGACATAAACATTAGAGTTGTGTAAGAATAAAGATGTGTTATACTACGTTCTGTGTATGGTGGGAACCCAGACTGGGGAGGACGCTACAACATTCACCCACTAAAATCGATTTTCCATACTCCATACCATGTCAGACATCATAGGAATGTCCTGCCATAGCCAAAGGTGGATGTCAATGCCCCTACCTGTATACTTGTATAAATGGATGGAACTGTTAGTTCTAATCTTAGATGAATGGTTAAGTGAAATGATAGGGGCTGACTTAATCATATGTATTGTATACAAGGTAAACAACCTAATGACAGTTACTGATCAAATTTGGAAACTTCTATGGTAACTTGTATTGATGAGAGACTCTTTATTAGACTTCTATTGTAACTTGTATTGATGAGAGACTCTACTGGACTTCTTTGGTAACTTGTATTGATGAGAGACTCTTTAGTATACTTCTATGGTAACTTGCATTGATTAGAGACTCTTTATTTGTTTTATGGTAACGTGTATTTATGAAAGACTTTATTGGACACCGGACACTCTGGCTATCGGATAGTCATATGTTTTATATTGTTTACCACCCCATAACTATGTTCTAAACACTGGCAGTGCGATTTCAACACAGGTCTCGTTCTTACACCTGAGTGTTGACACCCCTGGTATTTTCTGTTCAATGTACTGATGGCCAGATTCTAAACTTTAGTGGTGCGGGTGGGCAGCCTGTCACTACCGCTCGCACCGCCAAGAGTCGCTGCCACCCGCCTGCCAGATTACTTGTTTTTTGTAGTTTAGCATGTGGGCTTGCAAACAGCGTAGTAGTTCCCCTTGCATTGCCCTTTCAAAGGAGGCGTTATCTTTGAAAAAGGCACCACGTTAGGAAGGCCTCACAAGGTTCCTGCACAGCATGTACTGTAATGTTCATGCTGTGCAGTTACTGGTGTGCATACACACAGGCAGGCACATGTTGTGCTCCCCGGTGTGCATACACAGGGAACATTGACACAAGGTGGCCCTTTATGGCCCCCTATGTTTCCTGTCCGCTAGGGTTTTCATGGTGGTTGAACTGCAATGAAAACTCTGGCAGAGAGGAAACTCGTAATATGTTGGCGGGACAACGGCAGTCCCAGCAAGCATATTACAGCCTCTGACTGCCGCGCTACTGCCAGGGAATGGTGGTGCCCTGGCAGCAGCGGTAGTCAAGACATAATAAGGTGGTCGAACCGACAGTGCAGCGGTTATTGGACCTCCACTGCGGTGCCACCACAAGTCTGGCAGTCCTCATAATATCAGACTCTTAATTAGGTACTAACATTTCTTGATTCCAGGACCTGGGACAGATAATTCTCCTGTAGCTGGGAGTGATAATCACATTGGCATATGACCAACTGCCACATTAGTGGGATGATTTATAATCCTGTAAATCTTTAATTTGATAATTGTGTGTTTCTATATTGTGTGTATGTGTGTGTATATATATATATATATATATATATATATATATATATATATATATTCACTTAAAAAACCATAGGTTTCACACATGTTATAGTTAGCTGGACATTTCCCTCGTAAAAAACCAATGAAATTCCCCCGTTATAGTTAGTGCAGGTAACTATAACTCACGCGACCGCAATCCTCTGCTGATGACGTCAGATATTACATCACTGTATTTAGACACCTATTTACCCATGTCTTCTTCCATTAATCTTTAGCTATACATATATTACAAATATTTATTTTTCAGAAAGACACATATGTAATCAGTGATGTAATATCTGACGTCATCAGCAGAGGATTGCGGTCGCGTGAGTTATAGTTGCCTGCACTAACTATAACGGGGGAATTTCATTGGTTTTTTACGAGGGAAATGTCCAGCTAACTATAACATGTGTGAAACCTATGGTTTTTTAAGTGAATTTGCAAGGTTTTTTAAATGCTAATTCCTAACTATAACGTGTGTGAAACCTATGGTTTTTTAAGTGAATTTGTACGGTTTTTTAAATGCTAAGTTATGCATTTTTAATATTTTTTTTTCTTCAGGTTTTTCACCGTGCGCGCACCGTGCGCTTCCAGCACCGCGCGCGTGCTGTGGGCAGTCGGTGCGCTATGCGCACCGAGCGCCCACGAAGCGTTGTGCGTAACGTGCGCGCTCCGTGCGCGCCCTGCGCATTTTTGACAAAAAAATAAATGTTTTTTTCACCCTTGGGGGTCCTTCAGTGACCCCCTGACAAAGGCTAGGGGGTCAGGAACTGTCCACCCTGCCCCCTTTTCACGTTCTTCACCTTTGTTTTTCACTGCCTCAGACTGCGAGAGACAAAATGGCGGCCGCCACTTCCTGATTTTGACCGATTCGAATGTTTACTGACATCTAACAACGAATCAGAATTGCGCTCGCGCACGGCAGGGTGCACGCACCGTGCGCGCACGGTGCGCGCGTATAGATATTGATATGGTTTTAAATGCTATTTTCTCAGGAAATACTGAACAGATTTACACGAGACCTTCAAAAGGCACTTCCTTGACCTTATGGCTACCTCTCTGCCAAATTTCACGTAATTCTGTTCAGCCGTTCGGGCTGTACCTTCGACTAAAGGTCCTATGGAAAAATGCATTGGGAAAATGCGTTATGGGACCCCCCTTTTTTCTTGGCCCCCGCTTGACTAATCACCCCGAGACTTTCAGGGTAGGAGCGGAGTGGAGCGCCCCACCTATTTTGAAAAATTTGCGAGGATTCGTCAACCGGCGCCAAAGTTATTCAAAATAGAATTTTCAGATTTCCTATGGAAACACGGTCCTAACTATAACTATCTACTGGCGACCGCCAGTAGATAATATATATATATTAACTGAAAAAACCATAGGTTTCATGCACGTTATAGTTAAGAATTGGCATTTAAAAAACCTTAGAAATTCACACAAAAAAACATAGGTTTCAGGGGCGTTATAGTTAGCTGGACATTTCCCTCATATAAAACCCTAGAAATTCCCCCGTTATAGTTGGTTCAGCTAACTATAACTCGTGCCCCTGCAATGCACAGCCGATGACGTCACATATTACATCACTCATGACATGGTCAGTGACATCACTCATGACATCACTGATGACATCTCAAATGACACCACTGATGACATCACTGATGATGTCATCCAGTGAGTCTGTGTTTCTGTAAAGTTTAAATATGTTTAATATATAGGGAAAGGCCTATGGAAGAATGAGTGGGTGTATAAGTGTGTGAATGGATGATTTTGTAGGTGCGTGGCCGACTCTATAAGTGAGTCATTAAACGTATCTTACTGCAGACTAGTGACTAAACTGTGTGAATGTCTGTATCTGTCTGTCAGTTGGTGTATAAGTGGCTGCATGGTTTTGTGAATAGCTATATGAGTGTCTATATGGGTTATTGATTGGTTGTCTGAGTATCTGTATGGGTGTGTGTGACTGTGCATAGATGTGTGAGTGGGTGATTCTATGGGTGCATGGTTTTAAGGGTGCATCTGTAATGGACTGTATGGTTGGGTGAGTGTATGTATGGGTGTGTTAGTGATTTAATGTATATCTCAGTGGTACATGTGTGAGTAACTACATATGTGAAAGGCAGTATATATGTGTGTAAGAGTATATAAGTGGCTATATGTGAGAGTGTGTGATTGTGAGAGTGGCTGTATGGATGAGTGTGTGCTTGTATCAGTAATTGTATAAGAGCGTAAGAATGTGGTACTATTTTTATGAGTAAGTGAACTAGTGTGTGTATAATTGTATAGGTGAGTAAATGGGGGTGTGATTCATTATTTGCATGACTGACTAGGTGTGTGAGTAACTCTATAGATGATTGGCGGTGTGTGAGTGTCTATATAGGTGTATAAATGCATATGATAGTCCTGTACTGAGTGACTGTAAGTATGAGTTACTGTACAGGTGAATGAGTGGATGTGTGTGTAGACCTAAGAGTCAATGAGTGGGTATGTAGTTATTGGTATTGGAGTATCTATGGTTTTGAGAATGGCCGTCTGAAATTTTGAGTCGGTGTATCAAAGGTCATATTAGGGTGTGAGAAGATGCACGAATTTATCACATGGATGATGTCATCAGTGATGTCATTTGAGATGTCATCAGTGATGTCACTGACCATATCATGAGTGATGTAATATGTGATGTCATCAGCAGTGCATTGTGGGGCATGAGTTATAGTTAGCTGAACTAACTATAACGGGGGAATTTCTAGGGTTTTGTACGAGGGAAATGCCCAGCTAACTATAACACCCCTGAAACCTATGGTTTTTTTAGTGAATTTCTAAGGTTTTTTAAATGCCAATTCCTAACTATAACGTGCCTGAAACCTATGTTTTTTTTCAGTGAATTTCAAAGGTTTTTTAAATGCTAATTACTATCAATAACTTATCTCTAAAGCTATGATGTTTAATGATTTTCATTGGATTTCTAAATTTTTCTATTTCAGTGTGTCAATTACTTTAATTATTTTTTTTTAAAATACTTTGTTATCTCCATTTTTTAACTTTTTTTTCAATTAATTCTTTTAAAAATTAAAAAATATTATTCTTTTTTATTGTGTTTTTTTAAACAAATTGTAAATTTTTTGTAAAATATTTTTTTGTATTTTTTAAAATATTTTTTAAACTATATTTTCAAAACTTTATTATTTATTTATTTTTCCCCATTTTTGGGGGGGATTTGCGCACCCTATGCGCACCGTTCTCGATCCCTGCGCGAAAGCATCCGTGTACGGTATGCGTTGCGTACGTGTTTGGTGCGCAATTGCAATGCGACCGGTACGCAAATCCAAGCCTATACGCGACACGTACAATGCACGTTACGTGATGCTTGCGCGCTTCCGCGATACTTCATATGCGTACATGACGCGGTGAGTGCGCGAATCCCACAAAATATTTTACATTTAAAAAAACATATATATATATATGTATTTCATGTGAATATTAATTAAAGACAAACTCTAAACTACTCATAAAATTAATATATTTTTACTTCTAACCCTATTTTTTTTTTATTCAATTTCGCGGATGCGTGCTTGGTGCATGCTGCGTATGCGTACGGTGCGCGGATCCCATGTGACCTGAAAAAAAGAGATTTGATTGGTTCACTACACTTCCTATTCTAACTATTGTAAGACCCCACCCATTTCAATCATTCTTCTTTGACCTTCTTTGGAGGAGCATCTCTCTGCAGAGAAGAACTTTTTTTGGGAGATTTCCACAGATGTCATTCTTTTCATTCTAAAGAAAATGGCTTCTGGACAGCAAGTACCATCTGATTCAGAACATTCTTCAGATGATGGGTTTCTTCCAGAAGCTCCTTGCCCTCAATGATATAGTTCAGTGGTATGGACATTTCCTTACAGTCCTATCAAGAGGAGATCCAACTAAAAAATACTCTTGCGGGGCCCTTCACCCCATCAACCTGGCAAGGGAAGAATGCAGAAGAATGCGTCACAACCCTCCGCCAGCAGTGGCAAGTACATCTACAGCACCGCCAACTGTTGTTCACCCGGAATACGTCCCGAATTTAGACAACTTAAAATGAGTTGCATTAAATGCAACAAACTGCTGTGTTACGGTGAGCAGTCCGTCGAGCTTATCTGCAGGGCGCAGAGAAACCATCACTGTTAATTTTTTTTTTTTCCCCTAAAGTTCACTTTTTTGTTCTTCATGTTCCCTTTTTTTGTTTAAAAAAAAAAAAATCACAAAATCACTGAAAAAAACAAAAAAAAAAGGAAAAAAGAATTAAAAGAATTAAAAAAAAGTTCTTCTAAGAACTAACTTTCCTGGTTTAAAAAAAGAGCTATATTTGTTAGTGTGTGAGAGTATAGATGAATGTATGTGTAGTACGTAATTGACTGAACAAAACCATTAGTAGTGTATGGTGAATGTATAAGTGCAGAACTATGAGGAAGTGTTGCAGCATCACACAGTAAGCTCTTGAACTGCAGTGTGCTGTGCTACTTCCGAAGCACAGGGATGCAACATATGTACGCAAATATGTTGCAAATCTATGCTTCTCTCTGCACGGCTGATTAAACTGCAGCCATGTGGTGACACAGGCACCCTTGCACCATGGTGCACAGATATCTGTGTCATGTGCTGTTTGTTTTTGTGCAGGAAGACACACCTTCCTGCACAAAAACAATCAGGAAACGCATTTTTCTCCTTCAATGTATGATGAACATTTTAGCATGCATTGAAGATTAAAAAATGAGGAGAAATGAAAACAATTCTCCTTGTTGTGCTTCCCTACACCAATTGGAGAATGGTGCAGCATTCGCACACATATCGAGATTTATGATTTCTGATAGATCTGGAGATGTGTCTTGTTCTATGAGTATTCGTTGCAATCACGCACAACAACACTTATAGAACACCCTTTCAACGCAAAGTGGTGTGTATGATGAGGTTGTATTTACATGGAGTAGACAAAGTACACAGAGTGTCTTTTCCTCTCTTTGTAAATATGAAAGAGTGTCTTGCGCAATAACTATGTTACAAAAAGTGACATATTTCAGTTTTTAAAATTGCTTGCGAATGATAGAAGGTAAGCACAGAGTTTTGTCTGCAAAGATGCTCAAAGAAGAATGATTGAAATGATTGCGGTCCTTCAATAGGTACAATGGGAAATATTATGAACCACTCAAATCTGTTTTTTTGGACGTCACATGATATCCGATAACAGAGAGATTTCAAAACTACATAGGTATAAACAGAGTGTTTTTAAAAATGCGTTGAAAGTTTGTAGCTTCTTGCAGATCTGCCCATTCTGCATATTAATACTTAGTTAAACTTACCTTCACAGTAATAGAAATAAAAAATGGTACACATTTTTTCAGATGTTTTTTTGTAATGTAATTTGAGGTAAATTGCTTATTTTAGAATTAGGATCTGTGAAAGAAAAGAAAAAATAGTTATAACATGTAATAATACATTTTTTACAACACATCATAATTTCAACAAAGTAATTTGTTTGCCTTTTTTGCTGTTCTCAGAATATATTGAATTTCACTAGAAATAGTGATTTCAATCATACTCATCACTTAAAAGCGGGCAAAAAAAAAACAATCAAAAAGATTGTTTATAAAAACCCAACATGCTATTCTCAGTAAAATACCAGACAATACAAATCACACATATATGAAATGCTTATGGCTAACAAAATGTTATAACTTTAACATATAAAAACTGTAAATGTTGTCGCTTTAAAATATTCACAGAGTCAATGAGCACAAAAAAGTCCATAATTCAAACATATACCTTTCCTTGAGGGCAAATGGTATTTTTGCACTCCTTTTGATGTAAATTGTCCAATGGTAGTCCTATTAAATTATAATAATAAATTCCTTAGAGAGTGAATTATCTTCCTAAAACTTTGACTTTAAAAATATTAGGTAGGAATTTGGTAATTGCCTAGGCAAACGTTGTTTGAATACCAACTGGGAATTATTACAAAGTGTCCAGCCTTTGTCACATTTTAGATAGGCAGGGTAATGTCCAGATGTTGTGGAAGGACCATCATGGAAAATTATTGCAATTGCTACAAAAGTCCTTCCTGATATTGATAGTTGTGTTGCTACAAATTGCTTTATTAAAGTATCCAATTTTCTTCCATCAGCTGTACAACATTGCATCATTAAAATTATATATTGCCCATATTTTGTTAAAAATAATGTGGACAACATTTCTGATTTACATTGGCTACACTCCATGTTTTGATTTGCACCTTTAACTAATTTATTGAAAGACACCGATTTACAGTCTGGTAATGTTAAATACAGAAATCTTTCAGTGTCTGCATTAGTGGTACATGTATACATGCAATTTTCACAATGATGTTCCCATTTGTAAGAAAGGCCAAACATATTTTCTATTTCTACACCTTCATTTTCAAAAATGGTAAGCATATACATTAAAAATTTCTGAGCATCTTGTTGGATATTTTGTGTAAATTGTGTAGAACCAGAACACACAACAAAAGATTACGAACATCTGAAACAGATTGTATTTTACTTGTATCTGTTGTCAATTTTTCATAAACAGAATGCAACAGAGAACAAAATCTTTTTTGCCGATTCTGCATAATTTGTTCTTGCAAACCTTCAAGATAAAAAACAACATTGACAACTACATTAGCATAGAAGTTGACACCTGAACTATTTCGAAACTGATAACCAACAATCTCTTCAATAGTGTCCTTTTTCTTTTTACTTGCAATCACAACATTATCTTGTTATTTTCCCTTCTCTACACCTTCAGAACAGATATTCTCAAACCTTCTTGTTCGACCAACCACACGCTTTTCAAATACAGGATATTGACCTAAATTTGGAGCATACACCCTTCTTAACCTATTATACTCTTTTACACAGTTTGCATCTGCAGTAACCTTTGTCTCATCAAAATCAATCCAAAAAAAAACAGATAATGTTCTGACTCGCGACAAAGCAACATATGCCATACCCTCTTTAAATACGGTAGATCCAATGTTCACCAACGCACTTAATCCTTGAGATTTATGAATAGTCACTGCATATGCCAGAGAAAATGGAAATTGTTTCCTACAGACATATAAATCTTTAACAAGCAAAAAACTAACTGAACAACGACCTATATCTTTAACCTCTTCAATCTGGTCAAATTTAAATTTTAAAACTTAAATTCCTTCTTTTTTCTGATAATTAACAAAATCCACCACTTTACCCATTGCTCCATTAAATAAACCTTTTTCTGCATCCAAATTACGCCTTAAAATTACCCGACAGTTTACACATGCATATAGTGTCCTTTCTAAACCAGCTGTTTTAGATAATTTTTTTCTAAAGAATCCATTCTTTTTTGCAACTTTCCCGTCAAAATAATAGTGATTCCTTCATGCTCTATTTTATCGATGGCTTCCATTTTTATAATTTCTTCATTCTCCAGTTTCAATAGTTCTTAGTTGAATATGGAACACTTGTGCAGTGTTGGCATTAAGCAGATCACTGATTTATTTTCTGCAATTTTCATGTACACTTTCTCAGGAACTACATTTTCATTTGGAAACAAATTGCAAAGTAATCGACTCTCCAAAGCTTGTTTGCAATGTTTTGTCAGAATTCCAATTCTTATATCTTGAAGAATACTTCCATATTCAGCATCATTTGCCTGTCGCATATTTGTTGTCAGTTCTTTGTATTCAAAATATGTCCAAATGTTCACGTTACCAACACTACCGAGAGACTTTCTGGTATCTTCATGTGCAAGTGTTTTAAATACCGGTTGTCCTTTTACCGGAGTCAGTTGCAGTAGATCTCCAAAAACTGACGTGTTTTCCTCCAAATAACATGTCATACTCTGTTTTAAGAATTTGCTGCATTCTTAAATGCACAAAGGCAAGCATCAAGTTTGAGACCATGCTTACCTCATCAATAATGAGAAGTTTCATTTTCTACAGGACTCTTGAAACTTCCCAACAGGCTTCTCCAGATAGCTTGTGGTATTCCAATTTGTTCTCATGCTCTAATGGTAGCATTAGTAAACAATGTAAAGTAATTCCTTTAACCCCTTCGCCGCGGCAGGAATTCTGCCGCGGCGCCGGGTGGGGTTTGGGGGCAGCGCGGTGGCGCTGTGCTCGTGACGGAACCGCTCCGTCACGAGCCACGGTTGAGCTATGCTCATGACGGAGTGGTTCCGTCACGTCTCCGCCCACTGCGCTAATCGCCCGCACAGGTGGGGAATTAGCGCCGTGTGGGCGGAGCGGCTGCCAACGGCCGTAGCATGACGGAACCACTCCGTCATGAGCACAGCGCAACCGTGGCTCATGACGGAGTGGTTCCGTCATGAGCGGGGAAGGGGTTAATGTTATGTGCTGCCAACCCAGTTGGAGCAGTGACAACACAAGACAAATGCGACTCAGTTGTTTTCTGCAGATAACTTGTAATTACTTTAATTAAGAAACTTTTTCCTGTTCCAGCATGACCACTCACATACATTCGGATAGGTTGAAATGATGTACATGAGCACCCTTTCTTTTCATGAAGTAATCCATGGTCAATCTGCTCTTTCACTTGTTGATATATTTGTTTCTGTTCAACATTTAGTTGTTCTTCCAAGTTTCCTAACTGTATTACATCCTCTTGAGCTTGATACATTGCTGTTTCCACCTCATTCGTGGCAGTTGCTGCTTCATTTTCAACAATTGGTTGTCCTAGTGGATCTTGACTCAGTGCAGCAGAACTTTGAGTGTCTTGAGAACTGTCTCTAGCAATCTCAGCTGCAATTGCAGCTTCTTGATCAATTTCATCATTCAACATTTTCACATAATTTGCAAAAGCACTGCATTGTATGGTATCTTTACAAGCATTAAATGAATCTTCATAGCTCTGAAAATCTCCAAGTAATTCCAGTTGTGAACGCCACGGTTTGAACATTTGCAAAATGGCTAAATAGCAAAATTCCATTTTGTCAGCAGTGTCGCAACTCAGGTTCCTGTGATTAATTAAATTTCCTTTCCTTTGTTTCAGCAGACATCCTTCGGAACCAATCACTGCATATTTACCATCATTGATGTTCTCTGTAGTATTCCGTTTAAAACTTTAGTTTTGCAGCACTTCATAGAGACACATGTTCTCAAGATGATGACTTCTGTTTGGGTAATATGTGTCCAACATATTCGTTTTCAAAATATCTGTACTTTCTGGTTCTTTTTCTGCTAAATATTCAATTTCTTGAACAGATTTCAGTACCCGATTTCGCATTCCTGCAAGACCTAGACTCACCCAAATGATTCTTCTACTTTTGGAATATAGACTTGCAGATGATAACCGATCTGAACAGTCATATGCTCCAATTACACGATGCGATAACATCTTCAAACTGAAACTGTATAATTTCTTACTTATAGTCTTCTCGTGAGAAATCTCTTCCCACATTTCTTTCAATTCCATCTTTTCTGATTTAGTAATGTAGGACGTTACATATCGAGCAACAGCAATGGAATTGTTCGCAACATACTGAATAACCATGTTAGCGTTCCACATGGATAAAATAACTGGATTGTAGTCATTTATGTATTTTGATTCTTCGCATCTTCTTGTAGGTATTTTTCTGAGACTTTCTTGTGATGGTATGTCGCATAGCTGACATAAAGCTGTTCACTCTTCCTTTGGATAATACAGGACTTGGAAATCCAAAACGACATTTGGTATAGAACTTATCCTTTGACTTGTACTTTTGTCGACAGTATTTTCCACACCTATGGCTTTGGAATCGTAAGACTTGTTGTTTTAAGTTTTTATCTTCTCTGCTATTGGGTACATCACATGTGGCATAATCTTTAATGAAAGACAAAACAGTTTAATCTGAATCTGTTCTAAATTTGGGGGCGTCCTTGATCCATAACAACATATGTATATGAGGAGCACCTCTTGCTTGAAACTCCTTTCTCCAAAAGAAATCCACAACTTCTCCAAGAGGAGGATTCTTTTTATTGCAGATGAAAGACATCATAGCTTCAAATCTATGATTGAAATATCTGCATACATTAACAGGATCCAAAGAGCACAATTCTCCCGGTGTCTTGTATTCAATATTTTTTATATTGGAATTTGCCTCTCGAAGAAATTCAAGTAAATCATCCCAAGCATACTCAGCACAGCTTAGTGTAACAAACCATGTAGGAGTTCCCAAGTTCCGTACCATACATTTCAGTTCTCCATGACGATGGTACCAATATTCATTAGTCCCACGCTGACATGCCATCAGATTAATCAACTGAGAGTCTAAATGATCATCTCTCTGATGCACTTTATCCATAAAATCCTTTGCAGTTAAATTTTGCAGGTGCATTCCAGTTTTTAAAATGTGATTTACTGCATATGAAAGTCCAGACAAGTCACTTTCAAACAGAAGATGAAACATATAAGGGATACATTGTCGAAATCTTGGATCTTCTGCATATAATCTTGTTGTCCGATATTCAGATGCAGGAATCTGCACAGGACGTTCATCATATCGTCCACCTTTTCCTGTTGGAAACAACTGCGGGAAACAACGAGCTTCCAAACTCTCTTCACATACACTCATGGGACTTCCTCTTGCTTTTTTCATTTGGAGCAACTCAATCGTATTTCACATCACCTCTTTGGAATGAAGTGGATGTACACTGTAATGTTCATAGATTTCTTCACATCTGGACATGTCTACTTTTTCAATTTGTCCACTTAATTTTTCAGTATCTCATTATTTTTTATCAGATACAATGATTCCTTTTGCACTTTTCTAACATCCACTAACTCTTGCCAGATGTTCTTATTCTTAGTAGGAACACCATTAACTAGAATGACTAGTGGTTCATTTTCTGCATGGTCTACACCAATAGTTTCAATATTTTTCTTTAAATCTAACGGTAAATACACAACTCTTCCTTTCAATCCTCTTTGTAACTCTGAAGGAGGTAATTTACCTGTTTTAGGCTCCATACGAACAATAGCCTGAAATGGGTGGACACATTGAATGAGAATAGACTCATACGTATTGAAATCTATCAGCTCTGGAGGAATAGCAACCAACTCTAGATTATTATGAACAGCTCTAGCAGGCATTTTATTCTCACCTAATTTGTTATAACAATATGTGCAAATACGCTGCTCAGATCCTAAATCAAAACAATCCTCTACCAATAAATAAGTTGCTAATTCCATCCACTTATCATTATCTTCTATTTCACTTTTTAAATACAGATTGACACCCCTAGTCTGCTTTTTATAGTGACTTCGCCGACAACAAATACAAGAAACATTTGGTCTATCACCTGAAATTACCTTAAACTTTGTGATTTCATCCTCAACATTTTTTGTAATTACAGAGTCTACATTGTCTTCAACATTTTGTTCTACTAATGTGTCAGTTTCTGCACTCTCTTGCTGAGGACCAAAGTAACAAAACTCAATATCATCACAAACCTTCTTCACATCTGATACTGACCCACGCGAAAGAGCACTGTTCAACTCATTTAACTTTAGTGCTGGACTTTTTGCATAATACAATCTTCTCACTAACTTCCGCATTTGAGTATGATGTACTGCCAGCATCCTGAAATGGTGAAAAACACTTTGACAAACTTTCCTAGAAAGACAAGCCAGAGAATGACCTTGCAAACCAGTATTTTTTCTCAGTCTGCAAGGGTCTAGTCCTTGCAACACCTTAATCTTTTGTTTAACACTTTTTTTACTATATGCTCGTAAAAAACTACATAATTTATCAATACATTCTTGTCGTACACTACAAATACTACTGCAATTTCAAGGGAACACAGGGTGTTTAGGAAATCTCCCTAGAACTTCATCAGCTATCACTTCTTCTGCATTTCTTTCAACCATTTTCTCTTTCTCAATTGGACAACCATCTCTAACCTCATAACCTCTACTCTGGTGTCAACTGCATACAATAATTTTTTGCTCTGTAAATAACTCGCTTCATTAAAGAATGGCTCTGAACTGGAACTGTGTTTCCATTCTCCCAAACAAAATCACAATTTTTTTTTCGATTAATTACTCTTTTCCTCCTACTCCTGGCCTTCATTAAATGGATTGGTTTATCTAGTGATCGAATTCTGTTTAATACTAAAATTAATAGTTTCCTTTTTACTTCAAAAGCCTTTTCAACAATGTTTTCAATATGCTTATTCTGTTTATAAAATAGAGCTTTTTTAAAAATATCTCTTCACATCTTTCAGCAAATTATGTACTACTCTCTTGTAAAATATTTTTTTGCGTAATTCCCTATCCTGATTTTGCCTTCTTTTACCATACTTTGTCTTCTTTGACTGTCCATTTGCTTTTTTGCTTTTCCTCTTATTTTGAATTTTTTTTCTAGTTGAAGCATTCTCAGAGGTTTCAGCATTCTGCACATTCTGTATGGTCCTACAAACATTTTTAATAAATTGCTCTGTGATCTTACCGGAAGATGTTTTCTTTTTAGCCACATTATCTTGTTCATTCAATACTTGCGGTTGATGTTTCTTCAAGTAATTCTCCTGTCTCTGTTCTCTTCTTCTTTTTTTTTCTGGCATGATTTCTCTATTTTAACATTGAAAAACAGTATCTGTAAAAAAGAATCACAAATAAATGTATATTAATAACTTTCAAATGTATACTATTCTATTACTGTATAAACACATTTTATATAAATACTGACTAAGAAACTATAGCCCTGATGCACATGTGTGACGATGGTTAAAACACTACATGCATAGTGCATACTACTTTGAAGCAGTTCATGCCCTAAAGCCTACCTCACTAAAAGACTGCATGCTAACTGACTGAATGATTACAGTACTATAAGGAGACACACTGGGTGAGTGACAGTGTGTTTCCTAGAAGTGTATGAATACTGACATGGATATTGATGGTGTGAAAGACAAGTGTGTAGGTGATTAGAGACCTACATGCAAAGTGGAAACACGTTTGAATCAATCCATGTGCTAAGGCCTGCCTCACTCCATTAGTACTTAGGTACTGACTGAATGATTAGACTATTGCAAGAAGCGTACCTGGGTGAATTTATAAGTGTTTCAGTTGTGGCGCAGTGAATGCATTACTACATGGAACTGAATAAGTCACTGGAACAGTGCAAGGGGAGTGACAGGGTGTTTGCTGGAAGTACATGGATACTGACTGGGGAATTGAAGCAGTTAAAGACAAGTGTATAGTATGTTAAAAGACTGCATGCATACTGCATAGACATTTGAAGCAGTCCATGTGGTAATGCATGGTTCACTACATGAGTACCTGGAAACTGACTGAATCATTAGACTACTGCTAGGAGAGTGCCTGGGTAAAACTTTTAAGTTTTTCAGTTTTGGCGCAGTGAAGAGATTAGTACATGGTACTGGATCAGTAACTGGATGAGTGCAAGATGAGTGACAGGGTGTTTATTGAAGTATATAGATACTGACTAGTTAATTAAAGAAGTGAAAGAAAAGTGTGTAGGTGACCAGAGGCCTGTATGCATACTGCATAGACGTTTAAACAGTCCATGAGCTTAAACCTCAGACACTGCATGATTACTTCGGTACTGACTGAATCATTACACTACTGCAAGGAGAGTGCCTGGGTTAATGTTTTTAAGTTTTTGTGTTTTGGTACAGTGAATAGATTACTACATAGTGCCAGATGAGTCAGTAGAGGTTTGCAAGTGGACTGAAAGAATGTTTACTGGACTTTATAGATACTGAGTAGTTAATTGAACAACTGAAAGACAAGTGTGTGGGTGACTAGAGGCCTGCATGCATACTGGACAGACGTTTGAATCAATCCATGTGCTAAGGCCTACCTCACTCCATTAGCACTAAGGTACTGACTGAATTATTAGACTATTGCAAGAAGAGTGCCTGGGAGAATTTAGAAGTGTTTCAGTTTTGACGCAGTGAATGCATTACTACATGATGCTGAATAAGTCACTGGAAGAGTGCTAGAAGAGAGACAGGGTGTTTGCTGGAAATACATGCATACTGACTGGAGAATTCAAGCTGTTAAAGACAAGTGTATAGTAGGTTAGAAGCCTGCATGCATACTGGATAGACCTTTAAAGCAGTCAATGTGGTAATGCACAGTTCACTGCATGAGTACCTGCATACTGACTGAATCATTAAACTACTGCTAGGAGACTGCCAGGATGAAACTTTTAAGTTTTTCGGTTTTGGCGCAGTGAATAGATTAGTACATGGTACTGGATCAGTCACTGGAGATGTGCAAGATGAGTGAGAGTGTTTATTGAAGTATATAGATACAGACTAGTTAATTAAAGAAGTCAAAGACAAGTGTGTAGGTGACTAGAGGCCTGCATGCAAAGTGGATAGACGTTTAAACAGTCCATGAGCTAAGACCCCAGACACTGCATGATTACCTGGGTACTGACTGAATCATTACACTACTGCAAGGAGAGTGCCTGTGTTAATCTTTTTAAGTTTTCGTGTTTTGGTGAAGTGAATAGATTATTACATAGTGCCAGATGAGTCAGTAGAGGTGTGGAAGTGGATTGAAAGAGTGTTTACTGGAGTTTATAGATACTGACTAGTTAATTGAAAAAGGGAAAGACAAATGTGTAGGTGACTAGAGGCCTGCATGCATACTGGACAGACGTTTGAAGCACTCCATGGGCTAAGGCATGGGTCACTGCATGAGTACCTGAGTACTGACTGAATCATTAGAGTACTGCAAGGAGAGTGTCTGGATAAATCTTTTAAGTTTTTGGGTTTTGGCGCAGTGAATAGATTAGTACATGCTGCTGAATGAGTCACTGGAGGTGTGCAAGGGGAGTGACAGGGTGTTTATTGGAGTATATTGATACTGACTGGGCAAATGAAGGTGTGAAAGACAATTGTGTAGGTGATTAGAGGCCTGCATGCATAATGGATAGTCCTTTGAAGTAGTCCATGTGCTAAAACCGGGTTCACTACATAAGTACCTGGATACTGACTGAATCATTAGAGAAGTACAAGTAGAGTGCCTCAGCAAATTTATAAGTGTTTGGCTTTTGGCGCAGTAAATGGATTAGTACATGGTGCTGAATGGGTCACTGGAGAAGTGTAAGGGGAGTAACAGGGTGTTTGCGGAAACTGTATAAATACTGACTGGGATATTAAAGGTGTGAAAGACAAGTGTGTAGGTGGTTAGAGACCTGCATGCATACTAGACAGACATTTTAAGCAGACCATTATCTAAGGCCTGGGTCACTGCATGAGTACCTGAGTACTGACTGAATCATTAGAGTACTGCAGGGAGATTGCCTGCATGAATCTTTTAAGTTTCTGGATGTTGGTGCAGTGAATAGATTAGTACATGGTGCTGGATGAATCACTGGAGGTGTGCAAGGGGAGTAACAGAATGTTTATTTGAGTATATAAATACTGACTGGGATATTGAAGGTGTGAAAGACAAGTGTGTAGGTGGTTAGAGACCTGCATGCATACTAGACAGGCATTTGAAGCAGTCCATTATCTAAGGCCTGGGTCACTGCATGAGTACCTGAGTACTGACTGAATCATTAGAGTACTGCAAGGAGAGTGCCTGCATGAATCGTTTAAGTTTCTGGATTTTGGTGCAGTGAATAGATTAGTACATGGTGCTGGATGAATCACTGGAGGTGTGCAAGGGGAGTAACAGAATGTTTATTAGAGTATATATATACTGACTGGGCAATTGAAGGTTTGAAGACAATTGTATAGGTGATTTGAGGCAATCCTGCATAGTGGATAGACGTTTCAAGTAGTCCATGTGCTAAGTCCGGGTTCACTACATAAGTACCTGGGTACTAACTGAATCATTAGAGTACTACAAGGAGAGTGCCTCGGTGAATTTAGAAGTGTTTGGGTTTTGGCGCAGTGAATGGATTAGTACATGGTGCTGAATGGGTCACTAGAGCAGTACAAGGGGAGTGACAAGGTGTTTGCTGGAAGTGTATGGATACAGACTGTGGAATTAAAGGTGTGAAAGAGAACTGTGTAGATGGTTAGAGGACTTCATGCATAGTGGATAAGCATTTGAATCAATGCATGTGCTAAGGCCTGCCTCACTCCGTTACTACTTGGATATTAACTGAATGTTTACAGTATTGCAAGGACAGTTCCTGGGTGAATACATAAGCAATGACTGCCTTCTAATTCTACCAAAACTTGAGAAGAGGAAAGGTTTTTAAGCAGTTATGCGTATGCAAAGATATGAAGTACCCAAATGCTTCTCTCACAGTGGTTCCCAAATGCACACCGACTCACAGTGTGATTCTAGACAAGCAACACAATGCCTAGGAGTTTAAAAAACTCATTCACTACTGTGGAAGGGGTAAGAGGACTGCACACAATCTACATATTTCAGTACTGCACTTTAGTGTCAAAGCCTGACTAATTTTATCAATGCATACGCAAAGACTGGCTTGTAATGTTACTAAAACTTGACAACATGGCAGGTTTTAAAACAGTTATCTGTCAACACATACATGATGTTACCAAATGCTTCTCTCACAGTAGTTACCCACATGCACACAGACTCACAGTGTGATTCTAGCTAAGCAACACTATCCTTAGGAGTTTATCAAAACTCATTCACTACTGTGGAAGAGGTAAGAGGACTGCCCACAATCTATATATTTCAGTACTGCACTTTAGTGTCAAACCCTGACTCATTTTATCAATGCATAAGCAAAGACTGGCTTCTAATGCTACTAAAACTTGACAACATGACCGGTTTTAAAACAGTTATCTGTCAGCAAATACACGATGTTACCAAATGCTTCTCTCCCAATCCTTACCCAAATGCACACAGACTCACAGTGTGATTTTAGACAAGCAACACTATCCTAGGAGTTTACCAAAACTCATTCACTAGTCTGGAAGGGGTAAGGGTACTGCACACAATCTACATATTTAAGTACTGCACTTTAGTGTCAAAGCCTGACTCATGTTATCAATGCATAAGCAAAGACTGGCTTTTAATGCTACTGAAACTTGACAGCATGACAGGTTTTAAAACAGTTATCTGTCAGCAAATACACAATGTTACCAAATGCTTCTCTCACAATCCTTAACCAAATGCACACAGACTCACAGTGTGATTCTAGACAAGCAACACTATCCTAGGAGTTTACCCAAACTCATTCACTTCTCTGGAAAGGGTAAGGATACTGCACACAATCTACATATTTCAGAACTGCACTTTAGTGTCAAAGCCTGACTCATTTTATCAATGCATAAGCAAAGACTGGCTTCTAATGCTACTAAAACTTGACAACATGACCATTTTTAAAACAGTTATCTGTCAGCAGATACACGATGTTATCAAATACTTCTCTCACAATCCTTACCCAAATGCACACAGACTTACAGTGAAATTTTAGACAAGCAACACTATCCTAGGAGTTTACCAACACTCATTCACTAGTCTGGAAGTGGTAAGGGTACTGCACACAATCTGCATATTTCAGTACTGCACTTTAGTGTCAAAGCCTGACTCATTTTATCAATGCATAAGCAAAGACTGGCTTTTAATGCTACTAAAACTTGACAAGATGACAGGTTTTAAAACAGTTATCTGTCAGCAAATACATGATGTTCCCAAATGCTTCTCTCACAGTGGTTCCCAAATGCACACAGACTCACAGTGTGATTCTAGACAAACAACATTATCACTAGGAGTTTACCAAAACTCATTTTCTACTGTGGAAGGGGTAAGAGGACTGCACACAATCTACTTATTTAAGTTCTGCACTTTAGTGTCAAAGCCTGACTCATTTTAGCAATGCATAAGCAAAGACTGGCTTTTAATGCTACTAAAACTTGACAACATGACAGGTTTTAAAACAGTTATCTGTCAGCAAATACATGGTGTTACCAAATGCTTCTCTCACAATGGTTACCCAAATGCACACAAACTCACAGTGTGATTCTAGACAAGCAACACTATCCCTAGGAGTTTACCAAAACTCATTCACTTCTCTGAATCGGGTAAGGGTACTGCAGACAATCTACATATTTCAGTACTACACTTTAGTGTCAAAGCCTGACTCATTTTATCACTGCACAAGCAAAGACTGGCTTTTAATGCTACTTAAACTTGACAACATGTCAGGCTTTAAAACAATTATCTGCAAGCAAATACATGATTTTACCAAATGCTTCTCTCACAATGCTTACCCAAATACACACAGACTCACAGTATGATTGTACACAGTCAACTATCCCTTGTACAAAATACATTTACTAGTCTACAAGATCTAAGGTGACTGCACACATTTCAGAAAATCTTCTACTACAGATTAGTACCAAAATGTTTCTCTCAAAATGATTCCTAAATGCACACAGACTCACTGTGTGATTCTAGATAAACCCAACTATCCCTTGCACTATACCAAAACACATTTCTTAATCTACGAATACTACATTTTAGCATTGAAACATGACTCATTTTGCAAATTCATAAACAATGACTGGTTTCTAATTCTACCAAAATATAAAAACAGCACAGTTATCTGTCTGCAAACACATGAAAAACACAAATGCTTATCACAGACTGGTTTCTAAATGTACACACACTGTCAATAAGATTGTAGACAAAAATAAGTACTCCCTGCACTTTAGCAGGAGAAACACATTAGTTTGATTAAAATCAAAATAGACCACATACATCCCCTCACAATTAAATAACTCACCTTTCAAGTTGTTTTGTAGATTAAGAAGTATATCAGTCACACACCAGATTTTCTTATACAGAATCTCTGCACTGTGCACCTGTCAGCAAAACCAAAGAATGGCAAAGTTTCCCTGTCATTTTCCACACATATACATGTAAACATCAAATCACATTCCTTCCCACATAAATTCAAAAGCTAACCACATTTCTATTGGTTAAACATTTCAACCCTTTCCAAATGACATAAATGTGAACCCTACCCCCAATCTGCCTTCTGCCTGTTACCATAGAAATAGGTCATGGAACACTGAACTGAGCACACAGGTCACAAGTTCAGCACACAATGTTGCTAATCAAAACAGCAAGTGTGCTTGACTTTTCAACATATCAGCTTAGCATATATAATGTTCCTTTCAATCCGTTTTTGTTAACCAATAAAAATCATGCGTTTACAAAACAGAAACATGCACCCTACCTTTCAGTGTCGAAGGTTGTCAAACAACCAATGATTTTTTGTCTTTTTTCAAAACTGCATCTTAGCCACCATTTTAGAAAAAAATTACTTTTCAAACTGCCATTTCATTTACAGAAACCATCTGAGTGCATCCAGACCTCCCTTCAAGATGCTTAGAGTGTGGATTGTGGGACACAGCTATATTTTCTGAAGCCAAAGGTATGCAGAAAACAAAGGCATTCACGAAGACCTAGGTTTGCCAAATGTAGACATTAAATGGATTGGACAGAGAGGGTTAAAGTGGCACCAATTGATGCCATTGGTAAAATCCTTTATGCATATCCAACACCCTGACCTCATATTAGTGCACTGTGGTGGCAATGACCTAGGCACTTTGACTGGGGTAGGTCTGGAAATGCTTATGAAGGACACCTTTGCAGAATTGATTTCGCTTTTTCCCAAAACTGCCTTTGTGTATTCTAACATATGCCAAAGGCAGAAATGGAACTGGTCCAATAATTTTTGTCCACAAATTGAGAAAGCTAGAAAACATGTGAATAAATCATTTTCTGCTTTTCTCCGAGACTATAGAATGAGGTCCATTTACAATGATAATCTGCGCTTTCATATGCAAGCGATGTATAGGAGAGATGGAGTACACTTTACTGATAAAGGAAACAGAGTCTTCCTCAACAACTTTAGACTCTGTATAGGTACTTACTTAAAAGTACCAAAAACTCTCAATGAACACAACAGCTCTTTTTAGAGCCACTCAAGAACAAAACACTTAAGGTTGATGTTTATCTCCCAAAAATGTCAGTTTTTTTTCCTTGGATCCATGCACCCAACGCGTTAGGAACCGCGCACCCAACGCGAGAGAAACCGTGCACCCAACGCGTTAGGATGCGTGACTCCTAATTTTACCGTAAAAAAAAAAAATAGCCCCTATCACTAATTTTTATTATCCCTGTTGACCCCATCCCCCGGGCTTTAATAAAAAACGTTGGGGACCGTGGGAGGAGTCCCAACGCCCCCATGGTCCCAGCCCGCTCCCCGCGTCCTTCGGGAGCCGGCATTGCTTTTCCACATGGGGAGCTGCTAACATGCAGCTCACCGTATGGAAAAGCAATATCGTTTGGATTTTGAAACAGAGAGGAGGTTTCCCTGCTCTCTCTTTCAAAATCCAAACGAAGTTTGCTATGGGAAGGTGGGAGACTCCTGCCCTCTCATAGCAAACAACAGTGTCCTGGGGTGGGCACCCCAGGACACTGTAGGAGCCGGCACTTGGGGGTGGTGGTCAACAGGGCCCTCAAGGGCTCCAAGAGGAGGGCCACGCAGCCCCCCTCCCCCATTCATTTGTAAAGATTTTGCCCCCGGGATTTGGCCCCCCCGGGGCTAATTTTTAACGAAGCGCAGAAGTCCGCGCTTCGTTTTTTTTTTTCCGGCCGGATCCGTGCACCCTGCGCGCATCTTTCCGTTTAAAACAAAAAAAAAGGGGTCCCCAGGAGGTCCTTCTGGGACCCCCTAAGCAACACAAGAGGGTCAGAGTATTTATACCCTGCCCCCTTTACATCTATCACACACTTATTTCCCTTACTTATTCAGCCTCGCTTCTACCGAGGCACAAAATGGCTGCCAACAGTTCCTGGTTTCGAATGTAGACAGACACTTGACAGCCAATTAGCATTCAGCACGTGATCAGGAGGGTGCGTGCTCGGTTCGCAGAGGGTGCGCTTAGGGTGCGCATAGGGTGCGCGGATCCTCCGAGGCCATAGATATATCTATCTTTTTTAGTCTAATTTTCTCAGGAACTACTGAACGGATTTACACCATTTATGCAAAAGGCACGAGTCTGAACTGAGGACTACCTTTTTTTTTGTGATTAATTTGATGTAATTCTGTTTAGCAGTTCGAGCTGTAGCTGCGTCAACAGGTCCTATGGGAAATTGCATGGGGAAAACGCTTTTTGGGACCCCATTTTTCTTGGCCCCCGCTTGACGAATCACCATGAGACTTTCAGGTTAGGAGTGGACCGGAGCTGGCCAAAAGTTTGGAAAATTTTGTGAATATTTGTCAACCGGCGCCAGACTTCTTGGGAAGAGAATGTTGCGGATTTCCTATGGAAAATAGGTCCTAACTATATCTACCTACTGGCGGTCGCCAGTAGGTAGATATAGTTAGGACCTATTTTCCATAGGAAATCCGCAACATTCTATTTGGAATAACGTTGGCTCAGATTGACAAATATTCGTGAAATTTTCCAAACTTTTGGCCAGCTCCGGTCCGCTCCTATCCTGAAACTTTCACGGTGATTCATCACGCGGGGGCCGCGAAAAAAGTGGGGTCCCAAAACGCGTTTTCCCCATGCATTTTCCCATAGGACCTGTCGACGCAGCTACAGCCCGAACTGCTGAACGGAATTACACCAAATTTGGCAAAGAGGTAGTCCTCAGTTCAGACTCATGCCTTTTGCATAAATGGTGTAAATCCGTTCAGTAGTTCCTGAGAAAATCAAAAGTAAAATCATAGATATATCTATGGCCTTGGAGGATCCATGCACCCTCCCCGCACCTAGCGCGCACCCTGTCGTGCTCGAGCTTTATTCTAATTGGCTGTCAACACTCCAGAAACAAACGTGAAAAATGCAAAAAGGGGGCAGGGTAGAAACACCCTGAACCCCTAGGCCTGCTCAGGGGGCCCCACAAGGAACCCCAGGGCCAAAAAAAGCATTTTTTTAAAAAAATCGGTGAGATTTGCGCACCCAGCGCGAATTTCGGCCGAAAAGAAAAGAAAAAGAAGCGCTGGGCTCACTCGCTTCTTTGGTAATTGGCCCCTGGTGGGGCCAAATCCTAGGGGCAGAATAAAAAAAAGTGTGGGGGGTCCCAATCCCCCCCACCCTGCCCTGGGGACTGCCACCCCCGGGGCTCAAAGATAGTATATGCGGGGGGGATCACGGCCCCCCCAGCCCCGGGGACTGCTACCCCCGGGGCTTGAAGTATAATAATAAAACTTTATTGCTTGATTAAAAAAAAAACCTTTGCAATCCACTACGTTATGAAATGACATAAGTCCAAGTAGATAAGCAGCACATTTTGTGTAAAAGAAAGATTTGATTGAATACATTCAAAAGTTACGATATTACCATAAGACTGCACAAAGTCTGAAAGTGGCATTCAGGTTAACCAGTAAAGTGCATTGAGTAACATAAAAAAGTACAGCCTATCAAGTTTGGAGTCCGTTCTCCATTAAATATTACTAAAACAAATACAAATTTCTATAAAATTAATTTAGAAAAGTCTTGGTTTGGGTTCAATTAACCTCACCACTCACGGGCAGCGTCCCAAGTAGGTCTCTGATCAAGATTACAATTTTTTGGTCCCTTCCGTTATTCTTTTCCCAGCCTGATCCATGAACCTTACTAAGGCATAATTTAGATCAGGATTGTGTGAGTTGAAACTTGCTAACACTGCGACTCTGCAGTATCTAATTTCCATTTTGTTCCAAATTTTCCTTAGGAGGGACCTTCTTTCCTGCATCAGGCTTGTACATAGACAGAGAATATGGATTATGTCCTCCCTGTATTTTACACAAAGGCGGCATTGTTGCTGAGTTTGGTCTCTTTTCCACTTCGGTGGGTGACAAAGCAGGTTGAGCACTCCCAGTCTTAATTTTAAAAAACAGAGTTTGGTACGTGCAGAGAATGGTAAAATTGGGTACCTCTTGGAGTATGTGTTGAGAATTAGCCAACCGTGTGACCTTTTTGCGAGGCATGATTTGTCCTCTACTACGGAGAGTTTTTTCATACTTATTTTTGTTAGTCTTTTAAATTCGCCTTGGCTAATTTGCAGATCCCATGCTTCTTTTAAGTTCATAGTTGCCAGGCCTTTAGCCCAGTATGCGTGCCCCGAATGCCATTGTTTTGTAGATATATTAGACCAAAGGTGTTGTGCCAGGCTGCCAACTTTTGATGACCTTAGTTTGTGGCAGTTTATTAAAAAACTCATTAGTCTCGCCAGTGATTGATTACTAATACCCAATTCAAGCCTGATCTGTGCTGATGACGTGTTTTTTGGAAGCTTAAGCACTGTTCTAAAGATTTTTGCAATAATTATATTTAAGTTGCTGCTGTCCCGCCCTTTTAGAACCTCGCTTCCATATGATAAGGTGGGAATAACGTTTGCCTTGTCTGTCTGCAGAATAGGGGTAAATGTTGGTCCGAACAGCTTCTTGTAGATGGAACTGAGAGCAAAAGAAAGTGCTGCTCCCGTCTTTTTTTGCTCTTCTAGCTGAGTTTTGTAGCCGCCGTTGTTATTAAAAAAGACACATAAATATTTTTGGCAAAGTGCTTCTTCAATTCTCTCCATGTTTAAAAACCAAACCGTCTTCCGGGACCTACCAGGACGCACCGCCAAGATTTTAGATTTTTTGTTGTTTATCTGAAGCTCGTTCCGTATTGAATACTCAGCAGTTGCATCCATTAATCTTTGCAGGCCTATTTTTGTGTTACTTAAAAGGACCATATCGTCTGCATATAAGAGGCTTGACAGCCGAAAACTGGCAAGTTTAGGAGCATGGGAATTTATTTTATTAAGGGCCTCAGGAAGATCTGATAAAAAAAGATTAAAGAGGGTGGGGGCCAAGACACATCCTTGTTTTAGACCTCTAGATGTTGTTATGCGACATGATAGTCTCGAGCCGTCCCGAATTTTAATCCTGACCCAGGTGTCTTGGTGCAACATCTGTATGGCTCTTAATAGGTCGTGTGGTATGCCCAGACTGAGGAGTTTCTGCCAGAGCTTTGCCCTGTTGACATTGTCAAATGCGGCTTTGTAGTCAATAAATCCCATATAAAGAGATCCTTTGGTTGATTCCGCCTGATCTATCAGACAGGACAATGACATGAGGTTGACTGATGTACCTGTGTCTCTCGTAAAGCCTGTTTGATTTGGCGGAATTACTAGGTTTTCCTCCGCCCAAGCCGGTAGTGAGTTCAGCAATATCCCGGCGAAATACTTTGCTTCATTATCAATAAGTGCAACCAGTCTGTAGTTCTCAGGAGCTTGCTTATTTCCTCCTTTAAAAATTGGCACCAGGATAGATCCATTCCATAAGGGCGGAATAATGTTCTTTTGTAAGATAAAAGAGAACAAGGGAGCTAGCTTTGAGGCCCAAAAAACAGGGTCCTCCTTGTACGAAGCCGGGGGAATGCCTCCTGGGCCGGGAGCACCGTCTTGCCTGCCCTTTTTAATCAATTTTTCTATGTCCTCCGCCTGGATTGTTAGTGTTTCAGTACTGGTTGAATGGCTGAGTCTAGATGTTGTCATATTGGTTGTTTGAGCGGGATATGGATCAGTAATAGGAGCGACTGTTATGTTGTTATTGGCCTGCCCAGGGGACAAGAGTACATCCTTTCTAGATGCGCCCACCACATTTCATCGTCGCTGGTCAATAGGGACTGCTGGATGGGCACAAAAATGAATATGCAGAAAAGTGCTCCACTCCGATTCCAAGATGTTTGACGATGCCACTTTTGTGGCCTTCCCACCAATGCCATTAATAGTTCGCCAGAACCTTGCCGAGTTATTCGACTTGATGTCTTGGTATAATTTGGCCCAGAACAAGTTCCAGTTGTCCCTTTGAAGTTCTTTTTTGGTTTTCTTCAGGTGGTTACGTGCTGTTCTCAAATTTATTCATGTTTCTGAGTCCATTGACCTTTTTTTGAGTTTCCTCCATAATTGGTTCACAGTTTTCTTTGCTAATCGAAGTGCTGTACTAGAAGAAATTAAATTGTCCTTTTCGTGTGATTTTCTTTGCCTGGTTTGTTTAGCATACTTGGCTGTCAGTGCTGTTGCAAACGACGTCCAGTTTGCTATTTGATCCTTTGAATCCCTGCATCCGTGCTCATAAGCTTGTTTGGCCTCAGTGGAGACCTCCTGTAGGTTTAGGACTGTGACTTTATACGTTTTAAATTGATTGTATGGCTCTCGTGAGCTTGTGCCCTTTCTTCTTCGTGTTGTTGTAAGCTTGTATTAATCAGTATTTCTTGGGGTCTATGATCGCTCCCCAAGATGTTGCTAAATCCAAAGGTTGATATTTGTTGTAAGAGACAGAGGTTAACAAAAGTGTAATCAATCAAAGATGCCCCAGTTTTTGATAAGTACGAAGGACTTGGTGGTTTGTCGGGATAAAATCGCCCATTTAGAGCCCTTGATCCAAGATTTCCAAGTTGCTTTGTTAGGTGCGACCCTTTGGATCCTCTTTTTGCCATGTAGGAGGGGCTTGTAATGGAATAATCCACCCATTTTCTTGAGCTAGAGTTACCTCATTGTCCTGTAAATCTGACATAAGCCACATGTTAAAGTCACCCGATAAGATAATGTCCGTGTTCACCAGGCTCGATTTCATTCTCGCTAAAGTCTCGATCAGTTCATCTGAAAAGGCATGTCTAGAAGCATAGACATTTATTAGGGTTAGTGCCCTGGACTGCCCTTTCTTTGTTCTATATGTAATTCCTACCAACTGAAAAGAGTGAGCATCGTTTGCAAGGTCCCATGATGTAATTGCATTTTTGATTGATATGAATATTGCTAAACCACCGCTGCCTCTTCCAGAGGATTTCGTTTTCTGGGCTGGGATATGGTGGATATGGTGGATTTTGTAACCTTCTATTTCCTGCGGATCCAATAGCCATGTTTCCTGAAGGAATATGGTTTCAAAAGTTTGTAAATAAGCAATTATAGCTGAGTCCTTGAGTTTCCTTGCTAGCCCATTTATATTCCACGAGCAGATCCTCAATGGTCTGGTAGCTTTTCCCCACTGGCAATTGTCATGTCAACGAAGTAGCCTGGTGGAGTTCAGAGCACCCACAAGCCAAGACCATGAATCAGCATCGCTCGAATCCCATTTGAGTTTGGTCTCTCCCCCTTTGTTTTTTGTATTGTTTGCATCAGGCAGAGGAGTTTGGTTGCGGGCGCCCCTCAAGACAGAGTAGACCGCACTTTTTTCTATATTTGGGTTCCCAAGGCTGTGTTGTTCCCACAAGGGATGTGGGTAGCCTGGATCCCTACCGGGTTAGATAAGAATGCCCCATAATTTGAAGGAATCCGATTGTCGCAGGATTTTGTCCGCTATCTCTTGCGTTCTCCAAGTGACCTTTGTACTTTCATTCAATTGGCCTGAGCTAGGTGCGATAAATTCTATGGAAATTATGTCCTGCAACGTTATTGAATTTAACGGATTTAACGGATCTAGTCCTTCCAGCAATCGAATAATATTGCCTCGATTTAATATGTCCCAGCTACCCTTTGATTTGTACTCCGGATAGAGAAACGTGACTGTAGTGTCGCTGTAAGCAAGACCTGCTTGACTTTCTGCTTGTCTCCCCTGACCGACAGCCTCATAGTGCGGGGCAGCTCCTATTGGTTTTTCTAATGGGCAACCCATTATTTCTTTCTGAGCCGGCAAAAAAGGTAGTCTAGTTTGTGCACTGGGGCTTCGTAAGTTCTTTTCACTGGTTTTTGAAAGCTCTTCGTTCTTGCGCGGCCCCTCCAACTGGGAAAGGCTTAAATGGCCTTTACTTGAATTGGTTTGAGGAGCCTAATTATCAAAAGTCTTTGTACAGGGCAGGTCTTTAGGGACGCTGAGACTTGGGGCTATAGCCCTTTTTTTTCCTTTGATTTTAGAGAAAACGAGCCTTGCAAGGTGGTTGAATCCTTTTGCTTTTTTCCCTCTATTTGGCCTGTGTTGGCCTCATCGATCATGACTAGCTCCTTGCTTTCAGCTCCATCCCATGAGCCCAATTTGTATTGTTGTTTGTCATTTCCTGAGATGAATGATTGAACCTCTTGTTTGTCACCGGGATCAGCGCTTCCCAATCGGTCATTAAGATCTGTGATTGCTGGCCGTCTACAGTTGTTGAACAGTGGATAGAGGCTCAGGTCCTTTTTCGCCCTGCTAATCTTGTTTCGGCCCTTCCGCTTCCTTTGTCTTTTCCCTTTACCAGGTTGATCTTCCATGGCCTGTTGTTGATAGGAAGGAGAAGTATTAGAGACTTTATCCTCCACTAGACATTGGTGTTGTTTATTCTTTAAACTCGCGATCGCTAAGGTAACCTTACGTGAGAGTGGCCTATTTGTCGCATCCTTACTCCCTCCTTGGCTTTCGATTTCCGTTTCTTTAATTCCTTGAGACAAATCTTGTCTTTTGCCGCTCGGAGATGGTGCCTTAAGATGTGCGATTCCTTTTAGGTCTGCCAGTAAGTTCCCCATCGTTTCCGGAAGTGATCCCAGTTTCTCTATTATTGGTGAGCAGCCACAACCTTTTTGTTGGTACTCCACACCTTCCTGTGCCCGTTTAATCAAATTGTTCAAATTCAAGATTCTCTTATCAATTTTGACTATATACGTAGCAAGTGTATCCAGAAGGCTGATTTGTATATCCATTTTGTTGGCTTGATAATTCATTGCATCTGCTGATCTTTGCAAGATTTCCAACGCTGTTGCCCATGCATTCTCTTGCCCGGGAACCTCTTTTGACTCCTCTCTTGGAGGTGACGGTGGTTGAGAATGAATAGGAATTTCCCTTGTGTATGAAGACAATAGGTTATCCCATTCATTTGTGTTGATCAAAGAAAGATCGCGCTCCACCACGCTTGTCCCCTCCATGGCTTGGATGCTATGCAAGGAAGTTTGCCCACTTACATTTTGAGGAGAGCTTTTGTCTGAAACGGTTTTTCCTCCCACCCCCAAAGCAACTAGTACTTGTGATGCTGGTGATGTTGGAGCAGGGATGTTTGTAAGTTTGCTCCCCTCCAACCTGCCACCTGATGTACGGCTTAAGACAGATTCTGATGCTGGTTCAGAATATTTGCAGCCTAAAGATGGCTTGGAGTGGGAAAGGGTTTTATTTAGTGAATTAATTCTTGAGGAGGAGCCTTTTGTACTGCTGACAAGAACGTAGGTGTACTTCTTCCTAAGCTCTGACTGAGCTAATTGTGCTGATTGTGCTGCTAATGGTACTGTGGACTTAAGAAAAACTTTTTCCTGGATTGTACCAGCAAGTACCTCCAAATTTTTTAGTGAGGGATTGATAAGGCCTCCCTCTTCAAATGAGGGCAATGCTCGAGTGTTGGTGAGCGATCCTTGAGTTGATTGCATTTTTAGAGTTTCACCCCCGTCGTTACATCCTCCTGTGGATCCCTTTATGATAGTCACTGTCGGGCTTAACGGAGCAGGGAGCCCTTTAAGTTTCATATTACTTGAGAAGACAGCTGACCCTGCGTCCTTCAAGAAGGCAAATTTAGACGTGTTTTTAGGTTGTGAATTTTTTGGAAAAGCTGCATCTAGTCCTTCGTTGCCCAGGGCCGCCATGCTTGAGTTTCTGCAAAGAGCACTTGGCAGTGAGATTAGAGACCTTGTTGATTCCTGAATCGCTGACTCCAAGTTTACTCTCTGTTTCCTTTTCTTTTGCGGAACTAAAGATCTCTGTCTGCCTGATCTCATAGTTTACTTCTGACCAGCGGTCCACCGGCCAGTTGCCACGTTCCTGTTAGTTTGTGCTAAAGCCTAAAGTCCGGACCGTAGTCAGAGGAGAGGTTGTATAGCTGAGTGTCAGTAGCTGTTTTGGCCGTAAACTGAGGGCTCCGGCCCCCCAACTTTTCCCCCAACCTATCTCCGTGTCCTTGGCTCCTTGGCTCCCTGCCGCTGCACAGAGGTCTTTACTTCTGGTGAAGGTGAAGGTGAAGATGATAGTGGCGGCGGTGGCAGCGTAGAGGTTTTATTATGAGATGGTAGATGAGACAGCCTGTGTGTGCCCCACTATTAGGTTCAGTGTTGCAACCAGCAGCCTGCAACATGCAAGCGGACTAACAACCGGCTTTAACGGAATTGAACCGAGTTCACCGCTTGCCTCTTGCCTCTCTCACCTTTCCCCGAGACTGCTCCTCTGCTCTCTGCTCTCGTTGTCGTCGTCGTCGTCGCCGTCGTACCAGTGCTCGCAAACCCCGCAGTTCCCGGCACTTGAAAATGCTCACAGCTCTGCTTACTCCCCTTAATCCCCGAAAAGTTCCGCTGTGAGAACGCCGTGCCGTGCCGCGTTGTTTCTAGTAGCTGCAGTCAACAATCTTGAAGTAATTTGGGATGGGGGGCTCTCAGACCCCCCCAGCCCCGGGGACCGCCACCCCCTGGGGCAACTTGTCAACGTGGGAGGGGGGCCACGCGGCCCCCCTCCTGGAGCCTTGAATAGGCCCTGGGGACCGCAACCCCCCAGGGTCGGCTCCTGCAGTGTCCCAGGGTGCCCACCCCTGGGACACTGTACTTTGCAATGACAGGGCGGGAGCCTTGCGGCTCCCGCCCTGTCATTGCAAACTGCTTTGCTTCATTGAAGCGAGAGCAGAGAAACCTGCTCTCGCTTCAATGAAGCAAAGCTGATTGCTTTTCCACATGGGGAGCAGCATGTTAGCGCGTTTGCACAGTGGTGAAGGTAGGGGGCGGGGCCTGAGGTAACACTGTGCAAACACGCCCTGGGCGCGTTTTAAGTTGGGGAATTCATCCCTCTTCAATCCAGAGGTCCCCTAGGGGACAACTAGCCCACCAGGTACCGCTTTGCCGAGTTTTGTAAAAAGGGGCGTGGCCTCTGAACACCTCTCTGCAATGCAGCTCCCTGGCGCATACTGGAGGTACCTGATGGGCTAGTTGGCCGCCAGGGGACCTCAGGATTCAAGGGGACTTAATCCCCCAACTTAAAATATGCCACGGGGCGCGTTTGCACAGTGGTGAAGGTAGTCGGCGGGGCCTGAGTTGATATGTTTGCAAACACGCCCTGTGGCACGTTTTAAGTTGGGGAATTAATTCCTCTTCAATCCAGAGGTCCCCCAGGGGCCAACTAGCCCACCAGGTACCTCCAGTAAATGCCACAGAGCTGCGTTGCAGAGTGTTGTAAAAAGGGGCGTGACCTCTGAACCCCTCTCTGCTACGCAGCTCCCTGGTACATAATGGAGGTACCTGTTGGGCTAGTTGGCCCCCAGGGGACCTTTGGCTTGAAGAGGAATTAATTTCCCAACTTAAAACGCGCCACAGTGCGTGTTTGCACACGTCACCTCAGGCCCCTCCCCCTTCCTTCACCATTGTACAAATATTCCTCTAAAATCAGCCGAACTACAAATTCCAATTTACTCACCTGTTATCAGGAGAGAACCCCGTGCTACATCTTTTAGACCAGCACTGACCCTGAAAAGTAATTCTAAGTGTACTTACCAGTAACTTGTATTTCCTTCCATAGGAATCCATTATGTGGTTTTCACCAGGAAAGTTTCTAAGTGTCCATTTTTGAAACGTACTAAAATTCCTCTAAAATCAGTCGAACTACAAATTCCGATTTACTCACCTGTTATCAGGAGAGAACCCAGGGCTGCATCTGTTAGCCCAGCACTGACCCTGAAAAGTAATTCTAAGCGTACTTACCAGTAACTTGTATTTATTTCCATAGGAATCCATTGTGTGGTTTTCACCAGAAAAGTTTCTGTCTATTTTCACAAACTAAAAATATTCCTAAAGAATCGTCTGTATGACTTAAACACATTCTTTCAACTGTTTAGAGGAGATTGGCCAGTGCCGGATCCAGGATCCACCACTGAGTAAGAAAAAGTAACGATAACACTACTTACCTGCCAAGTGAATTTTCTGCCATAGGATGACATGGGTGATTCTATGTGAAAAAAATTCTAAGTGTCAACTTTTAAAATATAATAATATTCCTTAAAAATCACTACTGTGACCAAAAGGTTTTTACTCAACTGTTTACAGGAGATGTCCAAGGACTGAATCTAGGATCCAGTCCTCTAGTTAGAAAAGTAATCCATAAAGTAATTAATTGCATTTGACTAGAAATTCACATTGAGCTCAATGTTGCATTGTGTTTGAAATTGTGTTGCCCATTGCAACAACTGTAACTACTGTACTTAAAAGTCTATTGCCTATTTGCAAAGTATTTAAACTAAAGTAATTCATTCTGAGAAAGTATATTTTGTATTGTAATGTATAATGTAATTAAAAAAATAAAATATCTAAAAATAAACAGTTTACAAAATTTAGTAAATCAGTATCAAAATAATCAGTATAAGAATTAATACATTAAAAATTGTCATTTACAAAACCCTTTAAATTCACTGAAAAAAACATAGGTTTCAGGCCTGATATAGTTAGGAATTAGCATTTAAAAAACCTTTGAAAATCACTGAAAAAACCATAGGTTTCAGGCCTGATATAGTTAGGAATTAGCATTTAAAAAACCTTAGAAATTCACTGAAAAAACAATAGGTTTTAGGGGTGTTATAGCTAGCTGGACATTTCACTCGAACAAAACCATTGAAATTCCTCCGATATAGTTAGTTGTACTAACTACATCTCGCGCGCCCGCAATCCACTGCTGATGATGTCACATATTACATCATTCATGACATGGTCAGTGACATCACTGATGACATCTCAAATGACATCACTGATGACATCACTGATGACTCATCCACTCATTCTTCAATGCAAATTGCTATATATATAATTCATATTTAAATAACAAACCAAACCACATTCAGTGGATGATGTCATTAGTGATGTCATCAGTGATGTCGTTTGAGATGTCATCAGTGATGTCACTGACCATGTCATGAATGATGTAATATGTGACATCATCAGCAGTGGATTGCGGGCGCGCGAGATGTAGTTAGTACAACTAACTATATCGGAGGAATTTCAATGGTTTTGTTCGCGTGAAATGTCCAGCTAGCTATAACACCCCTAAAACCTATTGTTTTTTCAGTGAATTTCTAAGGTTTTTAAAATGCTAATTCCTAACTATATCAGGCCTGAATATATATATATATCACTGAAAAAACCATAGTTTTCAGAGGTGTTATATTTGGCTGGACATTTCACTCGTACAAAACCATTGAAATTCCCCCGTTATAGTTAGTTCAGCTAACTATAACTCGCGCGCCAGCAATGAACTGCTGATGACATCACAGATTACATCACTCATGACATGGTCAGTGACATCACTGATGACATCACTGATGACATCCCAAATTACATCAATGATGACATCACTGATGACATCATCCAGTGAATGTGTGTCTTTCTGAATTTCTTTTTTTTTTTTATATGTAGATCTCAAGGTCGATGGAAGGATAAATGGGTATGTAAGTGTCTATATGGATGATTTTTTTGGGTAAAATTGATTGTGTAACAGACTGATTAAGTGTATCTTAGTGAATAAATGGGTTACTGATTAATGTTTAAATATGTAAATATCTGTATCAGTCTCTCATTTTGTGTATAAGTGACTGCATGGGTTGGTGAGTAGCTACATGAGTGTCTATATGGGTTATTACTTGGTTCTTCGAGTATCAGTATGAGTGTCTGACTGTCTGTATGGTTAAGTGGAGGGTATTACTTAGTGCATAGATGCATGAATGAGTACATCACTGTTTGTATGCGTTGAAGACAGTATGTGTGCAGGACTGTATGGGTGGATGAGTGTGTGTATGGGTGTGTTAGTGAGTGAATGACTGTCTCAATAGTGTCTTTATAAGTAACTACATATGTTTTAAACTGGGGAGAGGAGTTGGACTAACAGCTAGGGTGCTCAACCTCGGACCTGGGGAACTGGGTTCGAGTCTCGGTAATGACGCCGAACATCCTGTGATTCTGGGCAAATCACTTAATCTCCCCGTGCCTAACAAAAAAAAATGAATGTGTGTCCTCATGTAACGTAACTGGTGCTATGTAAAGTGCTCTGATACCTGATTAGATTTGGGTCTAGTGTGTGCTATATAAAACTCTGCAACAAAAAAAAAACAGTATATGTGAGTATTGCTGTATATAAGTGAGTATATGTGAGAGTGAGAGATTGGAAGAGTTCCTGTATGAATAGGTATGTGTTTCTTTAAGTGATTTTTTAAAAGAGTAAGTATGTGTAATTTTCTGTAGATGTAAGTGTGCTGGTCTCTGTATAACTGTATATGCAAGTAAATGGATGTTTGATTCTTTATTAGCATGAGTGACTGTGTGTGTGAGTAACTCTATGGATGAGTGGCGGTGTGTAATAGGATGTATAGGTGTATGAGTATATATGATGAGTGAGTACATGTATGAGTGACTATATTGGACTGTTGGTGTATGAGTGGATGTGTATGTAGATCTTAGAATTACTGAATAGGTTGTTGTAACTGGTATTGGTATGACCATTGTTTAGAAAATGTTAGTTTCTATTTTTGAGTGTGTGTATCAAAGGTTATATTAGGGTGAGAGGAGGTCTGCCACTCTATCACAAGGATGGTGTCATCAGTGATGTCATCAGTGATGTCACTGACCATGTCATGAGTGATGTAATATGTGACGTCATCAGCAGTGCATTGCAGGCGCGCGAGTTATAGTTAGCTGAACTAACTATAACGGGGAAATTTCAATGGTTTTGTACGAGTGAAATGTCCAGCTAACTATAACGCCCCTGAAACCTATGGTTTTTTCAGTGAATTTCTAAGGTTTTTTAAATGCTAATTCCTAACTATAACATGTCTGAAACCTATGGTTTTTTCAGTGAATTTCAAAGATTTGTAAATGACAATTTTTAAATGTATTAATTGTTATATTTATTTTTTTGATACTGATTTACTACATTTTTTTAAACTATTTATTTTTAGATATTTTATTTTTTAAATTACATTATAATTACATTATATATTACATTACAAAATATACTTTCTCAAAATGAATTACTTTAGTTTAAATACTTTGCAAATAGGCAATAAACTTTTAAGTACAGTAGTTACAGTTGTTGCAATAGGCAACACAATTTCAAACCCAGTGCAACATTGAGCTCAATAGGAATTTATAGTTAAATGCAATTAGTTACTTTATGGATTACTTTTCTAACCACAGGACTGGATCCTAGATTCAGTCCTGGGACATCTCCTGTAAACAGTTGAGTAAAAGCGTTTTGGTTACACTAGTGATTTTTAAGGAATATTATTGTACTTTAAAAGTTGACACTTAGAAACTTTTCTGGAAATACAAGTTACTGGTAAGTACGGTTAGAATTACTTTTCAGGGTCAGTGCTGGGCTAAAAGATGCAGCATTGGGTTCTCTCCTGATAACAGGTGAGTAAATCGGAATTCGTTGTTCGGATGATTTTAGGTGAATATTTTAATGTTCCAAAACCCCACACTTAGACTAATTTCCAAGTGAAACCAGTCAATGTTAGCCTATTGAAGAAAATTCACGGTACTGGTAAGTACAGTTAGAATTACTTTTCAGGATCGATACTGGGCTCAAAGATGCAGCACAGAGGTCTCTCCTGATAACAGGTGAGTAAATCAGAATTCGTAGTTCAGCTGATTTTACTTCGGTCCAGTATATATAGAGCCACTTTCCTACACCATCCCCTCCCTTCACTACTGTGCAAACACGCCCAGTGGCGCGTTTTAAGTTGGGGAAATTATTCCCCTTCAATCCTGAGGGTCCCTAGAGTCCAACTAGCCCACTAGGTACATCCAGTAAGCGCCACGGAGCTGCGTTGCAGAGAGGTGTAAAAAGGGGCATGGCCTATGAATACCTGTCTGCAACGTAGCTCCCTGGCGCATACTGGAGATACATGTTGGGCTATTTGGCCCTCAGGGACCCTCAGTAGTGAAAGAGAATTAATTCCCCAACTTAAAACGCGCCACAGGGCGTGTTTGCACAGTGGTGAAGGAAGGGGGCGTGGCCTGAAGTGACATGTCTGCAAACACGCCCTGTGGCACGTTTTAAGTTAGAGAATTGATTCCTCCTCAATCCTGTGGGTCCCTGGGGGCCAAGTAGCCCACCAGGTACCTCCAGTATGCACCAGAGGTCTGCGTTGGAGAGAGGTGTTTAGAGGACATGCCCCTTTTTACAACACTGTGCAACGCAGCTCTGTGGCGCTTACTGGAGGTACCTGGTGGGCTAGATGGCCACCAGGGACCCTCAGGATTGACAAGGAATTAATTCCCCAACTTAAACCACGCCACAGGATGTGTTTGCACACATGTTAACTCAGGCCCCGCCCCCTCCCTTCACCACTGTGCAAACGCGCCCTGTGGCACGTTTTAAGTTGGGGGATTAACTCCCCTTGAATACTAAGGGTCCCTGGGGTGCAACTAGCCCACCAGCTACCTCCAGCAACCACCACAGAGCTGTGTTGCAGAGAGTTGTAAAATGGGGCGTGGCCTCTGGCCACCTCTTTGCAACGCAGCCCCCTGGCGTATACTGGAGGTTTCTGGTGGGCTAGTTGGCCCCCAGGGACCCCCAGCATTCAAGGGGAATTTGTTCTCCTCTGCAAACGTGCCAGTGCTACATGAATGGGGCGTGGCCTTCGGCGCGATGCTGGTCTTTTTCTTTTTTTTTTTAAGAAGGGGGCTGTGTGCCCCCCCTTATTTTCCTTATATTTTGGCCCTAGGGACCCCATCCCCCAGGGCCTGCCACCTCATTTTTTTATTTAAATAAAACATTTGGGAAGGGGGCCGCGTGGCCCCCCACCCATGGCCATAATCGGCCCCGGGGACCCCATCCCCCGGGGCATGGCCATTTTTAAAATTACTTTTTTGCATATCGGAGGTGGGCTGCCTTGCCCCCCTCCTTAGGCCATTTATGGCCCGGGGACCCCATCCCCCGGGGCCAGCCTTTTTTTTAAAATTACATTTTGGGGACGGGGCGCGTGGCCCCCCTCCCGGGCCACTTGTAGCCCCGGGGACCCCATCCCCCGGGGCTGGCCCTCTCCATTGGGGACCATGGTGGGCCCCAATCCCCCCAGGGTCTCGCCGGCTCCCCGCCTCCTGCGGGAGCCGGCATTGCTTTCCTACACGGGGCGCTGCCAAGATGCAGCTCCCCCTGTGGAAAAGAAATTTGGTTTGCGATTTGGAAGGGAGAGCAGGTTTCCTGCTCTCTCTTCCAAATAGCAAAGCAGTTTGTTATGGCTACCCCCTGCCATAGCAAACTACAGTGTCCTGGGGGGGCACCCCGGGACACTGCAGGAGCCGGCCCTGGGAGGTGGCGGTCCCCAGGGCCACAACAAGGCTCCCATCTTTTACAAAGCCCCGGGGGTTGGTGGTCCCTGGGACTGGGGGGTCTGTCACGGACCCCCTAATTTGAATCATTACTGCCCCGGGGACGTGGTGGTCCAGGAGGCATGTGGGGGGGCTTGAGCCCCCCCAGGGGCAAGTGGGGGGGCTTGAGCCCCCCCCACACAGGGTATTTATTTATTTTAAAAAAGCCCCGGGTGTGGCGGTCCCAGGGTCTGCAGGGGGGCTGTGTGGTCCCCCGCAGTGTTAATAAAGTCGAGCCCCAGGGGGTGGCGGTCGCCTCGGGGGGGCCTTAGAGGCCCCCACATTAAACTATTAGGCCCCAGGGGGTGGTGTCTACGGGGCTGTGGGGGGGCCGTGTGCCCCCCGCAATTATTCATACTTTGCCCTGGGGTGGTGGTCCCCGGGGCAGTGTGGGGGGATTGGGCCCGCCCACACTTTATTTTTATCATGCCTCCAGGATTCGGCTCCCCGGGGGCTAATTAGCATTGAAGCGCGGGAGCCCGAGCTTCTTTTTATTTTAGGATCGGCAGGATCCGCGCACCCAGAGTGGATTTTGCCAATTGTTTAAAAAAAAAAAAGAATTGGGGCCTTGCGGGTCCTTGTGGGAACTCCTGAGCAGGCCTAGGGGGTCAGGGTGTTCGTACCCTGACCCCTTTTCGTGTTTTGTCCGTTTTTTTATTAGGTTTCTTGTGACCGAGGCACAAGATGGCTGCCAACACTTCCTGATTTGGAGTGTTGACAGCCAATTAGAATACAGCTCGTGCACGGCAGGGTGCGCGGATCCAGCGCGGCCATAGGTATATATGTGATTTTTTTTTTATTTTCTCAGGAACTACTGAACTGATTTACACCATTTCAGCAAAAGGCACGACCCTGAACCAACGTCTTCCTTTCTGCCAAATTTGGTGTAATTCCGTTCAGCAGTTCGGGCTGTAGCAGCGACTAATGGTTCCTATGGAAAATTGCATGGGGAAAACACATTTTGGGACCCCCATTTTTTCCCGGCCCCTGCTTGACGAATCACCCCGAGACTTTCAGGATAGGAGCGGACCGGAGCGGGCCACGAGTTTTGAAAATTTCGTGAAGATTTGTCAACCGGCACCAAAGTTATTCCAAATAGAATGTTGCAGATATCCTGTGGATAATAGGTCCTAACTATAACTACCTACTGGCGACTGCCAGTAGGTAATAAATATATATATATATATATATATATATATATATATATATATATATATATATACATACATATATATATATTCAATTAAAAAAGAAAGGTTACAGGGACATTCTAGTTAGGCTCAGGTTAACTCATACAAAACCAGTGGTTATAGTAAGCTGAGCTAACTATAACTCATGCCCCTGCTATGCACTGCTTACAACCTCACATAGTACAGCACTCATGACATGGCCAGTGACATCACTGATGACATGATTGTGAGTGTTTTCAAAAGGTTTATGGCTGTTAAATATATGTTACAAGGTGTATTGGTGAGTCAATGGGTGTATGAGTGTCTGTATGGATGATTCAGTGTGTGCATGACTAATTGTATAAGTGAGTGATTAGGTGTAAATGTATGGGTGAGAGACTGGTTGTTAGAATGTTTGTATCAGTCTGTCAGTTGGTGTCTAAGTGGCTGTAAAGGTGTGTGAGTGGGTATATGAGTGGCTGTATGGGTGATTGATAGGTTGCCTGAGTACCCGTATGCGTATCTGAGTATCTGAGTGGATGGGTGAGGGTGTTTGTGACTACCTGTATGGATGAGTAAGTGGGTGAGGCAATAGCTGTATGGGTTAGTGAGTGTGTGTGTGAGAGGCTGTGTGGATGAATGAGTGGATGTGTCAGTGGTATATGGGTGAATAACTAGGTATGTGAAAGCCAGTATAGGTGAGGGATGGGGTATATAAGTGACTGTATGGGTGAGTGAGTGAATGTGAGAGTGGCTGTATGTGTGAATCTGTTCTTGTATCAGTGACTGTATAGTTGAGTGAGTATTGTGTTAGTATATGTATGAGTAAGTAAGTGGATATGTGTGTGTAACTGTATGGGCAAGTAAGTGGCTGTGTGACTGACTTTATGGATGAGTGAGCAGGTGTCTGAGTAGCTCTGTGGGTGACTGACACAGTGTGTGAGTGGTTGTATTGGTATCAGTGGATATGTCAATGGCTGTATTAGTGAGTCAGTGGGTGGATGAGTGTCTGTAAGGGTGAGTGAGTGAATGTGTATATAGATCTATGAATCAGTCACTGGGTATATGTTAGAAATGGGAGTCTCTAGTTGGCAGTGGTTTGCACCTTTGTAAATAGGGACCCTTCCTTCTAGCCAGGATAAGGAGGATATACTACTGAAATAACCCCTCTCACCCCTTTGGTAGCTTGGCACGAGCAGTCAGGCTTGTCTCAGAGGTAATGTGGGAAGCATTTGCATATAATACACAGTAATACAGTGAACAAACTACAAAAGGACACCACACTATTTTTAGAAAAATAATCAATATTTATCTGTGCAAAACGATAAAAGACCAACATACAGTAATCAAAAATATGCACTTTGCAAGAATGACTTTAAAATGCAGTTGCTTAAAGCTGGTAGCTCCATCCAGGGTTACTGTGGTGCTGAAAACAACAGAATCTAACAGTTCCGGACAACCGCGTCAGGGTGGACCGGCGTCAGTGTCAGCAAACTCATAAACAGTACCTTTGATCCAGCCAACCATGACGGTGCGGGCCGGTCATGGCAACTGTTGTGGTCATGATGTGAAGCATAGTGGTGTGCGGCTTGCGGTGCCGTCAAGTCATGGTGCAAATAGCGGTTCTGTGATGGTCGTGCAGCGGTGTCGGTGAGACCAGGGCTATGGTGCAAAGCAGGGCGGTGTTGTTGCCGAGCTGTCATGTCACTGTGCAAGCTGCAGTGCCGGGTGATGGAAGCTGGTGTCAGTCGGCCCAGACTGCGATGTGGGACTGGGCGGTGCGTCGTGTGACTTAGGAGTGGTGCCCCCAAACCACAGTACTGTCACAGGTGTCGTTGTCAGCCTGCAGCGATGTAATTGGTGAGATCAGGGCAGAAGAGTGAAGTGAGGCGGTGCAGAGTGCAGTGCTCACAGGTCGTGGTGCAAGCAGCGGCTCGGTCCCGGTTGTTCTCGTCGGTGAGACCAGGGTCGCGGCGTGAAGTGCAGTGGTGCCTTCCGTGGTGCCTTCAGGAGAAGGAGCCAGCAGTGGTGTTGGTGACAGTGTCAATTGCTTTCCCCCTCTGTGGCAATTAAGGGGGCACCCAGAGTAAGTGAAGTCTTTGCTATCCCTGAGATTGAGGGAACAGGAGGCAAGCTCTATTTTAAGCCATTGGAGATACTCAGCAGCAAGTGAAGCAAGTTCAGTCCAGTGTTTTCACTCCCAAGGCAGAAGCAGCAATAGCAGGCCAGCCCAGCAAAGCAACAACACAGCAAAGGGGCAGTACTCCTTCTGACAGTTCTTCCAGCTCTTCTTCTTGGCAGGTTTCTTGATCCAAGTGAGTTCTAAAGCTCTGGGGTATGTGCCCCAATATTTATACTCAGTTTCTCTTTGTTCTTCTGGGACAGAGAGTGTCTGTGGTCAGCCCAAACCAGTTCTGTCTTCTGTGGTATAGCTTCCTGGCAAGAGGTGGGGACAGAATTGTCCAAGGCAGACCAGGCCCATTCAGGTGCAAGAAAATCTCCTCCCACTACTCTAAATGCAGCCCGGTCTATTCAGCTTAGCCCTGACTCACCCAGGAAAGACAGGACCCAGTGGCTGTCTAAAGAGAATGCACATCCCCAGCCCCTGTCACTTTAAAGACAGACAGTCAATCCACAACCCAGCAGAGGCACACAGGATGGCTTAGCGAGAAAATACCTACTTTGTAAAAGTGGTAATTTCAAACACAGAACATAAAAAATCGCCTTTACTAAAAGATGCATTTCTACATTCTGAGTTCAGGAATACTAAACTCCATTTCTCTATCTTGTCCCAATGGGCAGATATACTCATAAATGTTATAAGTAGACTTCCATTCTATCCTATGGGACAGATAGCCTTTCCATAGTGAAAAAACTAAATATACTGTATTTCGCTATCAGGACATGTCACCCATACCAGTACATGCCCAACCTTTCACATAAACTGCACCCTGCCCATAGGGGTGACTTACATGTAATAAAAGGGAAGTCTAGGGCTTGGGGAGTAGATTTGGCAGTTAAAACTGCATGCAGACGCTGCAGTGGCAGGTCTGAGAATCCTTTGAAAAGCTGCTTGTGTGGGTGGCACAATCAGTGCTGCAGGCCCACTAGCAGCATTTAATTTACAGGCCCTGTCTATCTAAATGTACTTTACTAGGGACTTACCAGTAAATCAAATATGCCAATCACTGAAACACCAATCCATACCACAATTTACAATAGGAGCACTTGCACCTCAACACTGAACAGCAGTGCAAAAGTGTGCAGAGACACTAAACCAGCAAACACAGTTTCAAAACCAGGAGGTCAGAAAGCAAAAAGACTGGGGAACCACGCCAAAAGATACCAGGTCTAACATATGTCCCCTCCAGCTGAAAGTTTGGGAAACTACCCAACCTCCTTGGAGTTCTCCACACTAAGACGGAAGAACCTAGACAGTCCAGCATTGGCGATTTCTCTGCCAGGGCAGTGTTCCATCGTAAAGTCCATTCCCTGTAGGGAGATGGACCACCTCAACAGCTTTGAGTTCTCACCCCTAATTTGCATAAACCATCTGAGAGGCCTGTGGTTTGTCTGAACTCAGAAGTGAGTCCCAAACAGTTAGGGTCTCTGCTTCTTCAGTGCTCAGACAACAGCAAAACCTTCTTGCTCTATGGCACTCCACCTCTTCCCAGGGGAGTGTTCATATGGTAAGGAAGACTACAGGCTGGTCTAGGCCCTCATCATTCAGTTGTGAGAGCACCGCTTCCACACTATGCTCTGAAGTGTCAGTCTCTGCATGATGAATTCCTTGAAGAAGTCTGGTGCCTTGAGCAATGGCGCCATATACATGGCTGCCTTCGAGGCCTCAAAAGAAAAGCTGTCTGGCAGGCATCTGTCCAGATCATCTTCTTAGGCTGCTTCCTGGAAGTCAGCTCTGTCAAGGGGGCAACGATAGTGCCAAAGCCCTTGGCAAACCTCCTATAGTAGCCAGTAAAAAGGCCCTCACCTCTGTGTGGGTCTTGGGGGTCTCCCAGGTCTCCCAGGACAGAATGGTGTCGAGCTGTAGGGGTGCCACCTAGCTGCTTCCTACCTGGTGCCCTAAGTACACCACAGATCCCTGCCCGATCTGGCACTTACTGGCCTAGACCACAAGGCCTGCCCTCTGCAGGGAATCCAACACTTCACAGAGGATTTGCAAGCGTTCTTCCCAGCTGGAACTGTACAAGTTTTTCCTATGGAAAATTAGACAGTACTACTGTTGTTAGCAATGACTGCCGTTTAAAATGCAAATAAAACAATGTTGCAAAAAAAGGAATATTGAGTGAAGAAAAGTGTTGTGTTATATTTTACATGGATTATAATTTTGACAACGTATGGTATGTTCCCACAGAGTGTGGCAACCTCACAGGTTGCTAACATTTTGAATGAAGTTTCTAAAGTGGTAGAAGTTTCAAAGGGCCTCCCAATATACAAACATTGTACTAGGGAAGATAAGAGAACAGTGTTAGGGTAGCATGTAAATGTAAGCTCTTTTGGGATTTTCCAGTGGGAAAAATGTTTTTTTTCGCACTAATAGCACTTTCATCATTTGTTTCTTAAAGAATCCCTTTAAGAATTTGTTCAAATTTTGCAGCTTGGTCCACTCGTAGTCTTTTGTATGTGATTGTGTCAGTGACGTGCCCACTGCCCACGTATTAAAAGGTCGTATCCATCACAACTAGTGTCCCTCCTTTATCAGGGACCATGGAAGTCAAATTATGATCTTCTGCCATTTTGTCCCAAGTCCTTTTTTCTGTTTGACATGTTGTTAACCCTGCTGTTCGTTTGATATTTTAATCTGTGATGTAATTTAGCACAAGCCTCACGAAGTTATCCAACTTCTTTTGATGTCAGGATGGTTGAAGAATAGATTTGAGGTCACATCTGTCATCCGTTTGTCCTGTGGTTGTTATCAGATCTTCCACAATGTTGTTGAAAAAGTGTTTGTATCAAGGTTCCTTGTGAATTTGCATACCGCCTTTTCTGTTTCGAATTCTCTGGTCCTGTAGTTAGGTACAAACGATGTGCCTTTCTGTAGCATCTGTAGTTGTTTATTTGTAAATGTTTTACTAGAAATGTTAATAACTAAGAGTTTTTCTGACTCCTAAATGTTCTATTTTCTTTTCCCCTCCGGGTCTTTTGTTTGAAGAAGGGCTTACAGTTAAAACGCCGCAACTTTTGATGTACTCGTTCTAACTGGAGCGCTATTGTCAGCTTCCTTCCAATTCTTAACATGATTGACAGCATGCCATAATGGCTACCGCTACTTTAAATAACACAATTTTATAGTTTGCAGAGGGCAGTTAAGTTGATAGAATCATGTAAACACAGGGTTTTTTAAACGGAATATGTATTAATACTATTTTTAAGACTACAGCGTGTAAAAAGTCGGTAACATAGCATTGATAATTCATGTTTGATAACTTGATAACTGTGAGTGAATTATTTCACAGCGTTACTGATTCAGGTGTTTACTGTTTGGGTTTGTTGTTGCTTTACATAGAAAGAATATTCACGATAACCCCAAATAAAGCGACAAATTGGGCCCGAAATGCATCTGGGAATGAATGCAGCATTGAGTGGAGGTGATTCATATAATCAGTTTCAAAGGTGTTCTGAAGATGCGAGTTAGTAAGATTGCATATGTGAAGGCCAAGACCACCAGATTGGGTGTGTGGATGCCGTTTTCTAGGATTCAAGCTCGGTTCGTCACATTTTCATATGAATGCCTTAATGTCGGTGTAAAGAATGGGAGCATTCTAAATACGTTGGGGCATATTTAGCATTTTTTCACGCGGAACAACGAAGCAAGCCACCTTGCTGCGCTGCACAGGGAGGAATACGGCCTATTTAACAGTATAGGGCGCATTCCTGTCCTTTCCTAACAGAGGTGCACTTTTGTTGCCCAGGGTCAACTCAGGCCCCCTTGCACATGTTGCAAGGGTACCTGCATTGTAGGCAGGATGGTTTTTGTGCAGGAAGGGACAACTTCCTACATAAAAAACAACCCTGACAGGCATTTTCCTCTTTCTATGGGCCATATTATCAAGGAACGGCGATAACATTATCGCTGCTTTAGCGGCAGCCGCTAAAGCGGCGAGAATGGGCTTGATAATATGCCCTTGTGAATTCCCATAGAAGCCCAGGTTCTGGTGTGAACATGTAGAAAGAGAAAAAAAGGGTGGAGAAGTACATTTCTCCTTGTTACACCTCACCAGGGGAGGCATTGCATTTTGACGCATTCCCAGGTCCACTACTAATGGTAAATCTGGGAATGCACCACAATCCATGGGTGGATACGTGGGAACACCCACGTTTCACCCAAGGACTGTCTTCCTGGGGCAGAGTAGTGCAAAGTAGCAATTTGCGCTCCCTTTCATTTATCCAGCTTTATCAAGCCACGCAGGGCCACGCAAGGTGGCCTGGCATTGCTTGATAAAACTCACTTAGGTTTCGCTTAGCCCTTGGACATGCTTTCATGGTGTAAGGGCTAAAAAAACCCTTGATATATCTGTCCACTTGCGCGTGGTGGGGTCGACCACTATCTTAATGATATGGATCCTACCCCAGACTGAAAGGTTAAGATGCGATCATCTTGCTAAGACAGCACACCGCTTGGAAAATAAGGATTGTAAATTATATTCAGGCAATGCACTCCCATGTTTTTCAGGAAATGTTTGTAAACATTTCATATGAAATCATCTAATACAAGCACTTCCAATGATGGAGGACATTGGAATTGCCCCAAACTTTCCCTGGGCACTTTATAGCCAGAGAAATGTGGTAAAGAGTGTATCAAAACATAAAACTTATAGGGAGGTGTCAGGAAATGTAACTGTAATCAGGATGTCATAAGTATAGGGAAAATAGTTCACAGGCCGCATAGCCCTTTAGCAACTGTGGGCCCGATTCACAGAACTAATCTGAGACAAAATCCTAAACTTACTACTTTTGGTATTTACAGAAGGCATTTAGTAGTAGTAAAGTTTGGATTTTTTCTTAAGTCTGTCTTAAGTCTGTCTTAAGTTTTGTCTTAAGTCTGTCTTAAATCTGTCTTAAGTTTGTCTTAAGTCAAACTTAAGACACAATCCTAACTTTACTACTACTAAATGCCTTCTGTGAATACCAAAAGTAGTAAGTTTATTATTTTTTTTTCTCAGATTAGTTCTGTGAATCAGGCCCTCTGTTCCTAATATAGCACACAGGTGTTCTAGTGCAAGCAAAAAAATTGGGCCATGGGACACTCTTATCTTTCACCTCACTTAATTTCAGTGGTTCTTGGCAAAAAACCTGCACAGTTGGGTTGAAGTATACCCACTTGACTTTGGATATGAAGTCCTGGCCCAGTCTGAAACTGTGAAACATACCGAACTTGACCGCCCACTTGACCCAGTTGAATACCTTTTTTAATATTGAGAGAAACAGCCAACAAATCTTCTGCAGCCTTAGAGCATCAGAGGAGAAGAGCTATCCTTGTCAATTGGTTGGACTTATATAATACCCTGGGGAATCCATCTTCCCATGTCAGGTTTAAAGCAGGTAATATGCACAGGTCATTGCTAATGTGTTAGCATGACAATGGAAAAGAGTCTCCAAGCCAGGATGTCTGCAGAAGAATGTCTAGAGTACGTGAGAGGGACATTGGATACAAAGATAGACATCTGTTCTGTGAAGATTAATATAAAAGTATTTCAAGGAATTGGCATAATATGCAAAAGCTAAAGTAGAAAATCATCAATTTAAAAGCATTAATATTTGAGCATTTTACCAAATGTCCACATATGAGTGAGCAAGGAAGAAAATTAATATTCAAACATAATGTGGCTGGTTACGATGTCAGTCGGAGTTGCCTTCGACCGGCACTGTCTCAGCCTTGGGACTGACTGATCTGAGGTTGGCAGTTCGGACTGCCTGATTACAATGCGACTGAACACTGTTCAGTTGTATTCCCACTGTTCTCTATGGGAGCTAGTGTCAGGTCTGTAAACCTGTCGTAATGCAGGATCCTATAGAGAAATGGGTGTGTGTGTGTAAAACCCTGCACCCTGTGGCAGACACCTCATGGTGCCTGAAAAGACAACAAAAGAATATAATGTAATTTCAATAAATAGACAATAATCCAAAGTACATATTAAGTCAATATTATAAACAAGAATCAGCACAAAAATAAAGATAATTCTCATCCCCCACTCGAAACACCATTCATACCTTAACATCCATACCAACTCACAATCCAATTTTCTTATGCCATACATACTGAATTCTCATCACTAACACTCTCCATACTATAGTTTTGCGTGTCTACAATATTGACACAAATCCCAACGTATATGTGAGGAGCAGTACAAGTGAAAGTCATCCAAATATTATTGTATAATGTAAACTTCAACTGTTGATTTATGTTTTCCAAGGCATACAGAAAATTAATGCCTGAAACAAATGCTGCTTCTTAATGTCGTTGACATTCTATTGCCCTTGTAGTGTTATGCGCGAACACACGTTTCATGTGACTCCCCAGGGTGGGGTTACACCTTCATCAGGGCGCTCAAATGGTATATTCCAATAGTAGACAGTGGAATGTAGAGAGGGGGCACCAAACCAGCAACAAAGCATATATATATATTTAGTGTTCTGGGGAGCACTGCAAGAGTGTCTAATGACTAAGTGAGACCTCTCCCTCGGGCGAGTCTTTAGACAGGTGCCAGTCCTCTCAGAGCTCCTGGGTTGCCTATCAGGTCCCAGAGACATACAAAGAGGTTGCATACGATGTAAATCTCAGCCATACCTTGTAATAAATTCTAGTAAATCCAGGTGTATATCAGTAGAGATCAAAAGGCCATAGGTCCATCACTGCACATGTTGCAGCCTCCATAAAAGCAAGATCAGTGATGAAATCCCATGGTGCCTGCCACACAGTGCAGGGTTTTACTGGGGGGTAAACTAGGTACCCCCTCAACCACCAACCGTAGGCTGTGGAGGCCAAAAGTCACTGTCCGAGAAGCCTTTCCGTGTCAGAAAGGCCAGCACGGAAAGGCTGTGGGAAACCGACATCATTATCCCAATGGTGGAAACACTTGTCATGGGGGATTACCGTGCAGTTCCAACCGGCTGGAAGACTCCGAGAGCCAGTCAGAACCAAGTCAGAATCAGGACCAGGCGGAGCTGGCATAGTTGCACTATGCAGAATTCCACGGAGTTGGGCAAAAACTCCGCTCCATGCCTCCACCCCCATAATAAATATTTAAAAATATAAATAAATAAGATTTTTAAAACATACACTTACCTTTATACATGGCGTCTCCAGGCTGTCCTCCTCCTTGCCGTGGTCTCTGCAATCCCCTACATCATACGTACGTTGTGGCATGACTATTCCGCGTATAGAGGTAAGTGTATTCTTTTTAAATCTTTATTTTATCTTTTTAATTTATTTATTAGGGGGAAGTGGAGGCGGGGAGCTTAAGGTGGGGCCCGGGGCTCAGAACTCCACTCCATTGCGGAGTCGGAGTTTTGCCTAAACTCTGCGTTCACAGCAGAACGAGGAGTACGCAAAAATACGCAAGCTCCGCCAGCTGAACGGAGTTCTCTGCCTGCCGCTAATTGAAATGACTGGCTGGTTTACGTTCTGACAGCAGAAATTGTAATTGGTCTGTTGGACCATGAACTGACCGTGTTGGTCGGAAAGCCTCCTATCGCAGTGTGAAAGCTTCGGAACAGTGGTCAGAGGCTTTCCGATCGACATCGTAATCGGCCCTTAAATATGGAATGGGAAAAAAAGGATTCTCAAATCTGGCTGTTCTACTTCGGGCAGAGTGATTCTTCAAGGGGACTTGGACTTGACTCTGGGCCTGATTATGACTACGGCGGACTGCCATAGCCATGGTGGTGGTGCAGGCACTGTTAGTCCAACCGCCAAATAACAAGTTGGATGGTAGGGCCACCACAGGACCGCTGCTACCACCAGGGATCCACAATCCTTGGTGGTCTGGCAGCTGTCTAAGTCCTGCAATATACTGGTGGTGCCGCTGCAGCACAGCCAAGCATATTACCAGTTTCATCACTGCCAAAGTATTCATGGCGGTGAGCTTGCCATGAAAACTGTGGCAATGAGGAAACTAAGGGTGCCCCAGGGTCATGGGGATACATGCATGGGGGCACATAGTCTGCTCCCTTGTCTGCATGCATGTTCAGTTCCTGCACAGCATGGACTTAGCAGTCCATCCACTGCAGGAACTTTCTTTGGCTTTCCCATTGCGGAGCCTTTCAAAGGATCACCACCTGGGATCACCAAAGCACCACCCGCAAAATGAGGAGAAAATTCCTAATCTGATAGGCTGTGTCAGAATTGCTTTGGCTGTGTGGCACTGGTGTGGTGGCCCACTCCCACACCACCAAAGCCATAATCAGACCCTCTGTTTTTTTCAGCCACCTGATTCAGGAGCTCCCTATTAGAGCACATTTGGCCTAGTATTTGCTTGGGAGGCTGTGTTTGTCTGAACTCCAGTGTAGGATGATTTTCCTTCTATAACTTGACCCAGCTGGAGTTCCAACATCTACCTTGGTGACAAAGCAACAGAGTCCAATTCCTCAGGGTGAAAGAATGCAGAGGTTTTGTAGTTTACTGTTACTATCCTGTTGAAAGGTTCCAAGAGCCCAAATTTGATATCACATTGCCTCGGTTTGGGTCGTAGTGCTGAGAATGTCTTATTATCAACTTTGGTGTTGTCTGAGTAGTGTGTTGAGACATGGATATTCTGCCAATCTAGTAAGAATTGAACTCCATGTTTTTATGGCCTGCAATATAATGAATGTGTGTTGATGTCACAGTAAGCAAGCAATCAGAGGAAGAGGCCTCTCAGGATTTGCCTGTATGTGAAGATACCTTAAGTGGCCCCCCTGGAAATCAAGTGTTTCTAGGAATTGCTTATTCATTTGATGTGAGATTAGACTTTATAATAGAGAGATCATATGATCCTTCCCAGACTGTTGGGAGTTCCAGCGAAGTATATGTTATGCCTGCTTGAGAGATCTTTGTACTGCGTAATTTTTTTCTTGAGGTGTGAGAGCTCACTATCACAATCCAATGGTGTGTTAAGTCAATCTCAATTAATCTCTTAGATGTACTATTCAAGTGTCTATGCAATGAACATTGCTCGTATGCATGCCCTTGACCTCAGAGAACAGCTCTATCAATTACTAGCCGCAGGATGGCGATCCCCAAACAGGGATCTACCCACTAGACACCGGGGGATGGGGGGAGCAGGTGCTTAGGCAAGACCTTTGCTCACCCTATGGCAAATGAACACATGGAGTCTTTCTGTCACCCCAGGGGGGTGCAGAAAGCATCCTAGACACCAGGGATTAGTTTTTTTATAGAACAGGGGTGGGGGCTGCCCAGAATGGGCATGCCAATGCCTCCACCCTCCCCCCTAAAAAATGCCAAAGCCTTTTGGCTGCCCCAGGAGGCAAATGGGGGCATTAGCCCCTGATCTGTCCCCCTGGGGGTGGGGGGCAGAAAGCCCACTATGCACCAGGGATTAGGCTATTTTTTTATACATAGGGGCGAGGGCTGGCCAGAATGGGCATGTCCCTGCCCCCACCCTAAAAAAATTGCCACATTCTTTCTGCCAGCCCAGGAGGCAGATGGGGGCAACAACCCCTTAACTGCCCCCTGGGGAGGGCATAATGCCCACTAGAAACAAGGGATTCTTTTTTCGAAGTTCAAGGGTGGTGTCTGCCCAGAATGGGCATGCCAAAGCCCCCATCCCCCCAAAAATGCCACAGTGTTTCTGCCCCCCAGGAGGCACCAAGGCACCAAGGATTATGCTGGCTTTTTTATATGTAGGGGTGGGGGGTGCCCAGAATAGGCATACCAATGTCCCCCCCCCCTCAAAAAATAACCACAGTCTTTAGCCCTCGATCTGCTGCCCCCCTAGGGCAGCAGAAAACCCATTAGGCAGTGACCTTTTTTCAGCCACATCCCTAGCTGTGGATTTCGGGCCATAGCGCAGCCGGCACCTAGGGAAACCTAGCAAACTTGTACATTTTTGTAAACTAGACACCAAGGGGAATCAAGGATGGGATGACTTGTGTGCCTCTCACCATGTTCTGTTACCCAGAATCCGATTCAAACCTCAAACTTAAAAAAACAAACATTTTCCTCACATTTCTGTGATAGAAAGTACTGGAATCTGTGGTGATCAGCAAACTCCCAGAACACCCAGCATTTCCCCAAATTTATTTTACCTCATTTGTGTGGGTAGGCCTAGAGCCAGTGACAGAAAACGTACCAAAATACAACATGGACACATCAAATTTTTCCACTGAAACCTGACCCTTTTTTGCAAAGTGCCTAGCTGTAGATTTTGGATCTTATGTCTGCCGGCACCTAAGGAAACCTAGCAAACATATACATTTTTTAAGACTAGACACCCAGGGGAATCCAGGATGTGGTGACTTGTGTAGTTCTCACCAGGTTCTGCTACCCCAAATCCATTGAAAATGTCAAACTGCAAAAAACAAACACATTTTCCTCACATTTCTGTGATGGAAAGTTCCAGAATCTGCATGGATCCACAAACATCCACCCACCCAGCATTCCCCAATGTCTCCCAGTAAAAATAATACCTCACTTGTTTGGAAAGACCTAGTACCTGCGACAGGAAATGGCCCAAAACTTAACATGGACACATCAAACTTTTCCAGTGAACACTGACCTGTTTTCGCAATGTGCCTAGCTGTCGATTTCGGACCCTGGCTCTGTCGGCACCTAGGGAAACCTAGCAAACCTAATACTTTTTGAAAACTATACATCCAAAGAATTCCAGGATAGGGTGACTTGTGTGGCTATCACCAGGTTCTGTTATAGAGAATCCCTTGCAAATCTCAAACCTTGTAAAACAAAAAAACATATTTTCCTCACATTTTTGTGATGGAAAGTTCTGGAATCTAAGGGGAGCAACAAACTTCCATTAACCCAGCATTCTCCCAAGTCTTGCCATACAAATGGTACCTAACTTTTACAGTTAGAACTAGTGCCCAAAATTATCAATTAAAAAAGACATTGTTGAGTTACCTGCGTTTTTTTATCTCAGTCTCAGCAGCCATCTAGCGAAACCTACCAATCCCAGACATTTCTGAAAACTAGACACAAAGTTGTGGGATCACTGGGCTGACACAAATTTCATACCACCCAGCATTCCCCCAGATCTCCCGATAAAAATGGTACCTCACTTGTGTGGGTGGGCCAAGCACCTGCGACAGGCAAGGGCCTAAACCATATTGTGGAGACATCAAAATGATCTATCACAAAACTACCTGGTTTTGCAAGGGGGAACATTTGTTTTTGTCCCGGGCTCGGCGGCCATCTAGGGAAACATACAAAACCCATACATTTCTGAAACCTAGACACCAGGGGGAGTCCAGAGATGTGTGGCTTGCGTGGATCCTTCAACGTTTTCCTACCCAGAATCCCCTGCAAACCTCAAATTTTGCTAATGAAAATCACATTTCCCTTACATTTCTCTGTGAGATCACCGTGCCGGCAAAAAAAGTCCTACAACTCACCGTTCACCTTGGTCTCCCGATAAAAATGATACCTCACTTGTGTGGGTGTCCAATGAGGAATCGCCTAAAAATGTATTTAAAAAAAGAAAATAGCGTTCAGAGTTCTCTGTGCTCTCCTCTCAATCCCTATGTTTTTGGCCCTTCCCAGTCACCAGCCCTTGACCCACCAATAGTTATTAAAATTACTAAAATATTTACTATCATTCCTAAACTTTATATGTTAAAACAATTAATTAAATCCTGATCCAAAAAACACATCTTGCATTAAATAAAATTAAAAATATAATTTTGCTATAAGCTTATAATTTAAAAAAAAAATACATTTGAAATATTTTTATAATTTAAAATATAGCTTCCAAAAATTATAAAATTGTAAACGTTAAATAAAAATATTTTTTAGTTATTTTACTTTATTAGAATATTGTGTTTACTATTCTACTCTTGAATCATATTAATAATGTAATTCTTAAATATTTTTAACAAATTATGAAATGTAATACCATTCATTTATATTTTATTTCATATATTTTATTTCAAATGATTTAATTTGAAAATATTTGTATTATAAACATTTCCCAGAAAGTTAACAAATTGAATATATGTATTTTAAATAATATTAAATTACAACTAATTAAAAACATTAATAATTGTTCCAACTAAACTTAACAACTGTAAAATATTAATATGCATATTATTAAATGTATTACCATAAAATGTACTTTAAAATATACTCTTATTAAATATCTCCCCACCCTGTTCCCCTAAAATTCAATATCCTGCTACTAAAATAAAATTATTAAATCCTTTTTTATCCATTAATACAACTACAAATAAAAAATGTAACAATTTCATACCTAATGAATTATCTCACCAAATAACACACAAAAAATAATATTAACCATGTACAATTAAACACCTTACAATAATTTATATACTAATTAACACTTTCAAATGATATAACAACTGATATTTACTCAATTGATATTTTTTACAACATTATTGAGAACAAGACTAAGGGGCATGTGTACGAAAGTATTTTGCATTCGCAAATGTCGCAAATGGCCAAATATGGGCATATGCGAATGTAAAATGGCTTTACCAAATGTATGAAAAGCATTCTCAAGTCATACCTTGGTAGTCACTAAAATAGCAATTCCTTATTTTGCGATTACCTAACTGCCAATCGCTATTGATGATTCGCAACTGGGCATTAGCTAAGTACATGTGCAAACCTTTTGCAATTTGCGAATTCTTTCAAATGTGAAATTTTGCGCAAGCAAATTACCAGCAAATCAAATCAGGCTGTAACCCTGTGCAAGTTATTTATACAGGCCTAGAGGGCCACAGGATATTTCACAACAGCAGCCTTCTACATCATAGCGAGGAGAATAAGGATTTAAGCAGCAGGAGGAGGAGGAGACAAGAGCTCATTTTTAGAACGTGCGTCTCCTTGGGGTGAATTTGGAGAAGGATACCTGCTAGGTAAATGCATGAGTCACAGTCCTGCAAACTCAATGAATATGGAGAAACAAAAAAGTTAGTAATCTATTGTCTTTCCCCTGTAGGTGACTGCGCGTATGCTGTGTGCTCATTCATTCTCACCCTATACCTAAATCCAACGACATAAAAATGCGAGCAGCAATACCATTTTGTGCACAAGACTACATGTAACGTGATAAAGAGGACCTTTAGGATTACTGATGAGTAGATTCTGCTGCCTACATAAGAGCGAAGGTGCACTGCAGTACAGGCCTGAGATATGCTGTAAAATTGTGGCCGCTTGTGCCAAGTTACACAACATTGCGACTTCCAAACGCAAACCAATAGACATATCTGATCCAGACACAGATGATAAAAATAGGCCATGTAGGGCAACCTGAAGATGGATCAAGGGTAGCAGAGGGACGACAACGTTGTGCGGAAATCACACACAATAATTTTTAGAGTGAGTAATGATGAGACAATGCACTTCATGACTTATTTGCTACTGTGTTTCATTCACCTTAATCTCAGGTAAATTGTATGTACACAGCTGTCATCATGTTACATGTGTGTAAATTTGTATGACAGCATAGGATTTCATATAAACATGCACAAAATTCTGCACTGAGCATCACATGCAACAGGTTACCTCACCAATTGCATGCCTTGGTCACATCACTATCTACTTTTTACGGGCACGGACTGCACTGGAACGGTCAGTGCATACACCGGCCTCCCTTGATGAGGCCTCAGATGACTTACCTTGCCTCGCTCTCCGCTGTCTGGTCTCAGTCACCAGGGCACTGATACTGCTGAGGCTGGCGGCCTCCTGACTGTCCCCAGTACATTTGTCCCAGCTATAGTAGCTGTCTGTAACTGTTCTACAGCAGTGCCAACCTGCACCAATCCCCTGGCTACATCAGAACTGCAGTGGGCCATTTCTAGGCCTGGGCGGTTTTCTGCACTCCGCAGAGCTCACAGAGTGCAGAAAACTCTGCTTTGCGATGTGCAGCAGATTTTTTTCCCCGCTCGTGATCGCGAACAGTAAGTTCGCGATCGCAAGCGGTAAGTTTGCGAGCGTGAGCTGGCGCTCGGGTAGGATTTCTACCAGCACAAACTGCAGTTCGCACTGCACTCCGCCACTCGCGGAACTTCGCAGAGTTTTTTGTAACTTCGCAAAGTTCCGCGTAGCAAAACTCCACACACTACGGCCAGGCCTAGCCATTTCCACCTGCATGGCTACAGTGCATCTGGGCAGGACAGATGTGGCATTGCTCAGACGGTTGAATGCCTTGGTGCAACCATCCAAATGGCCTAATAGGTGGTGACCTTGTCTGCATTTGGGGGATATCTCCATCTGCATGGTGCTATGGAGGTCCGTAATGGCTTCTTTCATGTCCCGGAGGCTTACAGCATTTGCCCTATGGCCATACACCACTGTGCCGGTCAACTCCCTGATGCCGTCCTTAATATCCACCATGTTGTTCTTCAGACACACCAGCTGGGTTTGCATTCACTACATGTTTTTTAATTACAGGCGCTGCACCTTCACCATGGTGCCCTCCAGCCCAGCAAAGACAGAGGAGCCCTCTCCTTCTTAAGCAGCACCATGTTCTCTTGCTCTGCATCTCCTGGTATAGGTGTTGTGATGCTGCAAGTAGGACTGGTCACTGTGGGTCTGTGCCTGCTCATCTGGCCTCGTCCTTGACTGCAGGTCTTCCTGGTTGTCTTCGCCTTCTACCTCAAACTCCTGTAGAGGGGACACTGTGTACCTGCTTCTTGGTGCAGGTGTTGTTGGTATTGTAGTGACAGTCTTTTCTTCCCCTGCCTGTTCCTGGGTCTCCTCTGGCTCATGTGTTGCTTTGTCCTCACCCTGTGGCGCTGGGGTGTCTATGAATGTAAGAGAACTACATTAGTATGATGTGTGCACAGCTTTGTGACATATTGAGCTTCAATGAGAATGGATTTGATTTGCCAAAATACGGTGTGTTCATTAATCACTTGCATGTGGTTCTCAACAGTGCCTATGCTGCTAATATATATATATTTTTTAAATCTTCTGTGCCTGAGAACATTTCCCATGGCGCATTACTGGGTGGTAGCCAGGAAGTGAACTTGAGTGGTATTTTACAAAAATGTTTTACACCCTATTGAGAGTGCATTTTTTGAGTTATGGGGCAAGAGTAGTTTAGCATGCATCCTACCTTGGCTGGTGGTGGGGGCTGCTGAGGTGTCAATGTCAGTAACACCAATGATGGACTCAGGCTGTAGGGTTGACTCCACCAAGTGGCGTAGATGCAGCATGAGCAGATGGTCCTCCGCCGGTCTTCTTGGTGTCTGCACGCCTGCTTGCCACCTTCTCCTTTAACCTTGACCACAAATCATACCAGCGCTTGTGTAAATCTGCAATGGAGCACTGTGTGACCCCTACTGCATTGATTTTTGCTTGGCTGTCCAGCCACCTTTTCCTTTTCTCTGACTCTGGTACATAGATAGATTTTTTACCAAATAATTGATCATGGGTCTTGACCACTTCCTCAATTAGCACCTCCAATTCTTTTTCCCTGAATTATTTTTCGTTCACGTCCTACAACCTCCTTTGCCTTCTCCTGTGATGCCATTCTAGGTATTTGTGCCTGCCTCTGCACTATGGAAGTTCTCATGAGTGGTGATCTCCTGCACTAAGCCTCCTACACAGCCTCAGGCCCTCAGGAGCAGTGTGGGAAACCTCACTTCCTGGTTGTGAGGTCATCATGCTGCTTCAAGGGCGACACTCGCAATTAGCGTTTTCATAATTACGAACCTCGCTAATTGCAAACATTACAAATTGGCAATCACTATTTGTGAATGTGAATTTTTGGTAATCATTGTTTTTTGGTTTATTTTTTAATACATCTTATTTACCTATTTGTGATTTGGAAAACTTTTATTTATTAACTTTTAAACATCATACATTTGTTAAAGGAATGTTTATAATTAAATAGATATAAATAGATTTGTAGATTTGGATAATGTGTTTTAAGAAAGAAATTACAATTATAGCACATCAATTGTGTGTGTGTATGGAGTATTTATTTTGTGTATAAAATGTTTAACTCTCATTAATTTCACTAATTTTTTTTAGATTGAAGTGTATATAGTAAATTTCACATCTTTAGCGTCTATCACCTTCTTCAAATAGCCTTAGATTGTAATGGGAATAGTAAGGGCCTGATTTAGATATTGGCTGATGGGTTACTCTGTGTCAATGGTGACGGAAGTCCCGTCCGCCAAAATATAAAACCCATTATGTACTATGAGATTTATATTTCGGCGGACTGGATATCCGTCACTGCTGTGATGGAGTAACTCATCTATCAAGATGTAAATCAGGCCCTAAGTGTCACCTCTTTAGTCTTCAACACCTTTCCCCAATATGGTTAGACTGGAGTGGTAATACTAAATGTCACCCCTTTAGTACCTAACACCTTCCATCACTATGGTTAAATTGGAGGGAGGAATAGTAAATGTCACCCCTTTAGTGTTCAAAGTCATCCTCAAATTGGTTTAGATTAGAATGTTAATAGTAAATGTCACCCCTTTAGTGTCCAACACTTCCACCCAATATGGTTAGATTGGAGGTGGAATTGTAAATTTTACCCATTTCATGTCCAATACCCTTCCCCAATATGGTTAGATTGGAGTGGGAATAGTTTATGTCACAAAGTTAGTGTATAACACCTTCCGCAAATTGGTTTAGATTGGAGTGGGAATTGTAAATGTCGTCCCTTTAATGTCCAATACCTTCCCCCAATGTAATTAGATTGCAGTGGGTGTAGTAAATACCATCCCTTTAGTGTCAAACACCTTCACCAAATTATTTTTTATTGGAGTGGAAATAGTAAATGACACCATTTTAGTGTCTAACACTATAAAAAAAATATGTTGGAGTGTAATTATTTCATATTGTTAGTCTGAAATCCTTTATTTTAGTTGCTTTTTTATACAGTAGAAATACATTGTGTTATTTTATTAGTAATGTTGTCAACCCATATTAATCAAGGATAACCCTAACCTGCTCTATGTCATACATTTTCTGCTTCGTCACCTGTTTCTTATCATTCCCTTGAAAGAGGGTGGCAGAAGGTATTTGTGAAAGCCTTCTTAAAAGGATTTCCTTTGATATTCTTTCTTTGCAACATGATTAGGCCTGGGCTAAATTTCCGTTCCGCTCGTGGAAATTGCGATAATTTGACATTTTCGCGTTCCGCGGAGAGCGCGAAAATGTCAAAATTTCCGCATTCCGCAGCTTAGCGATAATTTGTTTCTTGCTCGCGCTGTAAAATAATACATTCTCGCGCGCGCGCGATCGCCTTACCTGAATCCCTGCATTCGCCGACAAGTTTTCCCGATCCGGTTGCGTTCTCCACGAGATGTTGGATTGTTGGTAGCCACTTGCGCTGTCTCGCGACAGTTCGCGCCCGCAGTAACGTCATGCGTCGCGCGATCACGTCTTTCTTCTCGTGATCATGCACCGCGACAAGAGTGAAAACAAGATGGCCGCGCCCGCGAGCAACCGCATGGGTAAGTTGGCGAGCCGCGACCACGCAGAAAATACCGTGAACGGGCGGGAAAAAAACTTCCGCATCTTCGCGATATTTCCGCGTGTTTGCGGAGATTTGTGACATTTTCCCGATAATTTGCGAAAGTCGCTTTCGCAAATTACGCCCACCCCTAAATATAATTCCTAAGAAAGAAATTCAGGCTTGGCTTTATGTACCTAAATTATCAAATGTGCCTCTTGTACATACATACGTCCCTGCTGAGCATATATTTGGGCTCACATATCTAAAACAAGCCCCTTGATCAAGGGCTGTTGTCTTTCTGATAGCCTGCTTGGGGAAAGGGGCAGTGACTTAGAAGACCATTATTTCTCTAGCAGTGTATTAATTATGCTGTAGTTCATGCCTAATCTTGTGCTCTTCCATTTATCCATCTCAGCTACCTTGTGAAATTGCCTTGAAAAACCAATTTGGAATAGGGCAAAATGTAAAAGCTTTTCTCAAGATGATTCCTTTGATATTTATACTGCAGGTTCAAATTTTCAAATGAAATGGATGTTTTAAAAATTCATGAGAATTACATTTCAGGGGGTCTCGAGCTACAAAAGTACTTTCACTGACACCAGCACAATAAACAATTGTTTGCTGACAGATACTACAGGAACATGACTATACAGATGATGTTTTCTTATTGTTCATATAAGTGAACCTTTATATTTCCAAAGACTCAGTTTCCTTCAGCCTGATTTAAAAATGCCTTTGATATTGCTCCTTCTTGAATCTAGGAAGGATCTCTTTTATTGCTTTAGGTATCACTCAATATCATTCATTAACATTGGAGTGAAAATGATGGTTGCTGTTGGCCAACAGTCTAAGAAAAAATATACAAAGTCCTGTACCTAATTCACAAGTGTGCTTCATGCTAATCCACTCCTCAGTATTTCTTTTATGTACCTCCTCACATCTTTTGTGGCAAGAGAGGCTATATTCTAAGGAAATTGTATATATTAGATTCTGCACTAATAATTTATGCAAAAAGAACAATTGATGGACAGAATGCTGAACAATGTCATACATTCACCCAAGTAGACAGATCTGGGCTTAAATCCATCATTTATTTTGCTCCCTACGTCATTTCAGTTTAGACCCAGCCATATGCAAATCAGCCCAAATTGCCAAGCCAAATCCACCCTGAACACAAAACAAGCATCCTAGGACCGGTTTTGGGGTTTCATCCTTCTTCAGCCAGGCTAGCTTTACTCCATTGGCATGGAGAGCACAGGTCCCATGTCTGGGCATACCCATCCTACTTGGGATGACAAAAGCAAAAAGAACAATTGATGGACAGAATCCTGAACAATTTCATACATTCTCCCCAGTACAGAGATCTGGGCCTAAATCCATCTTTTTATTGCTTCCCAAGGCGTTCAAGTTTAGAACTAGACATATGCAACTCAGTTTTGACCCTGTTCCCCATGGGAAGAGTCCAGCCTGAACTGCCAAGTCTGCTCTTCCCTGGACTGGAAACAAGCATCCTAGGACCGGTTTCGGGGTTTCACCTCTTATCAGCCAGGCTAGCTTGACTCCAGTGGCATGAGAGCATGGGATCCACATCTGGGCATACCCGTCTCACTAGAGGTGACAAGTGCAAAAAGAACAATTGATGGACAGAATGCTGAACAATGTCATACATGCACCCCAGTACAGAGACCTGGGCCTAAATCCATTGTTTTCTTGCATTCCCATGCCATTCCAGACCCAGCCATATGCAAATCAGTCTTGACCCAGTCCAGTTCGAACTGCCCAGCCAGGTCTTCCCTGGACGGGAAACAAGCATCCTAGAACCAGTTTCGGGGTTTTACCCCTCATCAGCCAAGCTAGCTTTACTCCATTGGCATGGAGAGCACAGGACCCAAGTCTGGACATACCTGTCCCACTCGGGTGACAATTGCAAAAAGAACAAAACGCTGAACTAAGTGATACATTTACCCCAGTACAGAGATCTGGGCCTGAATCCATTGTTTTTTTGCTCCCCATGCCATTCCAGTTTAGACTCAGCATTATGAAAATCAGTTTTGACTCTGTTCTCCATGGGAACAGTCCGGCCCAAACTGCCAAGCCAGTTCCTCCCTGGAAAGGAATCAAGCATTCTAGGACCAGTTTTGGGGTTTTACATTGTAATGAGCCCCTTGATGTGTGTCTTATCAAATCATGTGCTGCTTTGAGCATTTGGATTGAGTTACTCACAACACTGGTGATAGTTGCAACTAGTACAGTACATGCCTTATGATTTATTTTATGTGACAACATGAGGTGGGAACAAAAGTACTGTCTGTTTTGTACAATGCCCTAATTCATGAATTGCTATCAAAACAGTCACATGGAAAAATCATGGCCTTTGCAACCATTATAGGCCCATCACTACATAAAGGAAAACTAGAAAGCCCTTTTATTAACACCACAAAGGCCTCAGACATACAAGGGTAAAATCTGGCCATTACAGGACACTGCAGCATTGGTATTGGTCTCAAAATAAACTATGTGTAATAGTCTCTTGTTGGAGATGTAAGGGTATTTGGACATAAAACTGAGTCATAAATATCAAGTGACACAAATATCTAGTTTTAAGTATTGTGTCACACAAATATCGTGATGCAGAAATATCAGTGACAAGAATATACATTTTTTAAGGTAAGTAATATCATTTTCAAGAATATTGTTGTTGCTAATATCATTTTCAATAATATAGTTGTAAAAAAGTTAATTTTTTAATTATCTTAATGGGCCTGATTATGACTTTGGTGGTCAGTGGAATGCTAAACTCACTATGATGTGGTGGCAGTAGCAGCTCCTGGAGGGAGTGCTGCGGGGTGGGGCGGGAAAGGGGCACGGTGAGAGGTTCTAAACTCTGGTGTATGGCTGACCAGAGTTAAGTACATACATAAATAAATTAAACAAATTACATTGCGCAAGCTGCAATGCAAATGGCATTGCAGCGCGCGCAATGTAATTCGTTTTATTTATTTATTTATGTCCTTAACTCTGGTCAGCCGTATGTCAGAGTTTACTACCCCCTACCCTGCCCCTCCCCCGCCCCGCCCCACTGCCCCGCAGCACTCCCTCCAGGAGCCGCTACTGTGTGGTGGTCCGACCACCCCCTCACCTGTAGTCCGACCACCATATTACATCTTTAGAGGTCCGACCACCATTGGTCTGCTGCAACTGCCAGGGAACAGTGTTGCATTATGGTGGTGCGGCGGTCAAGGGTTCACAATATGCTGGTGGTGCTGCTGAGTCACCGCTATGCATGATACCAGTTTCCTGACCACCAGCATTTTAATGGAGATTCTTACATCATTAAAGTACTGGGGGTAAGGAAACTTAGGGGGCCCTACAGGGTCCCCGCTTGTCACATGCATGTTGGTGCATTCAGTGGTCCCATGTTGTGCTCCCCTGTGTGCATGTAGCCCCAGTTCCAGCAAGGCATTGACTTCACAGTCCATGCCGTGCTGGAACGTGTTGTGGCGGTCTTGCGGCAGTGCAGCATTAAGGCTATCATTTGAGCCTTTTACCTATGCCGCTGCGGGACCCCCATGCCACCTGCCCATCAGACCATGATTTCACTCATAATTTGGCAGTCAGGCAGCGAACTAATTTGGTAGAGTGGGAGGGGGCAGTGGCTTTACCGCCCGCACCCACACCACCAAACTCAGATTTGGGCACTATGTTAGTAAATCTTGTTAATGCATTTAAATATCATTTGTAATGTTGTTATTTTTGATTTTAGTTTAATTATAAATAGTAATGTATAGTGTTGTGGTGGCTTGTGAAGTTTGCAGGGGTACAGGGTTGCAAGATAATTAAGTATAATTTAATAATAATTAATTTTTAATTAATATAAATTATTTATTTGATAATTAATCATGTGAATTGTGTACTTATTCTTTTTTAGGCTATATTTTAGGTATAGGTTGCTGGGTTTGTAGGGGATCAGGGTGGGCAGGTAATTAAGTAATCATTTATTAATAATTAATTAGTAATGTCTTATTAATTATTTGATTGATCATAATTTATGCAAATTGTATAATTATTATTTTATTAAGTTATATTTTAGGAGTGGGTTGTAGGAGCTGTAGGGCCAAAAATGGGAAGTTAAGTAATAATTGATTAATAATTATACAGTATTTATTCATCATTTAATTGCTAATTTTGTAAATTGGGCAATTATGATATTTTAAGTTATATTTTAGGCATGGGCTGTTGGGTTCGTAGGGGAGTTGATTAACTAAATATTATGGGGTTGATTCCGATCCTGGATTTTTTTTCCCCGTACGACTCGTATCCGTATTTTCTTCCGTACGAATCGTACAAGTCACGTCCAACCCGTGAAGTACGATCCATACGGGAAAAAGTACATACGGATCGGGCCGATCCATACGAATCGTAGCGGGAAAATTAGTACGAGACGGACCCGGACACTTCTCTGTACAAATCGTAAAAATGAAGTCCGACCGTACTAGTACGATCCGGACCGGCGTTACAATTTACGATTCGTACGGAAAACGTCCCGTACACGGGGAATGACTTCGCCAGCTATGAAGCAAAGTTTGTATGCACCGTACCCCCAGCGCGAATGTATGGTGCGTACCCCAGCGTGTAGGTATGCACTGTACCCCCAGCGCGTATGTACACACCGTACCCCCAGTGCGAATGTACGGTGCGTACCCCCAGTACGTAGGTACGCACTGTACCCCCAGCGTGTATGTACGCACCGTACCCCCCTGTGCGAATGTATGCTGCGTACCCCCAGCGCGTAGGTATGCACCATACCCCCAGTGCGTAGGTACGCGCCGTACTCCCAGCGTGTAGGTACGCACCGTACCCCCAGTGAGAATGTACGGTGCGTACCACCATTGCGAATGTACGGTGCGTACCCCCAACATCGCGTATGTACGGTGGATGTTGCGGGTACGTGATGTTGCGTGTACACACCGTACATACGCGATGGCGGTCTACGCACAAGCACCGTACAGAAGCAATGAGGTGTACGCACCGTACATAGCAATGTCCGTGTACGCTCCGTACATACACAACACATGGGGGTGTGTGGCTGTACGACTCATACCCCTGTACCGTACTGAACCACGGACACTGTAAAACAGCACATGGAGGGCCTATTCGACTCGCACAACACCACAAAACACGTCTACACTGCACAAAAAATGAAAAGAACTGACCTGGACAGATCCAAACAGGCAAACAGAGGGGCAACCTCACAACCACCCCTTATAACACACCCACCAAAAATTCAAACTGAGCCCCACCCACAAATGGACCAATAAAAAGGGACCACACACACAAACCATGAGCCTTTGCAACAGACTCACCACTGCTACAGAGCACACACAAACCACTGCACCCATCCACCTAAACATATACACCTACACACGCACCCCTTCACACATACCCCCTCCACACATTCAAACACACACCGTCACATTCAGACTCACACACCCACAACCATCCACACCCTCACCCCACACCATGCCCACCGACAAGAATCCAAAGTTCACAAGGGAGGAGCTGGACATCCTTGTCAATGAAGTCATCAGAGTCGAGCCACAGCTGTTTGGAACATTGGTCAGACAGACCAGCATAGCTGAAAAATCACGCCTGTGGCAGAGGATCGTCGAGAGGGTGAATGCTGTTGCACCCATCAGAAGGACCAGGAATGAATGTTAAGCCAGGTGGTACGATCTGCGGAGGGCGGTCAATAGAAAAATGAATGAAGAGCACGCCCAGACCAACATCACTGGAGGTGGCATGCCCCACAGACCAGTACATCGTGGAGAAGTGTGGCTCAATGGTTAGAGCAGCAGACTCTGATGCAGAGGTCTGGCCCCTGATGCAGAGGTCTGGCCCGGGACCAGGGTTCAATTCCCGCCTCGGCAGCTCTTGGATTCAATTTCCCCGGACCTGATAATTCTCGCCTCGGTGCCTATTCTAATCATGGGTCCCACTGTGCAACTCTGGGCAATAGCTTGCTTCATCTCCACAACGGCCCCCACAGTGCTAGGATGCCTGGCTTCACCTTGGGGGGGTGCCCAGGAGTGGACATCTCACAGGAAAACCAGGATGGGTTCCACAGCGGTATGAATACAGCGCTACGAGACCCCTGGGTAGAAGTGCGCTATATAAGTACAAATACATTTACATTTACATTACATTACCATCCCTGGGAGGAGAAGGTGATGGCCATGCTTCCGCCGGTGGGAGTACATGGACTCCAAGGACCTCCAGAGCCTGGTGAGTACACAAACCACTTACGTAACATGGGGATAATGGCATCCACACCCCAACTACACCTAATGCACGCAACTACCCCCAAGCCCTCACCCACCTAACCCACAGTCACAAACAACATGAATGCCAATAACATGTGTATGCCCCATTGAGAAAGCAAGGCCATGCCATGTCCCATGCTACACGAAGCACCAACCCAAGAATGGATATCCCGTATGCTGGGAGGGTGGGTGCACCAAAGCGCATGTTTGAATTCCAAATCAGACACAATTGCCCTCATCCCATATGGCCCAGCTACATACTCATGCACCATGCGCAATGCCCAGGGATTGGGAAAGTACTGACAAGATAGCTCACACTTGGCCCTGGTGTAGGCAGCACAAGGCCCTCCTGTGACCAGTGCAAACACAAACACCAACACAACAAGGCCAGATATCTAGGATAGGAACTCACACTCACTGTCATGGTAGCATGCTCCATGGGGGGACAGGTACATCACCTGGGAGCCCCAGTGCCAAATCACACTACACCCACCAGCAGGCCCTGTCACACACACCCCTTACACAAGCACACACCACCAGGACAGACAATGGATTTTCCCACTGCCACAATGGACATGTAACACAACAACACCAATACATAGCCGAAGAAGCATCCAAGCCACAAATGGACATGTCAAAAACTCAGGCGAACATATCAATCTGTCCCCCGCAACATACCCATACACAAGTGAACATTGAGGAGAATGCTAGGCACATACAACTACCTGGAGGAACTGTGCCAACATGAATGTGTATGAAACATGCATGTTGCATTAAACAGCTTTAACATTGTCTCTCTCTCACACACAGGGCAACATGATGAACATCCCCCCAACAATGGGGGGGAAGAATTACAGTCACAGGCTCGGGAGGAACCGGATCCCACCAGCAGCGACACCTCTCAACACCCCGCGGATGACCCCGACCGACCTGGACCCTCTGGTGTCCAAGCCCCTGCAGCACCTGGTTCAGGAACATCTGTGCCAACCACCACCCCCATTCCTGCCACATCACAGGAGACACCCAGGAGCCCTGCCTGCAGTGAACAGAGCAAGTCTGACCAGGAGGGACAAGGTGCGGCGGGCACCCAGGAGGAGGCAGACAACACCGCCACTGCCATCCCTCAGGGGTCCCATCAACCCGATGTGCCCAAAACGGCAGGCCCAGCTCGTGTGGGCAGGGGTGGCAGGAGTGGAGGCAGGCGGAGGCGAGAACCTGACCAGCCAGCTGAAGGGACCGGTATGTCACACATCCGCAACATCATGGAGGCATACCGGCGTGACACCAGGGAGATCAGCCAGGTAGTGGGTACCCTCACAGAGATCAAAAACCAGCAGGCCGAGCAACACGCCAGTCAACAACAACACCAAAGACGGATGGAGGCAAGACTGGCTGAGCTCCTGGCAGTGCAAAGGGACATAAGCCATTCACTGCCTCAGATCGCCGACAACATGGGCAACCCTCCCTGTGACACCAGGCGCCGACCAGCACCAGCCACAGGGAGGGAGGAGGAGAATTCGTCCGACGGAGCGTCCCAAACATCGTCAAGGCCTGCATCTGAGGGTCCCCGGAGGAAGGTTGGTCGTCCACGGAAAAGACCGTGAGAGGCAGCGGGCCATCCACATCTCCCAGGTCACCTGGCCAGGCACCTGGCCTTCATGTGCGACAGCATCACCCCATTGACTGACATCATCTGCCACATGGACTTGCTGGTCAAAGTCTGACCAATGATGCCAAACACTGTGGGCTGTACTCTGATGACTTCAAATGCCAAGGATCCCATCTCCCCCTGTGAACTTTGGATTCTATGGTCCCTGCATCTCCCCATTTTCTGTGTACAAATCATGCCCCAGAGCTCGAAATTAAAAATGTAATAATTGAAATTTCATGTTGCAGTCATTTAGCATGAGTCCACAACCTACGTGTAGGGATATGTTAAAGTATGCATGAGTGTGGAACTAACTCCAGCCATCCATACACTTGGATCTGAGTGCGGTGGAGGACACACATGGCTCACAATGTATCACAAAATGCAGACATGGAGCCTAACACTCACCCGTGATGGCCTCAAGCTGCTGAGGGGGGGCTTGCTATATTGCTCTGACAGACCAATTTGGTAGAGTTACATGAAGGTGTAGAGGTCATGGGTCATGTTGATGTGCCCGGGGAGGGAGTACCAGGTCTGTTTTGCGAGGTGGGAGAACTATCTCCTGCATGCAGAGGTTATGTGGATGTGATGAATGGTGGCCAGGGCAAGGTGGGCTGCATGGAGTAGGGCCAACGGGGTGTTGGATGACACATGTCCAAGGTCCGTTTGGGTATGGGGTTGTGGACTGCCTCCTGAGTGTGGTTTAGGAGTCTGAAGGTGATCCTGCAGCACACAGTGGGCCATTGTACCTCTGTCAGGTGGACGGTGATGTGGCTGGGGCGGGGGATGTTGCAGATGAGGTGTGCGGATGCACCCTGGATGTGGATAAGTTCTCCTGCATGTTTGCTGTTGTCCTCTGTAGAGGCCGGTGCTGTATTTGAGCCGGCTGGTGTCCTGGACCAGGGGGACGGTCTGTCTTGCCTTGGAGTGGATCTACCTGGGGGCCATCAGCAGCATTTGGAGGGTGTTGCAGCATGAGGTACAGATGTTGGTGAGTTGCATGTTAATTGTGAGCGATGGGTCCATGATGAACACCAGCTTGCCTGCGTGGCCACTGGGTGCTGGTGCGGTGCACAGACCAGTGGGACGCAAGGAGTTGACCCAGCCGTAAGGGGACAATCCTCAGATGATGACCTCTGTCCCGTCCAAGTCCTGCCTCAGATGGCTGATGTTCAGCCATTCATCAACGGATCTCATGCCTTCTTGAAGTTTGTATCTGGCAATGGCTGGCTCTTTGGTGAGTTTGAGGAGCAGCTGGGTGTCAATGGCATACCAGATGATGATGAGGTTGTGTGTGCATGTGATGGTGGAGAGGGCGGTCAAGTAGACATTGAAGATCGTCACGCTGAGAGAAGAGCCTTGTGGCATGGGCCAGATGACCCCAGTGTACTACATGTTGCAGGGTGGAGGTAGACTCCCTGGGCCTTGCTGGTGAGCTACTGCCTGAGTGAATCCTGGGCCCTCCTTTGGATACCAGTGTTGGAGATGTGTGAGCTGACAGTGTGGTAGCACATGGTGTAGATTGGCGTTGAGAGGTCAAGGGTGGTGGTCTCACCATTGTTGAGCAGGGCAAAGTAGTCGTTGGTGTTGGCAATGATGACGGTTGCAGTGGTGTGATTACTGTGTAAAACGGTCTGGTGCCAGTTGGCTGGAGCTGGTTGCATGTAGGAAATTGGTCAGTTGCTAGTTGAGTGTCTTCCTGGTGACATTTGCTGGGTAGGGAAGTAGGCTGATGTACCAGGAGATCCTGCGGTACTGCCGTCCTTTGTTTAAGAAGGGCCTGGGGCTCTGCATGCCTCCTGCAGCCATGGAATGTGGCTAACTCAAAGGAGGCATTCATGACGCGGAGGACGTGGGCTTCAAGGATGGCGAATGATGTGGTTGAGATGTTGTGTGGGAAGGGGCCTGATGGAGAGCCAGAGTGGATGGTGCACCTGATCCCGGTTGTGTACTAGCTGCTGACAGGAGTCCTTGACCTTAGGGGGGTTTGTCCAGCGGATAATAGTGCTGTCTGCCTCTGTGTGCCAAGGCTGTTTTCCATGGCCATGAGCTTGCAGTGGTACAAAGTAGCAAGGGATGGGATCTGCCTTGCAAGGGTGGGGTGTCCTGGATGGAGATCTGCTGTCACTTCACTCACAATGCTGATGAGCTCCTTGATGTCGTGTGTTTGGGTGTCTCGGCACTATCTGAAGGATCTCTACTTGGCCTTGCTGATGATATGGTGATGGCTGTGTGTGGTGTTTTCCAGGGCTGTAAGGAAAATGATGTCTCTTTGTGTTGCGTTGCGGCTAGGTCTCTAGGAGTCCAGTAGGTCTGCCTTGTCCCAGGTGCCTTAACTGTTGTTGTGCTTCACAGGAAAGTCTGTCAATGTGCTCAAGATTGATGGGTCAGTTGCTGATCCAGTATGTGAGTTTGCAGGGTGTGGCGGTGGTGTTGTTTTGAGTGTCCCACACAGCTTGTCTGTGGCGGCTTACATCAGGCATCTTTGAGGGATAGGTAGCATAGTGAGTGGCACTGTGTTGCTTGTTGGAGACGTGGATTCAAATGTTGATGGACCAATGATGGATGGTGGTGTGTGTCCCCTCCAGCAAGAAGTTACTGGCCACCAGCCACATGTAGCCTGTGGCGGTGAGGGCCTGCGTGCAGATGTACGTGTTGATGGCTTAGCGGAATTGTGGATGTAGGCCTGCAGATCTGTAGATGAGTTTTACTCTGAGGGTTGCTAGGGAGTTGCTGCAAACCCGGACTTGTGACTCTGAGGGTATACTTGTCAATAATTACCAATTCAGCCCCCGGGAGTGGTGTTGGCATCCCTGCGGGTGATCGTGGATCCGTCTGAGATGGCAATGAAGACGTCATGTGCTGAGGATGCTTTTGTCCAGGTTACTGTCATGAAGGTGATGTGTGGGGCTGTAGTGTTGAGGAGGTAACAGAGTCCAATGGTGTGCTGGTGGATGGAGCGGGTGTGGAGTAGGAGGCACATAACCTGGTTGGAATGACAGGGTCTGGTAGGCTGGACAGCGCTGTGTAGGCAGTTGGAGTAGCACACTCAGCATGCAAAGGTGTCGTGTGTGTGCTTAGGGATTGCCTGATGGCCGGAGGATGATTGTCACGAGGACATTGCTTGGAGAGTGGCTGCAGCATGAGCCTGTTGTGTGATGTGGGTCATGCAAAGACTAGAGGGTCGTGCACTGTGCATGTTGCAGGCGCAGACGGTCCGGCCATTGGCACGGCGCTGGAGCTACAGTGGCACAGAAAAGCTGCTGGCTGCATTACAAATGGTGGAGGGGGAAGGGCTGAACATTTCTGAGGTGTGGGGGTTGCAGAATGAGGGCACTCGGAGTGGCGGGGCCTGGAAGGTGTTAGAAATCATGCAAAAATCAACACACAAAGACAAGGAGGTCTGCAAGGCACAGTGCAACAGGTGTATGTCAAGGAAGGAGTGTCAGCTCACTCATGGGTCACTCCCAGAAAGTGTATGATCAATCACCATAAATGACAGCCACAGTGTCAGGCAACAAAATGCGGAGATGCGCAAAGGAGACACACCATCAGCAGGTATTCACGGCCCGTTGTGGTCAGCAACCTGCACAAATACATACACAACCAGGCACGTCATGAACATTAGAGATCATTAGCCATGAAGCACTGCATGCATGTTGCCAAAGTACACATACACTCTTATGCTCAATCTTTGTCAATTCTGCCATAGATGATGCATGCAAACTGGTAAGAGATCTACAGTGACCGAGATGAGGCACTTTGGATTGTGCTGAACACCTTTATTCCACATATACACACAAAGGGATATGCCTCCATATTAACAGACTCACGGGTCAGTTGACAGAACATGTGGGACATACGCTGGACCCCCTCTTCACAACACGGATGATGTCAATCCCAATGAACTGGCACAGAAGGTAAGGGGATGAGCAAAACACATCCTGCTGCACACGGAGAGGCTGCAATTCCCAATAGAGCATGTTGTTGAGATGTCCCCCTGTTGGACTTGGCCCTTCTGGCAAGTTCACCCCTAGAACTTTTTGCATCTGTCCTAGCCTTTTCCCTATGGTGTATTAGTGGATTTAGGCCTCTAGGCGCTTTCACACTGTGTCCCAGTGGAAAGCCCGTGCACTCTGTGTAGGATTTAGTGAGACTGACCTGCCCTCCCTTAGGAATGCATGGGGGAATGTAGGTGTCCCTGGTAGTTCCTGATGCGTGGGGAGTGCAGGTGCGAGTTTGGTATGTGCGGACTCGTGTGATTAAATGCTGCGTGATGATGAGTGTGGTGTCCATGTAGCTAGTGTGGAAGTGCCACTTCTAGACGCTGGCATAAATGTGCAGTGACTGCCTGGCGCGTGATTGGCTGCCTGAGGGCAGGTGGGGCTCATCTTAAGTGAAGAGACCCTGCTCTACAGTGGAAGGGGGTGCAGAGGGAGGGAGTCCTCGCCTCTGACCCCTTGGATCCCAGGTGGTAGACCAGTTGGTGGAGAGAGGTCCTGAACTGGTGGGAGAGTTGTGTTCTGGTGGGTGCTTCCCTGGGAGGGTGCGTAACCCCAGAAGTAGAGGTAGGGTGGGGCATTCTTGCCCATGACCTCTGGTCAGCCTGAGGGTGCGGACCCTAGGTTGAAGGATCAGTGGTAGTTGGGAACTACACTGAGAGGGAGAGTGGAGAATGGCTTGTATTCCAGGGGTTACTACCCCCCACTCTGGGTTTGGCAAGGACCAGTGGTATCTGGGTGGCCTAGGGCCTGGTCCTGGCCGTGGACAACTAGGTAGTACCAGTGGGGTAGCCTAGTTGGGCCTGAGTTTTTTTCGGTTGTTGTTTTCAGGTGGAACCATGTTGATTCAGAATGGCGTAGAACCGGAGGGTGTCCCTGCAGTGCGGGCATGCGTCCGTGTTCTATCGCACCCAAGCAGGGAAGACCATCATGGTGGTGATTGGTCTGCCCTGCATTTTGGCTGGAAGGGGGTTGTGTTGGACTTGGCCCTTCTGGCAAGTTCACCCCTAGAACTTTTTGCATCTGTCCTAGCCTTTTCCCTATGGTGTATTAGTGGATTTAGGCCTCTAGGCGCTTTCACACTGTGTTCCAGTGGAAAGCGCGTGCGCTCTGTGTAGGATTTAGTGAGACTGACCTGCCCTCCCATAGAAATGCATGGGGGAATGTAGGTGTCCCTGGTAGTTCCTGATGCATGGTGAGTGCAGGTGCGAGTTTGATATGTGCGGACTTGTGTGATTAAATGCTGCGTGATGATGTGTGCGGTGTCCATGTAGCTAGTGTGGAAGTGCCACCTCTAGACGCTGGCATAAATGTGCAGTGACTGCCTGGAGTGTGATTGGCTGCCTGAGGTCATGTGATGGGCTAGGGAATCCCCAGAGTCAGGAGGAGTCACCCAGTGGTGAACGGGGAGATCAGCAGCCAGAAGGGTGGGAGGAGTACACCTAGGACCTGAATAGGGCTGGGCTTTCCCCACACAATGCTGGCTCCGCCCCCTGTGGTGCGACTGATGACCCTGGCCTGTGCTGTGAATAGGGAGAGGGGCTGAGCAAAACAAAGTGCTTGGGAACCAGTTGTATCTGGTTCGCCCCTTCCCTGCACCTTTGAGAACAAAGGATTTGGTGTATAAAAGAGGGGCTGTGACCCCATGAAAATGTTCTTGCTCTCGAATCTACCAGGGGCGTGCTGCTGCTGGGGCCCAGGGGAAGGCTTGCCTCCCTGGGCCCTGCCCAGCCCCTGTATGCCAGATGGACTTACTGGACCTTTTTCTTTGCTGGGAGCTGCTTTGCTCCATCTTCTGATGCCCAGGACTGCTTGGAACTTTTTCCCTTTACCAAGGCTTGTTACCGCCTGCCAAGCGCCCTGGGAGCGCGTGGGCCTCGCAGCACGGCGCTGCACAGCCAGCGAGAGAGAGGGAATCCCCAGCGTAGGGATTCCCCCATGATGCGTGCCTTGCAGGTGCCCACCCCGCTTATCTGGTTGCTTTGGGTGCGCAGGTGCCCACCCTGCATCTTCGTTTTTATATTAACGAGTCATACGGGTGCCTATCCCGCTTATTTAATTATTTAAAATTGCAGGTGCCCACCCCGGAATCTCTACCCGCAAAAGAAATCACCGCCGCGGCCCGAGCCGCATTCAAAACTCGCCGCCGAGTCCGCGGCCCACCTGGTTGTGGGCGGGGCCGCTGGACGGAAGCGGAAGTGCCGCCATCTCCAGGGGAGGAAGTCCCGGAGCCTCGCAGGCTCCATCTACCAAGTCCCGGTCCCGAGAGGGGGGACTGGGTGAAGCGTGGCGGCGTCATTCAAGGAAGGTGGAAGCCCACCCCGCCGCCGGAGAGACTGGAGGTAAAGTCCCGGGTCCCAGGAGGGGGCCCGGGTGAAGACTGCAGCGCGGGGCTCCCAGTTGTGAGGGAAGCCCCGCGCCGCGAGAGAGGTACCGTCCGACCTTCACCCCAGCCGGTGTGTGACAAGGGCTGGGGGGAAGAGGGGACCTAGGCACCAGTACCGGTGCCTACTGCCTGAGCGGCCCCACATGGCAGTGGGCCGCTCCAACGGTTGGAGCAGTATGTGTTTCTAGAGCGCTACTGCGCTCCAGCTTCGGGGGCATTTCCTTGGTGTTCGGTGCTTGGCACCGAGTCAGAGCGGCCCCGTGTGTGCAGTGGGCTGCTCCAACGCTTGGGCCCGATTGTTTCTGAGCCTGCGTGGCTCCAACCAAGGGCACATATTTGTTTAGAGCCCAGTGAGGCTCCAACAAGGCGGGCATCCTTTATTTAGAGTCCATAGGGGACTCACGCCGGCCAATTTTGTTATTTCAGAGCCCTGAGTGGCTCCAGCACGTGTGCGAGTTTGTTCTCTGAGCCTAGATGGCTCCAACGGTTGGTGCCTATGACTTTCAGGAGCCAGTGTGCTCCAGGGGACATGATTTGCAGAGCCAGATGGCTCCCACGTTTGGCACACTGGTTGTTCTAGAGCCTAGAGGGCTCCAAGGATTGGCGCAGTTTGTTCATAAGGGCCAATGAGAGCCCCCTGCCCTATTTGCCTTCCACAGCACTTAGTGCCAGCTGCAGCGTTTAGGCCCTGTTCTTGTCCCCAGCTGCCCAGCAAGTAGTGGGCAGCTGCTACGTTTAGGTTCTGGTGCGACCTGGACCCTAATGTGATTGAGGTGTTATTGCGATTCATGCTTATGTGATTTTGGTGCTAGGAAATGTACTGTGTAGTATGTTTTGCGCACCCTGTGTTCATGCTTTTGGTGCTAGCAAATGTACTGTGTATAGCATGTTTTGCGCACCCTGTGTCTTATACCTGTCATTTCTGCCTAGGAGGTTGTTTTACCTATTTAGGTTGGTGTTAGGGAGATTGTACTTCCCTGTGCGATTATACGCCCCTAGTGTAGGTATACGTAGGTGGTTAGGTCTAATGCGTAAGACCAATGAGAAGATTGCATAATGTGTTTAAGCCCCTGTGATGGATGCAGGATAGGTTTTATACCTGATGCTAGTATGATGACGCTGAGGTCATTATTGTGCCAGTAGTTACTGGTTGTGTTCTACAGTGCTAATTTGTGTTATGTTCTACATGTACACTTGGTGATTTGTGCTAATTCTGACAGTGGCCCATGTGGCCCTGTCCCGTGTAAATAGTCCCTTGTGAAATTCTGCCCAGTGCCAGTTGGCACAGTGTAAATTGTGTGAATATTATCTAATGTGTTTGGCTATTTTTATATAATTTCATAATTCAATATATCTAAGTTTTACTGGATATATCAAGAGGGTCCAAGGGAGAATATTTATCGACCACTAAGTTCCTAATCCCCTGATAATCAAAATACTGTAACCACAAAATGGGAAACTTAGGGTCCGACCAACAAAATCGAGATGAAGTAGGTAGATACTACAACAAGTGAAAATAAATCCCATCAGCCACTTATGTAGCCACCCACATCATCTGGGATTTAGGAGCCTTTCAAGTGCCCTTTGTTAGAACAGGGCCACAGGAAGAAAGAACCAACGTGAACCTTATCTTCACTTTAAGATGTTGTATCAACCAAGGTTCTTAACAGTGTGGGTGGTAGCGAGGGAAGCAGTGCAACAAACAAAAAATGTGAATCTTAAAATCATCTACCAGAACAGAAACAAAGCTTTATTAACTCTGTTCGGGTGACGAAACTAAAACCAGTGCAGGAGCAGTTTGAAAGAATAACCGCTCAAGTCCAGCTCAAAAAGGGTCTACATGTTTCAGCCATATCATTGTATTCTAATCTGGCTTTCGTCAGGACCTATGAACTTATGCTACTGCTATATGTGTGTGTAGTCCAAAAATAAACACAACTAAAAAGGAAAATATACAACCTACTTTGGTTGCTGATTTGTTCGCGATACTCTGATCATTTTATCAGTAGTGTTAATCCATTCCCCGTCAATGTACGGGAGCTCTCCTCACCTCACCCGGCATCCGCTGGGAGGAAATGAGGCCCCGCTCTGTCCGTCGGTACCTCGGGATTAAACTCGGCAGGATGGATATTTTTATATAATACCTTGTGTGAAGTTTCCTTTGTGGTGGGCCTTGGGTGTTGTTGCTGGGTGCGCGTGCAAACGCTTTACACATTGCCTCCGGGATAAGCCTGACTGCTCGTGCCAAGCTACCAAGGGGGTGAGCAGGTGTTATCTTTGGCGTGTAACTCCCCAGCCCTGACTAGAGTGGTGGTTTCTGCCTGGCTTTGGCGCAAGCCTTAGCCAACCAGAAATCCCATTTCTAACACCCCCACTATGTCCACCCGTAGTATCTGCAATGTTTCAGAGCCAAGGTACACACACATTGAAGCCTTCATCAGACGCCATATTCCACTACAGATGACTGTCAAGAAGGCTGACTATCATGTCATGGGAGTGTTGCTACATGTCATATGCTCCATGGTGAGAAGGCATGTATGCATGGTACCACAACATGCACAGAAGCAGTGACCACACATTCACAACCTGTATCACCACAAAAAAGCTTTGCTGCAATACTTACCCAAACTGACATTTCCACATGTCCGTGCATGGAACGCTGATTCAGCACACGTTGTAATCCACACGAGGAATAGCAGGAGGACAACGATGACACGACCAGACAACATGTGCCAAATACCTGGGAATGACAGACACATGAGAAGTCACCAAAAGAAGATTCTCAACGCACACATGGAAGTGTACAAAACAGCAACAATGTTGGACACATGTAAATTGCTAATCATGTCTCTCTGCAAAACTGTGTTGCATGACATCATAACTCGAGTGACACATCAGAACACACATCCAAGTCACTTTGCATTCAGTCAGCTGGACACACACATTGCAACACATGCCACTCAATGCTACAAGCTTGCACACTCATAGTCAGTGACTCACCATTATGAGAAGAAGTTGCGTATGAGCTGACTACGGATGTCATCCCCCTCCTCCTCATCATCACTAGCCTCGTGACCAAGCCCTTGATCCTCCACGGGTGGATGCTCCTGCTCAACTGGATCTAGGATGAGTGGCACTGCCTTCTCAACTGCCATGTTGTGCAGCATGCAGCACACAATGAAGATTTTGCAGACCTTCTCCGGGGCATAAGGGAGGGACCCGCCTGTCTTGTCCAGGCACCGGAATCGGCTCTTCAGGAGTCCAAACGTCCTCTCAATCACTCGCCTGGTCTGGTCGTGTGCATCGTTGTACCGGTGATCTGCAGCTGTTCTTGGGTTGCGGAGAGGTGTCAGCAGCCATGGCATGTTGGGCTAGCCAGAGTCCCCTACAACGAAACATCATGTAAATAAGTGGGTCACGAGATGCCGTAAGAGACAAAGATACCGCAACACATAGGACAAAAAGACTATACCCACCAAGACATGCTCGTTCGATGTGCAGCCGCAGCATCATTTGTGGCACCCTGCTATGCCTCATGATGTAGGCATCGTGTGCTGATCCAGGAAAACGTGCACAGACATGTGAAATCAGCATGTTAGCAAGACACACCACAAGGGCATTTATCGAGTGGTAATGTTTGCGGTTGCGATAGGCTTGTTCCTGTGCCTGTGGTGGTACAAAAGCCACATGTGTACCATCAATGGACCCAATTACATGGGGCATCCCACCCAGGGCATAGAAATCCCCCTTGACATCCCTCAACCCCTCTGGAGTCGGAAATTTGATGAATTCATCAAGGTGATCCAACATGGCTGCTAAAACATCAAGCAGGACATGGCTGAACATAGTCTGGGACATCCCCCCCACATCAGCTATGGTCAATTGAAACGTACCTGTTGCAAAAAAATGTAAGGCTGCCATCACCTTCATCTTGGGGGTTAGCGCAGTAGGATACCTGTGTTGGGGTTGGAGGTGTGGTGCCAGCCTGTTTGTCAGGTCCTCAATCAACTGTTGAGTGAATCTGTAACGGCGGATGCAGGCATGTTCCCTCATGGCACCCATGTCTGGCATTAGTCTTGGGACAGGTGGTGCCCTGCAAAACATAGTTTTGAAGAATGAAGATTGAGAGTCGGCAAACATCAATGTCAATGAACATAGCACATGCTACATTGCTAATACACATCAGGTAACTATGGAGTCGGGTGTGTGCAATACATCCAGGACACAGATGGCAGCTTGCTGGCACTCCTACAAAATGCATGAAACACCTGTTGATTGTCAAGTCAACATGACATGCCCTGAAAAGATTTGGGGGCCAGTCTGAGTGAAGAGCCACAGATATCACCGGAGTGACACACAACCACATAGATGCATTTGAAGGATGTCATCTCATCCAGACAGCTGACAGCAAGGCACATGCACAGGTCACATGGAATGTCAAATGTACATGTCAAACACAGTGCGATGAAGGGGTACACGTGACAACACAAAGATACAGCCATTGAGACAACAAACACATGTATGACTGAAAATATATGATGACCCATGCACACAGACCCAACAGCCTTGGGAATCCACATGTGGCATGGTGTGCGTAGATGTGTTACATGCCCATCTCCACACAGACCCCTGTTGGATGCACCAAGAGCAGATGCAGTTGACGCGACACTGACATGAAGCTCATGTGAACACATGACACACAGCCTAAATAGTCCCAAAGGGGCACGCTGATCGTGACAGGTCAGTTCATAAAGTATCCCTGTCCCTGGCATCAGGAGACAGGTGCGGGTGTTGATGACTGTGCCACTCACTGCTGCTATACATGATACAGTTGAACTACAGACACACATGTGGCACGTGTCAAGGTGATGTGTGCCACATCGTGCCCCATCACACATGACATGTGTCCACAGGTCAGAACACATCAATTGTGCAACGAGATGGAAGGACCTGTGCAAGATCACTGGCTAACACACCTAGGGCCTGCACATGAAAGTATGCAATGACAAGTACTTGATGGACATCCATGTGTGACTCGTAGCCCTCCATTCCTGGCATGTGTACGGCTGTATCACCATTGTAAGCGTGTGAAATGCGTACCCGTACGTGTAGGCACTGGTAGTACACGTATGTGTACAACGAGTGCATACACGTACGTGTACAGGTACGTGTAGGCACTGGTAGTACACGTACATGTACGCACTGGTAGTACACGTACGTGTACAACTGGTGCATACACGTACGTGTACTACCAGTGCCTACACGTACGTGTACTACCAGTACCTACACGAACGTGTACAGGTACGTGTAGGCACTGGTAGTACACGTACATGTACAACTAGTGCGTACACGTACCTGTACATGTACGTGTACGCACCAGTTGTACACATACGTGTACTACCAGTGCCTACACGTACCTGTACACGTACGTGTACGCACCAGTTGTACTCGTACGTGTACTACCAGTGCCTACACGTACCTGTACACGTACCTGTACGCACCAGTTGTACACGTACGTGTACTACCAGTGCCTACACATACGTATACACGTACGTGTAGGCACTGATAGTACACGTACGTGTACAACTGGTGCGTACACATACGTGTACAGGTACGTGTAGGCACTGTTAGTACATGTATGTGTTCAACTGGTGCGTACACGTACGTGTACAGGTACGTGTAGGCACTGGTAGTACACGTACGTGTACACGTACGTGTACGCACCAGTTGTACACGTACGTGTACTACCAGTGCCTACACGTACCTGTACACGTACGTGTACGCACCAGTTGTACTCGTACGTGTACTACCAGTGCCTACATGTACCTGTACACGTACGTTTACGCACCAGTTGTACATGTACGTGTACTACCAGTGCTGTACACGTACGTGTACAACTGGTGCATACACGTACGTGTACAGGTACATGTAGGCACTGGTAGTACACGTACGAGTACAACTGGTGCGTACACGTACGTGTACAGGTACGTGTAGGCACTGGTAGTACACGTACGTGTACGCACTGGTAGTACACGTACGTGTTCAACTGGTGCATACACGTATGTGTACAGGTACGTGTAGGCACTGGTAATACACGCACGTGTACGCAACAGTTGTACACGTACGTGTACTACCAGTGCCTACATGTACCTGTACACGTACGTGTATGCACTAGTTGTACTCGTACGTGTACTACCAGTGCCTACACATACGGTTACACGTACGTATAGGCACTGGTAGTACACGTACGTGTACAACTGGTGCGTACACGTACGTGTACAGATATGTGTAGGCACTGGTAGTACACGTCCGTGTACGCACTGGTAGTACACGTACATGTACAACTGGTGCGTACACATACATGTACTACCAGTGCCTACACGTACGTGTACTGTTATGTTATGTTATGTTACATACATTTGTAATGCGCACTGCTGCCCCAGCAAAGGGGCGTCCAGGCGCACGGCAGGTAAAAATGCAACACCACAAGCAACACAACAAAAAAAAAGGAAAGAGAATTTATTAAAACAAAAAGGTTTTTAAGGCCTTGCGAAAAACTAAAAGATCATCTAGCAGGCGCAACTCTACCGGAAGGGAGTTCCAGAGCTCGGCTGCTCTGACCCGGAAAGAACGGCCACCAGCCCGACACAGCCTGTATCGGGGAATCACAGTGAGTGCCTGACCCAAGGATCTCAGGGGCCGAGTAGGCACATACCAGGACAAAAGATCCGCAAGAATAGAAGGGTCTACCCCCCTCAGAATCTTGAACGCCATGCACAGCACTTTAAACTGAATTCTGGCCCGGATAGGCAGCCAGTGCAGTGATCTCAATGTGCTGGAGGCAGAACAAAAACGGGGTAGGCCAACAATAGCTCTCGCTGCAGAGTTCTGAACACGTTGGAGGCGGGTGACCTCAGCCACATTGGACCCTACCAGAAGAGAGCTGGCATAGTCCAGGCGAGATAACACTGTCGCCTGGACAATCAGCTGCCTGGTGCGATGGTCAAAAAACTTCAAAACAGGGCGAAGCGACCGTAAGATACCAAAGCAACAGGCCGCGATTTTCTTCGTGTGGCCGACGTAGCTGAGGGAGGGGTCCATCCATACTCCTAAGTTCTTTAATTCCGTAACCGGAAGGGGGGCCGGCCCCAGCTCCACAGGCCACCACCTGTCCCCCCATAGCTCCGATCTCTTACCTACGATCATGATCTCTGTTTTCTTGGCGTTGAGCTGGAGACAGTTGTTCCTCATCCAGCTCGCCACCGCCCTAAGTCCACTCTGAAACCTGGGGGCATCCCGGTCGGCATCCCCGCTGATCGTAACCGCTAGCTGAGTGTCGTCAGCATATGAGACCATAGTCATGCCCCATTGCTTGACGACCTCAGCCAGCGGTCTCACGTAGAGATTAAACAACGTGGGGCTCAGCGAGGATCCTTGCGGCACCCCCTGCTTCAAAGGATGGAATTGGGACTGGAACGGTGGAACGGCAACGCTAAAGAAACGATCGTCTAGAAAAGACCGGACCCACTGGAGGGCAGGTCCACCCAGCCCAATCTCCTCCAGGCGATGCAACAGGATAGGATGCGAAACAGTATCAAACGCGGCGCTCAAGTCCAATAAGACGAGCGCTGCTGTCTGTCCCGCATCCATCACCGTGCGAAGATGTTCAGCCATGGAGAGGAGGGCGGTCTCCGTGCTGTGTCCAGCACGGAACCCATTCTGGGTGGGATCCAAGATGTTAGCATGGATAAGGTGGGCAGAAAGAACTTTGTTGACATGGGCCTCCAACACTTTAGTCGGCCACGGAAGTAAGGAGATGGGCCTATAGTTTTCAGATTTCTCTGGATCCAGGGACGGCTTCTTCAAGATGGGAGAAACCACTGCCCGCTTCCAGCTAGCGGGTACCGTGCTTGATTCCAACGAGATGTTAATCAGGGAGTGAACCACGGCCCGTCCCACAAACGACTGCTCTCTAAAAAGAGTCGCAGTAAGGGGATCAGCGGGTGACCCTGATTTGACCTGCAGGGCCAGGAGGTCAAACCCCTCTGATGTCAGCGGGGGCAGCACGTGCAAGGTGGTACCACCATAGATGTTGATCGGAGGCTCTGCCGGAGGCCCTGTACAAGGGAACGTCCGATAAATGTTTTCGACCTTTTCCAGGAAAAATCGAGCAAGAGCCTCACAGTGAGAGGTGGAACCAGTCGTCGTGATACAGGCACGCTTTGCCAAAAGGTCCTTCATCACTTTAAAGATGGTTTTAGAGGGGTTGGAGCTGTTGCCAAATTCAGTAGCGTAGTAAGCTGCCCGAGCTTGGCAAACAGCCCGATGGTAAGCTTTGACGGAGGCGAGATAAAAAGCTTTCTTCCCGCTATCGTACGCCTTCCGCCAAGCCCTCTCTGCTCGCCTACACCCACCCTTGAGAGTACGTAAGGCACCATCGTACCACGGACTGGAGTCCCTGGAGCTGACTTTACAAGCGGCAATAGGGATAAGGGCGTCAAGCGCCTTGGAGATCCAGGAGCAGAACTTCTCGTAACCTGAATCAACCAGCATCGCAGGTTCTAAAGGCTCCTCGGCGAGGACACGATGTAAGTCCTCCAGCCGTAATTTACTCCATTGCCGCTTTGTAACCAGCTTTGCCGGGGGAACAATAACCATTCCTGGCAAAGGGGTGCAGATGGTAACCAAAGAGTGGTCCGTCCAGCCAAGAGGTGTAACGGCGGAGACAACCGCGCCTGCCAAATTGGTGAAAAAAGGATCTAAGGTGTGGCCTCCTGAATGGGTAGACTGACGAACCATTTGCACCAATTGAAGGGCCTCCAGGTCGGCAAGAATACCGCTAACCGAGGGGGAGGTAAGGTTCTCAAGATGTAAGTTGAGGTCACCCAAAATCGAGAAATTAGAACAACCTACCACCAAGGAACTAAGGCCGCTCTAAACGCCACATCACTCCCAGGGGGGCGATAAACCACCATCCCCGAGAGTGTAAAATGTGGGGTGACCGAGATCTTAAACACCGCACTTTCACATCCCGGAATGGTCAGACCAGACCAGCTGCCAGTGAGGCCAGGTCGCAAGGCCAGCGCAATACCCCCTCCCCTAGTAGAACGTGTACTACCAGTGCGTACACGTACATGTACTACCAGTGCCTACACGTACGTGTACTACCAGTGCCTACACGTACGTGTCAAACGCACTGTGCAACTGGTGCCATAGGGGTACGTGTGAAACGCACCGTACCTGTGTGTGGCTTTCAAATTGACATAGGTGACACATAAGGGACAGGTATTAGGCCCTAAATGCATGCAGGTTGCCATGGATACCGAGTTTTCTCTTCAAATTTTCCAGCAGGTGTCCTGGAAAAGTCAGTTGGCCACAAAATACAATGTTGTAAAGTGGTTGTTGACTTGACGTGATGCTCTAAATTTGAACGATGCAAATGCTGTTACTGGTGTATGTTTGAATGGATTGAAGTAAACGTAAGATGTGAATGATTCAGACCAATGACTATGTACTCCTCAAAATGAATGCCCCTCAGCAAGACAGATATAAGGCAGCCAGAAGCCATGAGAGGGCACTTGCCTGCACAACTTTTCTGTCGACAACATTGCTGCTGTCTCTGCTTCCATGGACCATGTCTCGTGGAGAGGGCCCAGCCATTCACCTTGGAGGAGAAAAAGGCCCGTCTGGACGTCCTCCTCCCACAGTACACCTGCCTGTATGGGAGACCAGGGGAGCAGGTAAGTTCTGAGTCCAGGTGGGACTGACATGCAATGTTGTTCAGAGTGTGTCCCGGGGGGGGCATGCTTATGTCACTCATGCAGTGCATCATGTAGTTCCTGTGTGCACTCCTCACTTGCATGGTGCTTACAGTGACTTTCACTGCATAGTGCATGAGACATTCAGCCTGGCTAATCCTTGGGGGCTTTTATTCATGTTGTCCTGAGGTGATTCAGTGGTCCCCCCGGTGTGACAGGTGACTGTACCCACAGATGTGTATGAGTTGGGTGGACCTGTGGTGAGAGTGTCCAAATGACGTGTACGACCTCATGGACATTGACGTGGGTGAATGTTCCTTGTCATGTGGGTGAGTGTCTATGTGAAGTGTTGCACCACAGCTGCATGTTGAAGGCTACTGATCTAACCATCTGATGTGACAAGTGAGCCGTGCTTTGTGTCTGACTTGCAGAGCTGGCACGACACCTCTGATTCCCCCCTGGCAAATGGCACATGTGCAGAGTGAGGGTTGTATCCGCTGTAGTCAATGACAGGCCAGTGATCAGTGTCTGGGTGTGTCTGTCTAGTCTGCTGAGGGTGCGTCAGTGGAGTGGGACATGTGACTGCATGGCATGTGCTGCACATCAGCCTGCTGTTGCCTGTGCTGCACAGTGTGTGGCATGTTCATTGAGTGTTTTGCACCCCTCATGCCACCTGTAGACTTTCAATGCCATGTACTGCATTGGCGCTTGCACACAGGCCACTTGCATGTTGTGAATGAGGCTATTCCTGTCAGCATCCTATGCCCTGTTCAACATTTCAAAGATGATCTGATGTGTGTTTCTGGGACATGGAGCAGGTGTATTGATGTTGTGTTACTTTGTCATCCTGTCAGGTAGCTGCCTACGAGAAGGGGGTCATCTGGACCAACGTTGTCAGGGCTGTGAGGACTGCAGGGGGGTGTGATCGGCAGCTGGCCCAGGTCCGCAAGAGGTGGCAGGACATCCGGTGCTGGACCCGACGGATCGCCCGGGTCCAGCTCAAGCTCTCTCCACCTCGCCGCCACGGCGGGTGCCGACACCTGACCCACCACATGAAAAGTGTCCTGGCGGTGGTCTTCCCTGACCTCGATAGGCAGTTAGAGGAGAGACTGCAGCAAGGAGGGGGTAGGTACATGGCTTTTTGTTGTGTTGTGTGTCGCCAGCTTTAGGAAGTGCTATTTGCATGAATACACTCCCAGAGTTCATATGTGCAGTGCATTTTCTCTTTCCAAATGTCACCTGGGGATCTTTTTCATCCCTTCCTCTCCTTTACATGTGTCCCCTGGTGTGTGTGTAATGACATTTGCACATGGTCATCTAGGGTGCCAGTACATCTAAGTGCACATTGCTTTCTGCATCATGTGGGAGGGTGGTCTGTGACTTGTGTCAGTACCTTGCCTGTGCCATGACCTGTTCACTATGTAGGGGGGTCCATAGTTGTTGTCACTGATGCTGATTCTCAACATAAGAGTGTGAGCTTTCAACTGGACACCCTTGCAGCATGCATGTGCAATGTTGTGGCCTCAGACATGATGTGCATGAGTGTGAGATATGCATAATGCCATGACGGTTGTACATGGTAGAGTCAGCTCGGTCCAGGACCATGGAGCAGTGTGCCCACTACAGTCCCCTGAGACACCCTGGCCTCCAAATCATGTGTGTCATCCAACACTGTGCACATTCTCTGTGTGTGCTGCATAGGTCTGCCTCTGTGGCATTGTTCCCTGGCCTAGTTTTATTTGGTTAATGTGTGCTACTTGGTTCCCCTGGACAGGGATACAATATTTTGCTTGTGCATACTCACACTGGCCAGTGCCTATGTGGCTATTCGCAACAATCTCTTGATGGTTGTTTGTCACAAATATGTGTTTTCAGCCCCACGAGGTGATGTGGTGTCAATGAAGCAATTTTGCAAGCACAGTTGTTGTAACCCTGAATAAGAGGTGTCAGTTCTTGATCTGTATAAATCACATAAACTCAGGTATTGGGGGAGGGGGGTGCGGGAGAGGCATACATGTGCAACTCTGATTTTTCAGTGGCAGGTCTGACATGTGTGTGAGAATTGCCTGGACTAAAATACACTGGGCAGTGCCCCTGTGATGCTGGCCAGTGCTTAATGTATGTTCTTTGCAGCCTGTGTCATTTTTTTACCAACAAGAATCCTGCTCATACATTTTTGGCACGTGTGTGGTTAAGATGCAACGCAGTTTGGACTGTGCGTGCTGACATCTGTGTGTACATTCAGCCTTGCCATGAGGGTGTCCCCACAGTACAGCTGGCCTTTTTTACCACCCAATTGCAGGCCCATTAGCTTATGCATTGTCCTGGGTGTGGACATGGGTGCCACTCCAGTTGACTGGCAGTAGGTCATATGTGTAGCCAACTGTGTAATCAGGTGACGGATGGCCTGGTGACAACTGACATGATTCAAGTTGTTACTCTTCATGATTTGTACCTTGGCACTCACAGCACTTGTCAACAGTTGTTCATGTTTCACATGTGGAAATGTGTTGATTTGTGTTAAGAACACTAATGTGCCTGCATGCAATATGTTGCACAAGGCAGTGCACACAAAAGTACATTGACACTGTCATGGAATGAGCTGGCACATTTTCAATGAAGCCACTGTTATAAATAAATGCTGTCGCAGATTCTCCATATACATGTGCCCACGGTGGTCTTGATTGTGTGAGACTCATTAGTTGTCGGTGATACAAACTAACGAGTGTCAAGACGTCCAGACCTCCGTGGGCCCATGTATATGTACTTTCTGCAACACAATCTATTTCTAACAGTGGCTCCTCCGAAAAGGTGCCAGCTTCTTCAATGACAGTGTCAATGTACTTTTGTGTGCACTGCCTTGTGCAACATCTTGCATGCAGGCACATCAGTGTTCTTTTTGCAAAATGGCCAATTGGCACATCCCAAACATGTAGATTGGTTGAAGTTGTGTGAGTCCCAAGGTACCAACATTTGTTTGTTTTGTGTTCCAAGGGACTTACATGACTCTGAGTGTGGTGACACCTTGAGTATTGAGGTGTGTTAGTTAACCTTGAGTGCACCACTCCTGTTTCTTTCAGGGTAAACAAAAGGTGTCATGACTTCATTGTATTGCTGTGCTCACCGGTTCACAGACACTAGCTTCTCAGTGTATTGCTCATTCAAGTTGTGGCCTTTTGTGTATTGAGTTTCCTGGTGTCAAAGTGGCATGGTGGGTCTACCAACTGGGCAGTACAGGCCTTACATATGTGTGGAGTAATCCAGCTGTTACTCGTGATGCATTGCCTGATATGCACTGTGACCTATTGTTCTTGTGCTCATGTGTCAGATGTATACAGGTGACTGATGCTTTCTGGTTTCTTCTCCTTGCCCACAGCATCATCATCCACACGTGAAGGAGACACCGGCATTGACCTTGAGGAGGGACCCAGCGACAGTGCCAACAGTGCTGTAGAGTCAGCAGGAGACAGTGGCACAGAGGGCGAGGGGAGTCAGTCGAAGGACATGTCCGGAGGCGAGAGCATGTACGACACCGACGGGTCCCAGGCTGACATCCTTGAGGAGGCGGAGGATGCAATAACATCTGGCAGCATCCCACCATCTGTACCCGCCTCCTCCATTGCCATCACCACCCTCCCAGTTGCTCCCGTCCCTTCTGTCGGTGCACGGTCCCACTGTGTCTCCTTCAGACCAGGCACCGCAGCCCCTGCCCCTGTCACCCCTGCTGCCCTCAGTGAAGAGTCTGTGGACACACTGCACCAGTTGCAGGTTGGTCAGGCATCGATGCTGCATGTCCTCCATAAACACACTAGACTGCTCACACAGTTGGTGTCGTTCGTGGAGGGCATGTCATCAATGATGAATGAGCAACGCAGGTTTCTGCGGTCCATGGACTCTTCACTGACGGAAGCAGTGTTTCTCCTGCGGCACTCCGTCCCCCCCTACCCCGGACCCATCCTACCCCGGACCCATCCACACTGCCCTCTCCCATGCCTGTCCAAAGCACACACAGACAGTCACAGGCACACACCACAACAGACACATCCAGCACACCCCCAATTAAGGCACAGCGCACACCTCCTGGCACGCACACTCAGGGGGATGTAGTCACACCCACAGGGTCTAGGGGCAAACGGCAGCCACACAGCCACAGTCAGAGTCCGCAGTCCTCACGGCCCACTTCCTCCAAATCCACTCCCCTTAGCTCCCCTGCCAAGACATCACCCAAAGTGACTGACATGGCTAGTCAGTCCCTCAGCCCCACTGTGACACCACCCCGTAAGCGGTTGAGGAAGTCTCCAGCCAGGGAAGTTGAGTCTCCCCCCATGTCCACCACCTCCCCCGAGAGTGCTGCACCCCATCCCTCGGACACCCCCCCTCCGTTGGCCCTGGTGTTCGTTCCAGTGCAGGGGTTCCTCTGGACGCCCTGGCTGCAGTGTGCAGCGAGCTGCTCACCACCACCTTTGGCGCTGCCCCACCCCCTGTGTTGGATACGTCCAGCCCTGCACCCACCACACCTACCCACCCCACTCCTGTCCCTGCGGTGCCTGGTACTCCCACTGATGATGCCCCCCCCCGGTCGACAACCCTTGAGGTGACTTTGTGCAGGCAAGTTAGGGGTGGACACAGTCGCATACGTCCACCCTTGGACTTGAACTATGGACTGGCCATTGGCCTTTGTAAATAGTGTTTTATAACAATTTTGTTTTTTGTGTGCTGAATAAAGCCTTTTCTTTTAGTTTCCACACTATTGCATTTCAGGTTGATGTTGGTGATGAGGCCCATGAAGTTGGTGTTCTGGTAATGTGTTAGGGTTCTGAGAAATGTTTTAGTATGATGGTCATGAGGTGGACCATGGTATATGTGTGCCATCTCAATGTGACGTCGGTACGAATCGTACTTGCTGTGAGGGAAAACGCTGGTGAAATACATACAGACTATTTGTAAATAGTGTTTTATAACAATTTTGTTTTTGTGTGTGCTGAATAAAGCCTTTTCTTTTAGTTTCCACACTATTGCATTTCAGGTACTTGATGTTGGTGATGAGGCCCATGAAATTGGTGTTCTGGTAATGTGTTAGGGTTCTCATGGGGCCGTAGGGGTACGCACCGTACCCACCTATTGATGCGTGGGTACGGTCTGTACCACTGTTGTCATGGCGCCGTAGGGGTAGGTGTGGTACGCACCGTACCCACACATTCATGCATAGGTATGGTCCGTACCACTGTTGTCATGGCGCCGTAGGGGTATGTGTGGTACGCACCGTACCAACGCATGCTGTTCTCACCTTCTGCGGTGTGTGCGTCGGGTGCGGTGCACCAGGTCGTAGGCCAAGAGGACCGGGATGACACGTACAATGGCGTTCATGTCTGTACGCCGCGTACCGGGGCTCCGTGGCGTTGCCGTTCGCGTCGGACTCTGCTTTTCCGGCTGTGTTTGGCTCCCGTAAACAAAGAGTCGTACGGAGTGACATCGGTACGAATCATACTTGCTGGGCCGGAAAACGCTGGTGAAATACGTACGGACTATTTGTAAATAGTGTTTTATAACAATTTTGTTTTTTGTGTGCTGAATAAAGCCTTTTCTTTTAGTTTTCACACTATTGCATTTCAGGTACTTGATGTTGGTGATGAGGCCCATGAAGTTGGTGTTCTGGTAATGTGTTAGGGTTCTGAGAAATGTTTTAGTATGATGGTCATGAGGTGGACCATGGTATCTGTGTGCCATCTCAATGTCTGTGAAAATATTAATTGGTAGTGTGTGTTCCTTTGGATTGTGAGACATTGTCCCAGGAAGTGTTCCTTCCTCTGTGGCACCTTACATGTTCCCTGCAAACAGTTGCACAATTGTTGTGCTGACCTGTGTCAACATATCCTTTGTTGGTGACGGATCCCTTCAACAATGGCCATTCATGCTCACCGATGTCTCCTGCTGACTCGTCTGTACCATCCTTGCTAGTCACTGTACTTGTGTTTTGTGTATGTAGGAATGGCATCAGGGACAAATTGCCACTTTCAGCACTATGCATGTGTGTAATCACGGCCTAACACACAAATGGCACGTGTAATGCAGGGTATTTGGGCACCTGACTCACAATTGTGGGCATTGTATCCAGTCGCAGTGAACCCTATTCCTTACATGAGAGACAGCATCTGGGTGCCTGGACATTCCTATCACTCCTGTGATGTGCGTGACAGTGTGTGTTCCCCTTGGCTAACTTATTTTAGTATGCATTTACATGTCTATACAGTCTGTTGGCATTAAATCCGGGTGTGGATTGTGGGGCATCCGCCATGGGTGGGTATACATGTGTTGTATGTCCTCACACCCACATGTGGTGTGTCATGCAGTGTGTGAATGACATCCATCCTCCTGGGAGTGGGGCACTGCTGGGAGTCCTCTGCACCCACCCCTCATATGTCTGGGCACTGCTGGGAGTCGTCTGCACCCCCCTCATATGTCTGGGCACTGCTAGTAGTGATATGCACCCACCCCTCATATGCCTGGGCACTGCTGGTAGTGATATGCACCCACCCCTCATATGTCTGGGCCCTGCTGGGAGTCCTCTGCACCCACCCCTCATATGTCTGAGCACTGCTGGGAGTCCTCTGCACCCACCCCTCATATGTCTGGGCACTGCTGGGAGTAATATGCACCCACCCCTCATATGTCTGGGCACTGCTGGGAGTCCTCTGCACCCATCCCTCATATGTCTGGGCACTGCTGGGAGTCCGCAGCACCCACCCCTCATATGTCTGGGCACTGCTGGGAGTCCTCTGCACCCACCCCTCATATGTCTGGGCACTGCTGGGAGTCCTCTGCACCCATCCCTCATATGTCTGGGCACTGCTGGGAGTCCGCAGCACCCACCCCTCATATGTCTGGGCACTGCTGGGAGTCCTCTGCACCCACCCCTCATATGTCTGGGCACTGCTGGGAGTCCTCCGCACCCACCCCTCATATGTGTGGGCACTGCTGGGAGTCCTTTGCACCCACCCCTCATATGTCTGGGCACTGCTGGGAGTCCTCTGCACCCACCCCTCATATGTCTGGGCACTGCTGGGAGTCCTCTGCACCCACCCCTCATATGTCTGTCCACTGCTGGGAGTCCTCTGCACCCACCCCTCATATGTCTGGGCACTGCTGGGAGTCCTCTGCACCCACCCCTCATATGTCTGGGCACTGCTGGGAGTCCTCTGCACCCATCCCTCATATGTCTGGGCACTGATGGGAGTGATATGCACCCACCCCTCATATGTCTGTCCACTGCTGGGAGTCCTCTGCACCCACCCCTCATATGTCTGGGCACTGCTGGGAGGCCTCTGCACCCACCCACGCACCCCCTTGGAGCTGTACACTGCTGGCCAGGACCTACACACACAACAATTTGTAGGTAACATGATGGGCCAGTCCTCTATGCCCACATTCCTGGCGTGTGTACACCTCATATCCAAATTTTCCTGCTGCCGTAACGGGGTACGTGTGGTACGGTCCGTACCTGATTAATCATGGGGCCATAGGGGTACGCACCGTACCTGAGTACTCATGGGGCCGTAGGGGTACGCACCGTACCTATGTATTCATGTGTGGGTACGGTCCATACCACTGTTGTCATGGTGCTGTAGGGGTACGTATGGTACGCACCGTACCCACGCATTCATGCGTGGGTAATGTCCGTACCTGGGTACTCATGGGGCCGTAGGGGTACGCACCGCACCCACGTATTGATGCGTGGGTACGGTCCGTGCCACTGTTGTCATGTCGCCGTAGGGGTAGGTGTGGTACGCATCGTACCCACACATTCATGCATGGGTATGGTCTGTACCACTGTTGTCATGGCGCCGTAGGGGTATGTGTGGTACGCACCGTACCCACGCATGTTGTTCTCACCTTCTGCGGCGTGTGCGTCGGGTGCGGTGCACCAGGTCGTAGGCCAAGAGGACCGGGATGACACGTACGATGGCGTTCATGGCTGTACGTCGTGTACCGGGGCTTCGTGGCAGTGCCGTTCGCGTCGTACTCTGCTTTTCCGGCTGTGTTTGGCTCCCATAAACAAAGAGCCGTAGGGAGTGACGTCGGTACGAATCGTACTTGCTGGGCCGGAAAACGCTGGTGAAATACGTACGGACGTCGCAGACGAGCATTTCCGGATCGGAATCGTGGGTATTTTTTTGCTGTACGGTCTTTTGTACGATTCGTACAGAAAAAGGCTTTCTGTACGAGTCGTACGGAGAAAACGCTACGTACGACTATTCGTATGGCCTTTTTACAGGATGGGAATCGACCCCAATATGTTAATAAATTGTTAATTTTAATTAAAATAGGTAATTTATTTATAAATATGTAAATTAGTTAACACATATATTTTTTATGTTACATATTGGAATGGGTTTTTAGGGGGATAGAGTGGGACGTTAGTTAAGTGCTAATGAATTACAAAATAATTAAACATTTCTTATTAATTATGTTATTTATTACTTAATATGTTAATTGTGTTATAATTTTTGTAATTTTAATTAGATTTTAAATGTCGGCTGCTAGGTCTGTGGGAGTATAGTGTGAGAATGTAATTAAATAACCAATTAATAGAAATTGTATTTGATAATATTTGTTAAGAAAGTATAATTATGTAAATGGTTCAATTGTTTTTTAAATGTATATACATCATTTTTATACTAATAGTTTTATATATTTTATTCAACAAATAAATGTATTAAAATATGGTATGTGTTTGAAGTTATGTACTTTCCGTACTGCTGACCAGACTGGAGTGGGAATAGTATATTTTACTACTCCTGAGTCTAACGCTTTCCCTACTGTTGTACACACTGGAGTGGGAAAAATAAATATAACCCCTCCTGAGTCCAACCCTTTCACTACTGTTGCACCGACTGGAGTGGGAATAGCAAATTTTACCCCTCCTGAGTCTAACACTTTCCCTACTGTTGCACAGACTGGAGTGGGAATGGTAAATGTTACCCCTCCACATTACAATGTTTTCCCTACTGCTGCACAGACTGGAGTGGAAATAGTAAATTTTACACATACTTAGTCTAACGCTATCCCTACTATTGCACCGACTGGAGTGAGAATAGTATATTTTACCATTACTGAGTTCAATGCTTTCGAATCTGTTGCACACACTGGAGTGGGAATGGTAAATATTAACTCTCCGCTGTCCAACACTTTCCCTACTGTTGCACACACTGTATTAGTTTTTTGTGAGAGTTCATCAATTACAAAATACATAAATACATAAAAAGCAAAAACAAATGCAATTACATCATTACCATCCTTTCCAACATTAAAACGTGACTTCAGAATATGATTTTTATAAACAAACAGAAAAATTAAGTAGTTAATTAATTTATGCAATTTCACGTAAAAGCCCTCCCTTACCCTTGACCTAAGTCAAAAGAGGATCTAACCGAATATTTCCCATGATTTAAAAAATGTCCTATATGACCCAGATCTTAATGCATATCTATTTTCAGACTCCTTAATCCTATTTAGTTTAGACCATAGAAGTTGAAAATTTGGAATTTCCTTAGATCACCACTTTTGAGAAGTAAGGATCTGGCTATTATACAACAATATACAATCACGTTTTTAGTTGCAGGTTGGCTTTTAGATCGGGTGAATACCCTAGCACTGCTGTCTGAACAATGGCTTTTGCAATTTCAATGAATGAGTGTAAAAATTATTATTCTCATCCCAGAACATGCACAACCTTGGGCAGCCCCATATTATATGTATCCAATTCCCCCCTCCCTCCATATCGCACCTAAAACTGTTTGTGGAAATCTGCGGGTTGATTTTATGGAGGAGAGCAGGAGTTATATATAGAAGCCACTTAGTATAAAATTGCATTCATCGCAGATCGGGTCCTTTTAACAAGGGCAATTTAAGCTCATTAATCCTATCCCAAGCTGAGAAGGATATCTCGAGATTTTCTTTGGACTGCCATTTTTCTCACAACTTTTCATGGAGTTTAACTGCCATATGAATGCATGAGGAAGAAGCTCCACTGCTGATTTACTTACTGGTCTTAGATTCTATCAGATCTTCGGCAAGTTCTATAGTTACAGCTATGTGTGAGGGATTTAAGTCCCGTAAAACATGTCTCATTCTATTTGAGGACCATTGCATCATTTCTTAACAATACTTAATGCTAGACCCTATTGTGCTCCAGTTCTTCCAATCTCTATCCAGAAAATCCCAAATCTTTCCATAACCATTGCTAACCCACCTAGAAGCAGCAATCTTATCTACTAGATGATCCTCCACAATATATACATCCGATAGGGAAGTCGCTAAATTAATTAAGGGAATATTGTAATGGTGAAAAAATTGCTGTAGAGTCTTATATCTGACATTCTTGGGAGTTTTTCTTAGTCATATAAAATCAATAATATCATAATCTTGAAAAATTTAATCCAAATAAAAATCATATCTATTTGTGTTTAAATCTAAATGTGATGTGCGCAAAGTTCATAAAATGATATTCTTTCAAATAGGGATAGGCCAGGCCACTTTCTTTCACAGGTCTGTAAAGTATATCTAGAGCTAATCTAGATGTTTTCTATGCCCATAATAAAGCTGAGAACATACCTTGCACTTCTTTAACAAATATCATCTGTATTGCATTAGGAATGACAGAAAATAAAAATTGCACAAGGGTGAAATAGACATGCGGATCAGAGCAACCTGTCCCATTACTGACAAGGGTAGATTCTTCCATTTTAAATACAGCCCCTTTATCCTATTGAGTAAAGGGACATAGTTCAAAGCATATAGGTTGCTAACATTTTCCGAGACATATATTCCAAGATACCTCTTAGGCATAGCTTTAACTGAAGAAAGAAGTTTGATTACTAAAGTGCTGAGTGCAGTATTACAAAGCAGAATGTCTGTTTTACTTTTTTTTTCTAAGTAATTTATTAGTATATTCCTGGATGTTTTCAAATATATTTTTTTGATTCTCTAAATCGGGTTTAAGAAACAAGGCTATGTCATTGGCGTAGAGCTTTATGTTCATCATCCCTGAAGCAGAGATGTTAAAATATTGTTAGAATGAATGGATATAGCTAGCGGCTCTATAACAAGAGCAAAAATTAATGGTGACAGAGGACAGCTTTGTCTTGTTCCTCTGCTAACTTTACAAGCACTAATATTGTTTAACTTGATAACTATTTTCATGGGGGCCTCTTTATAAAAATCTGATATCATGTTAATAAACTCAGCAGGGAATCCAAATTTGGCGAGGATGATAAAAAAACATTCCCAGCAAACCAGGTCAAAAGCTTTATCGGCATCTAGCAACATAACCTGAGTAGGAATTGTATTTATTTTTGACTAAAATAATATAAGGCTTCAACCAAAAAATTGGTGTTAAAAAATAGCTGCCTTCCAGGCACAAATCCACACTGGACTAAATATATAATTGACCCTATACACTTACTCATTCTAATTTCTAACAACTTAGTTCTAATGTTATAATCAGTATTTAAAAGGCTTATTGGTCTATATGAGTTAACATCCTGCTTGTCTTTATTTTTCTTAAAAAACTGACCATGGCTGCCGTGCAGAAAGAAGGCGGTATCCCGCCCCTTTCAGAAGATAGTTGGCTAGCGTCACCAATTCAGTGTTTAATACTAAAAAATGTATTTGATATTTTTTGGCTGGCAGTCCGTCTCCTCTGCATGCTTTTCCATTAGTCAAGGATTGTACTACTCTTTCCATTTCTTTTAAGGTAATATCTGCCAACAAACCCTTTACGAGACTTGTCTGAAATTTTGGGATTGAAAGTGTACTAAGAAAATCCTTAAGTTTTGACATATCCACCTCCTGTCTAACAGAGTAGATTGTTTCATAATGATTAAAAATGCTCTCTATATGTGTTTCACTTGACATACGAGTTTTTGTATCCATATCTACCAGGGATGTAATCCTATTTTGTGCTTGTCATTCTCTTAGTTGCCAAGCTAAGAATTTCCTCTCCTCATATACTTTTTGGAGGTATGGAGAATTTGTTAAGTACCGCTTAGCAAAATAATAATCTTGTATCGTTTTTCATGCTTGAGTAAGCAACAGTTTATTTTGAATATTTGTATTCCTTATATATTGTTTGGCCATTTGACCTCTAGTTCTAATTGTGTCCTATGTGTATTTTGAGAACGTCTTATTGCTATATCTTGAGAGGTTATATAGCCACGGATGGTTGTTTTAAAAGCCTCACAGACACTTTCTACCCTTGCAGTGTTTCTGTTTAGTTGCAAAAAGCATCTTATTTCATTCTGGATTACCGTGCTCCAGTCTTTATCTTCAAGATGAACCTTATTAAAAAACAAAATCTCAAAGTTATTTTGCATACTCCCAGTCCTGATATTTTCAACTTTACCAATGTGCGGTCGAAGAAGCTATTTTGAATATGCATACAGCTAATACATTTTAAATTGCTGGAGGTAAGAAAGTAGTCCAATCGAGATGCATTTTGCATTTTTCTGAAAAACATGAACATTCTCTATTAGTAGGAAATTCTACCCGCCATATGTCTATCAGATCTTATCCTTGCATATATTCCATCAATAACTTTGCCATTTGTGGCTTATTCGGTTTGTGCATATAAGAAGAATAATCCAGGTCCGCATTTTAAAGAAGATGAAAATCACCGGCCAAAATCTTGGTACCAGGAATGTGCAATAGTGCATGATAAAGATCTGCTAATGGTGTGAGATTATCTTCAATTGGTGAATACACTGTGGCTACCGGTAATCTATTATTATTAATCAATCCACTGATTAGGCCCCACATGCCTTCTTAATCTGGCTGAGAAGAAGTGAAAAAGGAAAACATTTGTTAACAAATTGGTATCCCTCTATGAGTGGCATTCGCTGATGAAAAATAATCCAGCCTGCCCACTATCTAAACATACTGTATATGGATTTCTTTTTAATCCATATAAAGTGTCTCCTGAATCAACACAATATCTGGGGGTTTTGATTTGATTATTGAGGCCATTAGCGTTTAAAGAGACGATACGTATAAAATCTTGATATGTGTGCATGAGAAGGATTACCAATAGGGAACATATAATCTAATCCCATGTTGAAAAAAAGAGTGAGATGTAATAAAGTACCTAATTTTGACTAGAATGGGATATGTCCATCTATATGAATATTGAGCAGTAGACATTTCATAAAATCTTTTGAGACTGAATCTAGTGTATATAATCTCCCGCCATCAAACCTCTCACTGGAAAATTGGCATATGAATAATGAATTATTTGAAACTATTGACAGTGGATACTCACGATGCATATTGCAACTGCCCCCATGATCCCATCTAAACTGTCTTCTCATCTATTTCAGTCGATATTGTGACGTATGCATACATAATAAAAGTATCTATTCTACTTAACATAAAGTACCTTGTACATTAGGAATGTAGAACAAACAGACAGGCCTTATTAGAAAAACGTCTTAAATCAAATGTAAAACAATCTAACATTCCAGTAAATAACATACCATTCCTCATTTCCCTGAACCATTACTTTAAATACAAAAGTATTATAATTAGTAATGTAATATCATATTCAGATTTTCGCAGAACCATCTATCAGTCTCAATAAAGTGCAGCATACACGCGTAATAAGGTATCAATTCCTCTTATCATAAAGTGCAAAGTACCTTTTTGAATAAAGGGCAAACAGACTAAGGCCATATTAAAAAAGTGTCTAGAATCAAATTTAAACCTACTGAACATCCCTGCAGATTGAAGATAGCCTCACATTCCTCATTTCCCGGAGCCATTAGAAACAGATTTCTTAGCACATGCTGATTTCTTAAAGTGCCCATGCAAAGTAAAGTGCATAATACATAATACAAAGACACATGATAACCATTATTTCACAATTATTATAAATAAAGTGTATTAATGCTTTGTATACTAGAAAAGATCTAAATCAGGCCCATAGTCATGAGAAATGAACATTTACTTATTAAAAAAAGAAATTGGACTATGGTGATGAAATCTGTTTCAAAAGAGAAGCAAAGTACGATCTGAAAAATATGTACATTCCAAACCCAGGGTAAAGCACAGCTTGTAGGAGTATTGCACATTAATATTGACTCCAAAATATCCTTTGACCAAGATACTGTGGTCAAAATATTGTAACTATAAACTATAATATAGGGCCTAATTTTGATGGCGATCAGAAGAACATCCGACCTCCTTCGCAGCGGTTTGGAAATCGACCGACATAGTCGGCGGCTCCACCCAAACAAACTAAGATGTGACTGCCGTGTAGGTGGTCAGAAACATCCCCTTTAGCATTGCGGCTTGTGCTGCGGACCGGAAAAGGACCAAAGCAAAAGCCACAGTGGAAAAGGGGATGTTTTGAAACATCCATGCACCGTGTGCCAGGCACCCTGTTGTGCCCTGCACATGGGCATGGATGTTTGGAGGGGCAACAACAGTGCCCTTGTGCCTCATAGCAGAGGCCCACAGGGGCCAGGGACCCTGCTAGGAGCCCTCAAAGTCATTTTCTGACAGCTTTTCCATGGCAGTCGGATCACGATGCAAAGGCTGTCGACAAGGGACAACGTAATCCCTTTGGCACCACCCCTATTGTAGGGATTAAGTTCCGATGGATGGCTCGACAGGCTCAAGGAGCCTGTCGGACGTGTCAGTCGGTTCCTCTGACCACAGCAAGTCAGACCGACGATATCCCAATGCAACGGTCAGACCACTATACTCTCTGTGGTGGTCGGACAGCCAAACTAATCAGGCCCATAGTTGATATGCATATTGTTGTTTGCATTTGTTGGTATAATTTTTGATATACTTTAGTTTATCTATTTTCATTTTTTTTAATTTTATATTAATTTTGGGAGGTTCTGGCTTCATTTCATTTAGATATAATGGGTGGGTAGTATTTTATAACATAATTTACAATATAACTAATATTTTGTTTGTATTTTTTGTGTATATTTTTAATTGTTAGACCTATCAGTCCTTCGGGTGTTCTTTTCCTAAACTTTTTTCCTGGTTTCCTTCATCTCTAGGTTGAGCATTCAAGACCTGTTGGAACTTCTCTTGCGGGCTTAAAGCCATCTCCCTGCTTTTATTTTGTTTGTTTCAGTGCCTTTTAAAAATTCTTGCTTGCTAGTGGTCAGTCCTGCCTCTTCGCCCCTCCTTTTTCTCTTCAGTTCCTCTCCCACAACAGGGACTAAGTACTAACTCAATAAGCTATGGTTCTTTACTTGATCTGCTTGGACTGTTTTTTTCTTGGTTTACTGCTCGGTTACTGTCTGACTGACTTCATCTTTGGTGACATAGCTGCTAGATTTTACAATAGCATTCCTCCCTCCCACCTTATCTTCGTGCCACAGTTGTGTTAGTGCTGCCCCCCTTCACCGTGCCTCCTGCTCCTTTGCTTGTTTTTTAATTTTAGCTTTTTTGCACTTTTGTTGCCCACCATCAGTTGGGCTTTTTTGGTTGGATATTAATTTGGTTTGGGCTTCCTATTAAGGGAAATTTGGCTTAGTGAGGTTTTCTTTGTAAGAAGGGAAGAGCCATTGCACCCCCTCCTGCTGAATGGATGAGGTAAATGTCATATATCAAGGGCCAAAATAGTAATCTGCACTTTCTGCATCTTTGTAAAGTGCGTTTTTACAAGTAACAGACCATTTCCAGTTCGTTAGTGACACTTACTGGGAATCCATGTGCCAGAGACTGCAATGTATAAACACCAGTCTGCAGTGCAATTGCAGACTGAAGGCAGAACGTACACAGCTTCTGCCGTGAGTTAATTACCATTTCTCCTGACACGCTTGAGGAATCATCTCACATACCCAGATCGCATTTGTCCCCATCAGAACACTCTCCGACAGATGCCTTAAGTTCAGAAGACAGCAAGGGAAATGCATATTTACTGAAGAGGGTAGGAAGAGTTCAGTACACAAGTACAAAAGTACACTGGCGGTGCAATAAATAATGTTCTCATTTAGTTTTCGCACAGTATCTCACTGCATGAGTGGGGCTAATCGTGGGCAATCAGTGCTTTTCCAAAGTGAGCCTCAGGGCCGGCTTTAGGGCGGTGCAACCGGTGCCACCGCACCGGGTGCTGGCTTCCTGGGGGCGCCGTGTTTGAAAGTTAATTATGCTTTTGAAGCACCTGCTGCAGCGTTTCTTTCCCCCGGCAATTACCAGGCCTCACATAAATGTCAAGATAACTGTGTGATTAATTATCTTCCTGGAGAGAGATCAGCATTTTGTAAAGTTGAGGTTTTGACTTAGGTGAAGTTAGTGCAGAGGGTTCATATGCCTGCTGCAAAGAACGTGTACCAAGTAGATTACAGAGTGGGTATGATGTAAACAGATCAGCAGGTTACTGCTTTCAAAAGAGACATCCTTTTGTTACTTGCAATTTATAACTTAAAGTCCCAATATAGAATAGTGAGCTATTAACTTTCATCTTGAGCTGCATACACACTACAAAGTATACATTATTAGAACATTGATTAATGTTGCAAAAAGGGTTATTTTGGCTAGAAATCAATTCTTATTATTAAAGAAATCTCCCAACTATGCTGTTTCTTATTCGACTCTGAGTTTGTGCTTCTCCACACCAAGCACTCTTAAACTATACTGCCTACCAGTATGGATGACATGTGACTTCAACACTTTTAGTCCTTTGGCTTATGTAACATTTCCTATACACTGATTTACACAGGTATGATTGATTGTCTCTGTGTAATGTGTGTGTGATGCAAAGTGCTCCGACACCCAACACTGGTATAAGTGGCGCTATATAACTAATTCAATGCATCTGAGAGAGTATGGTTATGGAGACTTGGTCACTGTTAAAGGGTGCTAGTGAGAGAATCCATGGTGGAGGTGGTCATTGGGGGGGCGCCAACAAACATTGTTGCACAGGGCGCCACCAGCTCTAAAGCCGGCCCTGGTGAGCCTTATATGTCCCCAGTAAGCACAGTGCTACTTCTGGGCCCCTGCACCACTCTGCAGAAGTCAGCCTGTGAAATATTGTTTGTTAGCATGGCTTTTTGTGTATTGATTTTGATTTACAAAATAGTGCTGCGGAGCAGAGGAGCAGCTGAGGATAAACTCTGGGATTGTCTTTGATCGGCCACCTGCTTGGTGTACACCAGCAGGCACACCCACACCAGCAGCTGAAGCTGCCGCCTCCGTGCATACTATTCATAGTTCCAGGGTTTATCCCAGCTCTGTCCACGGACTGCTGCACTTAAGACTGATAAGAATTTTCTAAGTGTTCCTAAGTATTCCTGTTCATCTGATACTTTTTGTAGTATTTGTCAATATAGAAAAATTGAGAACAAAGTCCTGGGCACACGTAATGAGGATACAGTCAGGCAGGTACGCCGTATGGACAGGAGTGCAAGACGCCAGAAAGGACCGTGTGCAAGAAGTCCAGTGTCTGGGACGGGCGGAGGGCGGGTACGCCGGCCACCTTGAGTCAGTCGAAGACTTGAATCAAACTCTGGGTCCGTGGCTAAATCCCAGTTGCGGAAAACTTTTCTGGCATCTTGCACTCCTGTCCATACGGTGTACCTGCCCGACTGTATCCTCTCTGAACTTGAACTCCAGCAGCATACACCACCCCAAGGCATCACCACCCCACCGGGACTTTACCTCTTCCGCTCCACGCCACATTGAGACGTGTCTCGAACCTTTAGAAGGCACTCCTGTTCCATTGGGCAACACATCATCTGAAGCCGCCCCCACACCTAATCCTCGACGTAGCCCGCATGGTCCATCGGACCCCCTGGCCGGTCTGATTCCTCCACCGGCCCTGTGATTCTGCTGTTCACCTACACCGCCACACAGAATACAATATGAGACATTTCTACCAGTGTTATATCCTCATTACGTGTGCCCAGGACTTTGTTCTCATTTACTTGATTGGGTTTCACGACTCACACATACACTGGGGTTACAGGGTATTTCCCCCGACCTGGCAGCACCGTGCTTACTCTCCTCATTTCATACATTACGCATATCAGCCTGAGCGCCACGCTTCCTGTTTTACTAAAAACCCTACATCGAGATAGTAATATAGAAAAATTATTAAAGTACACTCAGTTGGGGATTTAAATCTCCACCCTATGTTTCTTTTGGCGATTTCATGGTCTGCTATTCACGCTGGACTTGGTTTGAAGACCTTAATGTTTAGACAGGAGGGATGGGCACAGGTGCCGCTTGTGACTGTTTTAACTTTAGCCATAAACAAAGATCTCTTAATTTGGAAAGCGCTATGGCAGCAGTGCTCCACATTCACTATGAAATATTTTAGCCGGCTACTGGCTACATCACACGAAGTCCTGTAATATTTAGGGCCATATTATCAAGGAACGGCGATAACATTATCAACGCTTTAACTGCAGGAAACTGGCGCTTAAGCGGCGATAATGGGCTTGATAATATGCCCTTATCGATTCCCATAGAAGCCCAGGTTCACACCAGAACCTGGGCTTCTATGGGAATTCTCCAGGGCATATTATCAAGCCCATTCTCGCTGCTTTAGCGGCAGTTTCCTGCCGCTAAAGTGGCGATAATGTTTTCGCCGTTCCTTGATAATAAGGCCCTTAGGTTTTTGAAGGGAGGGGTGTTATTGCCATAAAAAAATGACTGAAAACCAATGCTGTGTGAGGGAGTGACTGAAAGAAACTCTGTGTGTGCTCTTAAACCCTGACCTGAAGCTAGAGTACAAGAGCACGGGCACTGCCCCTTGCTGAAGGGGCACTCGCTTTCTCTGCCAGCTCCCTTTCACCGCTGTGTTTGGGCTTTCCCCTGAAGGGCTCGGCTCAGACTGACCCTATTGTTGAGAAATGGAAGACACTTCCCCTTTCTAATTGACTTGAATCTGTGCAGTTCATTTATTTTGTTGTATTAGCTGTGATACTATCTTGGCTGCACAGCAGTAGTCCAGCCCATTACTGGGACATGTGATCCATGGATCCTCCAACTGCTTTAATAAAAGCTGGCTCTGGTCTTCAGCCTGGGGCAGCCTGTGCGTGGTGACAACTTTCCTCAGGTGACATCTGTGTCTCTGACGCTTCTCATGCTTTACATCTCTAATGGGGTTGCAGGCACTTAAGATGAAATATTTCTGCTGCTATGTGATACTTACGTTAACTCCTTAATGTTCCTGCAGAGCTGTGAATGTCATTTGGAGTTCCTTCTCCGCATTGAGTTGTTATCCTAATCACCTGAAGCCGGAGATGCTCTTTGAACCTTTTGACCCTTGCAACCCTGATCAGAGCTAAGCGTCCTGCACTGGTTCTGGCGTCACAATTCTGTTGTGAAATCTATATTCTGCTTACTTTCCCTATGCGAGGCGCTAAATCTCTTACATGGGTAGCATTATGTGCTATGTAGGGTGTGCCATTAGAATGATTTTGGCCCTATCCTAAGTGGGAAGACATTCCATTTCTCTGATCATAGATGCAGCTACTGAGTTATGGAATGCAGTGCTTTGTGATGTGGTTGAATATGAGGTGTGCAAGAGTAGAATTTAACATTTAAATACAGCAATAAACTACAGAAAGGTGACTAATGAACCTTTGGGAAAGGCATTCCACTGTACAGCAGCCCATGTTGATGCATTTTTCGTACATTTTGAGATGTTTGCAAGAGAAGCATTTGTTTTAATAAGATATGCAAATTTTGCAGTGGCTGATAGATTATGTGGCAAGTGCAGAAAATCCGTAATTATACAAAAACGCTACATAACTGCATAATTGCACCTGTCCTTTTGTCTCCTCACACACCTACTCCCCTTTCTCAATTCCCTGTCGTTTTTTATTTCTCAGTCCTTCTGCCTGCATCCTCTGAACTTCTGCCTCTATTCTCTGCCCATCTCTTTTCTCTCTGCCCTTCCAGCTCCCTCCCTTGTGCTCTACACTCTCATCCCACGTGTTTATTTTGTGATTCCTCTGCCTGGAGAAATACTTGTGCATGGAGTGGTCGGACCTGTCCTTCAGGGAGGGGGACTTGGAAGATTCAAGGGTGGTTGACCTGCCCATCCGCCTCAGCCTGCCAGACTTTGTGTATCAAGCACTGTTCAGGTAATTTAAGGTTAAAGCCCTGGCAAGTGCCTTGGCATATTGGGTAGAAAAAACTAATTCAGTGCATGTTCCCACATCACCGCACTGAAAGGCAAAGTCACGCAAGCAGAGATCCTCCTTGCCTGTTTCTGCTCGAGGTGCTGCGCCAACATGAGCTGCCCGACTGCAGTAATACTCGGAGTGCAGGCAGTGCCTGTGAGCCAGGGTGCAGGCAGTGCTGAGGGGAGCTTACAACTTATGTTATTGTCACCGCAACGTGTTTGAAATGAACGCCAACCAAAACTACTAATAAAGTTTTTTCAAATTGGCGAAAACTCAAGTTTAATCCTTTGATAAACATCCGAAACCTCTACGAGAGGACAATATCTGTGCCCGGGGGACACACCCCTAGATCTGGGGGGTGCATCTTCACGTTGTTTTAGATACAGCATGGCTTAGGCTTCTTCTGATGGCATGGTTGCATTTGATGAGCACCCATCATCACCCTCTGCTGTGACTTGAAGTCTCACATCAGACCCCATCCGTTCAGAGCTTCTATTGACTATTTTGGAGTTAAAGTCCAGAAACAGTATGCTTTGGTTTTCTACAGCAAATTTCTGAAAGATCAATAAGTTGCCTCTGTGCGCAATGATCATCGTGTGTTTAAGTAATTTCCTTTCTTTCTATATTATTGAGGTATAATCTGGCCATTATTTCCGGGAACTCTATTATGATTTGTGGTAAAGGTAATCAGTCATGCTTGTTTGCTTTATTTTCGTGGTGTTGTCTCACTTAGCGTTTTCTCTATAATGTGAATGTTTAAGGAGTGAGAGTTATCTTTAGGGCAGCACTTTCCCTCAGCTCTTATCCCTGTCATATGCATGATACCCCTTTATGCAGCACGTAACTCCGGAGTTGCATGCTATGCCATTACTATTTTGTCATATGCCTTTTTACTTGCTACTGTACCTATGTTGAGTGCGCTTTGATCGAGACAGGAAGATCATAACTGTGGGGCTCTTACCTTGTCTACCATTACCAGTATGCCAAAGTTATGTGTGGGGTGAGGTGCTATTACTAGGGCAAATACAATATGCTGCTTTATTCCCTTTATGACTTGCAGTTCACATAAGGTACACAGTTCGAAGTGTCAGTGGCTTGTGCAGGAGTTTGTGGGCCTTTTTCTGTTGTGTGAGTGAAATATTGCTCCTCAGCTGGTTCAAATTAATTGTGGGTGGTGACATCAAGGGCTTTATATCAATGTTATCTACTTCTGCTAGTATGTCACTCAGAGTGTTACACATAAGGTACTGATATATCACCCACAAGCACAATGAGTATATAGAAATGACACACATAATTAAAACAAAACCTTGGCAGCTATGAGGTTCCACTTGTCACAAACACTCTTTATTTTCATCTTAGGGAAAACAAATATGATGTTAGCAATGCCATCTAGTGGCCAAAATGCACAGAGTAAAAGTTGAAAATCTGTGATTAATCACAGCTTCTCTTCTACAGGAAATTGCACGATCCTTTATTTTAGGTACCCTTCTTTTTTAGTTCAATGTCACAGAAGGGAGCACCATGCCAGATTTTCACTATACAACTCAACACCACAACATTTCTCAAAAAACAATTCCAGTACAACCCATCTCTCTATCATCTCTCCCTGCACACACACACTACCCCTCTCACCTCTCCCTCACACTACCACGACCCCCTCTTATCTTGCAATTCCACTGCCCCTCTAATCCCTCCCTCATACTCCCTGCCTCCTCTCTATACTGCTAGCTCACACATGCTACCTTCCTGTACTTCCTCACGCTGTGCAGTGGTCTACCTCTGGGTGCCCCTCCCACTCATCCCTCTCATACTCTCATACCCCTCTCTCCTACTCATTCTTCCCTCCTCTCTCATGAGGTTCACATCCGGTCTTCGAGCAAAATGTATTTCCTGTGCCTTGTAAAGGTTTCTGTCCCTCACAGCCACACTCTCCTCCTATTCTTAGGGTGTCTTCTGGGCAAACAGGTGCTCCCTCTTCTGTGGCCTGATCCACCCTTCTTTCTCTATCTCACACACTCTTTCTGCTTCTCTGTATGGAGTTAATTCAACACTTCGTGCACAAACTACCTATCCTTGTCTATCTTCATTTCTATCATGTGCAGCTCGCAACCCTATCCCCCATACCACATATTTCCACCACAAAATACACTACACACCACACAATTCCACCCCACACAATTCCACAACTAACAATCCCAATCCAACCCACATAATTCAACTCCACAGCACATACCTCCACTCCAAACCAAAACACATGGGTAAAAGACATTGCCATTTACAACACCAATATCTCTAACTCTCACAAATGCGAGAACTCATGCATTGCAAATTCTTGTTTAAGTTGAAATTAGTTTTTGTTGGCCTTAGAACACTGTGCAATTTAGTACTGCTAACTAGTGATAAAGTGCGTGTGCTCACTCTCCTAAACTTGGTTACAATGATTTACACCAGACTGGCATATATCATTTACTTATGTTTACACCAGATTGCTAAATATAATTTACTTGTGTTTACACCAGATTGCCATATATAATTTACTCATAAATCCCTTGTAGAAAGCTATACCATAAAACCTGGGGCTGTACATTACATGCAACTAGTGGGCCTGCAGTACATATTGGCCCCCCACTTAAGTATCCCCTTAAAACATGTTCAAGGTCTACCCTTGCAGTCTGGCTGCAGTTTTAAAGTGCCAATCCTTTATTTCTTTAATATAATTTAAAATAATGTGTTGAGGATCACTTTATTTAGTACATTTTCTATAAAGACATTTTCAATAAGCAATTATCTCTTTTTGGAAAATGCACAAGTAGTGTTTTATATATTAGAATACTTATTTTCCATATATTTTGTTAGAATAAAGAGATATTAATGAGTGCAGGATATGCTATTTGTGGGATTAAAAACAGAAAACAAATTGGACTTCAGTTTCAAAGTGAATTTTAAAATTAAAAAGATTATGTAAATAAAATAAAACACACATATATTTAGGTTCTTACTGCATGGTAGTATTTCGTGTATGTATTTATTTATTTAAGAGTTTTATTTAGCGCTAGCCAGACCCGAAGGTATTCGAGCGCTTTACAACATATATCGGATGCGTTATACTGTATTTCAATAAACAGCATTGTCTTGTGTTGATTCTTGTTCAGGCAGTCTAGGGAGCGAGTCAAAACACAGGCACTGGAGAACTTTTTTGTTGAAGTGTCTATGTTCTGCGTTGGGCAGGATTCCTTTGGTGGTAGAGGTCTGTCACATTGTGAGGCATCTCTCCATTCAGATGAGATCGGTTGAGGAAGAGGTCTTGAGCTGGCTTTTGAAGTTTTACGAGGGAGGGATTAGTCCAGATGTGGACTGGTAGGGAGTTCCAAATGTTGCTTTTAAAAAAAATAAAAATAATTATTAGCCAGAAAAAGAGATACAATAGGTAAGAGGATTATCAATAGCTTAATTGTCCCCCTCTCTCCTTCATTTTTTCCCTCCCCCTCCTTTTCTTTTAAAAAACACATTTTGTTAAATTTTATGTTTAACAGTTTACATCCATTATAAAACCAGACATTTGACATAAAGGTCTCAGGCTTCTCAAAGCAGCCGGGTACATGAAGGCCATTTTAGGTTCCACGTCCTGACATAATGCATTTCGTACGTCAGTGTGCAGTCATATTGATCAGTTCTGTTAAACAACATTTTACCCACAGTCATCAAATTGACTAGGTAAAATATATTGTAGAATCACATGAAGAACTGAGGAAGAAAATAATTGGAATGGATCAAATAAACTAAACCCCCCTCCCTTCCCTTCCCCCAACTTATCTGGCCCTAACCATCACTCCCTCTGGACGACACCCTCCCCCTGTTGCTCCCTCTGTCTCTGAATGGAGTGAGTTCTGATTATGGACTTTGAATCTAATTAAATCAACAGGCTGCGCGCAGGGCCACATTGTATGTACTGGGGGGGTGGCTGGGTTATAAGGAGCTCCTACTGATCGAGCACTACAGGGACTGGTGCCGGTGCAAGTACCTTGAAAGCTTCCAGAATACCATATCAGTCCATGGAGATAAAACATTTTTGCAGACCGCGGGCTTCTTCATGTCTAATTCCTGCGCTTTCTGCACCACCCCACCTCACTACCTCATCGTACCATGCGTGGAGCGGTAGGGGTTTGACTGACTTCCACTGCATGGTGATGGAACGTTTAGCCATTAGGAATTAGGAGGGCCAGATCAACAAAGCACAGCTGTACTTTCTGAGGTTTGGAGCGGCGGATCAGACCTAGCAGACAGCTACCTGCGGTACTCGGCACAGGAGGCCCGTCGCCGAGTTGACTCTAGCGAGTACTTCTGACCAGTATTCAGCAATCACCGGGTATAGCCACAGCATGCGCATCAGATCCGCTTCCTCTAATTTACATCTAGGGTAGTGGTGTTGCGTAGCCGGGAACATGCGTTGTAAACGATGTGGGGTGCGATATGCCCTGTGTAACACCATGTATTGGATGAATTTGAATTTGGCGTTCCGCTGGATATTTTTAGGGTATTCTATAATCATATCCCATTCCTTGTCAGTGAGCTCCTTATCAAGATCCATGGACCATGTATTGCGTAAGTTCATCAGGGGGAATTCAGTGTGTGCTTTAATGCTTTTATATAACCATTTAGTGAGGTGGTGGCGTTCTACCATGAGGTAGGTCATGTGCACTAACTCGTGCTGGGCGGGTGCTGCCCTGTGTGGGGCCCAATGTTTTTTCACATAGTGGATGACTGCAGCATGTGTTAGATAAAATGCGTCTGTGACCCCCATTGTTTCTGGTAAAGTTACCATGGTCCATGAGGGTGCACCCATCAAACAGCGCACGCACTGTAGTGACCCCACCCTCAGCCCAGGGGAGGATGCTCCGTGTGGTGAGTAAACCGGCAGGAGTAGGAATGCCCAATAGTGGTGTGTTTTCTAAGTATGGAGGACAGTGTCTCGTGTAATGGAGGGACTTTTTCCAGAATGTGAGCGCAGTGCGAAGAAGTGTCGGGGACATGGGGGTATACTAGCCTGCAGTAGTAGTAGTGTGTGCAGCTCCCCTTGGCCTATTTCCAGGGATGTGTATCCAATTTCATGCAGCTTTCGTCCTGCCAGCCAGTACGATAGCCATTGTAGCTGGCTCACATTACAATATGCGCGGAAATACGGGGCGCCCAGACCACCCTTGTCTGTGTCCAGTTGTAATTTAGCCAGTCCCACCCTACGGCGGCCGTTACCCCATATCAGGTCAGTCAACAACTGGTTCAGTGAGGTAAGTATGGGAGTCGGGCTCACCACTGGTAGGTTAGTGTAGAAGTATAGCAGGCGAGGCAGAACCACCATTTTTGAGATTGCCACTCAGCCCATTACTGAGAGTGGCAATGAGGTCCAAAATGCGATCTGTGACCGTAGTGCTCGGATAGTTTTGTTCAGGTTTCGCTCAATGAGGTCGGTTGCAGCTCTGTAGATTTGTACACCTAGATATTTGAACGTGTGCGAGGCAACTGACAGGGACAACTGCCCGAACAGAATCCCCTCTGAACGTTCCCTGGGGTGGAAAAAAAAGGCGTGCCACTGTGACTCTATTATGGTGAGTCCTGGAAGTTGTGCATATTGAGCCAAAATCTCTGGCATCGGTGTGAGGTCCGTGAGTAGATCATTCACATATAGTATAATGCCGTCTGCAAAAGCGGACATCAGGTGCATTGTTTTACCCAGGCGAATGCCTTTCTGTTCTGCAGACAACCGTAACTTTAGGGCTAGAGGTTCTAAATCTAGTAAAAATAGTAAAGGAGATAAGGGGCAACCAATCCGATATTGGCTCGAGATTAGTCTACCGGTGCAAGCCGGGGGCAGAGTATAATAATTGCCAAATTGTCCAAGTACCTGCAGCATGTAGTCCCATCTAAGGGTATTAAGGTAAGACATCCTGCATTGTGGCTGTCCGGGGGAATCGATTCCAAGGCGTGGTATAACCTCCTAATATTGAGCGAGGTGCATCGCTCAGGTACAAAGTCACATTGGTCTGGGTGAATGAGTTTATGCAAATACGGGAGTAAATGGCGTGAGAGGACTTTACTTAGTATCTTATACTCAGTTGTGTGAGCAGTTACAGAGGTCTGTAACCTGAGATGTCAGTCGCCGAGCGCCCCAGTTTGGGGAGGGACGCTACTAGAGCCTGCATTGTGGTGTGAGGCAACTTTCCTGCATCTATTGTAGATTTATATAAACGCTATAACTGCGGCACTAGGGCATCTGAAAGTGTAGCAAATAACTCAGCCGGTAGGCCATCAAGACCAGGGGCTTTATTCCGGGGGAGGTCTCGTATGGCCTCCTTGATTTCCGCCCGGGTGATGGGACCACCGGAGAGATCGTCCTGTGCTGCTTTGTTTAGTTTGGGGAATGGTAGGCCAGCTAGAGATGTGTGTAGTGAGTCTTTCGCCAGTGGTGGGGGCGATTGATAAAGTGTTTGGTAGTATTCCCAGAATGCTTCATTGATTTCTCTCTGTGTGTCAACAGTGACCCCACCCATCATGATCACCTCATGTACTGGGGTGTGTGGGGGGTTGTCCCTCAGTATACGTGCCAGAAGTGGACCAGCCCTGTCAGCTTCAGCATGTTTTGTGTACGTGTATGCAGTATAACCAATTTGCCTCACCGTTTCTAGAAGTTCTGAATGTTTTATACGGGCTTTCTGTACGAGGGTACTCTTAGTAGGATCTACTGCAGCTGCCTGTTCCAATTCATTCAAGGAGTTTTCAACATCCTTGAGGTGGTTGTTCGTTTCATGCCTAGCCCCTACTGTGGTGCTAATGGCTATCCCCCTGATTATCTTCTTAAAAGCGTCCCACTCCACCTGCGGCGTGGATGCGGTGTCAGTGTCAGTGTTTTCAGTGAAGTAATTAGTAATTCCCGCCGACAGTGCACTATGGCAGACCGAGTCCTCTAGCATTTGAGGCCACAATTTCCAGGTAGGGATAGGGGTGGGAATTCTGCCCCAGGCGATGGTGATCTCCAAGGGATTGTGGTCTGAGAATGACTTGACAAGGTATGTAGCATGAGTTATCTGAGTGGTGGTGTAAGCAGTGCAAAGAACCCTATCTATTCTGGTGTGTAGTTGGTGTGGGTGCAAAAAGAAGGAGTATTCTCTACTGTTTGGGTTCCGCAAATGCCAGGCATCCCCCAGTGACCAGCTTCCGCCCAATTGCATAGTGCCTCAGCCTGCCGTACCGTACCAGCACCTTGTAAGGGGGGTGTCATCTATTCAGGCTTACATCCATTGCTGCATTGTAGTCCCCGCCTAATATCCATGGGTATGCTGCCCAGCTCGCCAGTATTGGATTAAGGCTCATAAGAAATTTGTCTTGCTCAAAATTAGGGGCATAGATGCTCCCTTGTACTACTTGTGTTAGACAGCACACAAGTAGTACTAGGGAGCATCTATGCCCCTAATTTTTAGCAAGACACGTTTCTTATGAGCCTTAATCCGATACTGGTGAGCTGGGCAGCATACCCATGGATTATATATGTGCCTCTCACCAGAATATATCTCCCTAGAGGGTCCACGCGTTGCTCCAGCATTTTGAAGGGGACCCCATTCCTGATCCAAATGGTCGCGCCTCAGGCAAAAGCAGAGTATAAAGTGGAGTGAACATGCCCTTTCCATTTCTTACGTAATTTGACTGACTCTGCTGCGGTGAGGTGAGATTCCTGCAGGAAAACTATATGTGCATGGCTCTTATTTATCTGCGCATGGATTCTATGCCTTTTATGTATAGATCCCAGGCCCCGCACATTCCAGGTGATTATGTTGTAGCTATCCTGCTTCTGCGTGTGAGCCATAACAGCACCGTGTCTCTGTCAAATATGAGAGGGCCGGTGGCGTATGTGGTAGTTTTGTGGGTGGGCCATACTATTAAGAACTCTTGAACTATAACATGCAATACTTGGTCCAGCAATAAAACTGTGCTGGTCCAAACCATGTACACAAAGGTAATAACATTTAACAGTGACTTTGTTGCATTCGCCTTAGGGGGATGCATGTTGGTTGGTGAGGTGAAAACAGCCGCAGCCCCACAGTTGTGAGCAGAGGGAACACCCGCAGTCCCCGCAGTAACTGACAAGTACCTGCAAGTGTGTCAGGTGGTATGGCAGGTCCACCCCTGCAGCAATGGGACTCAATGCTGACAAAAAGATCTTCTTCCCTAATTCAATCGACATATCCAAATCAACCTTCTCGTCCCCTATTTTTCCGCTCATTTAGTCTCTGTTTTTTTCAGATCATCGGGGAGGGCTTCTAATGAGTTCATACAGTAGTCCCTGATCCTACAATCCCCTGGGTATATTATGTCCAATATTGGTATTTTCCTCAGGTTGGGAACCCCTATAGGCAAGCTTTTTAAATAGTCCCTAATCTGTATATATTTAAACTGCGCTCTCTTATCTCTCCCTCGATTCTGAACTAGTTCTGAGAATGGGATAAGCTCTGAGTTATTAAATAGGCTTGATATCCTTTCTATTCCTGCTTGCTCCCAACCTCTGCTAAAACAACAATTGATGGACAGAATGCAGAACAATGTTATACATTCACCCCAGTACAGAGATCTGGGCCTAAATCCATAGTTTTTTTGCTCAGCATGCCATTCCAGTTTGAACCCAGCCATAAGCAAATCAGTCTTGACCCTGGGCCCAATGGGAACAGTCCAGCCTGACCTGCCAGGCTAGGTCCTCCCTGGACTGGAAACATGCATCCTAGGACTTGTTTCAGGGTTTCACCCCTCTTCAGCCAGGATAGCTTGACTCCAGTGGCATGGAGAGCACGGTACCCACGTCTGGGCATACCCATCCCACTCGGGGTGACAAATGCAAAAACAACAGTTGATGGACATAATGTAGCACAATGTCATACATTCACCCCAGTACAGAGATCTCTGCCCAAATCCATAATTTTTTAGCTCCCAACCTCTGCTCATGGCATCATACGTTTCCATCGGGAGGAGCGCCATAAGGGCGAGTACCGATTATACTTTGGTATTTTTAGTAATCGGCTGACTTTACCCCAAATCTTCCAGGCAGCCTTTATACACTTGAATCAAGTCTTTTTATAATAGCTAGGCTCCAGCTGCCTTAAAAAGAGACCCATCGCCTCTTCCCCAATAGCCAAGTGATAGGTAGTAGGTAAATCAGACTCCTCAGTTCTCGCTCTATCTGTCATAATCAGCGTACCCATTGGTTGCAGAGCCGCTGCCCAGTAGTAAAACAGCAGGTTTGGAGCAGCCCAACCCACTCTATCATGCGGGAATGTTAGTGTCTTCAAGGCCCGTCAGGATTTTTGGTAGTGCCATACAAAGTTTGAAAACATTTTTAATATGTTTATCCTACCTATAACTGTTAGATGTAACTTATCGAGAAGCCTCAGTGCCAAGCCAATTTCATCCAGCATAGGGTCAAAGTTGTTGGGCCATATCGCATCTATGTTTGAAATAATCTTGACCCCTAGATACGTGGCCGTTTCGGTTTGACGTTGGTCTTGTATAATACCCTGCCATGAGGTAATTATTTGTGTCTTCCCTTTATTTAGAAGATATCCTGATCTAATCGCAAATTCCTCCACCATGCTTTCAATTTCCTTAATTGCTTTCTCTGGCTCTGATGTAATAACAGCGATATCATCCACATAGGCCAGGATCTTGGTCTCATATCCATTAGTTATTATGGGTTTAATTAGAGGATTTAAAAGTATTTGATCAATGAAGGGATCTAAATACATAGCGAAGAGAATTGGGGAGCACGGACATCCCTGCCTTGTTACTCTACCCACCTCGATTTTCCCTGATCTGTTCCCCATCATCTGTAACTGAGCATTAGGTTTATAGTACTATGCCCGAATGTCTGTAATCAATTGCAGCTCGAACCCTCTCTCTGATAGTATTTCCCAGAGGTATTGCCAAGACACTCGGTCGAAGGCTTTCTCGGCATCACAGCCAGATAATCGCTTATTGCCTCTGCTACATCGAGCAATGCGGTAACCCGTCTCACATGAGCAGTGGTACCCCTTCCTGGGATAAAACCATGTTGCCACGGTGAGACTAAGTAAGCTATAACCTTCTGTAGCCAGTTAGCCAAAACTTTAGAGTACATTTTGACATCAGTATTTATCAGAGAAATAGGGCGATAGGAGGTTGGGAGTTCTGTTGGTTTCCCCTTTTTGGCAAAAATGACAATATCTGTCCCTTGCCTGGAGGGAGGAGGAATTCCCCGATGCTGCACATCCTGAAAAAGATCAAATATTAACGGAGCTAGTTTGTTTTGGAGCACCTTATATGGCTCCATTGGAATTTTATCTGGGCTTGGGGCCTTCCCTGAAGAAAGGGAGCGTATTGCAGTCACTACCTCTTCCAGCGTAAACTCTGCTTCCATCTCCTGTAGTGTAGCCTCACTGATTTTATTAGAGCTTGTGAGGCTAGCACCTGTCCCTCCCTGTGCGTATTGAGTAGTATCTGGTTGGTATAACTTCCTATAAAATTGTTCAAAAATCCCCATGACCTCCGTGGGCATTGGTCCATATTGTCGTTCCCTGTTCTTAATTTTAGTCATATTGCTCATAACAGATTTCTGCCAAATACGTAAGGCCAATTGTTCTCCTACTGATCCCCCATATTCATACATCTCTCTCTGATGTATTAAGTAAGTCTGAGCTACTCTTACTTACTTACTAGCTGTTGATTTCTGCCTTAGCTGTGGCTAATTTATTCATGATCTCCCTAGATTCCCCTTCCCATCCCCCATGCTAATCAGTTTCATATGCTCTGCCTCCAGTTGTGTCAGCCGTGCGATTAAGGAATCAACCTCTTCGCTCTTTATTTTGCATCGCTGGCCAACGTAGCTCATAACTTCTCACCTCAGCCGTGCTTTGAAGGAGTCCCATACTATAGTATGTGAGGCGCTGTATCCGTTCATGTCAAAGAACTCCCTTGTCCATTTTTTTTTATGTAGGCAAGGAATTCTTCATCTAGTACTAGATTTTTATCAAATGTTCAGCTATATTGTTTCCTCTCTGTTCCTTGCCCTATTACCTCCAACAATAGTGGGTTGTGATCTGAGTAGAGCTGGGGTAGTTTTGTTATCCGTACCTCATCAAGCATGTTAATAGGGGTCAAGAAGTAGTCTAATCATACGTATTTTTGATGGGGGTGTGAGTAATAAGAATACCCAGGGTCATGAATGATCTTATATGCCCAAATATCGGACAGACCATGGCTATCTTTAAAGGTGGAGAATGCCCTATATACCCGGGGGTTCCTCCCATTATATTTTAGCCCACCATCCTGCGATATCCCAAGGTGTATATTTAAGTCCCCACATATTATCAATGGGGTTGACCAAGAAGCCAGCTCCACTTCCAGATCTTCCCAAATTTTAGGATCATCTTGGTTGGAACCATATACAGTCGCTATCGTCAGCCCAGTATTTAGTGTGACTATTGCCTGGCACCCCCACTTATCAGCCATTGTGCGTTTAACAATGCCAGCTTGTTACCTGTAGTCTGTGTAGAGCATACTGCCATTTCATAGCCTGTTATCTGGAGAGCATCCCTGTTACACCATGGGATATGTGTCTCTTGGGGACAAATTATATCTGGGCTAATAAATCTAAGTGTCTCATATGCTTTGGCCCTTTTCTTTTCATCATTCAGTCCCCCCACAAGCACTGAACATATCCTCAATTTAACAATAACCATAATTGAGTATGAGGACCTTCCATCTGAACCCTGTAGCTCTTAAATGTTTGCCTGTATCTTCTATCTTAACATTAGTTTCTGGCTTTTTCTCCCCATGCTCCATGCCTACCCCCTCTAACCTCCCCACTCCACCCCCACCCCTCCTCACCCCTCCCCATACTCCCCTTGGGCTTTCCCTTTCCCTCCCACTTCCCCCTCCCCCTGAAAGCCTCCAGACACTTGGTCTGTTGAGTGATGAAGCTGCTCAACACCGTGATCAGTGGACACCCCTCTCCTTAGATCCTTAAAATGTAATCCTGATTTTTAGAACCACAAAATTGAACAGAAAAACCTTCCCACAATGAGTGACATATCCAAAATTATATAAAACAGTGATAAATTGATAGCAGTTGATACATGCCCACTTAGTCCCAAATATATCTATGTTCTATGTTTCTTCTTTGGTTCACATCTCTTAACCCACAGGATATCTCAGCCAGTTTATATATTTCATTTAGAAAATCCTACTTGCCCTGTCATTAAGTTCACTCAAAAATTATTTTGCTTTTATCTCGGAGGTAAAGAAGTGGGTTCTATCACCAGCTACCACTTTTAGTTTAGCTGGGTTCATCAAATAGGCTTGAGCTCCTTCTGCCGCAACCTCCAGCGCCTCTCAACAGTTACATGACAAAAGTCAGGATGGGCAAAAAAACTCAATGTTCTCCACCTTGCGTTTACTTTCTGGTCTGGATTTCTCGTAGATACTCTGTCTGAGAAGATAGTTCCCAAATTAGACAAGTACGGCTCTGGGCTTTGCATCTGCTCTGACTGGCTGCCTCAAAGTTAGCGGGGCCCGGTGCGTGCGCTAGATTTCTTAAGACCAGTTCCAACCTACCAGATCGGGAAATGCCTTGCTTAATAACTCAACCATATATAATCGCACTTCCGTGTTTTCCCTGTTCCCAGGAACTGCAGATTGCTCCGGCGTTGGCAGTTTTCTTGATCCTCCAACTTCCATAGGATATCAACTAATCTAGCCTCCTGTGCTTCAGTCTGATTCTGAGTTGCGGCGATATCCGTCTCAAGGGTTCCACTTCTCATCTCCAGCTCTGTCAGGCGATCAGAGATATCATTGCATACCTTGATCACTTTCCACACTGTCGCCTGCACCTTACGGATAGCTGTCTGTGAGTGCCTGCTATCCTGCCTTGTTTCCTCCCGATGTGCAGTGATGGATTGCAAAATAACATCCAGTGTTGTGACAGGACTATCTTCAGCCTCCAGTGCCTTGCCCCCAACACACCCGACCAGTTGGATGGGTGGTGAATAATCCCAGTTTAGGTCCTTTCCTTTCTTATGTTGACCTGAGAGCCTGAGTCTCCTGTTAGCTCTATGCATTGTTGCGGCGGAGTCCCTTCCACTAGTATCTGGTAGACTCTCACTCTCACTCCCACTCATGCTTGATCGGAATAGAGAGTCCTCCACTGACCAGGTATCATCCGATAGTGAGTAGAAACAATCAGTGGTCTCCACGTCCGTGTTTTTCACATTCCATCTGCTTTGATTGTTATGTTTTAGCTTCTGGCATTGTTTTCCCCCCGAGATATTGTCTTGAGTTCTCTTATCTCTGTTCTGTTGTTGATTCTCAGAGGGGTCTTTCCCCTGGTTCTTTAGTATTCCTCCTTCCTCCCCAATAGTGGCATCTTTTTTTGAGATTTCCATTAGGGTATTATCAATATGTGTGTCACTATGTGTATCAGCATTTGGCTCTAAATGTTTTCTTTGATTTTCCCCTCCCTCGTCTGACTTCAATCCGTTCTCTATATTGAGTTTCACTGCACAACTGTCCAGGACCTGCCTGCAATCGGCCATTCCCAAGTTAGGAGCTTGAGTAGATATTGGAACACCGTCATTTACCTGTAGGCTAATTGCTGATACTGCCTTTGGGATCGTTTCCTCCTGCCTCTCCACTTCGGTTTGCTCCTTGGTCCGAACTACAGGTTCCAATTGTGACTGCAGCCTGGGTCTCCCGAATAGCTCCTTGATAGTTGAGCCGGGTGGACGTTGCTGGGGCATTGGCCCATCCTTCTCCTTCCTATCGTCATCCTTTCGGGTACCGGTTTGACATTTTTTTGTTTTCTTTTTTTTAATCCTCATCCGCCTCAGACCAGAGTCGACTTGAAGTAGAATGTCGCTACCATATCTCGATTATGGAAGGCGTAGGCAATCGAAGTGGGAAAAAGTCGTTTGCCCTTTCCATGAAAAGGGGTGGTCTCAAACTCTTTTTATATGTAATGACCAACGACTGTTGGTACGGGCCTGTACTGAATGTAAAAACTGGGGGCGAAAAAAAAAACACAGGGTCCTACCCAGTCAGAGAGATTCCAATGAGGCATAATCATAGGATCAGATAGTGATTTTAGATTTGAATTTAAATTTGGGCTCAATCAACTTAAACTCAATCAACTTAAACTCGAACTTAAACCCCCAAAGCTTCTCCCGAACCCCAGAGTATGAACACAAATAGACTAATGCTGAGACCAATTTAACAAACAATCCCGTGTTACTTTCCTTTTGCTGTTCTGTAGTCTATCCAAGTCAGTCTAAGAGGTTTTCTATAGAGAGTACTGCCATTCTGTGTGTGTGTGGTGTGTGGCTTCTACCCACCTCCTACAAATCTCTCTCCAAGCCAGCTAAATTGCATAGAAAGGAAACCCCCTCGTGAGTCTTGTCCATTCACTGGTTATGCCAAAGAAGATCAAGGCGAGGGAAATTTGAATTGGGGTGCCTGTGATGTCAGCTAGGGAAGCCACTACCTTCTCCCAAAATTCCGTTATCCCTGGACAATCTTTAAACATGTGTATGTCTGTGGCATTTACCAAGTCACATTTCTTACACCTGACTGGGGGGCCTTTTGCCATTTTTGAAAGTCTTGCTGGAGATAAATAGGCCCTATGAACAGTAAAATAGCGGTTCCTCCTAAGCCAGGCTGGTTTTACAACAGAAAATAAAGTATGAAACGAATTCTGCCACAGATTTTCCCAATTTTCGTCTGGCATAGAGGCTCCTCACATTTGTTCTGCCAATTCAAAGTCTCCATCAATAGTTTCCCCTATAGACCAATAGTAGAAGGAGACTTCTTTCCCCCCGCAGGCCTTGATACCAGTTGGTCCTCCAGAGTATTCCCTATGCCTATAGGGATTTTAAGGTTCTGTGACCAGCTCAGCAGCTGTATGTACTTAAACTTGGACATGCCCTCCTCCAGCCTGTTGTGAAAAACTCCCATGGTAGAAGTGACCCTTCGGAAGCCAGATCCCTCCATGTCATTAGCCCTGCTGTTCTAAGTGGTGTGGCTAGCTTGTCCTTCAGGCAATCTGGAGCCCCCGGAGAGTCCCACAGAGGAGCTAGGCTGGTTCAAACCAGTACTCTGATTAAGTCTAGTCCATATTCGGGGTACTGCCAGAAGTACTTTCAGCCTAATTTTTTTGAAGTACTTCTGGTCGCCATCTTTAAAGAGTAACCCCTCAAGTGGCAGCCCCACCCCTTCAACATAGCCGAAAACATAACACCTCTCTCTGAATCATCTGGGCATTTTAACGGCATCCTCGAGTAAGATAATTGGAAGGCCCAGGCATAGTACTGAAGGTCAGGGAGCATGAAGCCCCCCTTATCTCTCCTGCGCCTTAACTTTTTTTACGCTATCCTCGTAGCTCTGTACGCCCATGCGAATGAATTAATGGCCTGCTGTAATTTATCAATGGCCGCTTTCTCAAAATGTAGGGGGATAGTGTTGAAAAGGAAAGTAATTTTTGGTTGTATAATTATTTTAATCAGATTGATTCTACCAAAAATGGTCAGTGGAAGATATGCCCAGGACTTCATGAGCTTCTGCCATTCACTAGAGATGTTTGCAATATTCGTCCCAGCTATCTTGTCTATGTTCTGTACTATCTTAACTCCCATGTATCTCGTGTCACCCTTGGTCTATTACCCGCATCCTGGTAGATTCCATGCCATAATCTCCGTTTTCTCTGCGTTCACCTTGTAGCCAGAAAACCGCCCAAAATCTTGTGCCAACCTAATAGCCTGAGGGAAGGACGCCTCCAGCTCAGATGACAGGATCAAAATGCCATCCGCATACAGGACAAACTTCCTCTCCCACGCTCCAAACTTAAATGGTGGAATATTCGGTTTGTCTCTCAGACGTTGAGCGAAGGGTTTGATATACAGGTCAAAAAGGAGCGGTTAAAGTGGGCAGCCCTGTCTGGTACCCATAGTGATCTTAAAAGGGGCAGTCAGTTTACCATTAGCTAGGAGTCTTGCGTGGGCTTGTGATATATAAGCTGTACAGCTCAGCAGAATTTCTCTCCCAAGTTAAACCTTTCCATTACTGCAGCGAGGTATGACCAATTGACCCTGTCAAAGGCCTTAGTGGCATCTAATGTCATGGCTGCCAGCGGTAGAGAGAAGGTATTTGCAAGGTCGATTGCTCCAATAAATTCGTGAGTTAGATCAGCAAGGTTTCTGCCTCTTACAAAGCCCTTCTGGTCCGGGTGTAACAGAGTGCCAGCTACTACTCCCAACCTATTTGCTAGGATCCTTGTGAATACTTTATAATCTGTATTTAGGAGAGAGATGGGCCTGTAGAACCCGCAACTTGCCGGATTCTTTCCTGCTTTCAAAATGAATGAAATAGTAGCTTGACCCCATGATGCGGTAGGCTTAGTACCGTCAGATAATATGTTGTTAAAAAGTATCGTCATGGTTGGTATTATTACCTTCCCCAGGGATCAGTACAGTTCCCCTGGGAGCCAATCAGGCCCCACGGCCTTGCCTCTCTTACAAGCGGCAATGGCCATCCTGACCTCCTGTTGAGATATGTCCTGCTCCAGATTGTCTCTCTGGGAGGGGTCCAGGGAGGTAAGCGTATTTTCTCTTAACCATTCCTTCGCACAGTTTTTGTCTACTTCATTATTTTCTTCATATAGTACCTGAAAAAAGTCAAAAAAGGCTTCTCCGATTTCTTCGTCAGTAAATATTGAAGAGGAATTATCCTCGCTGTCAATTCGTTTTATCAAGTTGCTGTCCTATCTGACTTAGCTTTCCATGCCAGAATTGCTGGCTCCCTCCCTGTATTCAAAGTGGGCCATCTTACTAGCTTCCCACCTTCTTTTAATCCTAAGCTGAATGATGGTGTCTAGCTGATCCTTCAAAGTTTTTAATTCTGCCATGTACTCATCGCGCTTCTCAGGGGCAGTCTCCCTATTCAGCTTTAGCTCTGCTACTTTCATCGCAGACTTAGTTTGTGCCACCTCTTCTCTGTATTGCCTATTCTTATAGCATGCCTTGCCTGTTACCATACCCCTCAGGAAGGCCTTCCAGGCCTCCAAAACCACTGAGATCTCAGCTTAGCCAATATTCAGCTTAAAAAAGCACTCCATCTCTTGAGATGGGTGCTTTACCTCAGGTTCATCTAGAATTAGTGCATGATTGAATGACCAAATCCTAGATTGATCTACCCCTGCCAGACAAAAATCCATCCAGACGGCCGCATGATCTGACAGGTGTGGAGTCAGATACCCTATGCTCTCAATCTTGTCTCTCAGTTCGTGACTGGCCAGGATATAGTCTATTATGGCCATACTTGTTATTGTAGAAAGAGACACCTAACTGAGAGCCCGATCTTTCCCTCCATATATCATATAGACCAGTCTGTGCCATCATTGTTTGGAGGTATGTCCGGGATTTATACAGTACATTTGCTCTACTGTTAGGGGATTTATCCAGTAGTGGGTCTAAAACTATGTTGAAATCACCAGCCAAGATCAATGGTTCTGGGAATTCCAACAAGTTCGCAAAAATAGTTTTCAAAGAGGAAGGATCATCTTGGTTGGGACCGTAGTAACTCAGTACTGTTAAGAGAGAACCTTGGATAAACAGTTTAGCAATAACCCACCTACCCCCTGTGTCACTCATTGATTCTAAGACACATGCATTGGTTTGCTTTTTAACCAAGATGGCGACTCCCCTGATGTTGGTGTTCTGATTAGTGCCAATTAAATGTTCCACCCATTTTAGTTTGCTAAAAATCCCCACCAATTCCCCTTTTAAAAGATGCATTTCCTGCAATATAATGATCTGAGCAGGGGAATCTTTAAGATATTGACACATTTTTCCCTCCTGGTCTTTACTCGCAGGCCATTGATATTCCAGGATAAAAACTGGATAATGGTCATGGGGTTTAAACAACAGAGACTTATGTTCGCCATACTGATGGTCCCAGACCAAGCGTAAACAAGATAGGTAGATAAAACTAAAAGGAGAATGAGGAAAAAAATGTTTTTCTTTTTACCCCCGATGCTCCCCACCCTGTGCGTCCCCTCACACTCCCCCTTACCCCACCCCTGGAGAACCCTGCCCCCATTTACCTGGACTAATAGTCCAGCTTCTGCCTGCCGGGTCAGCCAGCCCTATCTTCCCCTTACTTAAATACAAAACCACGAAGCTGAGTGTATCAGTTCCAATTTCCAAGGAGGATATCTCTAATCTCTTAAATTTTACTTATTTATAATTTGCCGGGCGTTTAAGTAGTGCGTATTTCTATGGGAAAAAAAAAACAAGTAACATGAAAGCCTATAGTAGGTTGAACCCTAATGAATCATAAAGGCAAGAAGAAAGGGAAAGAAAGAGTCTAAGACGGAGGAAGCTTATATGAGTTTCTATCACTGGGCTACTTTGTGGCAGTATCTTTGGCCAGACTTTCGAGAAGCTCATCTGCCTCCCATACTCTTTTAATGTTATACATCTTATTATTGTGTATGACCTTCCGGAGTGCAGGAAATTTTAAATGGACAACCGCACCTAACTTTTTAAAGTCGTCCATTTTCCTGCCCAGCTCCCATTGTCTGTCCAAAGTTGTTCGAGCCAAGTCTGAACGAATCTCATAGGCAAAGTCTCTAGGTTTCAGAGACTTTTGTTTTAAGGCACAGTTAAGTATCTTCTCCTTCAGGGAAAATGTTAAAAAGTTAATGAGGATTTTTCTCGGCTTTGGCCGATTAGGATGTTTCCGGAAAGGGTCTCAGTGGATCCTCTGAATGTCTTTCTTCAGTTCTTCAGCCGATTCTTCGAGCTGTACCGATTCCTTTATGAGAGTGGCAATAAAGGACTTGATGTCTTCTCCTTCCCTCCCTTCTGGGACATTCAAGAGATGCAGGATATTCCTACGTGAGTTACTTTCTAACGTTTCGAGCCTATCGCGAAGTATTGTCTCCTCTTTCGTGAGCGTAGCAATGTCTGATCTAGCCACCACTAGCTCGTCTCTAATTTCAGCGACAAAGTTTTCCAAAAACCTCTGTTCTGGAATTTAGGAGATCAATTTTCTTGTCTAATGTCTCACAAAAAAATCGAATCTCACCTTGGTTTGCCTCAGAAACGGAGAAGCCTCTTTTTATGTCCACCGACAAGGAGATAAGAGCCTCTAGAGGAGCCCCTGAAGATCTCCTAATTCCCTGCTCTTCGACAGCTTTTTGACCTACTATGGTATAATTTTCTGGCGTAGTCGAACAGCCGGAATTAGCCATTTGTGAAAGAGTCTTATCTATGGCCGAAGCTGTGTTTGGGGCTGTCAAAACTATTAGGGCTGTTACTATAGCCACTTCCGAGGGAGTCTTCCCTCCTACCAGGGGTCTGTCTATCATGTCCATTTCCTTAGAGATTGATGAGGACTCTAACTGTCCTTTTAAGCGCCTCCTTAGAGCTTCTCCTTGCTCAGCGACGTCTAGGACTAGTGGCTGGATCTTGAAGTAAGACCGCAGGGACGGTGTGATCTTAAGTCTTGTCTCTGTAAAGTGATTTTTTGCCCTCCCTGCTTTAATACTCCTGCCCTTTACCTCCCCGTGCTGGACAGTGGAAAGTGGGAAAGTGGAAAAATTACCAGCCCTCTTTGGGTCAGGAAGTGTATTCAAGAGTAAATTCCTGTCCTCTTCATTTACCTGAGGTGAGCTGTCACTACGACGAAGACCCCCACTGACACCAGCCTTTCCAATCTGTTTTTTTTTTGCGCTTTAAAGTTGCTCTTGAGGTCTGTCTTAGCCTTTGCAGCCTTTGCAACCCCATGCGCCTCACCACCGCGCCTTCTTCCCTTCCTATTTTTAAGTTTTGTAAGTGTAGGTGTAGTGATTGGGGTCTCCCTCACCCCTTGGATATCCTGAGTCAGGGTAGATACACCCGGCTGCAGCAGCTGTGAGGGAGTAAGCACTAGCTTACCGCCCTCAGTAGTCAATTTGGCCGTACCTGGAGAGGATGAACGGTGCTCTCCACCCTGTATCCCCTGCATCTGATTCTGTCGCGGTGGGTACTGCTGTAGCTGCGGGTGTAACTCGATGTCTTCGCCTTCGGAAGGTAGGAGCACGCTGGCTCAGTTGCGTGTAGGAAGCTGTGCTGTGCTGTCTTTGCCTCTGCCTGAATCGGCCCGTAGGAGCATGCGAGCCACTGCCCTGCGGCCCCTCCTTTGCTCCAGGGCGGCAGTAGACCAGCAATCACCAAATACGCCCACACACATCCAGGAGGAAAGCGGCATCCACGATAGAGTCCTCCGGCCAAAGGTGCCGGTAGGAAGGAAGAGCAAAAGCCTTGAACGATCCGGGAAAAACTCCCAGGTAACACTGATAGAGTTGTGTGCGAGCGGGTGATGGTATCTCAGCCTTGCATCGTATTAGCGCATATACAGGGCATAGCTGACTCCGGCGGCAGCGGCTGCTTAGTTAGCGGCCGCCAGGTTCTCCAGCAGTGTCCTGATAGGTCATGGTTTGACCTTTGTGTCCAGTTTGCCGCCCTGTTGTCTCCGACACAGCGTTCACCTCCGTTACCGAGCGGGTGAATATCAGTGCCGAGTTCTGAATCGGGCTGCTCACATTCGTCTTCCCGCGGGCTGCTGGGGGTCCTTTTGGCTTCATCGTGGCAGAGAGGCTTGTCTTCGAGCTGCTGCAATTAGAGTTGCTCAATACATGGTAGAAATCCTCGCAGGCAAGTAGAAATTCTTGCTGTCCTGGCATGAACTTACAGGAGGGGGTACAGCTTTTAGCCTCTTTTTGCAAGATTTCCAACAGAGTATTTAAAATCGACAACAGCATACTTTAGTTATACTCGGGGGAAAGGGGGGGCTTCGGGGGAGCCTATTGATCACGGCATTCTGAGCTACCTACGGTCGCCTCGCCTCAACCGATCGCCATCTTGCTTCCCTTCCTATCCATGAGTTCCAAATTTTGGGTACATTTCCCGAGAAGGAGCGAAACAGAGTTTTTTGTTTGCGAGTTTTTGGTAGAATGAGGAGAAGAATGTTGGTGTGCCTAAGGTTCCTCGTTTGTCCTGCCTTCTTGAGTTTGGAAGCCAGGTAGGCCGGTTTACCGGTGTGAAGAGCTTTATGTGTGAGGCAAGCAGTCTTGAAGTTGGCACGTATTTCGATTGGGAGCCATTTTAGTTCTCTTAGAGAGGGAGAAATGTGGTCATATTTCTTTACTCCAGTGATCATCCTGACAGCTGCATTTAGAGTTGCTCGGAGGGAAGCTAAGTGAGATTTTGCCGTGCCGGTGAGTGTTGCGTTCCCGTAGTCCAATATGGATAGAACCAAGGATTGTGTGGCCAGTTTAAGGTCATTGGGGGGAATGAAGGGTTTTATTTTTTTGAGTAATATTAGGTTCAAGAATGCACTCTTCGCTGAGTTCTTGATTTGTTTGTCCATGTTTAGGCTTGGGTCCATAGTGATTCCTAGGGATTTTACAGTCTGCCAGGGTAACATTGCAATTAAGAGAGTCAATGGTTTTTAGCAATTCTGTGACTAGGGGGGTCTGCTTCTTGTCAGATTTGAAAAAGGTTTCTGCTTTGTCTTGGTTGAGCTTAAGGTGGTTGTGGGAAAGCCAGTGTTGGACTTCTCGCAGAGTGTTGTTTAATTTTTGAATGTCTCCAATTGAGGATGTTTCTAGGTAGACCTGGGTGTCATCTGCATAGCGGTGGAAGGAGATGTTGGCTTTTTTGAGTATGGAGGTGAGGGGCTCTATGTAGATGTTAAACAGTGATGGGGAGAGAACTGATCCTTATGGGGAGATGGTCAGATGTGAAGTTGCTAATTTGTATTCTTTGGGAACGGTTCTGAAGGAAGGAGGTGAACCATTGTAAGACAACCTCGTATGCACCAATTTTCTCTCCAAGTACATTTATGAGCATGGTGTGGTCAACTGTATCAAAGGCTGTCGATAGGCCAAGGAGTATGAGTAGGCAGCCACGGTCTGCATCGAGTGATTTGTAGACATCATCTATGACACTCAGGATCACTGTCTCTGTGCTGCAACCTTTTCTGAAGCCTGATTGGTGAGTATCTAGAAGGTTGTTGCTGTCATTGTGTTGGTTAAGTTGGAGGAGAACGCATCTTTCCATGATTTTGGATAGGAGAGGGAGATCGGAGACCGGCCTAAGGTTGTTGTGGTTGTTTGGGTCCGAGCCTGTTTTTTTTAATAATGGCGTGACTTGGCTGATTTTTAGACAGTCTGGCATGATTCTTGTACTCAGGGAGCTATTTATAATCTTGACCCAAAGAGGGGCTCGGGTGAGGTTGAGCATTTTAGCCAGTTGAGCAGGAAAAGCGTCCGCTAAGTGTGAGGAAGGTTTGGACCTGATAATAATTTTCATGATGTCTGTTTCGGAGATGGGGTTTAATGTCTTCCAGCTGCTTGGAGGGTGCCGAGGGGGGTTGTTTCCTTCAATGCTAGGAAGTGGGTTATCGTTAGCTGACAGGAGGTGGTCATCAAGAGAGCATTCAATCTTGGTGATTTTATCATGAAATAAATTGGCAAAGGTGTCACATAGTTCTTTGGAAGTGTGTATGGTTGATGTGGGAGGCTTGGCTGTTTGTTGTTTGATGAGATTGAAGAGTTTCTTGGGACGGTTTTTTCATTGTCATGTGCACTATGGAAGAAGGTAGATTGTTTGTTCTTAATATGTTTTTAAATTTACTGTGTTCTGATTTGAGTTGTTTAAGGTGGGTTGAGGACGGGTTGTTCTGCCAGAGTCTTTCTGCAGCTCTGAGATGTCTTCTTTCAGAGTTTAGGTCTGTATTGAACCAGGCTCTCGATGGTTTTTGTTCCTGACTCATTTATGCTTCAGGGGGGCTACTTGGTCTAGTATGGTTGTTGTTGTATTGTAGAGTGAAGTAAGCTCAGTTGTAGATAGGTCATTTGTGGTGGGGGAAAGTAGTGTTCTTACCCTTTCTTCCAGGTCAGCAAGGGGAATCTGTCTTAGATTTCTCGCCCAATGAAGGACATCCTGTGTATGGGGAAGGCAGTGGGTCAGATGGTTAATGTGAAATAGGATGAGGTGGTGGTCTGACCAGTCGACAGGAAGGATGTGGTCTATCGTAACTATATATTCCTGAGCTATAATGGCGTCCAGGATTGAGCGTCTATTGTGCGTTTGCTCTGTGCAGTGTTGGATCAGGTTATTGTTGAGAAGTAGTTCATTTTGGATTGGATCAGAGAGTTATTTTTATCATTCCAATGTAGGTTGAGGTCCCCTAGTATTATGTTGTTGGAGTCTAAGAGTGAGCAGTGAGTTATCAGGTCGTAAAGCTGTTCACCAAAAGAGGGAATGTTGCCTGTCAGATGATAGAGGAGGTGGCAGTGTATCGTTTTGTTGTTCTTCGTCTTAATGGTGGAGGATAAATATTCAAATGTACTGTAGGAGAAGTAGTCTATTTCGGTTATGGAGATGTTGCTCTTGTGGAGGATTGCAATACCCCTGCCATGATTGTTCTTTCTGTCTTTATTTATGAGAACCTGGGGGGGCACAAGCATGCCAAAGATTGGTAAGAAAGATTTGTTCAGCCAAGTTTCTGTGATGAACGCGATATCGATGTCGTGGGTTAGGATGGTTTCCGCCAGTTCTGTTGCATGTTTGGTCACAGATCTGCAGTTTATGAGCACGCAGTGGGTCATTGTCTTGTCTGGTATCTTCTGTGGAGGGACCATGGGTACATTTGTGAGGAGGGCTGGTGATCTCCCCATTCTAGGTGTGATATGGTCTCTCCCAAATCCCGTGATAACCTGGATCGTGATGCTGGGGTTGCTAGTTGTAGAGGAGTCGTAGAAGTTGGCAAGATCAGTCGCCTCTTTCATGGACATTGCGGCGCTGGTTTTTTTGGGTCTCTGAGCCTGGTTCGCAAGGGGGGGTTGAGTTTTAGTTGTGTGACTGTGGCATGTTAGGGCATGGGTGTTGTTTGTTGGAGTCTGTAGGAGGGGAGTGTAAGCGTTGGATAGGCTTCAGATGTGTGGTGATGTTTGATAATATTTTGCTTAGGCCCTGTGTTATAATATCTAGTTGGCTTTCCACCAGACATAGTCTTTGCAACATATTCAGTGAGGAGGGGGTAAGAGAGCTGAGGTTCAAGGTGACTTGTGCAGGACAGTCGAGGGATGTTGAGAGCCTGTCGGTGAGAGGGTGAGTTACGGTATCATTTCTACCAATGTTACTCCAGTGGTTGGCCAAGGACATGTGGAGGGAGTGCTCTTGCTGTGTTTTAAGCAACGGTTTGTGGAGTACTGTTGGGTGGTGAGAGGTAGGAGACTTAGATTGAGTGTCAGCTCCCCTGGTTGTCTGTATGAACAAATTTCTAGGGAAGGGAAGGGAGGGGAAGGGGTCGGGAGGGGGATACAGAGTTATAGCAGAGACACATCTTGGAGATGCTCTGGATGAGAAGTGTTTGGTGTGCGAGTGTATACATGTGTATACATGATCTATGTTTTATGTATTTGAAAGTTATACAACCCTGCAGATTATAATAAAATCACTTTTGTTAACAATTTATACAAAATTCATTCAATTTTAATATTTTCATTTTTTAACAATGGTAATGAGTAATATTTAAATGGTTTTTGGATTGGAATTACAATTATCATGTGAAGTCCACAAAATGTGTAATTTTCCCATTGTGTATTGGATAGCAGTCGGAACAGTATTTTTGACCCATCCCAATATATGCACTTTCCTGACTTTTTTGGGACTACAGTTAGAATAGCTAATCCATCCCATCTCCATTATATACATTTTCGTCAGTGTTTCTTGGATTTAACATACAATGAAAATTTTGATACAGCCCAATGTATTCACCTTCCTAAATGTTTGTGGAATTGTATTTTGAATTTTAAATGTCACACCCACACGAGTGAACATTACCCATGAGCATGGGATTAGTTAGAAAAGGTCAATTGGATTTGCCTCAATATTTACACTTTCCTCAGTTTAATTGGGGATGGAGTTACTATACTAAATTTGCACCCTGAAATATCAGCATTTTCCCCAATATTTTTGCAAATCAAACAAGAATAGTAGACCTGATCTCTCCCAATATATACACTTTTCTAGTGCTTGTGGGATGGGAATTAGAAAAGTAATTTACACTTTCCTCAATGTGTGTGGGATTAGATTTAGGGCCCGATTATGAGTTTTGCCGTCTGACCGCCCAATTGCCACGTCATGTATGACACTGCCATCACAGTTGTGATGTCTGAAACACCTGCTAAGGCTACGGCAGTCTTCCTAGAAGGACCGCGGTGGTCTGTAATGTTGACATTTGTGTCCATCAATGCTGTCAGGTCCACGGTCCACCCACCGAGAGTATTACGAATACACAGTCATACTCGCGATCTCCCAGTGGTGGCCAACAAATGGTGGTTACCCAACAGCGGGTGACCAAAAAAAAGCTACACAACTGTGGCCATTGGATGGATTAAAAAACTACACACCTGATGTGCTCTGGCAAATGGACATGCCTACGAATCACAATATAAAACACACCCCATCCCTGACCAGCATCCTTTGCTTCCAAACTGCAGCCCACAGTACAGGTACCCGAGTTTTCTGCATTTTGAGGTAATGCGCCTCTTTTTTCATCTTTCCATTTAGCACTCCTCACCTGAAATTTTAGTTTGGAACATTTTTACCTCTATCATGTGTTTGTTTTTCATTCACATACTCACTAACATTTAATTTTTTCACCATGCTCGGGAAAAAAAACAAGGTTCACAGAGGTATAGTTGACAGTTATGGTTGATGAAATCATTAGAGTAGAGTCAGTAAGAAAACTGAAATGTGGGATAGGATAGTCAACATAGTGAATGCTGTTGGTACCATCCTACACAAACAGGGCAGCATTAGGAAGAGGTGAAATGACCTCAGGTTGAGAGTGCATACCAGGTACAACAGCTACCACCTAGAGGCTCGGAAGACTGGTGGTAGCCCGCCCAGTGCACCATTACAACTCTTTCTGTGGGAGAAGAAGGTCTTGGCCATCCTGAATGCTGAGGGCTTGACAAGGATAGAGGGGGGAGTGGACTCTGGAAAGTTAGAGTTCAATAACTTCCACAATATCACAATGTCCTGTTTGCTCTCAACTCTGCTTTTTCTATCGTATTCTTTATCTGCTTTCCAAACATGTAATACTTAACGTTTCTGAGATGTTGGTTTGTCTGTGGCAATGTGTATTGATGCATATAAGAGCACATGTGTCCAACTCCATGACATGCAACATGTTTTAATGCTGTATGTAAGTGTAATGCCAGCAAAATATCAAGACAGGTGCAATGATATGTGTAAAAAACTAAATGTATGGTCCATCCCAAATGCATGTTGCCACAAGCTATGCTACGCTAACCATTTGTCAAGTGTTGGTAAATAGAGATTGAAGGGACTACAACTACCATGAGGCATTGTCACTCCAAATCTTACCAATAGGCTTGACTCCTTTTGCCCCTTCTCACTTGTCTGCCATGTTACTACTGATCTCCTAAAGTCATGCAGGTTACCATTACTCAAGTGTTAGTAAAGTGAAATTGAAGTGACTATATCTACCAATTAGGCCTTGTCACTCCAACTCTAACCAAGATGCCACACTCCTATTGCCCCTTGTCACTTGTCTACCATGTTACAAAGTATCTTCTCTTGTCATGCAGGTTACTATTTCTCAAGTGTTGGTAAGGTGAGATTGAAGTGACTACAGCTATCATGAGGTCTTGTCAATCCAACTCTAACCAAGATGCTACATTCTTTTTGCCCCTTCTCACTTGTCTGCCATGTTACTATTGATCTTCTCAAGTCATGCAGGTTACCTGTTCTCAAGTGTTGGTAAAGTAAGATTGACGTGACTACAACTACCATGATGCCTTGTCCATCCAACTCTAACCAAGATGCTACACTCCTTTTGCCCCTTCTCACTTGTCTGTCATGTTACAACTGATCTAAACTAGTCATGCAGATTACCATTTACCAAGTGTTGCAAAAGTGAGATTGAAGTGACTGCAATTACCATGAGTCCTTGTCACTGCAAATCTAGACAAGATGCTACACTACTTTTGCATTTTCTCACTTGTCTGCCATGTTATAACTGATCTACAGTTCTCATGCAGGCTACCATTAGTCAAGTGTTGCTGAAGTGAGATTGAAAAGCTACAACTACTACCATAAGTCCTTTTGACAAGAACTCTAACCGATATGCTAGACTCCCATTGCCCCTTCTCACTTGTCGTCCATGTTGCAACTGATCTAGACTTATCATGAAAGTAACCATTTGTCAAGTGCTGTTAATATGAGATTGAAAAGCTTCCGCTACTACTATGAGGCTTTGTGACTGAAACTATAACCAAGATGCTAGACTCCTATTGCCCCTTCTCACCTGTCTGCCATGTTATTGCTGATCTTCACTTATCATCGACTGTGCAATACACAGACAATGCTCCACTCAGATATACGCCTGAATACTGTGCTTGATGGTGCTTTGGACCATTCAACTGAAACTATTGATCGCATGAATGACAGCATAACAACGATCTATCCATGATGGAAACTCTGCTGATTAGCAATGGCAGGTGACCCCCTTGACTGCACTTCTCACAAGATGAACAATGCTAAATATATAATCAAGCTGGGTGCTTGCCTGCATTAGACACAACTAGGCCTTGGAATGGACAAACACACATTATCAGTGATCACTACATTGTGTTTGTAGCAGAGTTTTGGAGATGTCATGTCTATCCCTAAAGCCAAAATACCACATATCGGCACACCTAATGAGCTTTAGAATTTTCTCAAATGACTAGTAATCAATTTCAACTCCACGCAAATAGATGACAACACTAATTTCTATCTATTTTATTCCATTTTAGGTCCTCATTTATTTTGATGCTGATACCTCACTTCCACCATTAATAATGCTCTCTATTTCTCAACAGGTCAATCTACCACTGCACCTGCACAGAGGTTGGACACTGAACAGTGCTCCTCTCCACCTCAGGACGGAGCCCTCAGTGATGACAATGCTTCTGAAGAACTGGACGTGGATGACAGGCCTAGCCAATCTGGTCAGCCTGGGCAGACACCAACAGTAGGGTTTACTGTGCCCATTACAACATTTCCCACCACAGTTGCAAAATCTCAGACAACCACTGCCCCCAACATGTGCACCTAGCATAGTCAGTCCCATCCTGAACCCCCTAATCCTAGATTCTGAGATGGCTAACACCACCCCAGTCACGGAGGACCCAGTACCAAGAGAGAGGGTCTAGTCTAAGCTATAGGCACAGGGCTTTGGGGATAGACATAGTGGGAGGGTAACTGTGAGCCCACAGAATGAGCCCCCTAAAGCCAGGGGCATCCAGGCTTCCATCACCAAAGTCCTGGGAGTCTACCAGTACTCCCAAAGTGTCATGCACCAGGTATTGACCTAAATCAGGGAAATGAAGGAGCTGCAGAGGGGCACATAACAGGAGGTTGCTGCCATCCACACCGAGGTGGCCGACATCCACACCTAGGTGGGCAGCATCCGCAGCAAGGTGGCCCGCATCCGCACAGAGGTAGCCTCTCTGGTTTGGGTGCTATGGGACATTAACTCCACCCTTTGCAAGGCCTTTCCACCTCCGTCTACCCATTCCTATGGTCCAAGTACATCCACACCATCAACATATGCTGCAGCCACCAAAAGGGAGGCCCTGTCAGAGGATCTGATACCTACACATGCCCCTGTCTCCTCAGGTCTGGATCACCCCTCTGGCACAAAGAGGTGATGTCCACCCAAAAATCCAGTTGCTCAAAATGACAAGACAACCACCAGCACCAGCGAAAAACCTTGCCTCTAATGTCCTGCTTTGTGTGCTAGACATTCTCTTTGCTGGACATGTCCTGCCCATTTTTTACATATCTGATGGGAGGAGTATGTTGGACTTTGGACTCCAGACCATTTGGACTCTACTTTTATGGTTTCATCCAGCATGACTGAAAACTTAATTTTTTTAATTGCACTGTTCAATTTTAGGTTAATTTCTTGATCTTATCCTTGTTCACTTCATTAAAAACACACCTCTCCAAGGCATTGTCTCGTGTTGTAATTCTCACATATAACAATGTGAATATACTACGATGTGAACTTTACAATGTCAAAACTAGGGACATCTGAAAGAATGGATATGTTTTATGTCAACAATGTTCAACTCACGATCACTACCATGTCACAACAACACATACATATAAGTGTCTAGGCTAAGAACATCTTTATTCCATTGTTCAAATCATAGGCTGACATGATGCCAGACACATAGCAAATAAGACAAGACTTAGTTATTCTGGGTCATTGATCACATACTTACTTGCAACCTTTCACAACATTGAAGGAAGGTAAAACATCTGACAATATCCCAGAAACTAGTCAACAATAAATTAGGTCTACATCATCAGCTGAAGTCATATTGCCTACCTCACAAAAGGAACCCGACATCAAATAAAGAAATAAACAGACACATGTTAGTACAACAGTTTCCGACCACAGGGTCATTTCAATCCAGTGTTGCTTGCATCTAATGGAACGTCACAAACAAATGACAGTGATGTGCTACAACCACTTTAGCCTACAATGATAACGACACATCCACAGCTACATAGACAAAGAGAAATTAGTCAATGTGAAGACAGGATAGCATGAATTGGGTACAGCACAACATTGTTTTGAATCACATGATAGCACACATATTGCATCAGGATCAACGCACCACAAGGAACACGTCCAATGGAAGCCAGGTAACGTCAATGTAATCGCTACTCAAGTTGTCTTGGTACCATTTCTTTATATCCAAACTCTGTGACAGTCATTCCCAGGACCAATCCATGGGCCCGATTCACAGAACTAACTTAAGACAAAATCCTAAACTTACTACCATTTTGGTATTCACAGAAGGCACTTACTCATTTTGGTATTCACAGAACGCACTTACTCATTTCGGTATTCACAGAAATTAGGAGTCCTAACTTTAGGACTCCTAAATGCCTTCTGTGAATACCGAAAGTCTTATAAGTAGGATTTTTCTCAATTTAGTAGTAGTATAGTTAGGAGTCCTAACTTTAGGACTCCTAAACTGAGAAAAATCCTAATTTTAAGACTTTCGGTATTCACAGAAGGCATTTAGGAGTCCTAAAGTTAGGACTCCTAACTTCTGTGAATACCGAAGTAAGTAAGTGTCTTCTGTGAATACCAAAATGAGTAAGTGCCTTCTGTGAATACGAAAATGGTAGTAAGTTTAGGATTTTGTCTTAAGTTAGTTCTGTGAATCGGGCCCCATGTCTTCTTCGAATGTCTGAACAACATTATATCTTGCTAATGTCACAACTCTGAAATGTCCAAATGAAGATGACATGGTGAAGGGACCTAAAACAGACCAAGACAGAGAGATTAGCTAAGAAAACATACATATGACACACATCACATTATCAACTTCTAGAGAACACAGTCCAAGACCACATTTACAGATGAACAAAGCTACACTTAGAATATAAACAACTTGCCCAAGATATTTCCAGACCCATATATTCCTAGTATGTAGCATTAACATCCTCATCGCAATATCACTACAAGAGTTGCAAGAATAGTCAGAGTCATCAAATCTCACACCACACTTACACTCAGGAGAAGTCATTTTGGATGAGAACTTGATGCAAGTCAGCTCCTTCCTCTTCATCACTATCATCATTTTCATTTGGCATTTCAGGGACCCCACCCATTGGGTCTTCATGCCTGCATCCTCTGCGATTTAAGGGATGTTCCGTCACAGGGCAATGTTGTGGAGTATGCAGCAGGCCATGGTGATCTTATACACCTTCAAGGGGGGTAGAGGAGGGCTTCCCAAGTCCTGTCCAAACATCTGAATCTAGCTTTCAGGAGCCCAAAAGCTTGTTCCCCTGGCCCCCGTGTTCTTCCAGGTGCCTTATTGAAGTGGACTTCTCCTGATTTTGTAAGATTTCTCAGCAGTGCCAACAACCATGGCTGGTTGGGATACTCTGAGTCTCCTCGATGGAAGATAAACAGAAGAGTAACATTTAGTTACACACTTTCAGATCATACTACCTGACATTTACCAATCACAGATAGGACAGATCACACTTACCAAAAAGCCAGGCCTTTTATGGTAGTAGATGTGACATCAGCTGTGATATGGTGCTGTTCCACAGTACATAGGCATCATGTGCAGTACCTGGGACCCAGCCAAAGACATTTAAGATGTATAAATCCGGTAAGCAGTCAACTTGCAAGTTAATAGAATGGAAGTGCTTTCCGTTTCTGTAGACTTGCTCCAAGTTATGTGGTGGTACTAAGGCAACCTGGGTGGCATCAATAGATCCAGTTACATGTGGCATGTGAACAAATCCATGAAAATCTTCCTTCACAGTGACTAAGGGCCATATGTAGAAAGCAAAATTGCGATCGCAAACGGCAAAATTCGCCAAATTTCGGCGTTTGCGATCGCAATTTTGCTAAGTGGTATGTAGGAATGCAAATCAGCGTGCAAAATAAGGAATCGCTAAATTTGCGATTCCTTATTTTGCAATTGCAATTAAGGAATCGCAAATTTTGCGATTCCTTAAATGCAATGTAAGAAGCACCAAAAACGTGCAATTTGGCCTTAAGGAATCGCAAATTACCACCAACTACAGGTTGGTGGTAATTTGCGATTTCCTTCAAAAATGCATATTTTTGCATTTTTCAAAGTGGCATGTGGTGCACACACATGTCCTTAGGGCATGTATGTGTGCCACATGTGCACCCATGCTCATTTCAGGGGTGCAACAGGGTATCCTTTTGACACTCTGGCACACTTGAAATTGCATTCTCAATTTGCGATTCTCTAATTGAGAATCGCTAATTGAGAATGTCTTCCCATTCATTCCTAAGGGCCTCTAGGCCCATAGGAATTAATGGGGAGGTATTCCTTAATTGCGAATTGCAATTTGCAATTCGCAATTAAGGAATATGTAGGATTCACAAAATTATTTGCTAATCCTACCTACATTCCATTTTGCAATTCTCTAATTACGATTCCCTAAAAATTGCAATTAGAGAATCGCAAAACACGTTCTACCTACATATGGCCCAATATCCTCACATCTGGGGAACTGGATGTAGCTGCCCACATGTCTCAAAAGTGCTGCTAGCACCTCTTTGAGTACCCGACTGAAAATAGGTTGTGACATTCCACCAGAAATAGCAACAGTGAATTGAAATGAGCCTCTGACAAAAAAATGCAACACAGACATGAGTTTAACTAGTGGTGGTATTAATGTAGAATTATTGATTTGAGGTAGGAGGTCAGGCTCCAACTGGTGACAAATTCAGGATTGTTTGTCTATTCAAATGGAGCTTCTGAATGACATGTTGCTTTTTTTTCGTGTTCAGGTCTGGAAATGGGCGGTACACTAGAGGCTGGGGTCTCCTCCCTCTCCCAGGGTACAGATATGAGTAGAAGCATAAAAATGTATTTTGGTCACAGTGCGCAGAGTAACATATGTGGAGAAAATCAGAAAAACCATGTGTCTGAACATCAATGCTTCATGAAGCAGTACACATTTTATATCATTGTCAAATCTTGAACATCCAACTGTCATCCCCATTGTGGCCTTCACAGGTCTGTAACCGAACTGTGCACATTTTCAATTCAGAAAATTGAAATTGCTTTAAAGTGAGGGTAGCATACCATGACTTGTAAAACTATTGCCAACCACAGTGTAGAGTGTGCCGTGCACATTTTGCCTATGTGCAGTTTTCCCAACATCTAACATGGCGGTCGCCTTACCTCGCTAATAGGACATGTCGAACATATGCTGCCTGGCGATAGTCGGCCACATGGTCACATGCACTGCAGTCACATTCATAGGCTAACATTGGGGATAGTGACGGTTGCGATCCAATGGCTGTGTGTGCGAACGCTGATGACCATGTACATGGCGTACATGTACAGGGTGGTTTGGAAAAATCTCACTTGCCTCCTGACACTGCTGCTATCAACACCTCCTCCATTTCTCCTCTGGGAGCAATCATGGCATGAACTACAGGGAATAGGGCCCACCCCCACTCCAGAAGAGCTGGAAGCCCTGGTAGACAATGTCCTTCCACTGTATTCTGAGCTCAACGGCTCACCAAAGTAAAGGTATGTTTTTTAAATACATATTTAACTCCATTGCATTACATTGTTTACTTTCTATTCCCAAAGGCTACAATTTGACTCTGAGTGTCAGAGTGTAGGCGTTATGCTGTTTGCATACATTGTGTGGCCCCTACATAGTAAACACCTGTAATGGATTATGGGCCTAAGACTTGGTGTAGAGAAGGCCACCATTGGAATGTGCGATAAGGGTGATTTCTACTTGTATTACAAGCACATCTTTACTGAGGGTTCGTGTTTGGAGTAGCTACAATGAGTTCCTCAAATCACATGATGGTATATGTGCATTGTTATCTATATGGTTCGCACCTTGAGCCATTTCTGTATACTGTTAGATGCATTTGGGGATGATGGTAGCCAAGTGTATGGTCCCACTGATCACTCAGCCCACATCAGACTTTGTCAAACAGTTGTTTGGGAAATAGCTATACCTCACAGACCCCATCAGAGTGCCAAATAACCGTATGTTTAAATATGGAATGGTCAGAAGTTTGACTTTTCTGAATGTATGTGGACATGTGAGGCTAATATAGTATATACAGCCTCATGTAAAGTAGAGGGCCCCCTGCAAAATAATTTGAGTACCTAGAGCAGGGAAATATATCAATATACAGAAGGCTGGGGCAACTCTTAAATAGTTTCTTGCAATTCATAACATCTGAAATAGAAATTAATTATTAATGAATGAACAAGGTGTATCTGAGGAAAAAAATAAAGATATCTCAAACTGTAATGTTTTTTATTTATCTATAAATTTGTCCATCCTCCGTAAATGTTGCACTCCTGACATGCAAAGTGGAGTATCCCAGATGGCGTGTTCAAATGGAGAATCAATCTAGAGAAGGAGGGTCTTGGTGTCGGGACCTTAGCTATGGCGGCGTGACAGGAAGCAGTATCGGCAGCGACTCCACTTCACAAGTCAGGAGTGCAACATATGACTGTGCTTGTTACTGTAAGTAAGCAATCATGCATTTCACCCAGAGTTCTTTAATCCACCGTGAGCCATCATTGGCATCCTTCAACTGGCATCCCACCTTTTCATACATGCAGTGCTGTAGATGTTCCATCCATCACCTGCTACCCTGGACCAGCTAGACCTTTGGTCTCGCTACTTTTACTACCATCACCACCTACTGCGATTCCTTCATTATAGCACACCATACACGGACATTTGTGTACCACTCATTAAGGTTGTTTACCAAGCCTAAGAATATAGCAGCCTCAGAGGTTACTGAATTACTTACATCTTGCATAGTATTTGACATAGTGATAATTAGTGGCTTACCTAAAGAATACACTCTTGTGCCAAATCATGCGTAGGTGAATTTGGAAGACATTGATCTCCTAGCCACGGCAAGAATATCCTGTTGCAAATAATACTGTATCAATAGAGACAAATGCACACCTCAGATATTATCTGTCTTACAAAAATAGCTTTGATCAGATCTGATTTAGTTAGTTCTCAGTGTGTATGTGTTTTTTTCTGTTTGACTGCAGATACCAATGGAGTATGAATGAAATGTTGCTGATGACATACCTAATGGTATTGTGAATATAGTATGTCATTGTTTTAACACTTTGAAATAGATTGACAAAGTTATATATAAATAAAAAAACATTAGTTTAACAAATCTTTATTTCTTTCCTCACATATACCTTGTTAATGTGTTGTATTCTTCATTCATTTAAATTTTCAGATTTTATAAACTGTTAGAACCTATTTAGGAGTTGCCCTAGGATGTTGCATATTGATAAGTAGCCTCAGCCTGGAGAGAGCAATGCCTGACATTGATATGTGGGCAGTCTGGGTCATGGCACAGCCCGGGCCAGAGTTACTGTGGCAGGGGAACCGATGCACAGAGTAATATCCCTGTAGATCTGCTGATCCATGGATGTTCCCAAAAAGAGTTATATATCACTCTAGTGACCCTGATAGCTGTTACATGGATAATATGAGGTATGGTGACTGAGGTGACCCCCTGACCTGATACGTCTTTCCATTGACCCACCGTGTAAATGTGTGTCTGTAACTAATGAATGTCCCTTTACTCACACAGGTCTGTTGACACATTTTCTAATAGTGTTGCTTCCATTGTACAGGCCTATTACTAAGCATGGGCAAAGCACTACGCTACGCTCGCGTAGTTTGCGAAGTTTGCGCTACTTCGCACTACGCGAATTGCACGTAGCACAGTGCAAACACGAGTAGCGTAGCATTGCGTAGTGCAGCGGTCATTTTTTGCTTGCTCGCGGTCCTCAACGTCAAGTTGGCGACCGCGAGGAAGCAAAATGACATCCGGGCGAGACTTTTTCCTCGTTCGCGATCAGCAACATCAAGTTGGCGATCGCGAGCGTGGAAAATAAACCTCCCGGCCGTTTTCAATGATTGCACAGTGCCGGATGCTTGTCCGCACTGTGCAATCATTGAAAACGACATCTTGCACAGTGCGAACAGGGTACTACGCAGTTCACGAAGTGCTACGCATAGCTCGCGTAGTGTAAAGTAAACTTTGCGTAGCTTCGCGTGGCGCTACTTCGCGAACTACGCCCAGGGTTACCTATTACACATCAGAGAGATGAACAGTGTAGATAGTGGGTTACATTTAAATACATTTAGAAATGTAAATAATCTGCTGGGCTACAATATTCCCTATCATACAACACATACAATGGTATGTTGATTGTCATCCCTGTTACAGTGCCTCATTTGGCAAAAGGGGTGCCATTTGATGGCAGTACAAACAAAACAAACATATGCTGACTTATTAGAATACTCAAATAAGTAGTCCACCTGTCCACACAGCCCCCAGAGAGGTAGCTTTCAGTGTCACGCAGACCAGCCCTTACCTTGTGACCTTAGTCTTAGATGCTGTGTATACTATGGTCCTTGCCTCTATTAATCATATGCATCAATGCAATGGACCTTGCAGGAAAGGTGTCTGGACAGTAATGCACAAGTAGTTTACCCTTCAGATGGTCCAAATGGTGTGTTGTATGTCATTGTACCTCACATCACATTCAATGCAGGATGGGCCTGGCAACATTATGTTAGTGGGCTGGCTCAGTCAGTGTAGGTCATGACCAGGGTTGAGGTTAGTCACCAGATGACCACAAAAGTGTGTATCAATGCTTTAAGTGTGTGCAGCATGTGACATGGACAAATGTGATATGTTGACTTTTGATGAAGGCTTGTGCTAGATGTCAGCTTAATATGTATCAAGCTGACAGTTGTCTTCAAACTTCCAGTTACAATCTGTTTCTACATTTATTCCATCTATACAGGTCAAAGCCCATCAGAAGTAGGTCATTTGGATAGCCAATGCCTGGAAGGGGTGGACACTGCTGATCTACAACTGGGCTAGTGCCCACTGCAGGAAGAGGTGGGAGGAACTGACCCGGAAGATCGCAGAGGTCCAGCTTGGGAGGTCCTCCCAACATGTAAGGGTTACGTGCTGGACCCTGACCCTCCTGATGGCCCGCATACGGGCGGTGGCCTACCCGGACCTTGATGGCCAGTTGAGGTCCCAATAGCAGCGACAAGGATGTGAGTCATACATGTCATATTGCTTACCTTGAGTGTTACTGACAGGCATTTCACCAACCATATTGGTGGTGGCCCATGTGCCACAATACGAGATGAGTCATTGTTAATGTAGTGTGGTAGTAGGTGCATGCTTCTATGCTGTGCCTATTGGCTTTCTGACCTGAAAGACAGCAGAGACCTGTTCAAATTCAATTCTCTCCTTTTCAGAAGACACCTGGCTGAGTGAAGTGGATAACCATCTCATGTTCTCAGTAAATCTTGTTGACTATTGTACCACACAGTCAACTGGTCTTGCTTGTGTGAGGAGTGATTAATCCTCACTACTGTTTTGATGGTGGCCCTATTGAACGCGGCATGACATAGAGTCCACAGTACATCAGTTCCATTGGTAAGTACTAGTCATACAGTGAAAAGAGAGTGCAAACACCACTGGGGTCTTCAGCATTGTTGCCTACATGTTGGCCAGTGTGCATTTGGCAGTTGATGTTTCATCTGCAATAGCGTTTCAAAATACTCATTCACTGACAAGTGATATGGATGAGGGAGTGAGAATTAGAACTGTGGGGATCCTATGTCAGTATCTACACTGATCCATACAAGTCAATCTGAGTATGCAATACCAAAGAGTGGTGAGATGTGCCTGCCCAATGGGAATCTAGTGATCCCATATATTCATGTCATAGATTTTCAGGGACACCCAGAATCTTCAAAGGAGTATTGGCTTGTGGATATACAAGTTATGACTGCATCATCACTTATACCAAGCAGGACTGGGGATTTTCATATGGCTATGTTGCGTGTTGTTCTGTGTGAATTCAGACTATCCATCTCCCAAATGTTCGGACCTCAATGTTTTCAGGGATTGTTATCTTTTAAATGTAATACATAGCTACATGTGTCTAGCCTTCTTGTGACTTTTCATGTAGTGGAGATATGGTCCAACTAAGGGGCCTATTACGATGGCAGGCGGACATAGTCTGCCCACCACCGTAACGGAGCGCGGGTCCACCAGCAGATGCTGCAGCAGTCCCGCCATGCACATTAGGATGTGCCTGCCACACTGGCGGGTGCACCCTGTGCCTTTTCCATTGCAGGTGGATCTGCTGGCTGCAAACCTGCCCGCAATGGAAAAGGACTATTCACGGCACTGCCATGCACTTTATGGCAGGCACCACGTGGTGCCTGCCACATAGTGCATGGCAATGAGGTGGGCACCGTATGTACCCCTCATTTGCACCCCCCACCCCCTTCACCCTGGGGGCCGCAATGGGCCCCCAATGCAAGGACCATATGCCTTTCCATGGCGGCAATGCCGCCGTTGAAAGGCCATTGACCTCCAGCATCCTAATATGGATGCACTTTTTCCGCCGGTTAATGAGTCGACCGGCAGAAAAGCGGCGGACGGTCTTCCCGTCCGCCGTGGACTGCCCAGCCATCCTAATGTGGCGGGGGTCATTCTAGTGAGGATGGCGGGGGTGATCTGCCCGCCATCCTACTGGGCCCCTTAGAGTGCAAAGTGTTATCAGTGTGCAATGAGCATTTGCATGTGACATAGTGTCTGCCACAACAGTAATTGATAGTACATTGGTGTTCAACTTGACCTTCATGACATTGTGATGTGTTATGAGTAATGGTTAGATTTTTTTCGGGCCTTGTGTGATCATTTTCTAAATCTCACACTTTCATCCAATTTGGTTACATCCCTTTACAATGGTATACCACAAGTGCCAAAGTGTGCAAGGTGATCAACTATCCTAGTAAGAACATAAGGAAGGAGTGTAGACAATTCTGTCAATGCATTTTGGCATGTCTGGGGTTATGTTATCAGTGAACCCAAATGTTTGCAGGTTATGTAGCATGCATTCATGTGTTCATGCTTAATTTGAAGTCTATAGAGTAAACCATGAAGGTGGTTTGATATGTGGACTTCTTCACTCATTTCTGGTTATTTGTTATGGTCAGGTGTGGAAACTCAGTTACAATAAACCCATGTTCCATGTCACTTCAGATACATCCAGGACAAGCAGAGGAGAAGGGGCCAACATCGGTGGGGTTATAGCTGGTCACAGCGGTACCAGGCATGAGACATCAGACACGAAGGGACTTGGTGACCGGAGGGTGCAAAGTGTGCCCAGGAAGACTTCAGCTCAAACTCATCATCATCCGAGTCATCCTCCAGTAGACACTCCCATGTGGTGGTGGACTCAACAGGATCCGTTACACCTTTATCGTTTTCCAGCACCCCCAGTTCCTTTGCCACACTCCCTGCTGTCTCCCCACAAGTTGGCTGTTCCCACTCCCTTAAGAAGGGAGCAGTCTCCTTTGCTCCAGGCACCTCGGCCCTGGGCCCTGCTAGCATCACTGCCCTGAGTGAGGAGGCTATTGAAGTCCTGAGGAGCATATCTGTGGGTCAGACTGCAGGTCCTGAATGCCATGCAGGGGCAAATCAGCCAGCTGACCCAGAGGGCTGCCTACCTGGAAGGTATTCACACTGACATGTCTGGTCTATAGAGAACTTTTCAGGCTCTGACCTCCTCCCTCGTGGTAGCCCTATACCCATCTCAACCTCCCACCCCCCTGCTGTCCCTTTGCCATCCACAGTCTCAGTTCCCAATCATATCCCAAGCACAAACACACCTACACATGCACACACTTCATCAGACACAAGCATCACACAGAAACATAACACATCCAAGAAACGTAAGCATGCATGCACACAGCAGACACCTCCCTCACCACCCCCACCACCCCTAGCCTATCCCCAGGTACCACAGCAACACATACAGAGCCCTTCACATATACACCCATACCCACAGATATCACAGCAACACACACTGACCACTCCATAGACAAACCATACCCGTAGACTTCACAGCAACACACATACACTATACCCTCCATAGACCAAAACCTCAGACATAACAGCAGCACACACTGTCCCCCCACAGACACAACCATACCCACAGACACCACACCAACACACACTGATCCCTTCATAGACACAACTATATCCGCAGACATCACAGCGACACACACTGACCCCTTCACAGAGACAACCATATCTGCAGACAAGACATCACAGCAACACACACTGACCCCTCTACAATACCCAGCACATCCACACCACTCCTACTAAAAAAACACAAATGTTCAATCACCAGCACAACAAACATCAACAAAACACATATTGCAGACAGCAGACCTAGCTCACACTTCCTCCCAATCTGAGCTCGATCCCGAACACCCTACCTGTTTTCCCCGTGAAGATGTCCTGTTTGCCCTTGCCCTTACCCCTCTAAAACCTGCCCCTCAGGTCCCAAAAGCCCCGCTCAAACCCATCCCTCCCACTTCCCACTCCATCCCTGAAAAACAGCCTCCCCACCCCCGGAACACATCCCAAAAAGAAAAAACAGAAAAAACAACTCCTAAAACTAAACTCAACCCAAAATCCGCCAAACCCAAGAAGTTTATCTCAAGGACAAACCCACCCCTCCCTAAACCTCTGCCCCTCCTTTCCAAGTTCCATCTTTGAGGTGCCTGCTACGGCCAATGGATGCCCCTTTGTGAGGAGGTTTCCTGGCAGTGTCAGTAAGGGCAAGTTTGGTGCCCCAGCCTTGTGCTGTGCCATAGATTAATGACATGAACTGGCCATTGGCCTTTGTTTATACTCTTATACTCTTGTCATGACATACTGTCATTAAAATCTTTTCCTATTTTTGAAGACATTGATCCTGCCATTACATTTCTGACTATTTGATATTAGTCTACAGTTAGCGATGTGTGAATGCAGTTGTGTTTGTTTCATCCCTGATTACTGATTAAGTTGAAGAAGATATAATGATGTGACCTTGGAGCCAGTGCTGGACTTCCACAGGACAAGGTAAAATGTTGGCTGGGTGTCTATGACACTCAAATGGGATGACATTCAAATGGAGCAGACATGACATTGGTAACATGTTATATGGTAAGTATTTCAGCTTGGCCTGGCCACTGTCAATGTTATTTACCTTGCACTTCTCCCTATGATGTAGATTGGATATGTATTAGGTATATTGAAGTTAGATATTTGCGTAGCAACACATGGACATGTGTCTATTTCGCAGTGTGTACCTTTCAGCTACTTCATCTACATGTGTGCCAAAAGCTGTTAGTGAGGTGTTTGATTTCATAAGTTGCACTTCCCCATTGTCTACACAGGCATGGCACTTGGTTATGCTATTGATTGTTTGTGATATACTTCAGTTCCCATGTCCAGTGCACATGGAGTTTTTCAGGCATGTGCAAAATGTACTGTGCCCCAGGCTATCAGGGTTCCCCCGGATAGATGCTTACCTATCCTGCAGAGAGTGTTTCTATTCTGCCCTCAAAATGTTTCTCACACTGAATATATTTAATCGCATTGACTGTCATTGCCTTTTCATGTGGGTGATGTGTGAGAGTCCAATACAGAGTTGTAGATGTGAAGGTATGTTTTCCTGTAATGGCACATCCATACATATGTTTCTTTGAAATTAAAACAGGATCTGGGATGTGTGAAATGTGAGTGTGTCTCAATCACTATAGCATCTTGGTTAGAGCTGGACTGAAAAGCAATCATGGTAGTTATAATTAGTTCAATCTCACTTTAGCAACGCTTGATACATGGTAAGCTGCATGACAAGTGAAGATCTGCAGTGACATGGCAGACAAGTTAGAAGGGGCTAAAAGAGTGTAGCATCTTTGTTAGGGTTTAAATGAAAAGGCCTCATGGAAGTTGTAGTCAGTTCAATATCACTTTAGCAACACTTGGTAAATGGTAAACCTGAATAACAAGTGAATATCATTAGTGACATTTCAGACAGGTGAGAAGGGGCAAAAGGAGTGTAGCATATTGGTTAGAGTTGGAGTGGCAAGGCCCCATTGTAGTTGTTATCACTTCAATCTCACTTTAGCAACACTGGAGAAATGGTAACCTGCATGACAAGTGAAGATCAGTAGTGACATGGCAGACAAGTGAGAAGAGACAAAAGGTGTGTAGCATCTTAGTTAGAGTTGGAGTGACAAGGCCTCATGGTAGTTGTAGTCAATTCAATCTCACTTTAGCAACACTTGAGAAATGTTAACTAGCATGACAAGTGAAGATCAGTAGTGACATGGCAGACAAGTGAAAAGTAACCCTGGGTCGACAACTATGCTACGCTCGCGAAGTTTGCGTAGTTTGTGCCACTTCGCGCTACGTGAATTGCATGTAGCACAGTGCAGAATCGAGTAGCATAGCGTAATTGGCATTTTTTGCTCGCTTGCGGTCCGCAACCGTCAAGTTGGCGACAGCGAGCGAACAAAATGGCATCCCGGCGAGACTTTTTCCTCATTCTCGATCAGCAACATCAAGCTGCTGATCGCGAGCGTGGAAAATATTCTGCCCGGCGAGATTCTCAATGCGGGGAGGTCAGGTTTCTCATTGCAAGTGGTTGCGTGTGCTCATGACCGCTCGCGATGAGAAACTATCAGTCCGCGTTGAGAAAGCTGCCGCTCGAGTAAAAATCTACTTGAGCGGCAAAAAACAACTCCTTGCACTGTGCAAGATGCCGTTTGCAATGATTGCACAGTGCGGACAAGCATCCGGCACTGTGCAATAATCGCGAACAGCGTACTACGCAGTTCGCGTAGTCCTACGCGTATCTCACGTAGTGCGATGTGCACTTCGCGTAGCTACGCGTAGGGCTACTACGCGAACTACGCCAAGGGTTAGTGAAAAGGGGCAAAAGAAGTGTTGCATCTTGGTTAGAATTGGAGTGACAAGGCCTTATGATAGTTGTAGTCACTTCAATGTCACTTTCCCAACACTTGAGAAATGGCAAGCTGCAAGACTAGTGAAAATCAGTAGTAACATGGGAGACAAGGGATAATGGGCAAAAGTTATATGACAGACATGAATAGGTGTGATAATGACGAGGAGGTGTTGTTCTGGAACACATAATAATGCACACATCACTATTACTGTATTTACTTTGCAAACACATGTCCATTTGTGTACAGTGTGCTTGTGCAGTACCACTTTTTTGGACTACCAGGGCGTCCTAGAGATGTACTTTTGATTATTGTTATGAAGCAATCCCAGACAGGGTCCCTGTATAAGTGCAAATTGCTAACGGACCGCAATTCCCTTGCCAGGGCCATGGTGGGGCATCATTTTGCAGAGGAGTCTAAGGCACCAGGTAGTTGTATGGCTTACTGCCGATTTTGTCCACAACAGAGTTGGTTTTGAACATGGTCGAGCAGGTAGAGCAGTGGCAGGATATGTCCGATGGGCTCCATGAAAGTAGAAGGTGAGTGGAAGTTAGTAGAGGTGAGATTTAGCCTCATATACCTCCCTTTCTTCTGTCTCAGATGTGGAGGTTGGACCCCCACATTCACCCAGCTGTAAAGCAACTCTTAATTGGGTGGGCAAGTTCACTGGTGGTCTGAGCATCGAACAGCCTCATAAGCTCATTCTGGTCGGAGTTGGCCTGCGGTGTCGGTGCTTCTGCATGGTCTTAACAAAGTAAATCTGCCCAACTTGTAATATGCCGGTTGGACTGCCGAGCTCATCAGCCGTCAGACCGCTTCCACTGTTATGGCGGTCCACGGACCACCAAACACTTAATAAAGCCCTTAGAATAGTAAATTAGGATTCCCAAATATAAGCATTCTCTTCATGTTTGGAAGATTTTGGGTTAGAATACTAAATCTCCCCTTCTGCCTATATATCCACTCTCTCAATGTATGTGGAATGGAAGTTGGAATAGTAGTCATGTATTGATTGGGAATTCAGTAAAAAGTAGGATTAACCTGATTTCTTAACTTTAGACCATGTAAGACTAGAGCAATGTAATATGTAAATGTAAATATTTGAGTTGAAATACACCCTACTGTGAGAAAATAGATTTTTGCAGTGTCCCCCCCAATTTTTTCTCCCTTTTGAACTACTAGATGCTGCTTTTCTGACTCTGATTGTGACTTGGACTCTGCTAACCAGACTCATGGCCAGTGTTCAGTGTAAAAGGTATGTGGTAATTAGGTATAATTACAATTGGTACTCACAACCTACCTGTAAGTCACTAGTATATTGTAAGGCATATAGGTTTAGAGGTCCCATAGATGTAATGCACTTTAGTGTGTACTGCTGTGGTGTCTGCTATCATTTCAAAGGCAGCCCTGCTTTGCAGGCTGCTTTTATAATAAAGCTATTTTCAAATTCGACTTTGGAATTAAAAGTATTTCAAATTTTTAAATTGCCTAATTTGTACATATGAGTCACCACTAAGATCTGCCCTGGGTGTTGCAAAGCTTGGGATGCATTGTTAAAATAAGCAGAGACATTTAAAATGTGTTTTATATTCCCTGACGGTGGAAAAACTGGCAATTGTGTTTCCCCCATTGTAGTACATTAGCTCAATAGGCTAACATGGGAAGGCTTTATTAAACTTTAACAAAGTCTAACAAAGTGTTGAAATAATAGCTACAGTAAATCCAACAAATTGCCAAAGATAGAGTTATTATTATAACTATTGCAGAAAAGAAGTTATAGAACTTGAAGCGACACAATCTGGTTCTGTAGCATTATATTCTGATTTGCTAGCCTTTGACAAGCTGAGCCAAGCTGTTTTGATGAAGTGTGATGTAGCCTGAGCTGAAATAAAGGAGACATTCGGAGGGAGGAGATCTGCTGTCTGCAGAGGCCAGGACATGAAGGGGCAGGGTAGCCAAACTGGTCTTCAAAGGTAGCAAGACAGTAAGGACAAGACCCACCCCACTTTCTGCGCCCCCAGCCAGATATTTAATTTAATTAGGACAGGGGCTGTGTAGTAAAACATTAATCACACCTGTGGATTGGGTTAGCCAGACCATTTTAGATTTTGATAAGAATTGCTTTCTGGGACTAAAGTATACCACATTTCTAAGGACGTTGTCATCACAGAGGGTGGCACCCTGCATCCCATTGGTCATGGGTGCTCCCCTCATGCCAGCCCAGAAACTGGAAGAAAATATGGGAGTGATGCCCAGCAATTCAGATCCCTGCCTGGAAATATTGAGAGAAGAAGGACTGCCTTGCTGAACCCCTGGTCTCTACCAAGAGAGAATGGAACTCTGAAGGACTGCACCTGCTGCACATTCTAGGCATCACAAAAGAGGACTTTGCCTAGCTTCAAATGATTAAGGACTGCACTTCCTGAAAGCAAATCCATCAACTCCACAAAGAAGAGCACACTGACCTGTGTCCAGTGCACATTTGGGGATTTGACCAGGTGCTTTATGTGAATTGTAGTCCTAACTCTCCAAGGAGCAACTCAGAGCTTCAGGAACCTTGGCTGGTGCTACCATTCAATACCCTAAAAAGACCTTTTAGAAGAAGATCCATAAGTCTGGAACATTTGGAGAATCTTTGTAAAAAAGCTCCAGCAGGAAACAGACCGGTCTTCGAGAGTCAAGGCATTGACGTCGAACAGCGACTCTGCCTGAACTTCAGGCTTGCCCCAGTGAGAGCGCCTGATCTTTTTGTTATCGACAACGAGAACCAATACCTCTAGGAATCCCCAAGGCCTTGTGATGAAGCAAGCCTACGACATCATACCACAACCTGGACCGCCAAGGAGACTCACTTAACATAGAGAGAAAGTAAAGCAAAAAAAGCGACTAATTGCGATGATGATGTTTTGCCCGGCACATAATACCCCATTGTATCAGACCTGTGCACAAATGTGGTCAGCCTGAAACACCCTGATGTACTCAATTGGCGCTTTATGCTTTTAAGTGCTAGAAAGCATATTTGTACATTTAATCTTTAAAAATGCGTCTCTGTGACCTGACCCCTGCTGGACAAGGGACCCACCCAACAGTAAAGAGAAGAGGAGCCCCGCTGCAGGACCTGACAAAAGGGATGAGCACATGAGGCCTCAGGGAAAATAGGACACAGCTATTTTTCTCTCCCCAAACCCTGGGGCCCAGGGGACACGCAGCTGCTTGGGCACTCTCCCCACATGCCAGGGAGCTGCAGGGCCCGAGTCCTGGGCCCAATTCAGTACTCAGATTGGGGTCACAGCCCCCAACCTGGTCAAAGCCAAACGTAGCGAGTGAGAAAGGGAGGGCCTCCCCCATCCTGGAACTCACTGCAGTCCTCCTTAGGATAGCAAAGTCCACTGAATCTAAGAAAGAGCTTCCTGGGCGTGCAGTCTTGCCCCAACACTAGGATCTCAGACCTTAGACCAAACTGCAGACAGCCAAAATTCGTATACCTTGGGGCTCACCAGGTCTTCCAGAGGAGGAGCATGGCACACCCCAATGTCCCCCAGCCTGGCTAATCCTGGGACCTCTGCCCATCCTCAAACAAGAACTATTGATGGACAGAATGCAGAACAATGTCATACATTCACCCCAGTACAGAGATCTGGGCCTAAATCCATTGTTCTTTTGCTCACCATGCCATTCCAGTTTGGACCCATCCATATGCAAATCAGTCTTGACCCTGTGCCCAGTCCAGCCCGAACTGCCAGGACAGGTCCTCCCTGGACTGGAAACAAGCATCCTAGAACCGGTTTTGGGGTTTCACCCCTCTTCAGCCAGGATAGCTTGATTCCAATGGCATGGAGAGCACGGGACTCACGTCTGAGCACACCTGTCCCACTCAGGGTGGCAAATGCAAAAAGAACTATTGATGGACAGAATTCAAAACAATGTCATGTGGTCTGGCACTCCAACTCTGCACCGGCAGTGAGAGTGTGCTGCTTTTAGACCACCTTTGGTGAAGGATATATAAATATAAATATCATGTGATCAAGGCCCGAGTGGGGGCTGAAACGCGTCATGTCGGACTGGTTCAGAGAAATTTAAATAAAATCACCGTGATTGGCACCGAAGTCTGGGTCCGTTCTTCGTCTTTCTAATCAAGGCAGCATCTTAGACGAATATACATTCATATATATATATATATATATATATATATATATATATATATATATATATATATATATATATATATATATATAAATATATATATATATATATATTTGTATATATATGTATATATATATATATATTTTAGTTAGGACCTTTTTCCATAGGAAATCCGCAACATTTTATTTAGAATAACGTTGGCGCCAATTGACAAATCTTCGTAAAATTTTCCAAATTTTTGGCCAGCTCCGGTCCGCTCCTTTCCTGAAAATTTCATGATGATTCGTCAAGCGGGGGCCGAGAAAAAAGAGGGTCCCAAAAACGCGTTTTCCCCATGCTTTTTCCCATAGGACCTGTTGACGCAGCTACAGCCCGAACTGCTGAACGGAATTACACCAAATTTGGCAAAGAGGTAGTCCTCAGTTCAGACTCGTGCCTTTTGCTTAAATGGTGTAAATCCGTTCAGTAGTTCCTGAGAAAATGAGAGTTAAAAAGATAGATATATCTGGGCGGAGCCTAACCACACATCTCATCGTGAGATCTGAGTGGCTGTCAGTACTTCATCCAAGAAGTGTTGGCAGCCATCTTGGGACCAATATACATGATAGCACCTCATTAAAAAGCATTGCAGTTAATAGAAGGTTTTAAGACTTTAGTTACATTATTAATCATTTGTTGATGGTACCTTAGTCATTTTAGGAATTGTGGTGTGTTCTAAGGTGATTTTACCCTGTGAATAAGCCTTCTGATGTGATATCATGAATCATGTTTGAGAGAAAACTATTTTCTCATGCTTTTCCCACAGAGGTTTGGAAGGTGATCTATAAACTAAACTGAGAGCATATGTTCTGTAAATTCACATTATCTTTCTCAGTCCTGTGAGAATGAAGTCTGAAATTCTCAGTAAAACATGTACATCCAACAAGGGCAGAGACTGTTAGTTGATTCCTTTGGGTTCTACTGCAGCTTCCTAGAGTATTCTAAAGAACAACTAGAGCGCTAACAGTCCTACTTATGACAAACGTATTGCACACCTGAAGCCATCTTGATTGGAATAAAGTAGTAACTCTTAAAACATTTAATTTAAAAAGGAACAAAATGAGGGGGTTCACTTTGCCATAGAAAGTATGATTAGTGCTGCAGAAAGAAAAATTAGGGCACATTTTGAGTGACTTCTCAAATTCTCTTCTATTTCATTAAAAAATTCTGACATGCAGACTGAAATATGCACTTTCAATACCAGCAGCAGACTTCCCTGGTGAGCAGTAGCTTTACTACAGTGATCTAATAAGCAACTAGAGTGCTAACATTCTGAATTTATGGCAAATGTGTGACACATCTGAATGCCTTCTTGATGGAATCAAAGTAAAAAACTGAAAGTATTTCCTACTGAGGAGACTGTAGTAAATGAGGAAATTAGGAAACTGTATAACAAATAAATCTCCCAAGATGGCACCAGAGACAAAGGAGCCCAAATGTAGCCCAAATATCGCCCAGATGTAGCCAAAGTATAGCCCAATGACAGAATGTCCCAGAGTGTTCTAACGAACAACTAGAGCGCTAACAGTCTTACTTATGACAAAAGTATGGCACACCTGAAGCCATCTTGATTGGAATAAAGTGGTAAGACTTAAAACATTTAATTTACAAAGGAACACAATGAGGGGGTTCATTTTGCCATAGAAATTATAAATAGTGCTGCAGAAAGAAAAATTAGGGCACATTTTGACTTCTGAAATCATCTTCTATTTCATAAAAAAATTCTGACATGCAGACTGAAACATGCACTTTGAATAGCAGCAGCAGACTTCCCTGGTGAGCAGTAGCTTTACTACAGTGATCTAATGAGCAACTAGAGTGCTAACATTCAGAATTTATGGCAAATGTGTGACACATCTGAATGTCTTCTTGATGGAACCAAAGTAAAAAACTGAAAGTATTTCCTAATGAGGAGACTGCAGTAAATGAGGAAATTAGGAAACTGTATAACAAATAAATCTCCCAAGATAGCCACCAGAGACAAAGGAGCCCAAATGTAGCCCAAATATCACCCAGATGTAGCCCAAGTATAGCCCAATGACAGAATGTCCCAGAGTCTTCTAACGAACAACTAGAGCGCTAACAGTCTTACTTATGACAAAAGTATGGCACACCTGAAGCTATCTTGATTGCAATAAACTGGTAACATTTAAAAGATTTAATTTACAAAGGAACAACATGAGGGGGTTCATTTTGCCATAGAAATTATGATTAATGCTGCAGAAAGAAAAATTAGGGCACATTTTGACTTCTCAAATCCTCTTCTATTTCATAAACAAATTCTGACATGCAGACTGAAACATACACTTTGAATACCAGCAGCAGACTTCCCTGGTGAGCAGTAGCTTTACTACAGTGATCTAATGAGCAACTAGAGTGCTAACATTCAGAATTTATGGCAAATGTGTGACACATCTGAATGCCTTCTTGATGGAACCAAAGTAAAACACTGAAATTATTTCCTACTGAGGAGACTGCAGTGAAGGAGGAAATTAGGAAACTTCATAACAAATAAATCTCCCAAGATGGCCAGCAGAGACAAAAGAGCCCAAATGTAGCCCAAATATCACCCAGATGTAGCCCAAGTATAGCCCAATGACAGAATGTCCCAGAGTGTTCTTAAGAACAACTAGAACGCTTACTGTCTTACTTATGACAAAAGTATGGCACACCTGAAGCCATCTTGATTTGAATAAACTGGTAACACTTAAAACATTTAATTTAAAAATGATCACAATGAGGGGGTCATTTTGCCATAGAAATTATGATTAGTGCAGAAGAAAGAAAAATTAGGGCACATTTTGAGTGACTTCTCAAATCCTCTTCTATTTCATTAAAAAATTCTGATATGCAGACTGAAACATGCACTTTTAATACCAGCAGCAGACTTCCGTGGTGAGCAGTAGCTTTACTACAGTGATCCAATGAGCAACTAGAGTGCTAACATTCAGAACTTATGGCAAATGTGTGACATATCTGAATACCTTCTTGATGGCATCAAAGTAAAAAACTGAAAGCATTTCCTTCTGAGGAGACTGCAGTAAATGAGGAAATTAGGAAACTTCATAACAAATAAATCTCCCAAGATGGCCACCAGAGACAAAAGAGCCCAAATGCAGCACAAATATCACCCACATATAGCCCACATGTAGCCCAATGACAGAAGTGTGCAAAACACTTATTTTTTGTGTATTTGCAGTTTTATTTAGTGCAGACTTGTCAGGTATTGGAGTGCTTTACATGAGCATTGGTTACATCACACAAGATCAAATTCATTTTGGTTGTAGCCATGGGGAGATTAAGTGATTTGACCAGAATCACAGAATGTTGAGATGAAGCAGAAACTCCAACCTGGTTCCCCAGTTGCAAAGTCTGCAGCTCTGGAAGTAACACCACATCCTCTCCCCTAAGTGCAACATTTAATCAAGTGGTCAACTGGATAAAAAAACATAAAGATTACAAATAATTTTAAAGTTCTTTGTCGCTATTTGAAAACTCAGAAAATATGTCCTCATTTTAGTCTTTTAGAGCACTAACCATAATTTTGATGCAAATAAGACCCTCTCATATATGTAATTTCTAAAGGAAATGCTCTAGATATTACAGTTTTGATTACATCAAGATGACGTCAGGCGTTCCACACTTTTGTAATAAATATAGAATGTTAGCAATCTAGTTGTTCATTGGGATACTGTTGAGAGGCAGAGGCCAGGGGCACAGACTCTGAAAATTGAAGGCAGGTAGGAGAGTGCAGAGGCAACAATTTGACCACACTGGGCAGGCAGGAAGGGCATTGGCAGCACAACAGACTATTGAGGGCAGTGGAAAGGGGGGCAGGGGCAACAAACCTACAATACAGGACTGGCAAGAGAGGCTGTGGCAATATAATAGACCATTGTGGGCAGAAGGAAGAGGCAGTGGTAGTACAACCATACATGCCAACAGACCCGTTTCAGCCAGGAAACGTCCAATGTTTTTAAGCTCAAATGGGCTTTATTTGATCTGTCTCCTGTCTACAATATCCTCTTTTTCAATGTAACTCAAAGGGGAAAATCAATACCTCAGTTTTTTTTCAAAATCTCCCTCTTACCAAGTTCAAAATGTTCGCAAGTATGGTACATTGGATCATGGTAGGCAGGAGGAATTGGGGTAGGGACATGGACTCGGATAACAGAGGACAAGAGGGACATGGAGAGGTGCACCAAACTGACCCTAGAGTGAAGGCACCAGGGTTTGCAGCAGCACAATACACCACACAGGGCATGTGGGATGGGAGTGCAGCACAACAATCCATAGAAAGCAATAGGGAGGGGACAGGACCATGCACATGGACAACAGAGAACAGAGTGGAAAGAGGCAATGCTAGATGAACATAATGGACAGACAGGAGAGAAAGCTGCAGCATAACAGGAGGGTGCAGGGTTATGCACAAAGGACCTTGGGGGATAGAAGGGAGGGTCAGGACCTGGGCACAGACAAGAGAGTTCTGGGGAAGGGGCCTCACAACAGACAGGCGAGGGGCAGGTAGGAGGAGCAGTTGCAGCACAACTGACCAGGGAGGGCATAAGGGTGTGGCAGTAAAATGGACCATGGAGGACAGGAGATAGGGGATAGGGGCATGGCATGTGGACAGGCAGGGTGGTGGTGGCAGGGACAGGTTACAGTCATCTGACAATGCTAGGCAGGTGGGAGGGGAGTGGCAGCTCAACAGAACACTCAGAGTAGATAGGAGTGGCAGGTCCATGGAACATGGTGGGCAAATAAGATGGAGCAGGGGCATGCACAAAGACATCGGAGGGCAGTGGTAAGGAGAATAGAGACAGCGAGCTAAGCACAGAGGCTAAGCAGGAGGTCAATGATGGGCCATAGAATTGGGCAATGGAGGGCAGGAGGAGTGAACTGGTACATCATGCTAAATGGAGGTCAGTGGCAGCACATCAGACCATGCATGGCAGGAGGGAGGAGGCTAGTCCATGGATTCAGACAACAGAGGATAGGGAGGAGGTGGATGGGGCAGCACGCTAACTGTTCAGAGAAGGTGGGTATTAGGAACTTTATTGTTTTTAAAATGTGTGTCTGTGCGAACTACTTAAAATATGAACAAGTATGCAGCATAATCTCACTTTTATTCTGGAAGAAGAGGACGTTTGTGACTGTGACTCCGGGCTCACTTGGCAGAAACACCCCCTGACCCTCCACCCGCATCGCAAAATGTAATGCCCGTGAAAAGGGTAGGTGGACGCAGTGTTATATAGAACATAGTCCTGAGAGCACGCTTGAAAATGAAAACTAGATATAGTATATGGTATAAACTATGCACCAAAAAGTGTGATATAAGATGAACCGGGGCGTGAAATATAATATGCAATACATTGTGCGCAATGACAGATTCATTGGAGAGCACGAGATAGCACAGGCACTATCGCGTGCTATGCGATATGCGCCTTGGAGTGTAATATGCACAGGGCAGTGTTGTGTAACCTAACTTTTCTCTAAAGTTGTAATATAAAATATGTGCTGGGGAGTGTAACGTTGCATATACACTGTGACAAAGATATGGATACCAGATTGTAATATGTATGGCATAGCGCTGTGCGTTATAACATAGGCACCGAGGAAGGCACGTTAGATGGGGCAATATAACCCGTTCGAAGGCAAGTGTGGCATGACATATTCACAGGGTGGTGTTACAGTGCACATGGGTTAGAGAGTGTCATAGCATACGCACTAGCTGGTGGAATACAACATAGAGGTGTGTGGCAATTGGCGGGCACTGGTGGGTGTAACACAGCATTGGGCTCAGCCAGGAGCACGCTGTGACTCTCAAGTGAGGTTTGTCTCCTTTCCAGAGAGTAAAATAAAAAGTATTACACATTTGGCGGTGGATGTGTGTTTTATTAACCGTGAGGGGGGTTTCTTGCATAGTTTGGTCGAATTTTTGTCGAATCCCCTTTGAATGGCTTGGTGTGCGTGTTTATTAAATGTGCCCGTCAATAGCTACCCATGTTTGTATAAATAAACGACAAGGTTGTCTACTTGCAGAGCACCCACCGGCGGGGGCGCCGGGATTAGGCACGGTAGGGCGTCAGACACGTCAGAGCTTCACTAGCGGTGTAAATACATTCCACGTGGATTCATTGTATGCATAGTCGCCTTTTAATGAATATCACGCAAATTGTCATGGTGATAGGTACATACGGCTTGTCCAGCATGTCCTAGGTGTTTCTATAAATATATATATTTTTTTAAATAATAAAAAACAAAGGCCGGCCCCGGGGGATGGGGTCCCCGGGGCCATAAGTGGCCTGAGGAGGGGGGTAACGCATCCCCTCTCCTGAAGAATTAAAAAAAAAAAGGTCATGACAAGGGGGTTGGGGTCCCCCCTGGGGTGATTAAGGCCTTGGGAGGGCCAAATTAATTTTTTTCAACAAAAAAAATTAGGATGCAGGCCCTAGGGGATTAGAAAAAGAAGGGGGGGCCACACAGCCCTCCTTCTTAAAAAAAATTAAATAAATAAAAGACTGGCATCGCGCTGGAGGCCCTGCCCCCTCCTTGCAGCACTCTGCAAACATGCCCCCTGGCCAGTTGTAAGTTGGGGAATTAATTCCCCTTCAATACTGAGGGTCCCTGAGGGCCAACTAGCCCAACAGGTATCTCCAGTATGTGCCAGGGAGCTGCGTTGCAGACAGGTGTTCTGAGGCCATGCCCCTTTTTACGCCTCTATGCAACGCAGCTCTGTGGCACTTACTGGAGGTACCCAGTGGGCTAGTTTGATCCTAGGGACCCTTCGGATTCAAGGGGACTTAATCTCTCAACTTAGAATGGCCACAGGGCGCGTTTACACAGTGGTGAAGGGAGGGGACGTTGCCTGAGGTGACGTGTGCAAACATGCCCTGTGGCGCGTTTTAAGTTGGGGAAATAATTCCCTTTCAATCCTGAGGGACCCTGGGGGCCAACTAGCCCACCAAGTGCTTCCAGTAAGCGCCACTGCTCTGCGTTGCAGAGAGGTGGTGCAGGCCGTGCCCATTTTTACACCTCTCTGCAATGGCGCTTACTGGACGTACCTAGTGGGCTATTTTGCCCCTAGGGACCCTCAGGATTCAAGGGGACTTAATCTCCCAACTTAAAAAACGGCCACAGGGCACCTTTGCACAGCGGAGAAGGAAGGGGGCAGGGCCTGAGGTGACGTGTACAAACACACCCTATGGCGCGTTTTAAGTTGGGGAAATAATTCCCCTTCAATCCTGAGGGCCCCTGGGGGTTAACTAGCCCACCAGGTGCTTCCAGTAAGCGCCACTGAGCTGCGTTGCAGATAGGTGGTCCAGGCCGTGCCACTTTTTACAACTCTCTGCAACGCAGCTCTGTGGCGCTTACTGGAGGTACCTGGTGGCTAGTTGGACCCCAGGGACCCTCAGGATTCAAAGGGACTTTATCCCCCAACTTAAAACAGACCCGGGCGTGTTTGCACACATGTAACCACAGGCCCCCCTCCCTTCACCAGTGTGCAAACGCGCCCCGTGGTGCATTTTAAGAGGTAGTTTTAATCCCCCTGCCCTATTATGTACTAGGGTCTTACAGAGGAGGTCATGCTAATTACAGGGGTACCCCAACGCATAGTGTTCCCTAGTGTATGTAGGTGTTTTCACTGTATTCTAAGTGTCTTTTAGAATAGCACTGGCTCTAGGCCTGGTTAGTCAGAGTCAGTTACTACCTGTACCCGTCTGAAAAAGTTGTGGGCACAGGAGGACTTTCTGCATCCATAGAGGTACTCACACACCTAGTCAGTCATGCAAATAATTAATCACACTGCCATTTACTCACCTATACAGCTATACGTACACCAGCTCACTTACTCATACAAATACTAGCACATTCTTACGCTCTTATACAATCACTGATACAAGCACACACTCATCCATGCAGCCACTCTCACAATTACACACTCTCACTTATAGCCATTTATATACTCCAACACACATATATACTGCCTTTCACATATGTAGTTACTCACACATGTACCACTGAGATAGTCATTGACTCACTAACACACCCATACAGTCCATCACAGATGCACTCTTGAAACCATGCACCCAGTGAATCACCCACTCACACATCTATGCACAGAGTCACACACACCCCACCGACACAAACACTCAGGCACCCATACAGATACTCAGACAACCAATCAATAACCCATATAGACACTCATGTAGCTATTCACAAACCCATGCAGCTGCTTACACACCAACAGACAGACGGATACAGACATTCACACAGTTTACTCACTAACCCATGCATTCAGTAAGATACGTTTAATCACTAACTTACAGAGTCAATCACGCACCTACTAAATCATCCATTCAGACACTTATACACCCACTCATTCTCCAATACGCCTTTCCCTTTTTATATTAAACATATTTAAACTTTACAGAAACACACAGTCACTGGATGATGTCATCAGTGATGTCATTTGAGATGTTATCAGTGATGTCACTGACCATGTCTAGATTGATGTAATATGTGACGTCATCAGCAGTGCATTGTGGGGGCACGAGTTATAGTTAGCTGAACTAATTATAACGGTGGAATTTCTCGGGTTTTGTACGAGTGAAATGTCCGACTAACTATAACTTTCCCTCAAACCTTTGGTTTTTTCAGTGAATACATATATATATATATATATATATATATATATATATATATAATTCACTGAAAAAACCATAGGTTTCACACACGTTATAGTTAGGAATTAGCATTTAATAAACCTTGCAAATTCACTGAAAAAACCATAGGTATATATATATATATATATATATATATATATATATATATATATATATTGCCACACTTCCCCTGTAAGGAATTTCTCACCGCACTCACTGCTCCGTATATTTTTCATGAACTAGTAACATTGTTATGAAGACTAACCATTCTAACACATGCCCCATTTTACACCTCTCTGCAATCAAACTCTGTGGCACTTACTGGACATACCTGGTGGGTTAGTTGGCCCCCAGGGACCCTCAGGATTCAAGGGGACATAATTCCCCAACTTAAAACGCGCCACAGGGTGAGTTTCCACACTTGTGACATCAGGCCACGCCCCCTCCCTGCACCAGTGCCTCAAACGCATCCCCTGGTGCATGGTAAATTGGGGGATTAAGTCCCCTTGAGTCCTGAGGGTCCCCAGGGGCCAACTAGCCCATCACTTACCTCCAGTAAGCGCCACAGAGCTGAGTTGCAGAGTTGTGTAATAAGGGGCATGGCCTGGGCCACCTCTCTGCAACGCAGTGCAGTGGTGCTTACTGGAGGTAAGTGGTGGGCTAGTTGGCCCCCAGGGACCCTCAGGATTGAAGAGGAATTCATTCCTCAACTTAAAATGCGCCACAGGGTGTGTTTGCACACATGTCACCTCAGGCCCGCCCCCTCCCTTCACCACTGTGCAAACGCACCCCGTGGTGCGTTTTGAGTTGGGGGATAAAGTCCCCTTGAATCCTGAGGGTCCCTGGGGCCCAACTATCCCGAGAGGTACCTCCAGTAAGCGCCACAGAGCTGTGTTGCAGATAGGTGTTAAAAGGGGCATGGCCTCTGAACACCTCTCTGCAACGCAGCTCCCTGGCACATACTGGAGGTACAACGAGGACCAGCCACCGTGCCTGATAACATCTAGTCCAGCCAACATGTCGGCTGGACTAGATATTGTGAGACATGGTGGCTGGTCCTCGTTGTACCCCTCAGCAATAAATGTGGCAAAATAACTTACCTGTTGTGGGATCTCTTTAACAGGCAACTTGTGGGTTTGGATGTTTGATGGCTTGCCTGAACCGGTGAGTAAGCCGCGGTGTTGTGAAACACCTCTGCGACAACGCCAACCGCCGCTGCCGCGTATGGAACAGAAGCTGGTTTCTGAGGGAAGATAATGTGCAGCGGGGAAATGAGCTATGTTTCACCACCCACTTGGAATTAAAATTGAATATTTGGGGTCAACAATCACGGTCTGTCACTGTAGCAAGATGCTGGTACTATGAGAACCATCAGGCCACAGTCATGAGTGACCACGCCCACTGAGGCGGGGTTCAGAGTACAAAGATGATGCCAGGAAAATGCCGTGATGTTAGCCCTGCGAAGACCGTTGCCCTTTGATGAAGTGTGGGAGACACGAAACGCATCGGCTGGACTAGATGTTGTGAGGCACGGTGGCTGGTCCTCGTTGTACCCCTCAGCAATAAATGCTGGTAAAAGAACTTACCTGTTGTGGGCTCTCTTTAACTGGTAACTTGTGAGTTTGGATATACATACATATATATATATATTCACTGAAAAAACCATAGGTTTCAGGGGTGTTATAGTTAGCTGGACTTTTCACTTGTACAAAACCATTGAAATTCCCCCGTTATAGTTAGTTCAGCTAACTATAACTCGCGCGCCCGCAATGCACTGCTGATGACGTCACATATTACATCACTCATGACATGGTCAGTGACATCACTCATGACATCACTGATGACATCTCAAATGACATCACTGATGACATCACTGATGACATCATCCAGTGAATGTGTGTTTTTCTGAAAATTAAATATGTTTTATATATGTATATCTCAAGGTCGATGGAAGAATAAATGGGTATATAAGTGTCTAAATGGATGATTTGTTTTTGAAAAATTGATTGTGTAACTGACTGATTAAGTGTATCATAGTGAATACATGGCTTAGTGAGTAATGTTTAAATATGTAAATATCTGTATCAGTCTCTCACTTTGTGTATAAGTGGCTGCATGGGTTGGTGAGTAGCTACATGGGTGTCTATATAGGTTATTAGTTGGTTTTTGGAGTATCAGTCTGAGTGTCTGCATGGTTCGGTGGGGGGTATTACGTAGTGCATAGGTGCATGAATGAGTGACTCACTGTTTGTATGGGTTGAACACAGCATGTGTGCAGGACTGTATGGGTGGATGAGTGTGTGTATGGGTGTGTTAGTGAGTGAATGACTGTCTCAATAGTGTCTTTATGAGTAACTACATATGTTTTAAACTAGTATATGTGACTATTGGTGTATATATGTGAGTATATGTGAGAGTGAGAGATTGAAAGAGTTCCTGTATGAATAAGTATGTGTTTCTATAAGTGATTGTTTAAAAGACTAAGTATGTGTAAGTTTCCGTAGAAGTAAGTATGGTGGTGTGTGTATAACTGTATATGCAAGTAAATGTATGTTTGATTCTTTATTAGCATGAGTGACTATGTGTGTGAGTAACTCTATGGATGAGTGGCATTGTGTAACAGGATGTATAGGTGTATGAGTACATATGATGAGTGAGTACATGTATGAGTGACTGTATAGGACTGTTGGTGAATGAGTGGATGTGTATGTGGATCTTAGAATTACTGAAGAGGTTGTTGTAACTGGTATTGGTATGTCCATTGTTTTGAAAATTTTAGTCTCTATTTTTGAATGTGTGTATCAAAGGTTATATTAGGGTGAGAGGAGGTCTGCCACTCTATCACAAGGATGATGTCATCAGTGATGTCATCAGTGATGTCATTTGAGATGTCATCAGTGATGTCATGAGTGATGTCACTGACCATGTCATGAGTGATGTAATATGTGACGTCATCAGCAGTGCATTGCGGGCGCGCGAGTTATAGTTAGCTGAACTAACTATAACGGGGGAATTTCAATGGTTTTGTACAAGTGAAAAGTCCAGCTAACTATAACACCCCTGAAACCTATGGTTTTTTCAGTGAATTTCTGAGGTTTTTTAAATGCTAATTCCTAACTATAACGTGCCTGAAACCTATGGTTTTTTCTGTGAATTTCAAAGGTTTTTTAAATGCTAATTTCTAACTATGCCTACAGAGATAGGACATGTGAAGAAAGAAGAAAAAATGCACAGAAAGAAACAAAAGAAGTGCAGAAAGAAGCAACAGAAGTCCTCAAATACGAAGATAAGTGCAGGAAGAAGGATAACGTGCAGAAAGAACAAAAAGAAGAGCAGAAAGAAGCCTTGTTGCAAAATCATCCTGTACCCTCAACTTTTTCAGACGGATACTGGTGGTAACTGAGTCTGACTAACCAGTCCTAGAGCCAGTGCTATGTTAAAAGACACTTAGAATACAGTGAAAACACCTACATACACTAGGGAACATTATGCGTTGGGGTCCCCCTGTGATTAGCATGACCTCCTCTGTAAGCCCCTAGTATATAATAGGGCATGGGGATTAAAACTACCTCTTAAAACAGGCCACAGGGCGTTTTTGCACACGTTAACTCAGGCCCCGTCCCCTCCATTCACCACTGTGTAAACACGCCCTGTGTCCATTTTTAGTTGGGAGATTAAGTTCATTTGAATCCTGAGGGTCCCTAGGGTCCAACTAGCCCACTAGGTACCTCCAGTAAGTGCCACAGAGCTGCGTTGCTGAGAGGTGTAAAAAGTGGCACGGCCTGGACCACCTCTCTGCAATGCAGCTCAGTGGCGCTTACTGGAAGCACTTGGTGGGCTAGTTAGCCCCCAGGGGCCCTCAGTACTGAAGGGAAATTATATCCCCAATTTAAAACGTGCCATAGTGCTTGTTTGCACACGTCACCTCAGGCCCCGTCCCCTCCCTTCACCACTGTGTAAACACGCCCTGTGGCTGTTCTAAGTTGAGAGATTAAGTCCCCTTGAATCCTAAGGGTCCCTAGGGTCAAACTAGACCACTAGGTACCTCCAGTAAGCGCCACAGAGCTGCGTTGCAGAGAGGTGTAAAAAGGGGCTTGGCCTCAGAACACCTGGCTGCAGCGCAGCTCCCTGGCGCATACTGGAGATGCCTGTTGGGGGCGCGTTTGCAGAGTGCTGCACGGAGGGGGCATGGCCTCCGGCACGATGCCAGTCTTTTATTTATTTTAGTTTTTTAAGAAGGGGGGCTGTTTGGTTCCCCTTCTTATTCTAATTTATTGGCCCTGATGACCCCATCCCCCAGGGCCAGTCTCCTAATTATATTTTTTTGACCCCAATCCCCAGGGCCGGCCACTGTTTTTTATTATTTTTAAAAAATATATATTTATAGACACACCTAGGACATGCTGGACAAACCGTACGTACCTATCACCATGACGATTTGCGTGATATTCATTAAAAGGCGACTATGCATGCAATGAATCCACGTGGAATGTATTTACACCACTAGTGAAGCTCTGACATGTCTGATGCCCTACCGTGCCTAATCCTGGTAGACACCCTTGTCGTTTATTTATACAAACATGGGTAGCTATTGACGGGCACATTTAATACACATGCACACCAAGCCATTCAAAGGGGATTCGACAAAAATTCGACCAAAACTATGCAAGAAACCCCCCCTCACGGTTAATAAAACACACATCCACTGCCGGATGTGTAATACTTTTTATTTTACTCTCTGGAAAGGGGACGAACATCACTTGAGAGTCACAGCGTGCTCCTGACAGAGCCCAATGCTGTGTTACACCCACCATTGCCTGCCGAGTGCCACACACCTCTGTGTTGTATTCCACTAGCTAGTGCATATGCTATGACACTCTCTAGCCCATGTGCACTGTAACACCACCCCGTGAATATGTCATGCCACACTTGTCTTCGCACGGGTTATATTGCCCCATCTAACGTGCCTTTCTCGATGCCTATGTTATAACGCACAGTGCTATGCCATACATATTACAATCTGGGATCCATATCTTTGTCACAGTGCATATGCAACGTTACACTCCCCAGCACATATTTTATATTACAACTTTAGAGACTAGTTAGGTTACACAACACTGCCCTGTGCATATTACACTCCAAGGCGCATATCGCATAGCACGCGCTAGTGCCTGTGCTATCTCGCGCTCTCCAATGAATCTGTCATTGCGCACAATGTATTGCATATTATATTTCACGCCCGGTTCATCTTATATCACACTTTTTGGTGCATAGTTTATACCATACACTATATCTAGTTTTCATTTTCAATCGTGCTCTCAGGACTATGTTCTATATAACACTGTGTTCACCTACCCTTTTCACGGGCATTACATTTTGCGATAGGGGGTGGAGGGTCAGGGGGTGTTTCTGCCAAGTGAGCCCGGAGTCACAGTCACAAACGTCCTCTTCTTCCTGAATAAAAGTGAGATTATGCTGCATACTTGTTCATATTTTAAGTAGTTCGCACAGACACAATGTTTTAAAAACAATAAAGTTCCTAATACCCGCCTTCTCTGAACAGTTAGCTTGCTTCCCCATCCCCTTCCTCCCTATACTCTGTTGTGTGAATCCATGGACTAGCCTCCTCCCTCCTGCCATGCATGGTCTGATGTGCTGCCACTGCCCTCAATTTAGTATGATGTACCAGTCCACTCCTCCTGCCCTCCATTGCCCAATTCTATGCCCCATCATTGACCACCTGCTTAAACTCTGTGCTTAGCTTGCTGCCCCTATTCTCCTTCCCCCTGCCCTCCGATGTCTTTGTGCATGCCCCTGCTCCATCCTTTTTGCCCACCATGTCCCATGGACCTGCCACTCCTATCTACTCTGAGTGTTCTGTTGAGCTGCCACTCCCCTCCCACCTGCCTAGCATTGTCAGATGACTGAAACCTGTCCCTGCCACCTCTACCCTGCCTGTCCACATGCCATGCCCCTATCCTCTTCCTCCTGTCCTACATGGTCCATTGTACTGCCACACCCTTCTGCCCTCCCTGGTCTGTTGTGCTGCAACTGCTCCTCCTGCCTGCCCCGTGTGGTCTGTTGTGAGGTCCCTTCCCCTGAACTTTCTTGTCTGTGCACAGGTCCTGACCCTCCCTTCTATCCTCCATCGTCCTTTGTGCATGCCCCTCCACCCTCCTTCTTGCCCATCATAGCCATTGTGCTGCCACTAACCCTCCCACTTGCCATGCATGGTCTTCTGTGCTGCCATGGCCCCTCCCACCTTCCCTGTGTGGTCAGTTAGCTGCCCCTGACCCCCTCCCACCTTCCCTCCATGGTCTGTGTGTATGCCATCACAGTCTCACTGTTGCTCTTCATGGTGTGTCTTGCTTCTAGTGCCCATCCTGCCTGACCTCCATGGCTATCTTGCTGCTCCTGCCCTGCCCCCTTGCCCCCAGCCCTACTCCCTCCCTCCTGCCTTGTCTGTTCCATTGTAATGCCCCTGATCCGTCCCTCCTGCCCTTTATGGTCTGTTATGCTGCAGCTTTCTCTCCTGTCTGTCCATTATGGTCAGCTAGCTACCATTGCCTCTTGCCCCTCTGTTCTCTGTTGTCCATGTGCATGGTCCTGTCCCCTCCCTCTTGCTTTCTATGGATTGTTGTGCTGCACTCCCGTCCTGCATGCCCTGTGTGGTGTATTGTGCTGCTGCACACCCTGATGCCTGCCCTGCAGGGTCAGTTTGGTGCACCTCTCCATGTCCCTCCTGTCCTCTGTTATCCAAGTCCATGTCCCTATCCCATTTCCTTCCATGATCCAATGTACCATACTTGCGAACATTTTGAACTTGGTAAGAGGGAGATTTTGAAAAAAAACTGGGGTATTGATTTTCCCCTTTGAGTTACATTGAAAAAGAGGATATTGTAGACAGGAGACAGATCAAATAAAGCCCATTTGAGCTTAAAAACATTGGACGTTTCCTGGCTGAATCGGGTCTGTTGGCATGTATGGTTGTACTACCATTGCCTCTTCCTTCTGCCCACAATGGTCTATTACATTGCCACAGCCTTGAAGGAGGGTAGATTTTGTATCACAGGGGGCCCCTGGCCCGTTCTGTCCACACCTGAAGTATGAGACCCTTGTCCTTGCCCTGCCAGCTGCATTTGTAGGCCGTATTAAATTGACCAGCGGGTCCTGTGTTGCTATATAATTATCCTGAGACATCCTTACCACTCAGCCAGCATAAAACCCCTGTGTAGGCCCTTCTGTTCAATATGTAGGGCTCTTTGTTAAATTGACCATAGCTCTGCAATTTTAGTGTATAGCAGTCTGAAGGCAGGTCTGCGAGGCCTTCTGATCCAAACTAGTAGCCCCCACCCTACCCGAGTGCTCCGTGCTCGGTATCAAAGTTCAACATCCCCCTGAAGCTGTCGACATACAGTAGGCTGCATCCTGGACTGGTACTTGCTTCCTGGGCAGGTTTCCCGCTTTTAAGGAAGTGGCAACCGCAGAGCGTCAAGTTAGGAGAACTGAGGAGATTTTATACATGAATATATTGAATTCCCGTACAATACCCATTATTTTCTGCTTGCTCTATGGAACTTACGATAAGCGATTGGCCTGAGAGACTGACCTTTTCACCCAGTCCATTGTCAGCATTAAGTGGGTAAATGACGAAATGTCTGGTAAAATCTGCAGACGAAGCTTTTGGGTAGCATACGTAGGTAGATGTAGCGTGCAAAGGAGCCCACAAAATGATATAAAAAGGGAGCACCCACAGATATCGACGGACTACCTCGCCGTCTGTATGTAGGTTAACAGGCAGTGCAGGTTTTCCCCAAGAGCTGGGAGCTCTTGTCTTCCTTTGCTTAAAATGTCTTGCTCTGCTTTGCTTGAAGTATCTTATTCTATTTTACCTATATGAAATGTCATGTTATGTTTAACCATTGTTCTCTTTACTTTTGCATTTAAAAGATTTTGTATTGTAATTGCAGGAATGCTTGCTCTAAGAGTAAACGTGAGTGTTCCTAGGTAACATTTTCCTTGGTGTAACTTGTTTCTCATGATGCATTTATAGATGTGTTTTCTCTCTCTCTCTGTCAGTACATTAATTGAGATACAGAGAATATTATGACAGCTGTATGATTATCTGGATTCTGTATTTTGTACTTTATGTCTCTATTCTGCGGTTTCTTTGAAGTTGCATCTTCTCATTAAACTGCCATTGTATTCTGCCTCCAATTCCATGTCTCATATGTCTGTTTTCTTCATTTTTGGAGCAAGCGTTCCTAGGCACCCCGGCTCAAATTAAGGTGCCCCTTTTGTCCCTGACTCACTCTCCTGCTCAGTTCTGTGGTGGCTCCCGGGGATCTGGGGACCGCCCCTAGCTTCCTTGACCCGTAATAGATCTTCCCTCCAACAGCCTCTCTTGCAAGTCCTGTATTGTTGGTTTGTTGCCCCTGCCCCCCTTTCCACTGCCCTCCATAGTCTGTTGTGCTTCCACGGCCCTTCCTGCCTGCTCAGTGTGGTTAAATTGTTGCCTTTGCACCCTCCTACCTGCCTTCAATTTTCAGAGTCCGTGCCCCTGGCCTCTGCCTCTCAACAGTATCCTAATGAACAACTAGATTGCTAACATTCTATATTTATTACAAAAGTGTGGAACGCCTGACATCCTCTTGATGTAATCAAAACTGTAATACCTAGAGCATTTCCTTTAGAAATTACATATATGAGAGGGTCTTATTGGCATCAAAATTATGGTTAGTGCTCTAAAAGACTAAAATAAGGACATATTTTCTGAGTTTTCAAATAGCGACAAAGCACTTTTAAATTATTTGTTATCTTTATGTTTTTTTATCCAGTTGACCACTTGATTAAATGTTGCACTTAGGGGAGAGGATGTGGTGTTACTTCCAGAACTGCAGACTTTGCAACTGGGGAACCAGGTTGAAGTTTCTGCTTCAGCTCGACATTCTGTGATTCTGGTCAAATCACTTAGTCTCCCCATGTCTACAACCAAAATGAATTTGTTCTTGTGTGATGTAACCAATGCTCATGTAAAGCACTCCAATACCTGACAAGTCTGCACTATATAACACTGCAAAAACACAAAATAATAAGTGTTTTGCACACTTCTGTCATTGGGCTATATTTGGGCTACATATGGGTGATTTTGGGCTACATTTGGGCTCTTTTGTCTCCGGTGGCCATCTTGGGAGATTTATTTGTTATGAAGTTTCCTAATTTCCTCATGTACTGCAGTCTCCTCAGTAGGAAATGCTTTCAGTTTTTTACTTTGATTCCATCATGAAGGTATTCAGATATGTCACACATTTGCCATAAATTCAGAATGTTAGCTCTCTAGTTGCTCATTAGATCACTGTAGTAAAACTACTGCACCATGGAAGTCTGCTCCTGGTATTAAAAGTGCATGTTTCAGTCTGCATGTCAGAATTTTTTAATGAAATAGAAGAGGATTTGAGAAGTCACTCAAAATGTGCCCTCATTTTCTTTCTTCAGCATTAATCATAATTTCTATGGCAAAATGAACCTCCTCATTGTGTTCCTTTTTAAATTAAATGTTTTAAGTGTTACCAGTTTATTCCAATCAAGATGGCTTCAGGTGTGCCATACTTTTGTCATAATGAAGACAGTAAGCGCTCTAGTTGTTTTTAAGAACATTCTGGGACATTCTGTCATTGGGCTATACTTGGGCTACATCTGGGTGATATTTGGGCTACATTTGGGCTCTTTTGTCTCTGGTGGCCATCTTGGGAGACTTATTTGTTATGAAGTTTCCTAATTTCCTCATTTACTGCAGTCTCCTCAGTAGGAAATACTTTCAGTTTTTTACTTTGATTCCATCAAGAAGGCATTCAGATGTGTCACACATTTGCCATAAATTCAGAATGTTAGCACTCTTTTTGCTCATTAGATCACTGTAGTAAAGCTACTGCTCACCAGGGAAAACTGCTGCTGGTATTGAAAGTGCATGTTTCAGTCTGCATGTCAGAATTTTTTAATGAAATAGAAGAGGATTTGAGAAGTCACTCAAAATGTGCCCTAATTTTTCTTTCTGCAGCACTAATCATACTTTTTATGGAAAAATGAACCCCCTCATTTTGTTCCTTTTTAAATTAAATGTTTTAAGAGTTACCACTTTAATCCAAGCAAGATGGCTTCAGGTGTGCCATACGTTTATCATAAGTAGGACTGTTAGCGCTCTAGTAGTTCTTTGGAACACTCTGGGAAGCTGCAGTAGAACACAAAGGAATCAACTGACAGTCTCTGCCCTTGTTGGATGTACATGTTTTACTGAGAATGTCAGACTTCATTCTCACATGACTGAGAAAGATAATGTGAATTTACAGAAAATAAGCTCTCAGTTTAGCCTATAGATCACCTTCCAAACCTCTGTGGTAAAAGCATGAGAAAATATTTTTCTCTCAATCATGATATCCCAGCAGAAGGCTTTTTCACATGGTGAAATCACCTTAGAACATACCACAATTCCTAAAATGAGTATGGTACCATCAACAAATGATTTATAATGTAACTAAAGTCTTAAAACCTTCTATTAACTGCAATGCTTTTTAATGAGGTGCTATCATGTATATTGGTCCCAAGATGGCTGCCAACACTTCTTGGATGAAGTGCTGACAGCCAATCAGATCTCAGGATGAGATGTGTGGTTAGGCTCCGCCCACATATATATATGCTTTTAAATGCTATTTTCTCAGGAAATACTGAACAGATTTACACCAGACCTGCAAAAGGCACTTCCTTGACCTTATGGCTACCTCTCTGCCAAATTTCAAGTAATTCTGTTCAGCCGTTCAGGCTGTAGCTGTGTCTAAAGGTCCTATGGAAAAATGCATGGGGAAAACGCGTTTTGGGACCCCCCTTTTTTCTCGGCCCCTGCTTGACGAATCCCCCCGAGACTTTCAGGGTAGGAGCGGAGCGTAGCGCCCCACCTATTTTGAAAATTTCGCGAGGATTCGTCGACCGGCGCCAAAGTTATTCCAAATAGAATGTTGCGGATTTCCTATGGAAACAGGGTCCTAACTATAACTACCTACTGGCGACCGCCAGTAGGTAATATATATATATATATATATATATATATATATATATATATATATTATATATATATATATATATATATATATATATATATATATATTACCTACTGGCGGTCGCCAGTAGGTAGTTATAGTTAGGACCCTGTTTCCATAGGAAAACCGCAACATTCTATTTTGAATAACTTTGGCGCCGGTCGACGAATCCTCGCGAAATTTTCAAAATAGGTGGGGCGCTGCGCTCCGCTCCTACCCTGAAAGTCTCGGGGGGATTCGTCTAGCGGGGGCTGAGATAAAAGGGGGGTCCCAAAACGCGTTTTTCCCATGCATTTTTCCTTAGGACCTTTAGACACAGCTACAGCCCGAACGGCTGAACAGAGTTCCTTGAAATTTGGCAGGGAGGTAGTCGTTAAGTGGGCGCGCACGCCACGAATGGCGTAAAGTAACTTAGCATTTAAAAAACCATACAAATTCACTGAAAAAACCATAGGTTTCACACACGTTATAGTTCGGAATTAGCATTTAAAAAACCTTGCAAATTCACTGAAAAAACCATAGGTTTCACACATGTTATAGTTAGCGGAAATTTTACTGATAAAAAACCAATGAAATTCCCCCGTTATAGTTAGTGCAGGCAACTATAACTCACGCGACCGCAATCTTCTGCTGATGACATATGTGTCTTTATGAAAAAAAATACTTGTAATATATGTATAGCTAAAAATTTATGGAAGAAGACATGGGCAAATAAGTGTCTAAATACAGTATTAGCATCAGCAGAGGATTGCGGTCGCGTGAGTTATAGTTGCCTGCACTAACTATAACGGGGGAATTTCATTGGTTTTTTATCAGTAACATTTCCGCTAACTATAACATGTGTGAAACCTATGGTTTTTTCAGTGAATTTGCAAGGTTTTTTAAATGCTAATTCCTAACTATAACGTGTGTGAAACCTATGGTTTTTTCAGTGAATATATATATATATACATATATACATATATATCACACAATCACATCTGAGAACAATACAAATCCACAGATTCAATAATGCACAGATGATTAGTCTTCTTGTTCATTCATTTTTATTCTTGTTCCTTGAGAAGTCAAAGTTCACAATAATAAAAATATTTTCTATACACAAAATCTGCTAGCTACCTACAACATTCGAACATGATACTTGATCTTTTGAATCTAGTCCTATCTAACAACTTTTTTTACTATAGGGATGATTTGTTTCATCAGAAAAACGGGTACCGCGATGGGTGCTAAATTTGCACCTTCGTATGCTAATCTCTTTATGGGGCACTTTGAAAGGGAACATGCTCGGAAATCCAGTGTAACTTTTGATGACAACATTGTCTATTGGGGCAGATTTATAGACAATATTTTTATGATTTGGAAAGGAAGTGAAGAGAAATTGAAACTTTTCCATAGCCATTTGAATACCAATAATCACAATATAACTGTTACTCTTGAATACAACACTGAAAGGATTATTTTCTTAGATGTCGAAATGTATGTTAGTCAGGGACATTTAGAGTTGAGACTCTATTGGAAACCCACTTCTACAAATTCTATACTGCATGCTAGGTCAGGACATCTTAAAAGACAGATCGACAATATCCCATATGGGGAATTTTTGAGAACCAAAAGACACTGTAGTGATGATAGTGAGTATCAAAACATCAGTAATGACATAACTGAAAGATTCCTCAAAAGAGGATATGAGAAAAAGATTGTAGATAGAGCTAGAAGTAAAGCACTAAAAGTGAAAAGAGACACATTATTATATGATAGACCTAGACTAGAAACGGATAAGAAAGAAGTAATTAGATATATTACGACCTACAGTGAAGGTAATAATAGGGTCTTCAGATCCCTCTGTAAACATTGGGAAGTGCTAACCATCGACAAAGATATTTCTGATTTTCTGGGTGACAAACCCAATATTGTGTACAAAAAAGCCCCCACACTGAGGAATATTCTCAGTCCGAGTGACACACGATCATATCCTATACACAATAATGATCATGACCAACAGTTACGGACTAAGAGTCTATCAACACCAGGATCATATAGATGCAGTCAATGTATCTGTTGCAAACATGTTATTAATAAAACAAAAATTTTCAGTGACCATACCAACAGGAACACTTTTAAAATCAAGTCCTTCATAAATTGTAATACTAGCTACTGCATATACATAATGACTTGTGTTTGCGAAAAGATATATGTAGGATCGTCAATGAGAAAGCTTAAAACAAGATGGATGGAACATCTCAGAGCAATAAAAAATTGTGACCCGAAATATCCAATGGCAGTTCATTTTAAAGAACGACATAGACAAAATGAATTAAGTGATATTGAGTTTATGGCTATTGAACAAGTTACTATTGATAGGAGAGGGGTCGACTTAGAAGCGAAACTAAGATCTAGGGAAACGTTCTGGATCAATAAATTACAAGCTGTACAGTTTGGACTAAACGTAGATAGAGAGATTTATACCCTGTTGAGCTAATACAGACTCGTAATGTCTCTTGACTAAAACAATATATACTACAGGTCTTTGATCTATAATTAGGTTATATATAAAACTTTGAAACTGTTTATAGATCCCTTACCTCATGTGAAAGTGAAACAATGACTACTTTTTGATTAGGTTTACTATATCAACTATGTAACTTAAGCAAAATGGTGCCCATACAATTATTTCATATACTGATAGCGTATTGTAGAAGTGTTATGTTTCCTCATGAAGGTGGTTTCAAGATTCGGCTATATCCGTACATAAACAGAACTTGCGTTCCTATGCTATGTGGATCAGATAAAAAAAAAATCTTTAAACTCATCTATCCAGTCCTACTATACTTTGTTAACTGTGAGGTTGACCTTAAATGCTTATAATTCTTAACTTTCAAAATAATTAACTAGATAGCACACCTGGTTAAAACCCAATACTATCATGTACAGCGAGTCGGGGGTTTGTGCCTAACCTCAAGACTTTGGAACGGATTATTTTAATATTCATTTTTCATTTTCTACATGCAAATAATTGAATCTTGAGAGTATCTGTGTGCTTAATTTGTATTAAATCATCAAGAAACAATGATGGTGATCGCTCGAGTATACTATTCTTTACAATCACACACCTTTTCTTTAGTAAATAAGTTAGCTCACTTTGTTAATGCAGAATATTTACATGGATATCGCGTCAGGGTTTCGATTCCAACTTAGAGATGTTAAAAAAGTGTGGTTTTTCCCCCCAATAGTGAGCACATTAGAATATATTCTATATCCAACTAACTAAGACACGGGTAGTTTTTATAATCTTTAACTGTTGTGACTTTAAATTTTAATAAATTTATGTTTAACGCAGCAGACTATTTTGCAGACAGATAGCTTATACGAGAGAGTTGATGCTCCTAAAATTTTCCCGCCGTTTCTTGAATTTACTAATTAAGGGAGGAGCATAAATAGCGGAAGGGTAACATCGACAGTTCACTCGCGGAATAGACGGACCGAATATAGGACGCTTATCAACTTAGCGGTAAGAAGGGAACCCTGCACATTATAACTAGATACTGGTCGACTAAGCGAATGATAGTAGATTTGAATTGTATTTGCTTTAAGTATTTTAAATCCGTCTCCTTGCCTTACTTTGAATGTCTTTATGAGCAGAATGCGAGTAAATAGACTCTAGTAGATACCAGATCATCACAACTTACACTATTTTCAGTGTCTTAGTTCTAAGGATAGTATAGTGCTGAAATGAACCCTTTAAACATCGCATAAATGCTTTATAAATTTTGTAAGTATAGTGGGACTTGATAGATTGTTCATTATTATTTTTAGATCGTATCATGGAAAGCTAAACATATTTTTTCAAACTAACAAGAGTCTATGTGGAATATATACATGAATAAGGTGAGATTATATTCTTTTGAAGTATGTTGGTGCAAATTAAGATGGTAGATTTAAAACATTTGGGCCTAAATTGATGAGTTAATAAATTAAAAATTTAAAATTAAAATAAAAATCTATACATTTTTATCTTAGGAACTGCTTCAAAAATAGGGAGCCTGCATCATTTTGGTAGTATCTTTCAAGCCTCTGTGAAAAAAAACGATTAGAGGAATAATAAAGTACACTCTTCTCGTGCGCTAACTTTACTACTAATCTTTATGGATATTAAATATTTATATTGAGAAATCCAAGGTTCAAGATAGCTTAATAACATGCTAGCCCTATATGAATTTCCTTTGCACTTCTTCTTTTATTTAAATTTGCATTAAACTTGTTGGGTAGGTGTTGGGGAGTATACTGATAGAGTTTTCCAATTCTGGTTATGAATACTAATAAATGTATGTATTTTTGTACAGAAACAAATATGTATATATGAGTTCTAAGTACATTTTATTTGTTTATGTGACAGCCCTGAAGAAGCGCAGTTGGCGCGAAACACATGTTGGCACTTTGTGTGTTACCTTTTGTGGACTTTGACTTCTCAAGGAACAAGAATAAAAATGAATGAACAAGAAGACTAATCATCCGTGCATTATTGAATCTGTGGATTTGTATTGTTCTCAGATGTGTTTGTGTCGGGCAATTTACCTGTAACCCAATTTTCTTCTTTCTTTAATATATATATATATATATATATATCCAACAGGGTGACCCTCAACTCCAACTGCGGTCACAAATCGAGGCGCACTCTGGCATTATTCTTAAATGAATTTATTAAGCACACGGACAGACGCGTTTCGGCATAACGCCTTCCTCAATGTCAAAAGTCCGATTTCAAATCACTTCTATATATACAGCAAACACATTTTTTTCTCTTTCTAAGACAGTCGAGATCAAAAGGGGACTGGCAGTGCTTTGTCATTTCTGGTTTTGGCGGCCATGATGTAGTGACCAAATCAATACGAAAACAATGTAAACATTATACAAAGCCAATGCCAAATTAAATCCAACATGTAATACATTGAGTTCAGAGGTCAAAGTCAGCAATTAATTCATTGTACCTCATTCCATCACAATATATATACAATCCTGCTCCTAATATCACAATTCATTGTGTTTCAAATTGACTGCGAATTTAATGTACACAACATAACCATAATTTAATCCTGAATGGACATCGCATGTCAAAAAACAATTAAGCCCTGGATGTGCTCGTCAAAATTGTGCCCTGGATGGGCAAATTCCATCATTTGCATAAGTTCATTTCCATCCTTCTCTTAACTGTTCATTAGTTTATGTGGACCCATAATTCTTCCTCAGTATTAAGTCCTACTGGGGCTTTAGTTTGCATCTCCACAATATATCGTGATTCCAACTTTCTCAAATTTCTAGTTCTGTTCCCCCCTCTTTCAGTTTTAGGAATGCGGTCTAGACAAAAGAATCTGAGTAGATTGGCATTTGATTCATGTCTCTCTTCAAAATGCCTTGCAACAGGATATGCTGCATCTCTATTTTTGATAGCACGCATGTGCTCCAAGATTCTCTTTTTTGTGGGATGAATTGTACTTCCAACATATCTCTTATTGCACGGGCACTGTAAACAGTACACCGTGTAGTCAGAGTTGCAGTTCATGAGTTTGTTAATTTTACGTCTAGACTTCCTTCCTGGTATGCTATAGTCTTTCACTTTACAGCTATTTTTGCATGCCTTGCAGTTCATGCACGGAAAAAATCCACTAATCAAATCATATATATATATATATATGAAACCAAAGCCTACTCCCAGGAAAGGAAAGGCACGACACAACTCCGGGGTTACTGGCAAGTGGCTTTATTGATTAAAAAGGCACGTGATGCTATTAGTCTCTGAAAGAGCTCAGGCAGATGCGTTTCAAGCCTCCAATGGCTCTCTTCATTGCCGGTTCCATGAACTCCGTGCTCTCTCAGGGGGTCAAACAAGATGCAGCTGTGAATTAGACCGCTCTCATTTTGATGTCATTGCGCTCCTCCTCCAATGGAAGGTGTGCTGGCCCCTCACGCACACTCCTTGCCGGGCAGATGCATGCTGGTAAGTGTAGTCCACACAGAGTGTCTGTACAGTTACAGTGTTACTCCTAACATCAAGTGATGTCCCAATTGACTGGTTATGGGCCACACACCAGCTCAGGTGCCCAGCAAGATGAAACAAAGCCAGTTGTCAGCCCCTTAACCCATCCCCTTAACTCAGGTGATGAATATCGCCTCCTCTCTCCCCTCGCCGCACCTCATACATAAATACACACGCACACACATATATATTTGTGTGTGTATCTGCATGTGTATATATGTATGAGAAAAGCATGGCCACTCTTGGCCCCAGGGACCACTTCCTCCAAGGGGCAGGCACATGCAAACAAAAGGAAGGGGGCCCTTCTGGAGCCATTAATGGCCCTAGGGACTGCCATATCCCCAGGGCCAGCTCCTGCCATGTCCCAGGCTGCCCACCCCCCGGACATAGCAGTTTGCTTTTGCTTGGCAGGAGCTATGACAGCTCCCACCAAGCGAGACCAAACATAACTCTGCTCCCACAAGCGATAGCTGTCAAACCGCTCCCGCATGCTGGGAGTGGGGTTTTAATTTGCTTCCATGCCTGCTGCCATTCAGCAGGAAAACAGATGAAGCGATTGCTCCCACACAAATGGAGCTGCATTTCTAGCTGCTCCCTGTGTGCAAGAGCAATGCCAGCTCCAACAGGAGGAAGGGAGCTGGCTGGGTCCTCTGGGGCTTTGAGGTTCCCCCTCACGGTCCCCATCAAACCACAATGGGTGCCTTGGGTAGACTCCAGGGCATCCACAAAATTGTGGCCAGGCCTCTGGGAATGAGGTCGCTGGTGCCGAAAGCATCCCGGGTAGGGGGCTGTACTGCCCCTATCCCTATTAACTTATGGTCAGGCCCCAAGAAACTGGGTCCCCGAGGTCAAAATTGGCCAAGGGAGGCCCCTACCCTTTGTTTAAAAAAAATCTTCTTGGGCTTGGGGAATGTAAATCAAGTGTGTTTCCTCTTGTATTCCACATTGAAAAACAATCGGAAATCCTTAATGGAGGTGTCTGTATTGTTGATCTATTGAAGTGCATTCTGATCTGGGTTGACTGTTAGGAGTAAATTCTTTCCAATCATCTCCTTGTGAAAGCAAATTCCATCATTCTCCCTTTTAATGACCCTGAGTACACCAATGCCCAAATTCATCTGCAAGGTCCTCCCGTCTACCCAAGCCCATTTTTCCTCAGTAGTATACCAAGGTCTTCCCGCCTTTTCCCACATTGATGGACAGCTTAACAACAGGTCCCCAAGTGCATTTCCATTCGATTTTGGTGATGCGTTATTGATACAGAGGAATATGAGGACATCCCCACCAAATAAAGAAGCACAAACTTCATTTAGTTAAGAGGAAGTACCTCAGTTTGGTGGATATTCACCTCTTTGTACTCTCATCGACTGCTCTTGAAGAGGATTCACGTTATCACAGATTTGTGTATGAAAATGCTCGAGGAACAATCACATTGCTAAAAGTACATGCACACAAGGTCACTGGAAATATTACCTTGTGGTTCTTTATGCTGCTGTGGTGCAGAATATGCAAAATATATTTAGCCAATGAGGTAGCACTTACTAATTAACCAGATGAAAGTACTCCAGTTGGGTAGACATTTTCAGCAAAACTTGGGACTATTCTTGGACAAACATTAGGTTTGATTCTGGCCTTGGTGCTGATTTCACAGAAATTAAATCTCAAGGGAAAGCACTTACAAATACATACATCGCAGGTTCAGTAGTTGAAACTCCACTTCAGTAAAGCACAAACAATTCTAACTTCTTGGGATTGGCAAAGGCAAAGCAATTGCATGTTCTCTTGCATTCCATGTTGGAAAAACCGTATGAAATGCTTAATAGAGATGAATTCATGGTTGAACTATTGGAGCACACTCTGATGTGTAGTGACTATGATGAGTTGTTTCTTTCTTGTTGTCTCTCGGTGAGAGCAGAGTCCATGGTTCTCCCTTTTAAATTCCCTAAGTATGCAAATCACCCTAATTTATGCACCACTCCCACACCCACTCACAGACATACACAGGCACTCACACACTCACTCACCCACACATGCAGTCACAGACTCACTCTCAGGTCCACACACACACACACACACTCACACACCTACTCTTACACTAACACAGGCACTCAAAGACTCACACAGAGACCAACAAAGGCACTCACACACTCGCTCACACACCTACACAAGAATTCACAAATCCTCTCACAAAACCACACAGATACTCACACATCCACTCAGACAATCAGACAGGCACTCACAGACCCACTCACTGACCCATGCAGGAACTCATAGTCCCACTCACAGACCCACTCACAGACACACTTAAGCACTCATACACCCACTCACACAGGTACTCACATACCCACTCACACACCCACCCACACACACAAAGGCATTCACAGAGACATTCTAAGACCCTCACAGCCATTAAAAACTAAAAAACATAGAAATTCAGTGACAAAACCAAAGTTTAGAGGGACATTACAGTAAGAATTACAATTTAAAAAAAACTTAAATATTCACTAGAAAAAAACCAAAGGTTACAGGGACGTAAAAAAAACATATGACTTCAGCAGATATATAAAGAAACATCCCTGGAGGTCAAAAAAGAATCAAGTGAAGTGCCCGTAGTGGGGAAGAAAAGGGTAGTGCCACTACGGGCACTTCTTATTCAGATAAGCATTCCTCGTTTACTTTCTTCTTTTTTGACCTACAGGGGTGTTTCTTTCTCATGTTTTTAATGGTCTTGGGCATCTTGAAGCTTGATGTAAAGCACATATGATCAGGATGATTAACTGTGTGTTCATGAACTTTGGATTATTTTGGGTACTAATAACCAATTAAACTGTTTATAATTAGCCACTATGGCAGCATGTATATTACAAAACACTTGTTTAAATGCATACCAGCATTCGCAACTTATTAAAGTTGTGCAGAACAGTTTAGGGCACTATGTCTTATACATGTATATATTTGGATACAATAATGTCAGTTTATCATATCAAGACAATATATATTATGAGTAGTTTTGCTAATCATACTGTACTCCAGCACTTAATTATTGTAATTGCACTATGCCTCGTCACAATCTGTCCATGTACCTACATGTAACTGCAACAATATTATACTCCATGCTAGATTGCAAATTTTAACCATTTGATTTACACCTTGCCTTGGATCATGCTTTAGATTCCTATAGGACTAACAAGATCTGCCTTGAAGCTATATTAATTCATACTGGCCATTATACATTTATACTCGCGCAACTAGCTGGTTGTTATTGGCTTTCCCTTACATACAGGGACGTGTTCATATACAGGTAGAATGCTCATTATTTATCGTTATTTATAAGTTGCATAATCATGATATTATTTAAATGCCTTATTGTTTACATGCTTTTGTATTCATTGTATGTAAAGCATATCAATCTGCGGCTATTACCTAGTCCTGTTAACAGTACGTATGATTTTGTCACCACTACATGTGACACTATAAGATGGCCGCCACAGTAACACAATGTTTTGTTTGATAGAAAACATGCGGAAGTACTGGTCCATTTTTCATTTTCATTATGTACAAGACTATGTATTGTAAAATTTCCTGGAGGCAAATAGTGTGATCAAGACAGCGCAGTCTGTGGAAACGTGTAATTAAAAAATCCACTGTGGCACTATCCGAGAACGTGGACAATATCTTACTTTTTGTGTGATATATATATATTACCTACTGGCGGTTGCCAGTAGGTAGTTATAGTTAGGACCTAATTACTATAGAAAAATGGCAACATTCTATTCGCAATAACTTTGGTGCCGGTTGATGAATCTTCATGAAATTTTCAAAACAAATTCTTTGTTGAGATCAGCTCCTATGTTGAAAGTTTGGGGGTGATTCGTGAAGGGGGGCCGAGAAAAAAGGGGGATCCCAAAACGTGTTTTTTCAATGTTAATTTCCATTGGAAACTTTAGACAAGGCTACAGGTCGAACGGAATTACCCCAAATTTGGAAGGGAGAAGGGTCTTGGTCTAGAAATCACGCTTTTGTTTATTTGGTGTAAATCCGTTCAGTAGTTTTTGAGAAATATCAAAATTTACAGATATCGATATTTGGCAATTCTGCCATCTGATTGGCTGAGGCGTTAGGCGTTAAGAGAACGAGCCATGCTGGTGATTGGCTGCGAGCGGTGTGAGCGGTTGCAACTAGGAAGTGTTGGCTGCCATTTTGTGATTCTGTTGAAGCGAGTAAGGGGAGAAAAGGGAGAAAAAAGTGGGAAAGAGGAGGGTAGGAGCGCTCTGAGGTTTGTAGGGTGGGTAGGGTGTGCTTTAGAGGGAGTGTGAAGTGAATTATTTATCCCTACTGGTGTGAAAGTTCTGTCTTGCCCACTGTGAGATGGTGCTGAGGTGAGGTGCCGGTACACTCTGGGATGAAGCCATGCAGCTAAACTGTGAGCCGAGTGCTGTAAAGTGATGTGCTCTGGGCGCTGTAGCATAGTGGGCGCTTTAGCATATCTGTGCAGGTGGTGTTATTATGCGTTTAGAGTATAGCGGGAGTGGGAAGCAAAGTACTTAGTAGTATCGGTATGAAGACTCGGGGATGAAACTGTGAGTATAAGTCATGAGTTTATTGCTGTGAAGTGATGTGCTGTGGGTGCTGTAGAATATTGGTTGCTGTAGCATACCTGTGTAAGTAGTGTTAGTGTGCGTTTATTCTGTACAAGGAGTGTGAAACAAACTACTCATCCCTATTGGTCTTAAGAGTCGAATGTAGTGTTTTAGGAAGCAGGAATAAAGGAATAATCGTGAATAATATAATGCAGAAGGTTGCAATGCCAGAGAAGGAAAATGGTAAAATGAGTTGTGTCTAAGAAAGTGGTTGTGTGTAATAAAGGGATGGAGTTTGAAAATTATATAGCAAGTGTCTTTATTTAAGTGCCATAATTGGACCCACTGGTGCAAAAGCTAGGGTATCCAGCTGATGCAAAGTTGAACCACTTCTGCTGTATTCAAACGTAAGCTCCGGCATTGATGAATTGTATATTACATGTTACAGTTGCATGTGAAATAAACAATAGCTATTACACTTGAATGACTCTACATTCTATAAAGAAAATAAAGGTAGGATATGATTACCACATGTATCATTTAAGAAAAGAAAGAAATAAAAAAGAAATTGCTAAATGTAGTCATCAAACTTTTTCTGTACCTTTTATAACAGAAAATGAACAACAGTAGAATAGTTAGCAATCCGTTGTACAGTAGATTCAATGTGGTGTGTGTCAGAATTGGTACTAGTTCTACCCACATTGGAACTTTGAGCATGAATAAACACATTTCGCTTCTAAGAAGAACATTCGGTACCTTTGTAGTCAAACCGTACATTATTGTCTTCAGCTATTTCAAAAAAACATTCTTGTGTAGAGAACTAAGGTATCGAGCTTAGACAAACTCCAATTGCTTCTGCTGTAGTCAAATCGAAGCTCCTGCATCAGTGAATTGCACATTATATGTTACAGTTCTATGTGACCTACAGAATAGCTATTAGACATGAATAAATACATTGTATAATGAAAATAAAGGTAGTTTAGGATTACCACACTGTGCCAACCAGTTCCTAAACAAAATCGTCTTTTTCCATTTTTATCGTGAGGTTCTGAGGAGAGGCTGACTTTGAGTAAAATTATGTGAAAGGGCTTTGTGAATAACAGGCAGGCAGAGAGGTGTGCGCACAAAGAATGGACGTGGTTTCTAAATGGGTGTCGGGTTTAGGTTAATTTTGGAAGTAAATAGCGTATTTGCATAGGCCATACATCACCGATTCCTGGTTAGACTGGAGACGTAAGGGGCAATAATGAGGATAGAGTTCAAATGTCTGAGTATACTTAGAACGTTATTATATCAAAGTAGTAGGATTGAAGTGAATTATAAAAAATGTAATGGAAAAAGTAGAAAAAGATGGAAAAAAATCCATTCAAGAATAATGTGAGTTTCTTACAAGTCTTGGAGATTCCAGTCCAGAAGTTCTTCAGCTGCTTGAGATGCGTAATGTTCCAAGAGGCTATTGTTGCCATCGTGTGAGAAAAGCGAAGCAATCCAATTCATATCCTCGAAGGGACAGTAATGTTCCTCGAATGCTGGAGCGGTAATTTGAATGGGCAGGCAATCTGCAATGTTGTGAAAGGTCGCACATTGCTGGAGATCTTTCATGGCTGCGCAGAAATCCCATTGCGCTGCGACTCCTTTTTGCATTGCATTTGCCATTGCTCCGCTGCCAGAACAATCACGTTCATGGTTTTCAAGATACTCCATTACCTGCTGGATATCTGGAGCGATTGTTGAGATGTTGGCAAGGCATACATCCATTCGCCAGTCGAATAGGCACGTTTTGCAATCAAACGATGGTTGTACGCATATTGCATAAGTGTAGATAAATGTTATGTTGTAGCTAGCTCCGATAATAGATAGAGGCAGGCAGCCGAATAGTTTTTCAGTTTTTTTACAGTATTGATGTAGCTTGGCGTAGAGGCGTATTCTGTCGGACATAGTTGTTACCATAGAGAGCGTAGCCATTTCTAGAAGTAGAATTAGTAGTAGGATGGCCGCAAAGAGGGTGAGAATTATGGACACTGTTCCTGTTATTCCAGAGATCATCGAAAGAATGTCTGAATGTAGTCTGGTATTAAAAGAAGAACCGTTTGAAAGCGTGTTAGAAGGCTGTAGGAGACCGTGTTAAAAAAGTGTGCCAGACCTTGAGTGTGACATGTGTTGAAAATTGTGTAACAATTCACAAAGTGTAATTGGTGGTTCGTATTTAAAAGGGAGTGTATTATATTTGAAGTTCATGGTATCTGCAGTCAATACATTTCTTTTGCAGAAGTGAGGGAGACTTCTGTTCTGAACAAAGGTGCTTTTAGTTTGGTTTGTTTCCTGAAATGTGTTTTCAAACTTGGAATTGAAGGCCAAGTTGAAGTTTGGGAGTTAGTTTGTGTGGGTGGGAATAGATATTGCCACAGGAAGTTACTGTGTTTGAAACAGTAAGGACATGCGGTATGCCAGCTCATATTCCGTAGGAGTGTATGTTATTGAGAAGCAGATAACTGTTGTTAGAAAGCTGTGTGAATGTTGGTGTGATTGTGGGAGTTGGCATCCTTTTAAGAAAGGACGCAGGAATTGAGGAACTTCGATTTCTGATCGCGATCGAATCGACCCGCCATTTTGTGCTCCACCGCCATTTTGTGTTGGCAGCACGGCGAGCAAAGTCTATTCTGCTTTTTCTGCAGCCTGGTGTCGAAATACGTTTTCTGCCTCTGTTTGCAAAGCTGATGTTAGGACTGGCCGAGTACACTAATCCCTGTCTGGCTTGTCTAATCCCTGTCTCAACTATCTGTTGGTTCACACTATTCTTTTCTGACTTTATCTTATTGTCTGGCCTTCACTGTCTTCTGCTAGCATTCTCTCGTTTCACAACTGTCCTCCAACACACACAAACGTATCTCGCCACCTGCAAGTTAGTTACGAATCCAGTAATAAATTAGTTAGAGGGAGGGTTGACAAACATAGTTGGAGGAGAGGTTTCTTCGAGTCATCTGACACTTTGTTTTCCAAACTCTCCTATTGGTTCTGTCCTGTTTTCCAACTTTCCTTATTGGCTCTTTCTTGTATACTCTGGATGTATATTTGGTTAATGTATATGTTTCTATGTAGTATATAAGTTGGTGCGCCACAGAGTGAAGTGGCAGTCTCCTGAGAACCTACCTTGTGTACTTCTAGGATAACTGTACTAGCTGCAGCTAATAAAACCTGATCTTCTAACGCCAACAGAGTGTCCCGTGTCTCTGTGTAGCTGAGCAGGTGAATCCAGGAGACTAGGGCATACCCTGCACCGCCAGGCCCAAAAGGTTCTGGTTCTTCAACTGGCGCCCCACGTGGGGCGGCTTCAGTGGTACCGGTTCTGCCCGAAGGTCGTGAGGAACCCTGCAAGAAAATTCTGGAGGGTTCGTGAGCCACATTAAGCGACCCCTGTATGTCGAAAGTGGTCCAAAGATCTTTTGCAGCGCGGTTACTCCTTCCTGACGGCTACTAACGACCGCTGCCCTGACTGCTGCCCTGCCTTGGCCCTTCCTTTGATGATGTATGGTAAGGCGAGACGATAGACGGGCCTCTGTTGGTGTGAGAAGACGTCCTTAGTTAAGTATCTTCGTGGGTCGCGCCCACAATTTTTGTCCTTTGTTTTCTTGGTATTTGTGGTCCTTAGATTCGACTATTAGAATATCTGAAGCCGAGGGTAAGTGCATTTGTGCTGCGTAAACTGAGTTTTACCCCCTTGAAGTTTCTGAACAGTCCGGTGATATCACGAGAAGCCTGGTCTGACTAAGTTTGGAAGAATTTGTTGCTTTGGTTGTAATAGGGATTCCCGACTTGAGTACTCTTGTCCGATTCCTTCGGTTGGAACTCCCACATATGAGCTCTATTCAAAACATGGTATTGGCCCCATTGCCTTTAGCGAGGCATGGACCCGATACACGAAGAAAGATGGTGTTTTAAAATGGCCAGAAAATGGTAGTTTTGATCCAGATGTGCTAGACAATTCAGAAGCAGTTTTATTCAAAAGAAAAGCCCGGCCGGCAATGTTTGACTCTTTCCGCCTTTGGCGTAAGGAAGCCAAACAGAAAGAAATTAAACAAGCAAAACAAGATAGAAAAGCACAGGGGATGACAATTATACAGGCTGCCCACCCAACAGTTTAAAGACGATGAAATTGATAATGCGACTGAAATCTCAGAAAGACAGCATCGTATGGCGATAGATAAATGCTATCCGGTGTTGCCTGTTTCCCCTACTGATAATAAGAAAGATATAGAAGAAGATCCCCTAATGTCCCACTTATTAAGGTTGCCTCCGCCCTATGCACAAAGTGCCAATGCACCTCAGCCGTTACAGCCTGTTCAGCCGCCAGCGGTACCTCCGCCTGTTCCGGCTCTTCCGCATTTGCCTCCTCCAGTATTACCGCCTTTGTCGGTTTTACTGTTAACTTCAACTTCTTTGCCCTCATCTCCTGATCTTAGATTTCTCTTGCCTTCTGCTCCTCCTGCAGTTATCGATTCTCCTTCTGTCAGTTCTCCTAATACTTTGTCTCCAATGTTTATGTCTAATTCTCCGTCTGTGCGTAAGCGTCTCACAGACACAGTCACTGGTATTCTATCTCCTTTCTTTGAAGCTTTAAATATGTCTCCGGCTTTTGCTCGAAGACAGTCTCTTAGTCAGTTCCCAGATTTTGAAGAACGAGAAAGGTTGGACTCTCTTGCATGTAGATGGATCAAAAAGGGTCCTCAATACAGTGTGCTTGATATTATGTCTATCTTTTCACAATGGAATGCGCCTACGCAAAGATATCTTTTTAATACAATGTGCGACACACTCATTAAAGAATGGGAAAAAGTGAGTTCGAGTCCGATCCCACAAGATCTATTAGATGTTCAGACTGATTTTGATATGGGACTTATTGTGGGTTCTAAGGTTGAGAAAGCTGTAAGAACACTTATTTCTTATAGATCCTTATAGTCCTCTCAGGCTTTCCTTGATTCTGATCCGTCGGTTAAACTGACACTGAAAAATTATCCCATTAGAGAGGTTCCTGCAGTATGGAAGGAAGAGGTAGCGGGAGTAGGTGGTAATGCACCTATCCCTGCTCATTTCCAACGTATATGCGTACATGTCCCTTGGAAGAGATCTGAAGTTTTGGCCCTTAAGCAGACTCTACCGGATCCTCGTAAAAACCCTGCAGGTTATTATAAGGAATTCTCACAGACAGTTGATGCTTGCATTATGAACCTAGCAGATATCGACATGTTGATGGGAAATGTAGTCCCACAGACAATATGGGCTAAGATTCGTAGAGGGGATCACGCCCAGGAACTAGGTGCTACTTGGGATGTTATAACTACCACAGACAGAGATCAAGTGGGTGGTGCAAAGCCTGAAGCTTTGATTTCGAAACTCCCTGGTAGAATTATTACATTAATGAAAACTATGATGCCTGCATTGAGAGTTAATGGGGATAAATTAGCAGCATGCAAACAAAAGAAAGATGAGAGTGTTTCTGATTTCTTTACTCGTTTTGAAGAGACATTTATTGATCATAGTGGTCAAGATAGGGCTACAGAAGGTGGACAGCGATTATTTGCGGACAAATTTGAATTTAATTTGCTTCCCGAGCTGTCACACAAATTGAAAGATTCAGAAAGCTCATGGGCTGTTTCTTCTTCTGCCCAGATATTGGCTACTGCACAATATTATGAAAATGGAGATAAAGAAGAAAAAGAGAAGCAAGAGAAAAAGACGAAAGAACTAAAAACGAAGGTTCTCTTGCAGCAAGCTTATCCTCCACAGCCTCCGCAGTTTCAGAGGTTGTACCAAAAACCTGAGCCATCCATTCCGCGACCTTTGTTAGGACCTAATCAATGTGCCTATTGTAGAGAGGAAGGTCATTTTAAGAATAGTTGTCCGGTTTTATTGCAGCGCAACGGAGCATTATCTGCTCCACGAGGTCGTGCTGGCCTCCAGTCAGCAAACAGAGGTAGAGGTCGGGGTGTGTTGACTCAAGAACAACGTGCCCTTCCTTCTCCCAATTCCGTGAACTACTTTGATCAGCAAAATGTTAGGTCTACACAGTATTACAATGAAGACCATTATATTGAAGGCGAGAATGAAAGTCTTCATGCTAACTAGGACAGCTATGGACAAAGTAAGGGAGTTGTGTCGATCCCAGTAGATCAGAATGGACCTTATGTTAACGTCACTACAATGGGTGTTTCAGAGCCATTTCTTCTAGATACTGGGGCAATGAGAAGTTCTATCATTCATTCTAAACTCCCTGGGGCACCTTTGTCTGGCTTAACGAATGTTTATGTAGGATTTTCCGGCGCCCCTGTTCGTAATCCAGTTTCTTGCCCTTTGCCTATTTCAATTGGCCCTTACGATTTGGAAGCTTCACTTCTGTTGACGAATGGTTGTGGTGAGAATCTGTTGGGTCTAGACCTATTGAAAAGAATGCATGCTACAATATTTTGTTCTCCTTCTGGTGTACACCTTACTTTAGGACAGAAATTGACTTCTCCAATGTATTTGTCCAAAGATCAGTTTCCACCTGAATTGCTTTCTCTTCCAGCAGCGCTTTGGGCCACGGGTCCGAATGATGTGGGTTGTCTTGAGATTCCACCTTATGTTGTCACTCTCAAGCCCAATGTTGAATTGCCGCACATCCCGCAGTATAGGATTTCTATTGAAGGTGAAAGAGCTCTTTTGGGAATCATTCATGATTTGATCCAGAAGGGTGTGGTTGAAGAAACAAGAGGTAACACATGCAATAGTCCTATTCTTCCTGTTCTTAAACACACTGATCCTTCTCAGCCACCTGTATATCGTTTCGTAATTGATCTGCGGGAGGTAAACAAAATTGTTGTACCACAATTTCCTGTTGTTCCAGATATCACTGCTCTGTTGACGATGATACCTTCCACAGAATAGTGTTGGATAACACTCTCATTGTCATGGTACCACATGCAGTGGATACCTTACTAAACAGAATGAAAACGCAGCATCTTACGAGTGCTCGTCTAACTGGATACGAACTGATGTTTTTGTCTAGTCACATACACATTAAACAATGTAATACCCTAAATCCAGCTACTCTGTTGCCCCTTCCAGATGAGAAAAGTGTTGAGGAGCAACATGATTGTTTCTTCCGTACTGAGGAAGAGACAAAAGGAAGAATTGACTTGAAAGACACACCACTAGAGAATCCGGACGGAACTCTATGGGTAGACGGTTCTTGTTTTAAAATGCCTAATGGAGATACAGTTTCAGCCTATGCTGTAACTACTTTGCATACAGTTGTGGAAACTGCACGCATTAGACACAATTCAGCGCAAGCAGCAGAATTGATAGCATTAACAAGAGCTTGTGTATTGTCAAAGGGGAAGAGAGTGAACGTGTACACTGACAGCCAATATGCCTTTGGCGGAGCGTTTAACTTTGGGCGTCTCTGGAAGGAAAGGGGTTTTCTCACTTCTCATGGCACCAAAATACAACATGGTCAGTTAGTGACTGATCTTCTTGAATCACTTGCTTCACCCACCCAAATAGCAATCGTGAAGTGTAGTGCACACAAAAATATTACAGATGATGTTGGTCAAGGAAATGCATTTGCAGACGAAGTAGCGAAAAAGACAGCAAGAGATGTTACAAGTCGAATGTATGTGGCGGGTCCTGCAAATTGGGTCAGAGAGAGAGGAATGTATGAGGATACAGTGGAAAGTGTAAAAGCGATTCAGAAAGAGGCTTCAGAGAGGGAGTTAAGCAAGTGGAAAGAAAGTACAGGAATGTTGGATGAGATGGGTTGTTGGGTAGAATTATCTGAACACCAACGTTGGCTGTTACCAGATGCCTATGTACTTCCAGTGGTTACTCTGGCACATGGTCCAGCCCACTTAAGTGCAAAAGGTATATGTAAACTTCTGGCTCCAGTATGGCAGAATGAACAAATCCCAAAATGTGCAGACAATATAGTGAAACATTGTATTGTTTGTATAATGTACAATCCGGGAAAGGGAACCCCAAATCCAGCAGGTCACTTTGCTCCTCCAACATATCCATTTGAGTTGTTGCAGATCGATTATATTCATATGGAGCGATGCAACAACCTTAAATACGTTCCGGTGGTAGTATGCGCCTTTTCAAGATGGATAGAAGCATACCCTTTAAAGGATAACACAGCCTTATCCACAGCTAAAGTTCTACTAAAAGAATTCTTTCCCAGGTTTGGTTTGCCGCGCATTGTCTGGAGTGACAATGGGAGCGAATTTGTTGGCCAAGTCATGCAAAAAGTTTGTGCAGGTCTTGGTATCAAGCAAAAGTTCCATGCGGCAAATCATCCACAGTCAGCGGGTTTAGTAGAATGTTACAACGGAACCTTAAAATTAAAACTAGCAAAGGTTCAAGCGAGTACAGGACTCAATTGGCCCGATGCTTTTCCATTGGCTCTGCTGTCCACCAGAACTGCAGTACACTCTCGTTTGGGACTTAGCCCTTACGAAGTGGTTTTTTGGACGCCCGGCTAATGTATTTGGAGTCCCTCGCCCTAAGAAATACTCAGACTTGCCATATCCAATGTTGATTGACTACCTGCATGACCTTACGACTAAATTGCATGTTCCCCATCAACAGGTTCAGAGTGCTCTGCCGGAGGCCTCCACAGACCCAGGTCATTCCATCCGACCAGGTGACTGGGTCTGCACCAAGAATTTCCAGAGAACGAGAAATTTGGAACCCAGGTGGAGAGAGCCCCGAATGGTTTTGCTAACCACGAGAACAGCAGTTAAAGTCGAAGGAAACAAAAATTGGATTCACGGTGTACATTGTAAGAAAGTGCCTTTGCCTTTACCCTACGATCAATGGGTACGCAGGAGTATTGGTGACTCTGAAAGTGAGAAGGTTCCACGATTTGTGCCCTTTAGTGATGCACACCTAAATAGGACACTGTCTGAGAAAGAGGACGACGACATTCTTCAAGAAGCAATACCATCACATCGTCACTTGAATAGACTAATCCACGAACATTGTTCCAAGATCAAACCACGTCTGGGAAGGAACACTACAATTTAAGACCTAGAACAAAGAACTCTTGAAATTTCTCTCTTGTGTAGTATTCTGTCCCGGTTGCAGGGTCACGGTAGGAGTCTAAATTGCGACCTGAGTAGTGGCAATAGGCCTGCAGGACTTGCAGTGTCATAGGACGGCAGACAATCGTAATTAAGCAATCGAGGAAGATTGCCGTGACCGTCCATTAGAAAGATGGAAACTACACTAGGGAAAAGAGAGAGAAAAGATGAAATAAAAAAAAATCCTGTAAATTAATGTACAGTCGTTTTAGTATAACCTTATGTATTATTATATTATTGTGTATTGTTTTGGCATTTACAGGTTGGATTATTTTTGCTCTGCAGCAAAAAGTTGTCTCTCCTTCTTCCTCTTCATCTTCTTCTACTGTCTCTCCACATCTCTTTCATACCCTTCATCAACATGAACTCATTAGAAGAACTGAATATTATAACAATTCCTTTGTACAATTGTTACACCAACACCAGTTAGTGGTCAATACGACTGACTGTTGGGTGTGTGGACTTATGCCACATACCACTGAAAAAGGAATGCCATATTTAGTTCTCCCGTTTTCTTATGAGGGTTCTGCTTGGGCTTATTTTGTCATCTTCTCCAATGCTTATCAAAGCAAATTCAGACGATCCGTTAGTTCACATGTTAGTGATCCGGATTTTAGTCATAGTTCTTTGATTAAGGGAATGGTAGCTATGGCTAAAATCATGGAAAACAGTAAAATCTCCATTGACGAAAGAAAAGTGTACACTAACTGGAATGTCACCCAATATATGTCTAGTCTTAGTGATAAAGTTAAGAAAGGAAAGTCTTCACCAATTTGGACTATACCACATCAGGGCAATTTCTGCTTACAGATAAACGATCGCTCTTCTGACACCATACAAAGGAATAACTGCTCCTATACGTACATTTATTCTTCTCAAAACTCGCCTCCTCTAATGCCATCTCAAAGCACATATTTCATCTGTTATAATAGAGCTTACACATGGTTACCAACGGGTTTCTCCGGTACTTGTTATATAGCTTTCCTTCTTCCCCCTACATACACCGCTTCTGCAAATCATCATCGAAACAGATACGGCAGAGGGATTATTGATTCGAAAGATACAGCAGGACAAGAGGGAGGAGATTTCCTTAAGGGATTTCTTCCTTTTTGGGGTCCAATGGCCAACAGCAGAAATATAAGGCAACTGGTTTGTGTCGTAGAGACCACCATAGACATCACTGTAGGAGCCTTAAGTAACATCACGGCAGAACTACAGGCGGACCGTCTTATGACATTACAAAATCGAGTTTCCTTAGATTTTGTTCTTGCAGATCGTGGTGGAGTGTGCAAATTGATCGGGTCAAGTTGCTGTATTTTCATACCTAATGACGCTTCGACAGTATACCAAGCTATCTCCAAGTTGCACATAATCTCTGAGTCTATTCACCAGGACGAAGGAGATTGGTCTTTTACAGAATGGTTTTGGGGACTACTGTTCAAATGGGGTTGGAAAGCATTGACATTTCTTGGAATAATTCTGACCATTATTTTCTCCTGTTGTCTTTGTATACACTGTGGTCCCGCTATCTGTGACCTTTGTGCTACTATGTGCATCCCAAAACCCAAACCACAAGTAACAGAAAACATAAGAATGATGTTACAGCAACAGCTCGATGACCTCATGACTATCGACATTGACTCAGACTAGCATGAGTCTATCTTGCCTGAGTTCTGGCAAAAGGAGGGTCTGAGGAACTTCGATTTCTGATCGCGATCGAATCGACCCGCCATTTTGTGCTCCACCGCCATTTTGTGTTGCCATCACTCAGGCAGCATGGCGAGCAAAGTCTATTCTGCTTTTTCTGCAGCCTGGTGTCGAAATACGTTTTCTGCCTCTGTTTGCAAAGCTGATGTTAGGACTGGCCGAGTACACTAATCCCTGTCTGGCTTTTCTAATCCCCGTCTCAACTATCTGTTGGTTCACACTATTCTTTTCTGACTTTATCTTATCGTCTGGCCTTCACTGTCTTCTGCTAGCATTCTCTTGTTTCACAGCTGTCCTCCAACACACACAAACGTATCTCGCCACCTGCAAGTTAGTTACGAATCCGTTAATAAATTAGTTAGAGGGAGGGGTGACAAACATAGTTGGAGGAGAGGTTTCTTCGAGTCATCCGACACTTTGTTTTCCAAACTCTCCTATTGGTTCTGTCCTGTTTTCCAACTTTCCTTATTGGCTCTTTCTAGTATACTCTGGATGTATATTTGGTTAATGTATATGTTTCTATGTAGTATGTAAGTTGGTGCGCCACAGAGTGAAGTGGCAGTCTCCTGAGAACCTACCTTGTGTACTTCTAGGATAACTGTACTAGCTGCAGCTAATAAAACCTGATCTTCTAACGCCGACAGAGTGTCCCGTGTCTCTGTGTAGCTGAGCAGGTGAATCCAGGAGACTAGGGCGTACCCTGCGCCGCCAGGCCCAAAAGGTTCTGGTTCTTCAGAATGGTGGCTGCAAGCTTAGAAGCACCGTGTAGTTGGACATTCTTGGATAGTAATGAATGACTGCCATTGTGGTCGCACTATTCACCTGTGAGAAAAACTTTTGTATGCTCTTTAAGACAGCAATATGAAAATGGAATAAGCCACTGCTTGTGAATCAACACGCTACCTTATATAATGACATTCAACATGACAAACAACATGTGCACGTAGCAGGCTCAATGACACTACATACTGTGGTAACCATGGCTAGCCATGTATACAAACTAAACGTGGCATGGCACCTCTGCCTCACTATGCAGAATGCGGGGAGAGATGAGAGCAAAGTATGTGCGAAGGTGGCAAATAATTCTCGATTATAAAAGTATACAATGCAAAGTCTTGAGGGCATGTGCTGTACAGACTTGAGTATGCAGAGCACAGACATGTACATGTCAACATACACTGATGGTCTATTGAGTGAAGTGGACAGTGGACGCAACCATGATAGTACAGTCAGTAGGGAAGATTACGGAATAGTAGCGCGTATGTGCCTCCCCCCAAATGTTTAGGGGAGTGGGCTGGCTCGCCGTACGCAAGGCTAGCATAGGGGTATGAATAAAAGGCACGTTTCTTTGGGTGTGGTTCTCATCTGGATTGGCAAACGTGTCTGCCAGGTCTGCGCAGCTTACACCGCCACGAGTTTGACGCTGTGAGCGAAGGTGGGTGCGTAAATTATACTCTCAGCCTGCTGGTACTCAGAAACCGTCATGGCCGCTGTGACGCATATATGCCCCACAGTTCACCTTTCGACACCGCTGCATGTGAAAGAGGGCCGACCACGTGCTGGCAGAACGTCCTGGGTCAAGGGTTGCGAGTTCGGAAGGCTCCTGATATTAACGCTGGCTACCGCGACACAGGCACACAGAGCACAGCCTGAGGCCCAGGAGTGTGGAGTGCTCTGTATAATAGTAACAAAGTAGTCCAACAGGTACCAACAGTGGAACGGTGTCTTGATCCCACAATGGACGATATTAGAACAGCATCTGCGAGTGGAGATGGAGGTACTCCCTTTGACCGACTGCCACCAACTCTGGGTCCCAACAGTGAAACGGTGTCTTTATCCCATAATGGATGATGTCCAATATTACCTGCTGCTGAGTTTTCAGAGAACTCCCTCCATTCAGGTGCATCAGACTCTGTGCTTCGTAGCTAATTGCTGCACATGATTATTGGGCTTGATTGACTGCAGTCGGTGGAGTACACCATGGTACAGCAGGTCGGAACAGTAAAACGGGGTCTTGATTCTATGATTGAGGATGTCAGAAGTTAAAGTCTGTGATGATTTTGGTGTACCCCCTCCGATCAGGTGCAACCAACTCTAGGTCCGAACAGTGGAACGGTGTCTTGATCCCACAATGGACGATATTATAACTGCATCTGCGAGTGGAGATGGAGGTACTCCCTTTGACCAGCTGCAACCGATTCTGGGTCCCAACAGTGGAACGGTGTCTTGATGCCATAATGAATGATGTTAGAACTGCATCTGAAAGTGAAGATGAAGGTACTCCCTTTGACCAGGTGGAACCAACTCTAGGTTGCAACAGTGGAACGTTTTTCTTGATTCCACAATGGAAAATGTCAGATATTGCATTCTGCTTAATTTTTACAGAACTCCTTCTGTTGAGGTGGATTAGACTCTGTGCTTCTGTAGTTAACTGCTGCACATGATTATTTGGCATGGTTTATTGCAGTTGCTGGAGTACACAGCGGTACATCATGTTCGAACAGTGAAACAACATCTTAATTCTATGATTGAGGATGTCAGAAGTTAATGTGTGTGATGATTTTTGTGTATAGCTTCTCATGAAGTGCAACTAACTCAAGGTACCAACAGCGGGATGGTGTCTTAATCACACAATGGACGATGTTCGATATTACCTGTTGCTGGTTTTTCGCAGAACTCCATCTGTTGAGGTGCATCAGATTCTGTGCTTCTGTAGTTAAGTGCTGCACATGGTTATTGGGCTTAGTTGACTGGTATTGCTGGAATAAACCGCGGTCGAGCAGGACCAAACAGTAAAATGGGGTCTTAATTGTATGATTGAGGATGTTAGAAGTTACAGTTTGTGATGATTTCTGTGTACCCCCTCCGATGAGGTGCAAGCAACTCTAGGTCCCAACAGTGGAATGGTGTGTTGACTCCACAATGGATGATGTTAGAACTGTATCTAAGAGTGGAGATGGAGGTACTCTCTTCGATCAGGTTCATCCAACTTTAGGTCCCAACTGTGAAACGGTGTCTTGATCCCACAATGGATGATGTCAGATATTACCTGTGGCTTTCTTTTTTCAGAAGTTCGTGTGTTGAGGTGCATCACAGTCTGTGATTCCATAGCTAACTGCTGCACATGAATATTGGGCTTGGTTGACAGTAGTCGGTGGAGTATACTGTGGTACAGCAGGTGCAAACAGTGAAATGGGGTCTTGATTCTATGATTGAGGATGTCATAAGTTAAAGTCTGTAATGATTTTTGTGTACCCCCTCTGATCAGGTGCAACCAACTCCCTGCTTCTGAATCCAATAGTATGTGGCTGTGAGTTGTGAATGACCACTGTATTTGGTGTAGACTGCAGTTCGCAGGGTTCACAATTTAGATTGCGTGGTGATTGTTTAATTACAGAATCCAGTAGTTAAGTAATTAGAACGTCTATTGAAACATACACAATATTGTTTTAGTATACTTGCTTGAAGAAGTTTTTCTATATCAGTTATAGGTTTAGTGAAATGACCAAATTTATCTTGGAAGTCCAAAGGAACAGTGAATAGTGTAGACTGTGGAGAGATAAAATCCCAATTCAAATAGTTTTGATTTATTCATTGTAGAGTTCTCTGCAATTTATGTTGTTTTATTTTGTAAATAGGGAGTGAGAAAAAGTATTGATGGTTGTGTGTGTGAGTACTGCTTTTAATTAACAATGCAAACAGTAGTGTTCACAATTTAGATCGAGTTGCTTTTGTAGATGATGCAGTCCTGCAAGAGAAGAGATTGCTGTAGTGTGCTCTGTCTGCACCACTCATATGCATCATTGCAGGCTCTGCACATGTTTTATTTGCTTCGTGTATTGTAAACTGTAGAGCTCAAGTCAATGCTACGTGACTGTGGGCTCTTGCTGAACGCTCTCTGTGGCCTATACTGCAGACTTCAGTGTTCATATTTGACATTGAGTCGGTATGGTAGATGATGCAGTCCTGTAGGAAAAGAAATTGCTCCAGTGTGCTCTGTCTGCACTACTCATACACATCATTGCAGGCTCTGCATATGTGTTCTTTGCTTCGTGTATTGCAAACCGTAGAGCTCAAGTCAATGCCACGTGGCTGTGGGCACTTGCTGAACGCTCTCTCTGGCCTATAGTGCAGACTTCAGTGTCCACATTTGACATTGAGTTGGTAATATAGATGATGCAGTCCTGTAGGAAAAGACATTGCTCCAGTGCGCTCTGTCTGCACCACTGATATGCATCATTGCAGGATCTGCACACGGTTTTTTTCTTCGTGTATTGCAAACTGTAGAGCTCAAGTGAATGCCAGGTGGCTGTGGGCTCTTGCTGACTGCTCTCTCTGGCCTACACTGCAGAAAGCAGTGTTCACAATTCAGATGGAGTCGCTATTGTAGATTAGGTAGTTCTGTAGGAAAAGACATTGCTCCAGTGTGCTCTGTCTGCAGCAATCATACGCATCATTGTAGGCTCTGTACACTTTTTTTTGCTTCGTGTATTGCAAACTGTAGAGGTCAAGTCAATGCCATGTGGCTGTGGGCCCTTGCTGAATGCTCTCTCTGGCCAATACTGCAGACTTCTGTGTCCACATTTGACATTGAGTCAGTATTGTAGATGATGCAATCCTGTAGGAAAATATATTGCTCCAGTGTGCTATGTGTGCACCACTCATATGCATCATTGCAGGCTCTGCACACGTTTTTTTTTAGTTTGTGTATTGCAAACTGTAGAGCTCAAGTGAATGCCATGTGGCTGTGGGCCCTTGTGACCGCTCACTCTGGCCTACACTGCAGACAGCAGTGTTCACGATTGAGATTGAGTTGCTATTGTAGATGAGGTAGTCAAGGTCTAGTGTGTACTGTCTGCACCATGCATATGTATAATTGCAGGCTTTGCACACTCTTTTTTGTTGCTTCGCTGATGAAAAACTGGGTAGGTGAAGTCACTTTACGTATCTGTGGGTCCTTTGTGACCACTCTCTATAGCCTACACTGCAGACAGCAGTGTTCATAATACAGATTGAGTCGGTATTGCAGATGATGCAGTGTTGATGGCAACAGATATTGCTCCTAGTACGGCCTGTCTACAGCATGCATTATCGGTGGCTGTGCACATGCTGAATGCTTTTGATGTGGTTATGTGAGTGCACTAGAACTGATGTAGCATTTATGATATAATCTTTTTGTGTATTATTTCAGATCTACAGTATACCACAAGTTGTTGTTCTTTTACGATGGAATTATTTCTGTATTATTTCATATCTACTGTCCCTACCTTACTGCAGCATAAATTATTGATTATTTTAATATTGAATCTCTGTGTGTGATCCAATGATTACTGTTGTAGTTGATGCTAGCAGCAACCATTGTCTGAAGGCTGGTTTAGACTTACCGCACATACATCCAGCACAGACGTCACTGGATATGTCGCCATGGTAATAAAAAGGAGTCGAGCGTACATGCCCGTATCCACTTCCACTATCTATCTGTGTCTGTGTGTTCATTATCTATGCATGGTACTGTCTCTGGGCCGTACTATATTACGTTGTGTTGTGGACAGCGCATGCAACCATGTTACCTGTGGTATTAGAGAAAATTTCAGTAATGTAACTTTTAGGTGTATAGGTATCATAGAGTTGCAAAATATTGAAAAACAATTTGAAAAAATATAGATTTTAAAAATATTAAAATATGAAATTAGCATTTAAAAAACTTTCAAAATTCACTGAAAAAAACCATAGGTTTTATATACGTTATAGTTAGGAATTAGCATTTAAAAAACCTTAGAAATTCACTGAAAAAAACATAGGTTTCAGGGACGTTATAGTTAGTTGGACATTTGACTCATATAAACCCAGAGTAATTTGCCTGTTATAGTTAGTTGAGCTAACTATAACTAGCGTGCCTGCAATGCACTGCTGATGATGTCACATATTACATCACTCATGACATGGTCAGTGACATCACTCATGACATCACTGATGACATCTCAAATGACATCACTGATGTAATATGTGACGTCATCAGCAGTGCATTGCAGGCGCACGAGTTATAGTTACCTCAACTAACTATAACAGGTGAATGTCCAACTAACTATAACATCCCTGAAACCTATGGTTTTTTCAGTGAATTTCTAAGGTTTTTAAAATGCTAATTCCTAACTATATTGTTTGTAAAACCTATGGTTTTTCAGTGAATATATATATATATATATATATATATATATATATGTGTGTGTGTGTGTGTGTGTATATATATATTTATATATGTATATGTATATATATATTGACTGAAAAAAACACAGGTTTCAGGGACATTGTAGTTAGGCTGATATTTCACTCACACAAAAGCAGAGAAATTCAGTTGTTATAGTTAGCTGAAAACTCACGCCTCTACGGTGTACTGCTGATAGTGTCACATATTACATCACTCATAACATGGTCAGTGACAATTCTGATGACATCTCAAATGACCTCATTGATGACATCACTGATGAAATCATTCCGTAACTGAGTGTTTCTAAAAAGTTTCAGAATGTTACATATATATATGCCAAGGTTTATTGAAGAATGAGTGAGTGTATGAGTGTCTGAATGGATAATTTAGTGGGTGCGTGATTGATGTAAAAGTGAGTGATTAAATGTCTCTTAGTGAATTCATGGGTGAATAACTTATCTGTGTGAATGTCTGTATCATTCTGTCAGTCGGTGTGTAAGTGGCTACATGGGCTGGTGCATCGCTACCTGAGTGTCTATATGGATTAATGATTGGTTGTCTGAGCACCTGTATGGGTGCCTGAGTGTCATTGGGGGTGGGTGGGGATGTGTGACTCCCTGCATGGTTGTGTGAGTGGGTGATTCACTGGGTGTGTGGGTTCATTAGTGCATCTGTGAGGGCTGTATGATGAGTGAGTGTGCGTATGGTAGTGTTGGTGATTGAATGGATGTCTCAGTGGTATATGTGTGAGTAACTACATATGTGAAAGTCAGTTTATATTAATGTTGGAGTATATCAGTGACTATGTGTGAGTGAGTGATTTTGAGAGTGGCTGTATGGATGAGTGTGTGCTTGTGTCAGTGATTGTAGAAGAGGGTAAGTATGTGTTAGTATTTGTATGAATATGTGAGGTGTGTTTGTATAACTGCACAGGTGAGTAAATGGCAGTGTGATGTTTTATTGTTTTTATTATCATTTTAACTTTATTGGTGAGTAGCGGTGTGTGCGTGTCTGTATAGGTGTATGAGTGCATATATCAGTGGCTGTATTGATGAGTGACTGTGTGTATGAGTGACTGTATAGGTGAGTGAGTAGATGTGTGTGCAGACCTATGAATCAGTTAGTAGGTATGCACTAACTGGTGTTGGTGTGTCTATGGTTTTGAGAATGGTAGTTTGTATTTTTGAGTGGGTGTATGAACGTTTATATTAGGGTGTGAGGGGGTGCATCATAGATTAAATAGATGATATCATCAGTGAAGTCATTTGAGATGTCATCAGTGATGTCATCAGTGATGTCACTAACCATGTAATGAGTGATGTAATATGTGATGCTATCAGCAGTGCATTGCGGGGGTGTGAGTTATAGTTAGCTTAATTAACTATAAGAGCTGAATTTCTCTGGTTTTGTACGAGTGAAATGCCAGCCTAACTATAACATCCCTGTGGTTTTTTCAGTGAATATCTAAGATTTTTTAAATGCTAATACTACCAACAACGTCCCTGAAACATATGTTTTTTTCAGTGAATTTCTAAGGTTTTTTAAATGCAAATTCCTAACTATGCCTACATAGGTAGGACATGTACAGAAACAGGAAGAAAGGCACAAAAAGAAGTAAGAGAAGTGCAGAAAGTTGCAAGATAGGTAAAGAAGAGGACGAAACGTGCAGGAAGAAGCAAGACAAATGTAGAAAGAGGCAACAGAAGTCCAGAAAGTGGAAGATAGGTACAGAAAGAAGCAAGATAAGTGCAGAAAGAAGCAACAGATGTGCAGAAGAGGCCTACTTCAATTGCACCTTTCAAAAACTCATACAAAGTAGCCTACTCACTAATCCTCCTCCCAAGATGTCTTAAATCTCACTTTTCTCTCAAAGGTTCACTATTCATTGACTGCTCAGAATGTTAGGCCTACCAAACTTAAAACAGCGATCCTAACCATATCACTGTTGTAAGACTCACCAAGTTTGTGTAGGCATGCATGCATGTGTCTCTGCTTTTACTTAGTGACATGTTACATAAAAATAAACATACAAATACTTGAATACATGTGTTTCAAACAGCATACTATATGAATTTGTACACAAAAAAGGTGTATGTATTTATTTCTTCTCACAATACAGGGTACATGGGTATTCAATAGTATATTTGAGGGGCTCGATAACACCTATATACTTAAGACATGTCTGCCTGTGTAACCGAATGACAGAGCAGAACTGAGAAGATTTGACCACCTATAGGAGAAACTAACTGCTTTTTAGGCTACCATCTTCAGATGCATAACACATGTGAGATTACATGTACAAGTAGACATATACCTCAGTCACGAGAGCAGCAGACCTTTAGACTTGAGAACTTGCACTTCCCATTTGAGTGCAGAAGGAGGTGAGAGAAGTACAGAAAGAAGCAGGTGAAGTACAGAAAAAAACAAGATGTGCAGAAAGGGCGACAAATGAGCAGAAAGAGGCGAGAGAAGTACAGAAATAGGCAAGAGAGGTACAAAAAGAGAGAAGAAGGGTACAGAAAGAGGCAAGAGGGGTACAGAAGGAAGGAGGAGAAGAACAAAAAGAAGCAAGAGAAGTGTAGAAAGAAGCAAAAGAGGTGCAGAAAGAGGAAAGAAAACTGCAGAAAGAGGAAAGAGAGGTTCATAAAGAGGTAAGAGGGCTGCAGACAGATGCAAGAGGGGTGTAAGAAGAAGCAAGAAAGAGCCAGATAGAAGCAAGAGAAGTACAGAAAGATGCATGAGAGGTAAAGAAGAAGAAGAAAGGTGCAGGAAGAAGCAAGAACAATATAGAAAGAGGCAACAGAAGTCCAGAAAGAAGAGATGGGTACAGAAAGAAGCATGTGAAGTGCAGAAAGAAGCAACAAATGTGCAGAAGGAGGCCTACTTTGACTGTACCTTTCCACAGACTCTTACAAAGTAGCCTAATCACTAATCCTTCTCCCAAGATGTCTTAAACCTCACTTTTCTCTTGAAGGTTCACTATTCATCGACTGCTCAGAATGTTAGCCCTACCAAATGTAAAACAGCTATCCTGACCATATCACTGATGTAAGTCTCACCAAGTTTTTGTAGGCATGCATGCGTGTGTCTCTGCTTTTACCTAGCAATATGTTACATAAAAATAAACATACAAATACTTCAATACCTGTGTTTCAAACAGCAAACTATATGAATTTGTGTACAAAAAGTATGTATTTATTTCTGCTCACAATACAGGGCACATGGATATTCAATAGTATATTTGGGGGGGCTCTATAGCACCTATATACTTAAGACATGTCTGCCTTTGTAACTGAATGACAGAGCAGAACTGAGAAGATTTGACCAACAATAGGAGAAGCTAACCGCTTTTTTAAGCTACCATCTTCAGATACATAACACATGTGAGAATACATGTACAAGTAGACATATACATCAGTCACAAGAGCATGCATACCTTTAGACTTGACAGCTTGCATTTCCCATTTGAGTACCGAAAGAGGCAAGAGAAGTACAGAAAGAAGCAAGTCAAGTACAGAAAAAAAAATGAGGTGCAGAAAGAGTGGCACATGTGCAGAAAGAGGCAAGAGAAGTGCAGAAAGAGGCAAGAGAGGTATAAAAAGAGGGAGGAGGGGTACATAAAGAGGTAAGAGGGGTACAGAAGGAAGCAGGAGAAGAACAGAAAGAAGCAAGAGATGTGCAGAAAGAAGCTAAAGAGGTGCAGAAAGAGGCAAGGGGGCTGCAGAAAGAAGGAAGAAAAGAGCAGAAAAAAATAGTGAAGTGCATAACGAAGCAACAGATGTGCAGAAGGTAGAACGAGAACAGCAGAAAGACAAAAGAGAGGTACAGAAAGAGGTAAGAGGGCTGCAGAAAGAAAGAGGCAAAAGGTGTGCAGGAAGAAGCAAGAAAGATCCAGAAAGAAGCAAGAGAAGTACAGAATGAAGGAACAGAGGTGTAGAAATATGCAAGAGAGGTGCAGAAACAGGCAAGAGAAGTACAGAAAGAGGCAAGAGAAGTGCTGAAAGTTAAAACAGAGGTGCAGAAACAAGCAAGAAAAGTGATGAAAGAGACAAGAGAGATGCAGAAAGAAACAAGAAAGGTGTAGAAAAAAGTAAGAGAAGTGCATAAAGAGGCAAGTGAGGTACAGAAAGAGGCAAGAGAGGTACAGAAAGAGACAAGAGAGGTGCAGAAAGAGGTAAGTGAGGCACAGAAACAGGCAAAAGAACTTGAGAAGAGGCAAGAGAGTTGCAAAAACAGGCGTGAAAGGTGTAGCAAGAGGGAACAGGGGTACAGAAAGAGGCAAGAGAGGTACAGAAACAGGCATGAGAAGTACATCACCACCCCCTTTTGTACTGCTTTGTTCGCCACAAGTTGGCAGGGTATGCTCAGACGTGAGTCCCTTGCTCACTTTGCCACTGGATTCAAGCAAGCCTGGCTGAAGACAGCTGAGATGCCAGAAACCTGTCCTAGGAAGCTTGTTTCCGGTCCAGGGAAGGCATGGCTTGGCAGTTCGGGCTGGACTGTTCCCATGAGGCACAGGGTCAGACTGATTTGCATATGGCCATGTCTGAACTGGGGTGGCAGAGTGGGCTAAAGAACGGTGATGGATCAAACCCAGATCTGTTGACTGGGTGTGAGTGTTTGATTGGTTCTGATGCTCCGTCCATCACCACCCCCTTTTGTACTGTTTTGTTCACCACAAGTTGGCAGGGTATGCTCAGACGTGAGTCCCTTGCTCACTTTGCCACTGGATTCAAGCAAGCCTGGCTGAAGACGGCTGAAATGCCAGAAACCTGTCCTAGGAAGCTTGTTTCCTGTACAGGGAAGGCATGGCTTGGCAGTTCGGGCTGGACTGTTCCCATGAGGCACAGGGTCAGACTGATTTGCATATGGCCATGTCTGAACTGGGGTGGCAGAGTGGGCTAAAGAACGGTGATGGATCAAACCCAGATCTGTTGACTGGGTGTGAGTGTTTGATTGGTTCTGATGCTCCGTCCATCACCACCCCCTTTTGTACTGCTTTGTTCGCCACAAGTTGGCAGGGTATGCTCAGACGTGAGTCCCTTGCTCACTTTGCCACTGGATTCAAGCAAGCCTGTCTGAAGACGGCTGAAATGCCAGAAACCTGTCCTAGGAAGCTTGTTTCCAGTCCAGGGAAGGCATGGCTTGGTAGTTCGGGCTGGACTGTTCCCATGAGGCACAGGGTCAGACTGATTTGCATATGGCCATGTCTGAACTGGGGTGGCAGAGTGGGCTAAAGAACGGTGATGGATCACACCCAGATGTGTTGACTGGGTGTGAGTGTTTGATTGGTTCTGATGCTCCGTCCATCACCACCTCCTTTTGTACTGCTTTGTTCGCCACAAGTTGGCAGGGTATGCTCAGACGTGAGTCCCTTGCTCACTTTTGCCACTGGATTCAAGCAAGCCTGGCTGAAGACGGCTGAAATGCCAGAAACCTGTCCTAGGAAGCTTGTTTCCAGTCCAGGGAAGTCATGGCTTGGCAGTTCGGGCTGGACTGTTCCCATGAGGCACAGGGTCAGACTGATTTGCATATGGCCATGTCTGAACTGAGGTGGCAGAGTGGGCTAAAGAACGGTGATGAATCAAACCCAGATCTGTTGACTGGGTGTGAGTGTTTGATTGGTTCTGATGCTCTGTCCATCACCACCCCCTTTTGTACTGCTTTGTTCACCACAAGTTGGCAGGGTATGCTCAGACGTGAGTCCCTTGCTCACTTTGCCACTGGATTCAAGCAAGCCTGGCGGAAGACGGATGAAATGCCAGAAACCAGTTCTAGGAAGCTTGTTTCCGGTACAGGGAAGGCATGGCTTGGCAGTTCAGGCTGGACTGTTCCCATGAAGCACAGGGTCAGACTGATTTGCATATGGTCATGTCTGAACTGGGTTGGCAGAGTGGGCTAAAGGACGGTGATGGATCACACCCAGATCTGTTGACTGGGTGTGAGTGTTTGATTGGTTCTGATGCTCCGTCCATCACCACCCCCTTTTGTACTGCTTTGTTCGCCACAAATTGGCAGGGTATGCTCAGACGTGAGTCCCTTGCTCAATTTGCCACTGGATTCAAGCAATCCTGGCTGAAGACGGCTGAAATGCCAGAAACCTGTCCTAGGAAGCTTGTTTCCGGTCCAGGGAAGGCATGGCTTGGCAGTTCGGGCTAGACTGTTCCCATGAGGCACAGGGTCAGACTCATTTGCATATGGCCATGTCTGAACTGGGGTGGCAGAGTGGGCTAAAGAACGGTGATGGATCAAACCCAGATCTGTTGACTGGGTGTGAGTGTTTGATTGGTTCTGATTCTCCGTCCATCACCACCCCCTTTTGTACTGCTTTGTTCGCCACAAGTTGGCAGGGTATGCTCAGACGTGAGTCCCTTGCTCACTTTGCCACTGGATTCAAGCAAGCCTGGCTGAAGACGGCTGAAATGCCAGAAACCTGTCCTAGGAAGCTTGTTTCCGGTCCAGGGAAGGCATGGCTTGGCAGTTCGGGCTGGACTGTTCCCATGAGGCACAGGGTCAGACTCATTTGCATATGGCCATGTCTGAACTGGGGTGGCAGAGTGGGCTAAAGAACGGTGATGGATCAAACCCAGATCTGTTGACTGGGTGTGAGTGTTTGATTGGTTCTGATTCTCCGTCCATCACCACCCCCTTTTGTACTGCTTTGTTCGCCACAAGTTGGCAGGGTATGCTCAGACGTGAGTCCCTTGCTCACTTTGCCACTGGATTCAAGCAAGCCTGGCTGAAGACGGCTGAAATGCCAGAAACCTGTCCTAGGAAGCTTGTTTCCGGTCCAGGGAAGGCATGGCTTGGTAGTTCGGGCTGGACTGTTCCCACGAGGCACAGGGTCAGACTGATTTGCATATGGCCATGTCTGAACTGGGGGGGCAGAGTGGGCTAAAGAACGGTGATCGATCAAACCCAGATCTGTTGACTGGGTGTGAGTTTTCGATTGGTTCTGATGCTCTGTCCATCACCACCCCCTTTTGTACTGCTATGAGAAGTACATGAACAGGCAAGAGAGGTGCAGAAAGAAGCAAGTGAAGTGATAAAAGAGACAAGAGAGTTGCTGAAAGAAACAAGAGAGGTACAGAAAAAAGCAAGAGTAGTATGGATTGAGGCAAGTGAGGTGCAGAAAGTGGCAAGAGAGGTGTAGAAAGAAGAAAGTGAGGTGCAGAAACTGGCAAGTGGTATACAGAAAGAGGCAAAGAGAGGTACAGAAACAGGCAAGAGAACTGCAGACAGAAAAAAGAGAGTTGCGGAAACAGGCAAGAGAGGTGCAGAAACAGGGAAGAGAGGTGTAGAAAGAGGGAACAGGGATGCAGCAAAAGGCAAGAGAGATGCAGAAAGAGGGAAGAGGGGTACAGAAAAAGGCAAGAGGGGTGCAAAAAGAAGCAAGTGAGGTGCAGAAAAAAGCAACAGAGGTGCAAAAGATGCAATAGAAGTGCATAACCAGTCAAGAGAGGTATAGAAAGAGGCAAAACAAGTGCAGAAAGAAGCAACAGAAATGCAGAAACAGGCAAGAAAAGTGATGAAAAAAGCAACAGAGGTGCAGAAAGAGCCAAGAGAAGTGCAGAAAGAGGCAAGAGAGGTACAGAAAGAGGGTACAGGGGTGCAGACAGAGGCAAGAGAGGTGCAGAAAGAGGTAACACATATTATTCTGCATTTCCGTGTCCACACCACATTAGGCTGTGCAACACGAACCATTGGCTGTTCCTCTTCAGCACCCTTCCTACCAAAGGGATGCATAATGAAACAAAACAAACAAACTAAATACAAGAAAATATACAAGTTTCCAGTGTCCGTCACAGCCTCACTGTTACAGGCTCCTATTGTCCATCAATAAGTTGGCGCTCTTGAGCACCGGCGGTGGAGCTTGCTCTGTCCTACGCTCTTTTAATCCATCCTACGTTGCTAAAGATGGTATACCTTCAAGATAAACTTCTGCCCTCACTAGCTAAGTTAAAACAATAAAAACAAAGTGAGCACAACATTTTCACAAATTTCAATTAATTCCACTGGTACTGCGACTCAGTACTACCTATCTTACATAGTCCAACCCTAATCTTTCTTCTCCTTGGACTCAGTATCCCTCAGCCGAGGGCGCAAATTGTATCTGGTAGCCGCAGGCACCGTGTGATCAATAAACGAAGGATCCTGAATAACTCGTATTTCTGGGGGGACAGCCTCATTCAAAACATAATCTTTCTCCTTATCTGTCTGTGTCCAGGTCAACTGGGCATTACTAAAGGGAACAAACCTGGGCACATGCTCACACTCGGTGTCGCTGACGCCCTCCTTGACCCACTGGTCATATGGTAACAGCAAAAGAATCCTCTGGCAGTGGGTGGCATGCACCCAGTTCTTTTGACCACCAACCTTTACAGCCGTCTGTGTCACCAACAGAACCTGCTCTGGACCTCTCCAGTGTGGCTCCAAACATTTCTTCCACTGAAAGTTCCTTACTAGAATAAAATCTCCAGGCTGAATGTCGTGGCCATGCCTCTCTGGTACAGAAGGTAGGAACTCCTGCACCTGTTGGTGAATAGAGCGTACACTTTCTGGCCAAGATAATCAAGTATGCAGGACATTCAATATCTGAGTATTAACAAGGATGTGGGATGCCCCATACATTCGCCGGGTGTCTGAACATGACCTCATAAGGTGACACTCCTGTTCTAGAATGAGCTGTGGTTCTTGATGACAGAAGAGCTAACAGTAGAGCATTAGGCCATTTTAACCCTGTTGTCTCCTGAATTTTTGCTAATTTCAGTTTGGGAGTACCATTGTACTTCTCAACCAAACCCGCTGACTATGGATGATTGGCAGCATGAAATTTCTGTTTAACCGGCAAACCTTCACAAATAAATTGAATCACTTTCCTATTAAAATGATTTCCGTTGTCACTCCAGATAATTCGGACAAGCCAAAACGAGGAAAGTACTCTTTAAGGAGTACCTTCTCAGTCATAATGGCCATATTATATTAAGTGGGGTAGGTCTCAACTCATTTACTGAACGCACATACAAGCACCAAAATGTACTTAAGATTATTACAAATCTCTAATTCAATATAGTCCATTTGCAGGACTTCAAAAGGAAAAGTAGGTGGTGCAATATTACCAGGTGGTGTAGGGGTACCCTTCCTTGAATTTTGCATCATACAGACCATACAGTATTTCACTAAATGTGTAGCTGTCTTGGTAGTGTTATCAATATGCCATGTAGGGGCTAACAATTTACAAATGCCTTTTACACTAAAATGAGCTGGACCATGTGCAATAGTAACCACAGGAAGAACGTATGCATCCGGCAACATCCATTTCTGTTCTCCAGATTTATCAATCCAACATCCTTCCTCGTTCAAATGTGCTGTACTCTCCTGCCATTATGCTAATTCTTCTATCATGGCTTCAATTTGTATCTCCTTTCCACTCTCAAGAGTATTTTCAAACATGACAACCTAGGGAACCCATCTAGCTGGACCTGCAACAAACATACGTTTCATTTTACTTCTGGCCGTTTCCTTAGCTACCTGATCTGCAAAAGCATTTCCTCTACCCACATCATCAATAACCTGCTTTCTGCACTTCTCTTGTCTGTTTCTGTACCTCTCTTGCCTCTTTATGTCCCTCTTTTGGCTCTTTCTGCACCTTTATTGCCAATTTCTGCACCTTCATTGCCGATTTATTTGCACCTCTTGTCCCTTTCTGCACGTCTCTTGTCCCTTTCTGCACCTCGTTTGCCTCTTTGTGCATCTCTCTTGCCTTTTTGCACCTCCGTTGCTTCTTTCCGCACTCTTCTTGCTTCTTTTTGCACCCTTCTTCACTATTTGTGCATCTCTGTTGCCTGTTTGTACATCTCTCTTGCCTCTTTCTGTACCCCTCTTGCCTCTTTCTGCACCTCTCTTGTTACTTTCTTGAAATCCCTTGTTTCTTTCTGTACCTCTTTGGCCAATTTCTGCATCTCTCTTGCCTCTACCTGCACCTCACTTGTCTCTTTCTGCACCTCCCTTACCTCTTTCTGCACCTTTTTTGCCAATTTCTGGACCTGTCTTGCTTCCTCCACTAAACCATTCCCTCGGCCACTACCCATGCACTCATCCATTCACCCAGGAACTAGTATGCACTCACGTTATGTTGTTATGTTATATTAATTTATTAGATGTAAGGCTACTCGGCAGAGTGTCCCGATGCTAGGCATGGGGGAATCGAACATGCGGTGGGATTAGCTGTTAAAAAGGCAGGTTTTGTGCTTCCTTTTGAACATATCGAGGCTGTGTGTCAGTCGAAGATCTGGTGGTAGTCTATTACAGAAAAAAGGTCTTAGATAGGAAAGGATCTCCCAGCTAGGTGACCAAAGCGGGGAACCATTGCCAGGAACGCCAAGGAAGAGCGGAGGGTGCGAGCAGGAGGTTCGTGCTGATTCCCTTCTTGAGAGATGATGCCCCCATCCCATGCAAGGCCTTATGCATGAGGACCATGGCCACCTTCTTCTTTACCGGTAGCCAGTGCAGAGCCGTTAGGTGAGAGGTCATGTGGGACATGGTAGGAAGTCTAAGCAGAAGTCTTGCTGCAGAGTTCTGAACCACCTGTAGTTTATTGAGGAGATAGTCGGGGGGCTGAGGTACAGTGCATTCTCATAGTCCAATCTCGATGTAATCAGGGCCTGCACTATCTTCCTGCCAGCAGATTTGGATAGTAGCAGGAGGAATTTCTTTAACATCCAGAGCACGCTGAACCAGGACCCAGCAAGAACGAAGGAAGGAAAGAGTGTTATCTATTTTGGTTCCGATATTCTTGACACAGTTTTGAGGGAGGCCAGGGTGTGGCAGATTATCCAGCCAACAGGTTTCCAAAAAGTTGTGGGGGACATTTCCGAAGGTCACGATCTCTGCTTTATCCGGGTTGCTTCTCAGATGGTGCAAATCCAGCCACTGAAACCCCTTAGTGAGACAGCGAGAACTCAGTTTCCCGTCTAAGTCCAAGCCTTTCTTGCATGTAAACAGAAGCTGCATGTCATAGGCGTACGAGATGACTTTTGCTCCAAGGCACTCCACAAGAATGGTGTGGGGTGTCAGATATACATTGAACAGAGTGGGACTGAGGGCTGAGCCCTGTGGCACACCCACAGACAGGGTTCTGGCTTGTGCTGTATAATGCACATTTTTTTAGTTCTTGGGTATAGATGCATTATAAATATCACATGCTATCTTGGATATTTTTTATTGATATGTGCTGACCTGCTAGATGATTAGTTACATTGACATGGAGCAGATTACCTGATTTTTAACACAATGAAGTGCAGCAATCAAGGTCCAGATTTACAAAACATTTTTGTGAAAACCCTCTGATTTAAAGTTTTCAAATGTAAAAATGCTTTTTGCAATGTGCTAAATACATTTTGGAAGTCAGAAACTTTTTTGCGACTTTTAAAATAGGTTTGGAAATTGATAAGGAATGGCTATTTGAAAGGGGTGTGTTGTAGGCATCCCTTCCAAATAGTGATTCCAATCTGTATGTATAAATAGTTTAGACCAAAGCAACAGGCATAAACTATTTGAATTTTGCTGAGGGCCATGTTGGGCTAGTAATCTACGAAGAGACCTCTTCCCCTTTGCAAATGTGAAAAAAGAGTTTGCTAGCGAATAGGCTGTGCTCCATGGGATCACAGCCAACTCTTAAACAAGCAAGAAATTAAACTTTAATTTTTAAATGCAGTAGTGTTTCTTTTAAGAAAGACAGGTTGCATTTACCAAAAGGTTCACTTCATTCAAAAACAATCGCAGACATGGTGGTCTATTGGCCCCAGCAGGCCACCATTCTTGTGATAGCTGCCAATTAGAGTGAGTCACAATTTGCAACCTACCTCATCAATATTATTTAAGTAAGTCAGTTTGTAGCCCACTCTGAATCTGAATTTTGAAAACTGACCTATTTGTCATAGGCCAGTTCTGAAAAATATTTACCGGACACAAAAATACTGATTGCAAATTGCTACCAGTATTTTGCAGGCAGCACATTGTACGTCTGACAGTAAATTTGATGCTATGTGCAAGGGGGACAAACCAGCACAACATTTTGCGTTTTAAAACAGGTAGTGTTTTTAGGCACCTGTGAGACTTTAGCATTTACCTTGCAATTCTGTATTTCTTCCAAAGTACTGTTCTCTCCAGAATCATTTGCTTTCCTTGTTTTGGTCTTTGGAAGGGGGATGTTGTTTTGCTTTATTTTAGTGTAAATAGTGCAGAAGTTAAATTTGGAATTAGTTTTATTTGCTAATTTTCATTTCTTTAAATTTTGATTACTTGATTTAATGGTTTTCTTCGCTGGTTAATGTGTTCTTGTCTTACCTATGTGTAGATTTTTACTTATGTGCTTTTGAGGTTTCAGTGTTGCTGGCAGCTTCTGTGTCCTAGCTGGTGCTTCACGCTTCATAGCTGTCATCCATGATTATGTTGATTTATATTGTTTCTTCGATGAGTGGAGTTTTAAAAAATAAGGACCTCATTTACTATATTTTGACGCATGGCAGTGCAGCAAGCCTCCCTGCAGTGCTGCTGTGCATCAAAGTAAAAGGGAAGGAATGCACCTTATCTACAAGATATGGTACATTCCTGTCCTTCTCCCCTGCATTGATGCACATACAGCAGCCTTGCACCAACGCAGACAAATTTGCACCATGGTCCAAGGTTGTCTGAGTTGGTGCATTGCTGTATGTGCATTTCATGTGCATGTGCAAGGCTGCTGTATTTGCATTGATGCACATACAGCAGCCTTGCACCAATGCAGACAACCTTGCACCATGGTGCAAGGGTGCCTGCTTTGCAGGGATGATTGCTGTTGCACAAAAACAGTAATTAATGATGTTTTGCTCCTTTTATGTGTGCTGCAGAATGCATCTCACGTAGAAAGAGCAAAAAGCAAGGAGAAATAAACGTATTTCTCCTCATTGCACTCCTTCTACGCCTCCACAGTGGATTGCGTAGAATTTTGACACATTCACAGGTTTGCAACACTTTGTAACTCTGAGAATGTGTCAGGTTCCATGGATGCTGTGTGGGAACACCCAACAAATGCCCCTTTCACACAGAGTAATTTGTGAAAGGGTCCCCATGTGTACTAGGCCATGAAAAGTCATGCAGGGTCACTTTACGTGGCCTTGTAAAAATGGGCAGGCACAATGCGCCGCCATTGCAAAAAAAAGAAGCGTGATGCACAGGCAGCAAAATGGGCTTTTAAGTATGCCCCTAATTTTGCTGTATGAATATTTTATAATAATAAAAGGAAAAGGACGGTGCACCAGAATAAAGTCAGATTACTTCGTATATATTCCAAAATTGACTTTTTAATGTATTTTCAATTTAAAATCTTGGACGTCAGCCAACGCATTTCGTTCCTGATGGAACTTTGTCAGGGCGGATATGTCTTTTTCGAGTCCAAAATCAGGTAATCTTTTGATAGAACAGGAATTATTATAAAAGGCCAAGGTTCCGGGACTTTAAGGTCAATAATAAATTCCTCAATATTCCACGGTCGGTCAGACTGTATTAGTTATAAAGCCCAAGTCCTAATCCTCAGCGCAGGCCTGAGTAATGGCCAATAAACCTTAGAGGTAGCGAAGATCGCGGTCAAAGTACCAGAAATCTGTTTTGTCGTTTAAAGTGATGTAACTAATCAAAATTATTGTTTTTATAGCAGTTAAAAAAATGATGGTTGGTGTCAGAGCAGTTGATAAGTACACTTTATAGTACAACATGGTGCAGTTCTCTTTTGGTTACTGTTGTAGATGTAAGTGTATCTACTAGAGGGAACTGTGATAGTAACATATAACCACTTCATTCACTATAAGTGGTGCAATGGTATGTAGTGGTAGGCAAAATATCTCCACCAGATGTTTAAAGACTTCTGATAAAAAAAATGATACAGCACAGCTGGCGTAGCCCGTATGGTCTGCCGCTAGATTGCTCTTTCGGAACTCTACTGCAAGCCATTTCTAGGACTGCACTGAGAGCTACAGCATACAATCATCTGTGTTTAGCTCGGAGCCATCGACATACTGAAACAATAGAAAAGTCCATTTAAGTGGATCATGAATCCTGGCTTTTCATCAATTTGTTATCATTTTCCATCGCAAGCAGAGAGGGGCCGCAAACATTTGCCACAAGGTGCAATTTTTTTATTTGAGCTTAAGCTGTGGCCATAATCATGCAAACTACTGTATGGTCCTGAGATTTCAGAGCAACACATCTGTTTGTCTGTTTGCTGTGTGTTGCCTGACGTGGTGAATACACCAAGAACAGTGTGCCTCAAACCTTCAAGTCTCCAAGCCTTCTCTTAGAGAGGAGTTTGGGTGCTGGCTATACAGTGCCTCAATCTTAAGGACCTTATGAGACCAGAGGTGAGCAGTTACCAGTCACAAGAAGTTGGACAAGGTAGACTCAACGCTTGTCTCATATTATGTTCCTCAACTTTCTTCGGTCATAGGAACCATAGCGTTATAAAAGCTGATATTTTGAAGGCTAATGGACATTATTAGCCACTGCAGATTCTAATTTTAAGATGTGACGGTAGCATCTAAAGGGGTCCACTTGCAGTAGCAGTGTATTTGACACCTCTCAGAAAGGAAAAAGGCGAGGTAATTAGGGGCATTCTGTGATGGAAAAGTGAGAGAAGCCCCAATTTATGAAAGCGGCAGTGGAGGGGATCTCTCTGATAATATCTGGTTTGGCCTTGGGACAGGATGGTAGAGGCAGCCTAAAAAGCTCAGAGGTCAACATGTCACCCAAGTATATGGCTCTGAACAGAGTTTATTTGCCAGAATATAGACTGCATGGACTTGGATAAGACAACAGGCTCAGAAGCGCGAGAGCCAACCCAGGTGATCTAGCCAATCCAGTCAACCTAATCAACCCAGTCAATTCAGTTTAGCCAGTCATTAGAGCGCATGACCAGCGAAGTAAGATCGAAAGACTACCCATTGTTTCTCAAACTAGCTAGGACTAGGGGAGAGAATCAATCAATTAATCAATCTGTGCATTTGTAAAGCTCGCAACTTACCTGTGAGGGTCTCAAGGCGCTGAGGGGGGGGCGGTGCAACTTCTGTTCGAAGAGCCAGGTCTTGAGGAGTTTTCTGAAGGCGAGTAGGTCTTGGGTTTGCAGTAGGTGGGTAGGGAGGGTGTTCCAGGTTTTGGCGGTGAGGTAGGAGAAGGATCTGCCGCCGGAGGTTGTTTGTTGGATGTGGGGGACATCGGCGAGAGGTAGGCTGGACCGGCATTGTGGAGTGCTTTGTGTGCGTGGGTGAGGAGCTTGAAGGTGTTCCTCTTGTTGACGGGAAGCCAGTGTTGGTCTCTCAGGTGGGGCGTGATGTGGCTGCGGCGGGGGACATTGACGATTAGTCAGGCTGAGGCGTTTTGGATGTGTTGTAGTCGTCGTATGTGTTTGGCTGGGATTCCTGCATAGAGTGCGTTGCCGTAGTCCAGTCTGCTGCTAATGAGGGCCTGTTTCACCGTTCTTCTTGTTTCGGTCGGGATCCACTTGTAGATCCTGCGGAGCATGCGGAGGGTGTTGTAGCAGGAGGAGGAAACGGCGTTGTTCTGCTAAGACATGGAGAGGGAGGAGTCGAGGATGAATCCTAGGTTGCGTGCATGGTGGGTGGGTGTTGGTGCTGTTCCCATTGTGGTCGGCCACCAAGAGTCGTCCCAGGCTGAGGGGGTGGGTCCGAGGATGAGGACCTCCATCTTGTCCGAGTTCAGCTTAAGGTGGCTGCTCCCTACGAAGTCAGCGACGGCCTTCATTCCCTCATGGAGGTTGGTTTTGGCAGTGTGTGGGTCCTTGGTGAGGGAGAGGATAAGCTGGGTGTTGTCGGCGTAGGAGGTGATGTTGAGGTCATGATGGCGGGCCACTTGTGCGAGGAGGGCCATGTAGACTTTGAATAGTGTCGGGTTGAGGGATGATCTCTGGGGGATGCCGCAGATGATGTCTTAATGAGGCGAAGCAAGCTAATCAAATTCCTAAGCAGGTAGAAACAGGAAAGGTTCAGGCCTTCAACGCAACTACTACTGATTTAACTATTCCATTAGCCAGAGACCCGCCATATAAAGTATAGAGACAGGACTCATCCAGAATCTGTCAAGATGAGCTCCAGATTCTGAACTGAGGGGTCATGTCAGTCCAGCAGGAGCAATAAATCACAGTGATTTACAGTCTGCAGGTTTGTAAGGACCGGACAGAGAGTAGGTCAGGCCTAGCCAAAGGAACAAAGTGTCTGTCGTATTTGTTAGAGAACATTCTTTTTGAAATAAGGGGCTTGAAAATTTCGCAAAAGCGGCACTATAGAGAAGGATGATAATAAGAGGGAGGGAATGGGGCAACATGGGATGGGTGACTAGGGAAAAGAAACAGCAGTGTGGGCAGTATAAGTTGATGTGATAGTAGCCATGAAGGCAGGGCAAGTAGATTTAGATATTGCTGTATTACATTTTTTTGGTTTGGGGATACGTCATGGGGATTGTTAGACGATTTATTTTTTACCATAAATAGTTTGTATATTTGGTTTTTAGTAAGTATATATGACACAATCAATATCAATTAAGATAGCCACATGTAATATGACTGGTTCAGTGAATAAGCACAGGTGTGAATCAATTATGAATTAGCTCCCTTCACTCAAATTCAATGTGACATTTTTTCAGTAACCACAAATAAAACCAAACAATCCAAAGCTGGTGATTCCCAGAAATGTTTTACATGTGTTTTTTTCATCAGCGTGGGAGCAAAGACAGGGTAGCAGTTTACCTAGCAGCGAACATTGATTCACAGATAGTGGGTGTTAAAAGAAATGGCAAAGGAAGGTGGTTCTTGGGGAAAGCCTTAGTAGGTAGATAAAAGTTTAACTTTGTTGATTACTATGGCCTAATAGAAGATGAGATTGGGCCGTCTTCCTGTTTTATGAGAGCTCTATGGATGCAGAAGGACCTCTAATCTTTACTGGAGATTTTAATTTTATTCACAATTTAAATCTAGATACTTCTAACAGGGCAAAAAAGACATCATAAACCTAAAACATCCGCTTTAGTGTCTTGTTTCAAATAGGATTTCGCAATTATCGACCGTTAGCATTCAGGCCATCTGGGCTTTTCTCAATTTACTTGCTTTTCAATGCGTTCTAACACTGCTTCTCATTTGGATTTTTTGTTTTTGTTTCACAGAGTGTAAGAAGAGGGTTGACTTATATTGTTGACAGTGCCTTTTCAGGCCATTAAATAGTATCCCTGACACTTGAAGTAAATGTTCAAATTAGGTTCTCCCGGAGATGGCAATTGGATAGGCTTCTCTTGGCAGATCAGTTTGGAGTGAGGATATTAGAAAATTAATTAATGAGTTCTTCCAAATTAACAGCAATTAAACCCAAATTCTCTTCTGTTTGGGAATCCTTTAAAGCCACATTTAGAGGTTGGGCCATTGTTTACTCATCCAAAGTACTCAGTGAACATTCTGTGAGACAATGCAAGCCACAGAGTGCTCTTAATACTGCTATTGAGACTGAAGTAATAGGTTTGGGTAGGATTAAAAGTAAGCTCTTTAAAGAATCCCAGGAGAGGCTTTTTTTGTGTTAGAAGAGATATGCAATGAGAACACTTTTCAGCAGGGGAAATATAAACAAGGGACAGCAGATTGGTAAATTCTTGGCATGGTCCTCTGAGATTAGAAAAAATAATCAAATAATTCAGATGATTCTTAACGCTGTTTCTAAAGTTCAAACAACTGATGCCAAGGAAATTAATGAGATTTTTCTCCAGTTATAGAACGATCTTTATCAGAATGTAGAACAAGTCCTTGTAACCAAGTTGGAACAGTACCTCAGTGGATTGGTGTAGGAGAGTAGGATCTGTACTTATGTTGCCCCCACTTTTTTTCTGATGTTAACACTGGTTTCTGGCTATAGTCTGGCTGGGTCCCTGCTAATCAGGGCCCCAGTCTCTCTGTTCTCTCTAAACAACTTGGAGTTATATGCACTAGTGATTGGATACTGTGGTACCTTATGAGCCCCTAGTATATGGTACCTTAGGTACCAAGTGCATAGGTACTTCACAGGCCTACCAGGGGCTGAAGCATGTATTATGCCACTCCTGGGCAGCAGACTAAATCTGACACCACATGCCTGCTACTGCAGCCTGGTTGAGGTCGTGTTAGCACTCCTCACTGAGGTATAGGTTCCTATATCTCACCTTACACACACATATAAACCTATCAGTCACCCTTAAGGCAGGCCCTATCAATCCTGAGGGCCGGGTGCTTTGTTTACAATGTGAGGGGGTGCCTCTGCATGAGCAGGGCCCCTCTGCAGCTGGCAGAGTCTATTCTCTGTTGCTGTTTGTGGATGCGGTCAAACCATATACTCTTAAGTACATTATAACCTACCGGTAAATGCTAACTTTGGAATGACTGCATCAAAACATGTCGTGTTTGGTGTCAAACAACTTGGAATCATACCCCCACACCAGTAACTGGTGTGGGAGTATGATCCCACCCTTCTAGAGGGGAAGACATGTAGCTACTGTGGAAACACAGTAGAAATCTGAAATAGCCCTGGCATCAGAAAATGGATGCCATCAGCACAGACACTGGACTCCCCTCCTGCTGCTGACTGAAAGTCCGGGTGGAGGAGGTCCAACAATAGGCATCCTGTCACAGGGAGGTGTAACCACCTTCCAGACAGGATTTAGTGTATTGGGGCTGGGTGGGTGCACTCCTAGAGTGCTTTGAAGTCCTGCACTGGGGGAGCAGTAGGCTCCTCTGTACATATGCCAGCTCAAACCGGTTCAGGGGCTACCTGCCCCTGCTCTGGCATGAAAATGGACAAAGGGAAGTGGGTGTAACCACCCACTCCCCTGACCCTCCCATAGGAGTGGTCATAGAGGTAGTCCCTCGCTTTCCTTTAGTATAAGATAGGGAAATCTTGCCATTGCAAATCAGATATTCCTGGACGATGCTCTACAAGAAGAATCCTGGCTCTTCGGCGTTCCACTACCTTTGGAAGACTGAAGAATCTGCCTTGGAGCCAAAAACTTGAATCAACTGTTGCAAACTTTCCCGCTCCCGCTGGAGTCCGAAGTCCCTGCAGCCCCAGAAGTGGATTTCCTGACTTCTTGTGAGTCCCCAGCAAACCTGAGGTGAGTGGACCCCACGAGTGACGAGAAACAGCAATACCATGCACTATTGTCAAGTGCAACCCTTTCACGACATTCTATGAAATTGTGCATTAGACCACGTATGGTCCAAGCCTCCAGCAGGATTTCCCTTGAAAATCAGAGGCCTAACTTGTCCCGAGTGACCGTGGGCTCCTGTGAAGCGAATCCTCATGAGGCATCTTTGCGATCCCTTGCTGGCTAGCTTGTGGGTCTCCTGAAGACTTTATTGTCAAACCAAAGGGCTCCCCTGGTTGCTCCAGGATTGCCCTGACTTACCTTTGCTGGGTGAGTCCCTCCAATCTTGCTGGTCTTCACCGCTGACTTTCTTCACTTTCCATGAGACTTGCTGTTGCCAAGACTTGTTGGCTCCAATCCAGATGCTGACACCTCAGTAAGCTGCAGACTTTGTGGGACACTCCGAATCAAGCTCCTGGTTATCATCGACACCTCCTGGACCTCGTGGCTGAAGAGTCAAATCAACCTTGATCACCTGAAATCACCCGACTTCCGTGGACATCCATCTTCCTGGCCCCGGGTCACTGGCAAGTGACTGTGAACACTGTCCCTTCTGCGTTCAGGTCTTCTTCATCCTGAATCCAGCCTTGGATTCCACCGGACACTTCTCCAGACTTCACAAGCAGCAAAACTTCTTCGGCTTCCATTGGAAATGACGACACGACCCGACACCTATGCACCCGGCTTCCCTGGGTGAGGTAACTTGTGCTCTCCAGTGCTCCTGTGGGTGTTGGCCCTTCAACTACTTACCTTGTAAGTGGCTTGCTTGTAGACTCTATAGAAGTACCCTAAAACTTTAAAATACCAACCGTGACTTGCTCCATTGAAATCAATAGGAACCCGCAGCTGTGTTCTCACACTGCACGTGTCTCCTGTGGGCCCTTTACTTACCTGCCTTGGGTGGATTAGCGAAGCCCCAGCGATTCTACAGGCCCTAGGTGTTCTCTCCTTGCAAGTCGACATTCCTAAACCTCTTTTTTAGTATATGGTCTGGTACGCCCCTAGGGCCCCAGCCATATTTGTGCTTAACTTATTGTGAAACGTTGATATTTGCATATGTTCCGGACTTCTAATCTCATAAAGAGATTAGTAGAGCGTGTCTATTAATAAATACATATATATTTGATATATATACCTGTGTGGTGTCCTTTCATTTGGTAATTCAAGAGATTATAAGGTAAAACAAGCTGCTTTATATTCCTCTGAGACTTAGCCTGAAGGCTGCTCTCCACAGCTACCACTAGGATAGCTTTCATTCAAAGGTTGTCTTAAATTTATCTACCATAAGAGTTGAATTGGACTAGTGCAAGGTGGCCACTATAACTAGTGACTAGCATATGCCAGGCCAACTTCTCACAATTGGTAATACCCAAATTGGTATAGTCCCAAAAGTAGAGTCTTGCCTTGAACGTAACAATTAGCGGGGTTGAGAAGGTACTTAAGGAAATCACAAATACAAATATGAAGCCAATGGCGGCATTCCAAGAGAGCTACACAAGGGATTAGCTGGAGAATTAATGCCATTTTTTACAGAATTATTCAATCAATTTATGTAGGGAATTGATATTCTACACTCTTTTACTGAAGCAGTAGTAGTCTGTTTCCTCAAAAAAGTCATGCCATCTCAAAACATAAATCATATCGATCAGTCAGCGTCCTAAATTCTGATTACAAATTATTCACCAAAATAATAGCAGCACAAATGACACCCATAGCGTAAAACATCATCCACAAGGACCAGAAGAAAAAGGCTTTATTGTATTTAGTTATTGAAAACCACTACAACACTAAAACATGAAATTTATAGATATAAGTCTACAATACAAAAACTAGCATTACACTATTTTTTTACATTTTAGAAATTGTATACAATTTTATAAGCTATCACTGTTCATTAGATGCCTCCCAGAAGTTACAACATACTACGTTCCATTTGCTGGTCTTCTAAATCTTGATGTTCATCACATATACTATCTACTTATTCTTAATTAACATACACAATTACAAAGCTCTAAAAACAACACATTTTTACCATTATTAATAATTCATTTTTTCCCCAGTACTAGCAGCGTTGACCCTCTTAGTATTTTTTTTCCCCATCACATTTCACCAAGCATAAAATCATAGGATGGAAGCTTATTATTATAACCTCTTCTTAAAAATAAACAAGATATAGTGAGCCACGGACCTATCTAAACTACTAGGCAAAAAGGGACAATTTATACATAAAAACAGGGTTAGGTGAATATTATAATGCATATATTTGATGCCACTAATGAGCACCGTTCTTTTTCCTTTAACCCTATTTTAGAAATTTCTTTGAATAAAGGCATTATGAACTTTAACCCCTTCGCTGCTAGGCCTTTTCCCCTCCTGTGCTAAGCCTTTTTTGGGCTATTTGGGGTAGTGCACGCTTAGGCCCCTGTAACTTTTTGACCACATTAGGTATCCACGCCAAATTTGCGTCCTTTTCTTCCAACATCATGGGGATTCTAAAGGTACCCAGGGTTTGTGGATTCTCCTAGAGGGTTCCCAGAAATTAGTCAAAATACAGCAAAATTTAGTTTTTTTTGTGAAAAATGGGGAAAAGTGGCTGCAAATGAAAGCGTCTGGGTTTTTCTTTGCAAATGATATCAAAAAAGGGTTTTTGGGGCTGAAATCACATTTTCTCCAGCTTTTAGGGAATTACATTTTTTTGTTAGAAATCCAACATTTTTGACACCGTTTTGACATTTTTCTGGGACATACCCTATTTTTGCTATTTTTTGTGCTTTGAACCTCCTTCCTGATAATGGTAAAAATGGGTAGAAAAGCAATAATGGATCCTGGAAAGCTATACATTTTTGAAAAGTAGACAACATTCTGAATTCAGCAAGGGGTCATTTGTGTAGATCCATCAAGGTTTCTTTATAGAAACTAACAGGTAAATATAGGAAAAATTAAAAATGTGTTGAAAAAAGCAGCCATTTGAGTCAAAGTTTTCACCTGTAACATCTTCGAATTATGACATCTCTTTGAAAGCAATGTACCGTTACATCCGGTGGACCTTCCTGGTTGTGGGGATATATAGGACCTGTAGGTTCACCAAGAGCCCAACGAACCCAGAGTAAAAAACTGAGCAGCATTTTGTAATGTTTTTTTTTTTTGTTCCGGGTATATAGCAATTATTGTGGGAAAATGAATACATGGAAAAATCGGTATGAAAGACCCCTATGTATTTCTGAAATGGGAACAAATTACAGAGTTTAGAAACAGTGCATATTTGCACATTTTCGAAATTGGGAATACTCATACTTGCATGACAATTATTGGTCATTTTTCAAAATGACTTTTTTTTTACACAATGTCTTTCATTTGGAAGGGAGAAATGCATCAAAAATCAATAGGTAATAACAGTTGCTTTACAAATCTGAACTACCCTAAGTCTCCCGATAAAAATGGTACCACACTTGTGTGGGTAGGCATAGTGCCCACGACAGGAAGTGGCTCAAAACCTAAGGTGAACGCACCACATTTTCACACTGAAAATTTACACTTTTTTTGCGAAGAGTCTAGCTGTACTTTTTGAACCCTAGCCCTGCCGGCACCTAGGGAAACCTAGCAAACCTATACATTTTTGTAAACTAGACACCCAGGGGAATCCAGGATGGGGTGACTTGACTGCCTCCCACCATGGTCTGTTACCCAGAATCCCTTGCAAACGTAAAAAAATGACAAAAAAAACACATTTTCCCCACATTTCTGGGATGGAAAGTTCTGGAATCTGCGTGGATCCACAAATTTCCACCCACCCCGCGTTCCCCAAAGTCCTACGAGAAAAATGGTACCTCACTAGTGCGGGTCGGCCTGGTGCCCGCGACAGGAAACGGCACAAAACGCAACGTGGTCACACCTCAATTTTGCAGTGAAAAATGACCCTTTTTTGCCAAAGTAACTAGCTGTAGTTTTTGAATCCTAGCCCTGCCGGCACCTAGGGAAACCTAGCAAACCTATACATTTTTGAAAACTATACACCCAGGAGAATCTAGGATGGGGTGACTTGACTGCCTCCCACCATGGTCTGTTACCCAGAATCCCCTGAAAATGGAAAAAAATGACAAAATAAACACATTTTCCCCACATTTCTGAGATGGAAAGTTCTGGAATCTGCGTGGATCCACAAATTTCCACCCACCCCGCATTCCCCAAAGTCCTACGAGAAAAATGGTACCTCACTTGTGCGGGTCGACCTAGTGCCCGCGACAGGAAACGGCGCAAAACGCAACGTGGTCACACCTCAATTTTGCAGTGAAAAATGACCCCTTTTTGGCAAAGTGACTAGCTGTAGTTTTTTAACCCTAGCCCTGCCAGCACCTAGGGAAACCTAGCAAACCTATACATTTTTGAAAACTAGACACCCAGGGGAATCCAGGATGGGGTGACTTGACTGCCTCCCACCATGGTCTGTTACCCAGAATCCCTTGCAAACGTAAAAAAATGACAAAAAAAACACATTTTCCCCACATTTCTGTGGTGGAAAGTTCTGGAATCTGCGTGGATCCACAAATTTCCACCCACCCCGCGTTCCCCAAAGTCCTTCGAGAAAAATGGTACCTCACTTGTGCGGGTCGGCCTAGTGCCCGCGACAGGAAACGGCGCAAAACGCAACGTGGTCACACCTCAATTTTGCAGTGAAAAATGACCCTTTTTTGGCAAAGTGACTAGCTGTAGTTTTTTAACCCTAGCCCTGCCGGCACCTAGGGAAACCTAGCAAACCTATACATTTTTAAAAACTAGACACCCAGGGGAATCTAGGATGGGGTGACTTGACTGCCTCCCACCATGGTCTGTTACCCAGAATCCCTTGCAAACGTAAAAAAATGACCAAAAAAACACATTTTCCCCACATTTCTGGGATGGAACGTTCTGGAATCTGCGTGGATCCACAAATTTCCACCCACCCCGCGTTTCCCAAAGTCCTATGAGAAAAATGGTACCTCACTTGTGCGGGTCGGCCTAGTGCCCGCGACAGCAAACGGCGCAAAACGCAACGTGGTCACACCTCAATTTTGCAGTGAAAAATGACCCTTTTTTGGCAAAGTGACTAGCTGTAGTTTTTGAACCCTAGCCCTGCCGGCACCTAGGAAAACCTAGCAAACCTATACATTTTTGAAAACTAGACACCCAGGGGAATCCAGGATGGGGTGACTTGACTGCCTCCCACCATGGTCTGTTACCCAGAATCCCTTGAAAACGTAAAAAAATGACAAAAAAAACACATTTTCCCCACATTTCTGGGATGGAAAGTTCTGGAATCTATGTGGATCCACAAATTTCCACCCACCCCGCGTTCCCCAAAGTCCTACGAGAAAAATGGTACCTCACTTGTGCGGGTCGGACTAGTGCCCGCAACAGGAAACGGCGCAAAACGCAACGTGGTCACACCTCAATCTTGCAGTGAAAAATGACCCTTTTTTGGCAAAGTGACTAGCTGTAGTTTTTGAACCCTAGCCCTGCCGGCACCTAGGGAAAACTAGCAAACCTATACATTTTTGAAAACTAGACACCCAGGGGAATCCAGGATGGGGTGACTTGACTGCCTCCCACCATGGTCTGTTACCCAGAATCCCTTTCAAACGTAAAAAAATGACAAAAAAAACACATTTTCCCCACATTTCTGGGATGGAAAGTTCTGGAATCTGCGTGGATCCACAAATTTCCACCCACCCCGCGTTCCCCAAAGTCCTACGAGAAAAATGGTACCTCACTTGTGCGGGTCGGCCTAGTGCCCGCGACAGGAAACGGCGCAAAACGCAACATGGTCACACCTCAATTTTGCAGTGAAAAATGACCCTTTTTTGGCAAGGTGACTAGCTGTAGTTTTTTAACCCTAGCCCTGCCGGCACCTAGGGAAACCTAGCAAACCTATACATTTTTGAAAACTAGAAACCCAGGGGAATCTAGGATGGGGTGACTTGACTGCCTCCCACCATGGTCTGTTACCCAGAATCCCTTGCAAACGTAAAAAAATGACCAAAAAAACACATTTTCCCCACATTTCTGGGATGGAACGTTCTGGAATCTGCGTGGATCCACAAATTTCCACCCACCCCGCGTTTCCCAAAGTCCTATGAGAAAAATGGTACCTCACTTGTGCGGGTCGGCCTAGTGCCCGCGACAGCAAACGGCGCAAAACGCAACGTGGTCACACCTCAATTTTGCAGTGAAAAATGACCCTTTTTTGGCAAAGTGACTAGCTGTAGTTTTTGAACCCTAGCCCTGCCGGCACCTAGGAAAACCTAGCAAACCTATACATTTTTGAAAACTAGACACCCAGGGGAATCCAGGATGGGGTGACTTGACTGCCTCCCACCATGGTCTGTTACCCAGAATCCCTTGAAAACGTAAAAAAATGACAAAAAAAACACATTTTCCCCACATTTCTGGGATGGAAAGTTCTGGAATCTATGTGGATCCACAAATTTCCACCCACCCCGCGTTCCCCAAAGTCCTACGAGAAAAATGGTACCTCACTTGTGCAGGTCGGCCTAGTTCCCGCAACAGGAAACGGCGCAAAACGCAACGTGGTCACACCTCAATCTTGCAGTGAAAAATGACCCTTTTTTGGCAAGGTGACTAGCTGTAGTTTTTTAACCCTAGCCCTGCCGGCACCTAGGGAAACCTAGCAAACCTATACATTTTTGAAAACTAGAAACCCAGGGAAATCTAGGATGGGGTGACTTGACTGCCTCCCACCATGGTCTGTTACCCAGAATTCCTTGCAAACGTAAAAAAATGACCAAAAAAACACATTTTCCCCACATTTCTGGGATGGAACGTTCTGGAATCTGCGTGGATCCACAAATTTCCACCCACCCCGCGTTTCCCAAAGTCCTATGAGAAAAATGGTACCTCACTTGTGCGGGTCGGCCTAGTGCCCGCGACAGCAAACGGCGCAAAACGCAACGTGGTCACACCTCAATTTTGCAGTGAAAAATGACCCTTTTTTGGCAAAGTGACTAGCTGTAGTTTTTGAACCCTAGCCCTGCCGGCACCTAGGAAAACCTAGCAAACCTATACATTTTTGAAAACTAGACACCCAGGGGAATCCAGGATGGGGTGACTTGACTGCCTCCCACCATGGTCTGTTACCCAGAATCCCTTGAAAACGTAAAAAAATGACAAAAAAAACACATTTTCCCCACATTTCTGGGATGGGAAGTTCTGGAATCTATGTGGATCCACAAATTTCCACCCACCCCGCGTTCCCCAAAGTCCTACGAGAAAAATGGTACCTCATTTGTGCAGGTCGGCCTAGTGCCCGCAACAGGAAACGGCGCAAAACGCAACGTGGTCACACCTCAATCTTGCAGTGAAAAATGACCCTTTTTTGGCAAAGTGACTAGCTGTAGTTTTTGAACCCTAGCCCTGCCGGCACCTAGGGAAACCTAGCAAACCTATACATTTTTGAAAACAAGCACCCAGGGGAATCCAGGATGGGGTGACTTGACTGCCTCCCACCATGGTCTGTTACCCAGAATCCCTTGCAAACGTAAAAAAATGACAAAAAAAACACATTTTCCCCACATTTCTGGGATGGAAAGTTCTGGAATCTGCGTGGATCCACAAATTTCCACCCACCCCACGTTCCCCAAAGTCCTACGAGAAAAATGGTACCTCACTTGTGCGGGTCGGCCTAGTGCCCGCGACAGGAAACGGCGCAAAACGCAACGTGGTCACACCTCAATTTTGCAGTGAAAAATGACCCTTTTTTGGCAAAGTGACTAGCTGTAGTTTTTGAACCCTAGCCCTGCCGGCACCTAGGGAAACCTAGCAAACCTATACATTTTTGAAAACAAGCACCCAGGGGAATCCAGGATGGGGTGACTTGACTGCCTCCCACCATGGTCTGTTACCCAGAATCCCTTGAAAACGTAAAAAAATGACAAAAAAAACACATTTTCCCCACATTTCTGGGATGGAAAGTTCTGGAATCTATGTGGATCCACAAATTTCCACCCACCCCGCGTTCCCCAAAGTCCTACGAGAAAAATGGTACCTCACTTGTGCAGGTCGGCCTAGTGCCCGCAACAGGAAACGGCGCAAAACGCAACGTGGTCACACCTCAATCTTGCAGTGAAAAATGACCCTTTTTTGGCAAAGTGACTAGCTGTAGTTTTTGAACCCTAGCCCTGCCGGCACCTAGGGAAAACTAGCAAACCTATACATTTTTGAAAACTAGACACCCAGGGGAATCCAGGATGGGGTGACTTGACGGCCTCCCACCATGGTCTGTTACCCAGAATCCCTTGAAAACGTAAAAAAATGACAAAAAAAACACATTTTCCCCACATTTCTGGGATGGAAAGTTCTGGAATCTATGTGGATCCACAAATTTCCACCCACCCCGCGTTCCCCAAAGTCCTACGAGAAAAATGGTACCTCACTTGTGCAGGTCGGCCTAGTGCCCGCAACAGGAAACGGCGCAAAACGCAACGTGGTCACACCTCAATCTTGCAGTGAAAAATGACCCTTTTTTGGCAAAGTGACTAGCTGTAGTTTTTGAACCCTAGCCCTGCCGGCACCTAGGGAAAACTAGCAAACCTATACATTTTTGAAAACTAGACACCCAGGGGAATCCAGGATGGGGTGACTTGACTGCCTCCCACCATGGTCTGTTACCCAGAATCCCTTGCAAACGTAAAAAAATGACAAAAAAAACACATTTTCCCCACATTTCTGGGATGGAAAGTTCTGGAATCTGCGTGGATCCACAAATTTCCACCCACCCCGCGTTCCCCAAAGTCCTACGAGAAAAATGGTACCTCACTTGTGCGGGTCGGCCTAGTGCCCGCGACAGGAAACGGCGCAAAACGCAACGTGGTCACACCTCAATTTTGCAGTGAAAAATGACCCTTTTTTGGCAAGGTGACTAGCTGTAGTTTTTTAACCCTAGCCCTGCCGGCACCTAGGGAAACCTAGCAAACCTATACATTTTTGAAAACTAGAAACCCAGGGGAATCTAGGATGGGGTGACTTGACTGCCTCCCACCATGGTCTGTTACCCAGAATCCCTTGCAAACGTAAAAAAATGACCAAAAAAACACATTTTCCCCACATTTCTGGGATGGAACGTTCTGGAATCTGCGTGGATCCACAAATTTCCACCCACCCCGCGTTTCCCAAAGTCCTATGAGAAAAATGGTACCTCACTTGTGCGGGTCGGCCTAGTGCCCGCGACAGCAAACGGCGCAAAACGCAACGTGGTCACACCTCAATTTTGCAGTGAAAAATGACCCTTTTTTGGCAAAGTGACTAGCTGTAGTTTTTGAACCCTAGCCCTGCCGGCACCTAGGAAAACCTAGCAAACCTATACATTTTTGAAAACTAGACACCCAGGGGAATCCAGGATGGGGTGACTTGACTGCCTCCCACCATGGTCTGTTACCCAGAATCCCTTGAAAACGTAAAAAAATGACAAAAAAAACACATTTTCCCCACATTTCTGGGATGGGAAGTTCTGGAATCTATGTGGATCCACAAATTTCCACCCACCCCACGTTCCCCAAAGTCCTACGAGAAAAATGGTACCTCACTTGTGCGGGTCGGCCTAGTGCCCGCGACAGGAAACGGCGCAAAACGCAACGTGGTCACACCTCAATTTTGCAGTGAAAAATGACCCTTTTTTGGCAAAGTGACTAGCTGTAGTTTTTGAACCCTAGCCCTGCCGGCACCTAGGGAAACCTAGCAAACCTATACATTTTTGAAAACAAGCACCCAGGGGAATCCAGGATGGGGTGACTTGACTGCCTCCCACCATGGTCTGTTACCCAGAATCCCTTGAAAACGTAAAAAAATGACAAAAAAACCACATTTTCCCCACATTTCTGGGATGGAAAGTTCTGGAATCTATGTGGATCCACAAATTTCCACCCACCCCGCGTTCCCCAAAGTCCTACGAGAAAAATGGTACCTCACTTGTGCAGGTCGGCCTAGTGCCCGCAACAGGAAACGGCGCAAAACGCAACGTGGTCACACCTCAATCTTGCAGTGAAAAATGACCCTTTTTTGGCAAAGTGACTAGCTGTAGTTTTTGAACCCTAGCCCTGCCGGCACCTAGGGAAAACTAGCAAACCTATACATTTTTGAAAACTAGACACCCAGGGGAATCCAGGATGGGGTGACTTGACTGCCTCCCACCATGGTCTGTTACCCAGAATCCCTTGCAAACGTAAAAAAATGACAAAAAAAACACATTTTCCCCACATTTCTGGGATGGAAAGTTCTGGAATCTGCGTGGATCCACAAATTTCCACCCACCCCGCGTTCCCCAAAGTCCTACGAGAAAAATGGTACCTCACTTGTGCGGGTCGGCCTAGTGCCCGCGACAGGAAACGGCGCAAAACGCAACGTGGTCACACCTCAATTTTGCAGTGAAAAATGACCCTTTTTTGGCAAAGTGACTAGCTGTAGTTTTTTAACCCTAGCCCTGCCGGCACCTAGGGAAACCTAGCAAACCTATACATTTTTGAAAACAAGCACCCAGGGGAATCCAGGATGGGGTGACTTGACTGCCTCCCACCATGGTCTGTTACCCAGAATCCCTTGCAAACGTAAAAAAATGACAAAAAAAACACATTTTCCCTACATTTCTGGGATGGAAAGTTCTGGAATCTGCGTGGATCCACAAATTTCCACCCACCCCGCGTTCCCCAAAGTCCTACGAGAAAAATGGTACCTCACTTGTGCGGGTCGGCCTAGTGCCCGCGACAGGAAACGGCGCAAAACGCAACGTGGTCACACCTCAATGTTGCAGTGAAAAATGACCCTTTTTTGGCAAACTGACTAGCTGTAGTTTTTTAACCCTAGCCCTGCCGGCACCTAGGGAAACCTACCAAACCCACACATTTCTGAAAACTAGACACCCGGCGGCTTCCAGGGAGGTATGGCTTGCGTGGATCCCCCAACGTTTCCTTACCCAGAATCCCCTGCAAACCTCAATTTTTGCTGAAAAAATCACTTTTTTCACACATTTTGGGGTGGGAAAGTTGTGGCATCACCGGGCTCACACAAATTTACCACCACCCAGCATTCCCCCAGGTCTCCCGGTAAAAATGGTGCCATTTTGATGTCGCCTCACTACATTTTGGGCCCTTGCCTGCCGCGGGTACTTGGGCCTCCCACACAAGTGAGGCACCATTTTTACCGGGAGACCTGGGGGAACGCTGGGTGGTGGTAAATTTGTGTGAGCCCGGTGATGCCACAACTTTCCCACCCCAAAATGTGTGAAAAAAGTGATTTTTTCAGCAAAAATGTAGGTTTGTAGGGGATTCTGGGTAAGGAAACGTTGGGGGATCCACGCAAGCCATACCTCCCTGGAAGCCGCCGGGTGTCTAGTTTTCAGAAATGCGTGGGTTTGGTAGGTTTCCCTAGATGGCCGCCGAGCACCGGGTCAAAAACCAAAGTGACCCCCTTGCAAAACCAGGTGGTTTTGCGATAGGCCATTTTCATGTCGCCTCACTAGGTTTTGGGCCCTTGACTGCCGCGGGTACTTGGGCCTCCAACACAAGTGAGGCACCATTTTTACCGGGAGACCTGGAGGAACGCTGGGTGGTGGTAAATTTGTGTGAGCCCGGGGATGTCACAACTTTCCCACCCCGAAATGTGTGAAAAAAGTGATTTTTTCAGCAAAAATTGAGGTTTGCAGGGGATTCTGGGTAAGGAAACGTTGGGGGATCCACGCAAGCCATACCTCCCTGGAAGCCGCCGGGTGTCTAGTTTCCAGAAATGCATGGGTTTGGTATGTTTCCCTAGATGGCCGCCGAGCACCGGGTCAAAAACCAAAGTGACCCCCCTTGCAAAACCAGGTGGTTTTGCGATAGGCCATTTTGATGTCACCTCACTAGGTTTTGGGCCCTTGCCTGCCGCGGGTACTTGGGCCTCCCACACAAGTGAGGCACCATTTTTACCGGGAGACCTGGGGGAACGCTGGGTGGTGGTAAATTTGTGTGAGCCCTGTGATGCCACAACTTTCCCACCCCAAAATGTGTGAAAAAAGTGATTTTTTCAGCAAAAATGGAGGTTTGCAGGGGATTCTGGGTAAGGAAACGTTGGGGGATCCACGCAAGCCATACCTCCCTGGAAGCCACCGCGTGTCTAGTTTTCAGAAATGCGTGGGTTTGGTAGGTTTCCCGAGATGGCCGCCGAGCATCGGGTCAAAAACCAAAGTGACCCCCCTTGCAAAACCAGGTGGTTTTGCGATAGGCCATTTTGATGTCGCCTCACTATGTTTTGGGCCCTTGCCTGCCGCGGGTACTTGGGCCTCCCACACAAGTGAGGCACCATTTTTACCGGGAGACCTGGGGGAACGCTGGGTGGTGGTAAATTTGTGTGAGCCCGGTGATGCCACAACTTTCCCACCCCAAAATGTGTGAAAAAAGTGATTTTTTCAGCAAAAATGGAGGTTTGCAGGGGATTCTGGGTAAGGAAACTTTGGGGGATCCACGCAAGCCATACCTCCCTGGAAGCCGCCGGGTGTCTAGTTTTCAGAAATGCATGGGTTTGGTAGGTTTCTCTAGATGGCCGCCGAGCACCGGGCCAAAAACCAAAGTGACCCCCCTTGCAAAACCAGATTAACTATTGTTCCTACAGCGTGAGAATTTTGGAATAATATTGCAAAGAAAATGTGGCAGACATTTTGAGGTTTACAGGACATTGGGGATAAAAAAATGTTTTGAATTCACAAGAGAGACATCACCATGAACTCCCATGGGTTTTCGACAATATCTACAGTTGGTGGGTTATTCTTGCATGGAAAGTGTACCTTGGCAGAGAAACTAAAGACAAAGATTCCTGCACAACCATCTATTCCTCAAACACACACACATACTGGTTGGATTTGGCACGAGGGCGAGTCATGGTTCAGTGTATTAAATTTTATTAACAAGAGATTTCACAAAAATGAAATGCACTGTCAATAATTAAATTCACAAAAAACCAAACCAATGACTCGCATCTCGTGAGCTGTAAAGCCACGTCAAGGCACCAACCACTTTACAGGCCATTCACACACCTTTCATACGTGATACAAACAAGACCATTCGCACCACCAGGCACAAAAGCAACACGTTTCATAATTCACCAAAAAGGGACAAGGTACACCCTGCTTCAGAAAGACAAAGATTACTGCACAGCCATCTAATCCGCAAGCACACACACATAATGGTTGGATTTGGCACAAGGGTGAGTGATGGTTCAGTAGATACAATTGTATTAGCAAGTGATTTCACAGAAATGAAATGCACTGGCAATAATTGAAAGGGCGAGAAACTGAACCATTGACTCACAGCTCGTGAGCTGTAAAGCCACGACAAGGCACCAACCTCTTTACAGGCCATTCATACACCTTTCATACGTGTGAGACATACAAAACCATTCATACCGCCAGCCGCGGGCCCATCACATAACAAAACTCACACCAGCACACAGCGCCATTCAAGGGCCCATCACTTTCACACGCCCACAATCCAGACACAGCAACTACACAGGCTGATGGATTGCGTGGAGTGGCACTCAGCTAGCAGTGTGTGTAGTGACCAGCAGAAAGTCACTACTCACACACAGCCAGCCGAGCACCAGTCCACACACACCGCTAGCCAAGCGCCAGTCCACGCACACCGCTAGCCAAGCGCCAGTCCAGGCACACCGCCAGCCAATCGCCAGTCCAGGCACACCGCCAGCCAATGGCCAGTCCAGGCACACCGGCAGCCAATCGCCAATCCACCCACACCGCCAGCCAAGCTCCAGTCCACGGACACCACCAGCCAAGCACCAGTTCGCACACACCACCAGTCCATGCACACCGCCAGCCAAGTACCAGTCCACGCACACCGCCAGCCAAGCACCATTCCACGCACACCGCCAGCCAAGCTCCAGTCCACGCACACCACCAGCCAAGCTCCAGTCCACGGACACCACCAGCCAAACACCAGTCCGCACACACCACCAGTCCACGCACACCGCCAGCCAAGTACCAGTCCACGCACACCGGCAGCCAAGCACCATTCCACGCACACTGCCAGCCAAGCTCCAGTCCACGCACACCACCAGTCATGCACCAGTCCACGCACACCGCCAGTCCATGCACACCGCCAGTCCACGCACACCGCCAGCCAAGCACCATTCCACGCACACCACCAACCAAGTGCCAGTCCACACACACCAACAGCCAAGCGCAAGCCTACACACACCGCCATCACATTTAGGATTTTTTTAGAAAAAAATAAAAACACTAACAAATTGCAAATAGATACAAATCTTCTAACAGAAAATCAGCAACTAAATACATTGCACTAACACCAACCTTGAAACAGAATCAAATTATCCAAAGAATACAGACCAGGCAGTTCACTTTACCACTCATGAATGCTCCCAAAAATTATTTCGCGTGTGGTACGCTCTGAAACAAGCAGGGAGACACAGTGCAGGATGAGAAGGACAGTCGGGGCAGTACATACGACTCTCCTTCCGCGAACCTCTTCGCCAACAGACTCTACATCTCCTACTGGGAAAATCTTTTGCGGGTGTGGGAGGAATGTGATCTGGAAAGTGGCGTTCTTTCAATCTAGCAACATCCTCCACCACTCCAACTCTAGGAACACTTGCCTGTTCCACTACAACAAGGCTGCCTATTACAGACTCCTGAAACTTAGCAAAAGTCATCTTTGACTCAGGGCAAGAATCCTGGAACACAACAAAAGCATTAAACATTGCCAAGCGGAAAAGCTGGATAGCCAACTTCTTGTACCAAATGTAAGCCTTACGAAGAGCAGTGTAAGGTTCCAACCTCTGATCTACTCTGTCAACACCACCCATGTGCCTATTATAGTCTAAAATGCACACAGGTTTGCGCGCTTCAGCGACCTGACCCCAAACAGTCACAGGTGCAGTGCTTTCATCATGGATGGTAGTCAGCATGTAGACATCTCTCCTGTCTGTAAACTTCACAGCAAGAAGCTCCTGGCAACGCAACGCACTGCACTGTCCCCGCACAAGCTTTTGACAAACAAGTTCTTTTGGGAAACCTTTACGGTTAGAGCAGATTGTGCCACAAGCAAGAGTGTCCACTTTGGCCAATTCCCTGAACAACCGCACACCAGTGTAGAAGTTATCTACATAAAAATGGTGGCCTTTGTTAAAAAATCCTCTTCCAAGTTCCCAAACAATATTCTCAGTCACTCCAAAAGTGGACGGACAACCAGGGAGGTTAAACCTAGATTCCTTACCGGTGTACACCCTGAAATTAGAGACATATCCAGTCCTACTGTCACAAAGCATATACAGCTTTATTCCATAGCGTGCCCTCTTACTAGGAATGTATTGCCTAAAAACCAAGCGGCCCTTGAACAACACCAAAGACTCATCCACTGCAATTTCTTTCCCAGGGGCATAAATCTCAGAAAATCGATCAACAAAGTGATCAAGGACAGGCCTAATCTTAAAAAGACGGTCACAGTCAGGGTGATCTCGTGGCAACGCTAAACCATTATCAACAAAATGTATCATCCGAAGCAGAAGCAAATACCTGTCACGACTCATGACTGCCAGAAAAATAGACGTTGCCATCAAGGGTCTGCTAGACCAATAGGAAGACATTGATGGCTTCCTTAGCAAGCCCATCAAAAAAGTTAAACCCAAGAACTTCTTCATCTCTTCAACATTTGTGGGAGTCCACCGGGTAGCTCTAGAGTGTGGCTTAAGACTGGCACTGTTGTCCCTCAAAAACTGTTCGGCATACAAATTAGTCTGCTCAACAATCTCTGCAAAAAACACATCGTCCATAAACAACTGAAAACAATTGACCGGCAAAAAGTTCTCAGTATTCACTCTAGACCCTGGAACACCAGTAAACTCTGGCAATGCCGGCTGCACCATGCCAGGGGCAACCCAGAGGTCATCACTTTCAAAGGGAAGCCTTGCAGCCCCAGCCTGCAGCCCAGATGCTTCTTGCCGCACTACACCAACGGGAAGCCTTGCAGCCGCAGGCTGCAGCCCAGAAGCCTCTTGCTGCACTATCGGCACATCAGTCTCCTCCTCTAACACAGGCACTTCATCCGCACTAAGAGTATCTTCATCATCCGATGACTCCATATGGAGAGACAACTCACTGCCAGAATCGTCCCCTGCCTCCTCTCCCTCAGATGCAGAGTCAGTCTCTGAACCAATATCAAAGGAAGACTCAAACAGCAAACCAACAACCTGCTGAGCAGTAATCTTGCGGCTAGCCGTTATACTTACTAAGATTGAAGACTGCACAAACAAGTCAACAACAACCAACAATGTGCAAACCAAGTAAGTAAAGAAATGTGTACCTTTATCACAATGATCAATGTACTCAAAAACTATAGAATTCAATTACAAGAGACAGCTACACTCACCAGAACCTACTTTGCAGTGACACAGCAAAAACCAACAATATCCAACTAGACAGAAGAAAAAAAAAATAATTACTCACAAGACAACAAAATACACATCGAGCACAAATGCAAACAGTTTTTGCCAAGGGGTCGCTTCCTAAATAAAAAAGAAGACATCCCTGGTGTCTAGTGGGCTTTTCTGCCCCCTCCCCTGGGAGCAGAAACGGACAGAAAGACGACCGATCTGCCCCCAGGGGGGGCAGAAAAGTCTTCTAAATAATTAGGCCACAAAGGAAGCGACCCTTGCCCAAGGGGTCGCTTCCTACATAAAGAAAAAGAAATCCCTGGTGTCTAATGGGCTTTTCTGCCCCCCTGGGAGCAGAAACGGGCAGAAAGATGACCGATCTGCCCCCAGGGGGGGCAGAAAAGTCTTCAAATTATTATGCCCGCCTAGGAAGCAACCCTTGCCCAAGGGGTCGCTTCCTACGTAAAGAAAAAGACATCCCTGGTGTCTAGTGGGCTTTTCTGCCCCCCCTGGGGGCAGAAACGGGCAGAAAGACGACCGATCTGCCCCTAGGGGGTGGAGAAAAGTCTTTGAAATATTTTGCCACCCTAGGAAGCGACCCTTGTCCAAGGGGTCACTTCCTACATAACATAAAAGACATCCCTGGGGTCTAGTGGGCTCGGGCAGAAAGACGACCGATCTGCCCCCAGGGGGGGCAGAAAAGTCTTCGAATATTGTGGCACCCCTAGGAAGCGACCCTTGCCCAAGGGGTCGCTTCCTACATAACTAAAAAGACATCCCTGGTGTCTAGTGGGCTTTTCTGCCCCCCCCCCGGGGGCAGAAACGGGCAGAAAGAAGACCGATCGGCCCCCGGGGGGGCAGAAAAGTCTTCGAATTATTTTGCCCCCAAAGGAAGCGACCCTTGCCCAAGGGGTCGCTTCCTCCATAACATAACAGACATCCCTGGTGTCTAGTGGGCTTTTCTGCCCCCCCTGGGGGCAGAAACGGGCAGAAAGATGACCGATCTGCCCCCAGGGGGGGCAGAAAAGACTTCAAACAATTTGGCACCCCTAGGAAGCGACCCTTACCCAAGGGGTCACTTCCCAAATTCCACAACACACATCCCTGGTGTCTAGTGGGGCATCCCTGCTCCACGATCGCGACGCTGTGCGCGATCGTGGAGCAGGAATGCCCTGTATTGAGACATCAGGGGAGAGGAAATACTCTTTCCTCTCCCCCGATGCCTCAATACTAAAAATCTCGCCCCCACGGCCCCCACCGGACAAGCAAACCTACCTCTACCCCCTTGGACGCGCTGGAAGAAATGGATTCCAGCGCGTCCAACGCTTCCTGAAGACGCCGGCGCGCGCTGTGCGCGCTGACGTCATGGGGAAGCGTGGGGTGGCTCGGGGGTGGCAGCGGAAGCTCTTCCGCTGCCATCCCCCTCTGTGGGGGCACGATCAATGCCCCAGGGGGGGAGCCCCAGCGCTTTCCCCGGGGGCTGTGCTCATGACGGAGCGGTTCCATCATAAGCACAGCCCAACCGATGCTCATGACGGAACCGCTCCGTCATGAGCATCGAAGGGGTTAATCCCCTATAAGGAATGGATGCTGAGCATCCGCTTAGCCTAGACAGGTGATAACGGCTTGCAGACATGAGCGTATCTTTAGAAGGGACTGGGCACAAATCGCGTGGCATTGTACACGTGATTGGATTGTGCTGATCATCAAGACTGCTCTAAGACTGTCAGAGACAATGTTGATTGAAATCCAACTTACTGAAAGTCATATAAAAATCAATCAGGATATAAGAAAAAGTTAGATGAAATCAATAAAGAGCTCAATGAGTATAAAGAGAACCTTACTCAACAAAAAGTACAAACATTTCAGAAAGACCTTAGACGCTTTTCATACATAAAAACTTACCCATATTCGGACCCTGAGTATATCCCTCCCACCAGACCAGATCAGATCTGGACTCGGAGGCTTCCAGCAATGAATCTACTGCAAGTAGCAATTCGAGCAGAAGTAGCTACCGACAGAAACAAAGAGGAAGGAACAGAGCCCAGATGAATTGGCCAACTTTCAATAACCAAATGCTGCCCAACTTCGAAGGCCCTTTCAATCCGCAACAACACTACCCTATGTACGGTTGGCAACCACCCTTCCCACAGCCCTTGTTTCCACCAAATCCATACAGGCCACCTTTTTTAGGTCGGGCCGAAGAGGAAGAGGTCGAAGAAGAGGGATGAATCAAGTACATTGGGAAGACGAGGACCCAGTGGGCCCCAATACACGGAGCAGAACCTTGGAAGCCAAAGCGGGGACCAGCAACAGTCGAACCTAGTAACAAACCTGGCAAAGAGACCACTGACAATTGTGGAAGAAAGAGTACTAAACAAAGGTCTTGGGTTTGTCCCTACTTCAAGGCTTGATAAATTCCAACTTCATAGTGAACTCGCCGGGTTTTTTCGTAAATTAAAACTTAAAGCCTATTTTGAAAAACAAGGAGAGAGATCATTTGAACCAGATCCAAATGAAACAGGCCTACAACCTAGATCAACTTTCACACCTCCACCCCACACAATTCCAGTTGAAGTTTCGGCCTTTGAGCAGGCAGTTTTCAATGATATTGAAAAAATGGAACCTAAACAACCCTTTCAAAACATCAGCAAGGAGGAAAATACAGCGATAGAAAGCTTGAAGAACTGCGACACCATTGTTATAAAACCAGCCGATAAAGGAGGTGGGATTGTTATCCAAGACAAAGAAGCATATTGCAATGAATGCATCAGGCTGTTGTCAGATAATAGAAATTATCAAAAAATCAACACTGATCCATCTGCGGATTTACGTCAAGAGATAGCAACCCTTACTAAACAGGCAGAGGCCCAGGGGTATATTTCTAAACAAGAAGCAACCTTTTTGTGTGAGAGCGAAGGAAAAATTCCATACTTCTACACGCTACCAAAAATGCATAAAAACAAACTCCCTCCCCCTGGTAGACCCATTGTCTCGGGCATTGGTTCCCTGCTGGAGCCTTTATCACGTTTTTGTGATGTCTCCCTAAAACCAATTGTTCAAGGCACCACTACATACCTTCAAGATACTAAAAGCCTGTTACAACTTCTGGAAGATATCAGAGTCAATGATACCACGATATTGGTGAGCTTCGATATCGAAAGCTTATATACAAGCATTCCCCAGGATGACACCCTTGAAGTTCTTAGGAGTACCCTTGATGCCACTAACTGGACATATCGAACACCAAAGAACTTTGTTTTGGAATGTGCCAGACTGGCCTTAAAGAAAAAAAAAATGAATTTGAAGGTACCCTCTATCTTCAAACAGGGGGTACTTCTATGGGAAGCACATTTGCGCCGAGTGTGGCAGGTCTCTATGTGTTTAACTTTGAAGAAAAATTTATACTCACAGAACAAAACCCTTTCCTCAGTTATATCACCTTCTGGAGACGCTATATTGATGATGTCCTTGCGATCTGGCAAGGACCAGAAAACATCTTAGCTGAATTCTGCCAGTGGATCAATACATGTGATCAGAATCTGTGATTCACTCACACCAAAGATAAAAACACCATGGTCTTTTTGAATGTCGTGATTACTAAGGAAAATAACCATCTTGAGACGATGACCCACTACAAACCTACAGCGAAGAACACCCTACTGAGGTTTGAAAGTTTCCACCCTAGACCTTTGAGGGAAAATCTTCCCTATGGTCAGTACTTAAGATTACGACGTAATTGCAGCAAAATCCAAGATTACAAAAAACAAGCCCTTGACCTCACCAAAAAACTTTCATCAAAAGGCTATCCTGAAAGAATTCTTAACAAATGCCAGAAACGGGCACGCAATCAACCAAGAACGGCATTACTGGAAAATAGACTCCCAAAAGAGACTACTTCACCATTGACTTGTGTGACTACATACAACACGGCATCCAACCTAGTTACCAAGTCTATCAACAAACATTGGACAATTCTTAACACCGGCAATTTCAAATGGGAGAAGCCATTGTTCTCTTACAGAAAATCCAGAAGCTTAAAAGACACTCTAGTGAATACACGACCCAAAACAGTAGTTCAAGCACAACAAACCACTGTCCTCAATGCATGGGGTCTTCCAGACATCACTGGACACTACAAATGTGGCAATTGCAGTGTCTGTCACCTTCCAGAGAACACAACAACTTTGGAACTAGAAACTGGCAAGGTATGGACCTTGAGAACACATACAAACTGCAACAGTACTAATGTAGTCTAAAGAATCATCGGCCCCTGCAAACTCCAATATGTGGGCATGACAAGCAGAAAAATAAAACAACGAATCTGCGAGCACCGCAGCACTATCAGGTGCAAATTAATCTATGACAAAGCTCACTGAACATTTCCTAACGAATGGCCATACAACCAACGATCTTAAATGGACTATCATTGAGCAAATCAAGGCAGGAGAGAAAATCCAAGAACGACTGTTTGAAAAAGAACAACGTTGGGTATATAGACTCTCCACTCATAAAAACGGTTTGAATGATAACATTCCATGGAACTCTGTCCTTCCCAAGTAAATAAGCACCAATCTGATTCACTGTTGACTACAACACTGGTTGTATGTTTTACTTCCGCAACCAAGGTATGAGTTTGACTGGTCTGACTGTCTGTGCGCTTTGACTTTCCCAGTATGAGTATGGTTTGACCTTTGATCTTATAATTTCCCTTCACGTCACTGCAGGATGGGCCCTTCACTATATATTTATTGAATACCAGCATTAGACGGGCGTCTTTGCTCGACAACCCCGAGCGTCCCTAGTCACCAATCACACTCTCCCTTCAATGCGCGAACTGCCACTCCCTCTTAGGACCAGCGTTCGCTATTGGTCTCCACACGGGAGCACACGCGTCCTGATTGGCCCACCACTCTCCAATAGCCTTCAACCAGGAAATATCTGCTTCCCGCACCGGCACTCAGCACGTCCCGATCACTTTCGAGACGCGGTTGCGGGTTACGGTTGTAGGCAGAAGAGCTGTTCCAAGTTTCCAACTAGTAAGTTAACTCCGGTTTGATGTGGGTGGGCACCACGGAGCGTTTCCTCTAACGCCGCCTGATTTATTCTCCTACCGCATCTCGTCTACTTACAGATTGACGTTGGTGGGCACCACGGAGCGTTTCCTCTAACGCCGCCTGATTTATTCTCCTACCGCATCTCGTCTACTTACAGATTGTGGTGAAACTTGACTACGTGACCTCGGCATCCTCGAGGCACCCTCTCCCCGCATCAGTAGTAAGGCTGGCCCCTGTAATTTTCGTCCACACACGAGTGACTTGAGAGTGCAATTTGTTGTTTATTCCAGTTAGTTGTAAATAAGAAGGTACACGTCGGTATGAATCAGTTACTGGCATTGGTGTGTTTCCTTTTTTGGGACGAATGGAACTCGTGCTTGTCACATGACCACTCGTCGCTTATAATGTGCACCCCGGTACCTTCCTTGTGAGTGCACTATATCACTTGTCTGTTTCATGGTGGATAGATGGAGTGACAACGTGTGAATGGAAGCCCGTTTTGATGTCTGCTTGTTGTAATCCACAACTGAGCACAGTTATAACAATTCACTGAACTTGGCTAAATAGAATGACTGTTGAGTTAGTCACTCACAATCACGTCACAATATCATCTATTGACGACTGAGAGGAGCCTGAATCGACAGTTGCTTACATAACATATTTAGTTGTGTATATATTGTTTTCCTTTCTTTTTCTTCCACAGGTACATTCCCACTGTAATTACAGGTGTGGACTTGTAAACCTAACCAAGGGTAGGGTACACCTTAGCGTGTGTAGACCGCCCTGGTTAGCACCTTTGGTCCTGATGAAAACCTGGAGATTTTTCCTTTAAGGTTGAAACATGTAGACCTATTTCACTTAGCTAACTTCACACTTTTTTTCGATACCTTAGGTCAATTTAACCTCATATGGTATCCCCAATTTATTTTAACATTGTTCAATTGCTCCATGATTAAAAATCTTTTTGATAGAGAGTTAAATTTGACCAATTTTAATCCACCTCTAGCACTTGCACCATACACAAAAATACCCGCTCCACTGTAGTCAGGTGTCGCAGCACACCCGGATGGCACTCGGCTCTCCGGGTGGGACCCCGATGATGAAGCATGTCACCAACTAGGTTGGTGAGTGAGGGGTCTTCTATAAGAAAGGTTATACTTTCTCCTTTCAGTGCACCTCTCTTTATCCTTGAGGTATTGAATTACCTTTGAGGGTGTACTCCTTCCATTGTTTGTTAACATTTGCTCTAGGGGACTAGGAGTACCCCTAACATACAAATCAAACCCTTTCTCTCCCATTGTTTTTCTAGTCCTGACATGAGCGTATTCCCATATTCATGTAGAGTGATTTAAAAAATATTTTCCTTTGCACTAAGGTTACAGGACAGACATATGATAAATGACTTTTTATATCCACATAGTCTACAAAAAAGATTCTGTGGCTGTTTTTCCCAGGATGGGATAAAGTCTTTGGATTCCATAATGCCAAACTGGAATAACAAAATTGATGTTGTAATATTGATGAAAACTGTTCTGCAAAATACCCTTGAGGGCCTATATTGGAATACGAATTAGAAACCAGAATGGTTTTATATCATCTAGATTGATGGAGGCAAATGCTAGTTATTTGATCCAGATGATTGACTTTTTTTCAGGTAATCAAATAAAATCAGCACTAATGATGATTGATGCTGAAAAAGGCTTTTGATTTCATTAATTGGGAGGCATTATTTTCAATTTTAGCAAAGTTTCATTTTTTTCCAGTGGAATTTTTAACCATGCTTCATAATGTTTATAAAGCTGCAAAGGCAAAGGTAATGATTCATTCTCATGAGATAGGGTTGGTGGTGATAAAAAGATGCCCAGTGTTGCTGGATTTGTTTACTTTAGTCATTGAGCCATTGGCAGCGAGGCTATGCAATGAGCGAGTGATTGTCCTACCTCAGTGTCATGATTACTATATAGCATCCTGCCTTATGATTCAGAGTTTTACGATAATTGTTTTGTGATAGAAATGATGAAGGAATCGAAAATGCATTAGCTGGTCTTTTCAGAAACTTCAAAACTAGCAAAAAAATTATATAACGTAGTTTATATAATAGCAGTTCGTACTAAACAGCTTTTCAGGTCATTTAGAATACCTCCATGTCATGCATTTACGTTGGTGAGGGAATGCAGGTTTTCGGGGCTCTCTATTTCAAAGGCTCTGGTGTTAGAAATGGGGTCCCTAGTTGACAGAGAGGTTCAGTTGGTGTGACTAATTCATTGAGAAGACAGTGTTTGATGACTTTTGAGATCTCTCCCTGTCATTACCGTGGTGTAGGATATTTTCAGTGGATCGGAAATATCGTGATAATAGTGCTTGAAGCCGGTTGCAGCAAATGACATAGTGGAAACACTCAGAGAGAATGAAGAGGTTTATGGTGAATTGAATGTCGACGCTGTGTTTAATCTTTAGTGACTCGTAGTTGTGGAGTGATTCAAGCAACATCCAAGGACCCCGAGGAAGGAAGTGTTTGGTCCCGAAATGCATCGAAATGTTCAATTATGTTCAGATCTTCAATTATTTTGTCATTTGGATTATGGTTTTGTTAATTCTGTATATAATTGAGCAATGGATTGATGAAGATTTGCACAATTAATTTATCGATATTGTAATTATGTAATGTTTAAGGATTTAAACAAAAGAGTAATTGATCAAATTGTTTTATTGGATTATCATGAAAATGTGAAAAGTCAAATACATGCTGTGCAACTAGTTATCGGGTGAAGAGTCACTTGCTTATGTTGTTAACTGCCATAAACTGGCCATAGTATATGCAGCCATAGGGAAATATGAGATGGTGTTAATTCACGGCAGGCATAGGGTGTCGAGATTATCAGGGGGCAACATAGGCATCACCTCAGCCACTAACCGGATGCCGCAAAGGAAAGGGGGCCCTGCTAGGCCCCCAAACATGCTGTCCGACAGTGATTCCATGTCAGAAAGGCCGGCATGGAAACCCTGCCAGAAACCATGCATCGTAATCTGGACAACGTGGACCACCGTTTATTTGGATTACAGGCTGATTCGGACTGGGGAGCCTGTCGGAATCCAGCCAGAATGACAGGCCAGTTTCAATTCCGGCCGGCTGAATCAAAATCAGCCAGTCGGAATTGAAACTGATGATGATGGTCACAAGGCATCCGAACTAAGGTCAGAAGCCTTACGACCGACATCGTAATGGGCCCCAATGTGTCATAGAGTTAGGCTGCACTGATTCTGTTTATTTTGTTTTTTTGCATTACAAACCTTGTACGTTATAAAGCCGTTTTCTTCTGGCAATGTATAGGATTTATTTGGCCTATACCCACTGCAGAGTGCTATTCTGGTTGTTAAGGCTTCTGAACCCGACTTATAGGCATGAGAGGCAGGCAAGGGCCTATGACAAGGGTGAGGGCCTTTAACAACTGGTAGAGCCCGAGGAAGAAGGCTATAAGGCTATTGGGGTATTATCCTCCAATGGTGGCTGTCTTTTTTTGTTTTTTTGTTGAACTAGTATTTAATTTTGTATTGCCCTGTACGGATCAGTAAAAATGAAAATATGACTTTTACTTAACACATGGATAGTATTATCGACTTTGCTTCAGCACCTTTGAAAATTAACTTTGTTAGTATGGTCCCACTTGCTCAGACCCACAAACATTCAGAGATCTTTATGGACCTGCTGCAGCTGCAAGTTGGGAATGATCAGATTCTAAATGATATGCTTACCATTTTAGACTAATGCCCATTTAGTTACCTCAATACCTGTGTGTAGAGACCATTTACAAGGGAAATCCTTTAAATTCCCTACAACTAGGTTCAAAATTGTTCTATAATAATACTTTAGATGGGGGCGTGGCTTGGCGCCTGACGAGTATGGCGGCGTCCTGGTGAGGCTCTCCGGACTGGGGCGGAGGTTTAGTGCACATTTACTCTCCAGCGCGAAACCACACGGAGGAATATATTCAAGAAGACCTGCTGACTATGATGTGACTCAGCTGATATTATTTGTACACTCCAAAATGCTGTAATATCCATGTAAGCTTTTCCACAGGATGCGGAGATATTGTGTCCGCCATTTTGATTCCCGGAATGAGCCGCGACATGCTGGCAGCAGTCAAAGCTATTCAAAGGATCTCCTGGTCAGGTTCAACACAGTTTTTTGCACAAGATTATGCCAAAGCTACTGCAGCCAGGAGCAAAGCCTTCCTAAGTATGAGACCGGATCTTCGTTCAATGGGAGCCAGATATGGTCTTTTCCACCCTTGTTTATTTAAGGTTACGTACAACAATAGAACAATAACTTACGAAGATTCAATACGACTACAAAGTTTCATTAACTCGCATAAGACAGATCATATGGAATCTTCTGCATCTCCTTTTGCACCTGTTACTTGACTTTCATGAATTTCTTTTTACATGAGTGTTCCTTACTTTCTTCATTGCAGGTTACATGATGTTTCTCTCACTTATATGATGGTTTTTGATCTTTAACAGATCTAGAGTTTATGGTTGTATTTGTAAGTTCCTGTTTGTTTTACTTCATTTCTATCTTCTCTTGCTTATCGTTTAATTCATCACTTAAAGTTAAATATGTAATTTTTCACCTCCGCAGCTAACTCTACGTTGTGGCTTGATCCTCCCCCGGTATCCATCTAGTCACTGTTGGATGTATCGTCTGCTCCATGTGGCTCCACCCCTCCCCACATACAATTTCCGTGTATGCAGGTATGTTTTTTGTATTTTTTTTTCTGTTTCTCCTTACATTTTCTTACCTTTTCCTCTCTTGGTGTCTCTAATATTTCCAGTTTTTCCTTTCCATTTATCTCTATAAGTATCATTGTCATTACATATCGGACCTTTCCTATCCCTCTTTTCGCTCACATTTTGTCTAATATGTTATCTTTTCTAAACATCTTCCCGTCTAGTACCTATTCTTGGCTTAGAGTAATTGATTCCTTTCTTCTTCTTTATCTCAAGATTGGCGTGTTCACTTATTTGCTATTATTGTTTATTTGTACTTTTTGCTGTTATTTAAATGAAATGGATTTTTGCTTTATTTTTCCCTACTCTCTTTGATATTACATGCCATTGAAATTAGTTTCCTGGAATGTTAGGGGTTTGAATTCTCCTATCAAAAGGCAGAGAGTTTTAACTCACCTAGCTAAATTGGATGCTGATATAATATTTCTTCAAGCAACCCATCTCACAGATGTTGAGTTATTAAAACTAAAAAGGGGCTGGGTGGGGGAAATATATTTTTCTCCAGGTGATGGTAAACGTAATGGTGTCATAATTCTCTGCCGTAAATCGCTTCCAGTTAACTTTATATCACAGGAATCGGCTGAAGATGGTCGTTGGCTTAATGTTAAACTATCATTGAAAGGTGTTCCAGTCTCTTTGCTTAATGTCTATGCTCCCACTGGTGGTGTTTCATTTTCTGGCCCACATTTGCTAAGCAAATTACTTTATGTATCAAAGATGATTTTATTGTAGCGGGTGATTGGAACCAGATTTTAGACCCGTTTATAGATAGAAATTCCAAGGTTTCTTTTGTCCCTAATAAGCCCCACAAGTCTTTTGTCCAGACTATCACTCATCATAATCTTTTAGATGCATGGAGATTATGTAATCCCACTACAAGGGAATACACTTTTTATTCCCCAGCTCAACACTCTCAATCACGTATAGATTACTTTTTTGTCTCTCATAATATTTCGCAGGCCCTTACAACAGCAGAAATTGGTCCTATTCTGTTGTCAGATCATGCCCCTGTTTCAATAGACCTTGATATGCTACCCAATGTAGATGCTCCTAGAAGATGGCGTTTCAACAATGCTTTTCTTTTAGATCCAGTTTTTACCTCTTCCTTCACCACCTTTTTTAATGATTATTTCATGTTAAACCAAAATGAGTCCTTGTCTTTTTCAACTGTGTGGGATGCTTTTAAGGCCTCAGCAAGGGATTTCATTATTGGATTTGTTGCCAAAAAACGTAAAAGTGCACGTAAACATATCAACAATCTTTTCTAAAGAGATATAAAGAGACAAGAGCACTCATGTTATACGTCTCACTCAAAAGATTGTCTTACAGCTCTCATTGATGCTAAACTTCAATTTAACAAGAAGTCAACAGATAATGCATCTCTTTACCTATTAAAATCTAGTGTGCAATTTTAAGGAGGCAAAAGTAAAGCAGGGAAAATTTTGGCTAACTACTTAAAAATACGGCATAATAAATTAAATATTGAGTCTATCTATGATGACCACTCTGTTCTAAAATTCAAAGACGCTGAGATATTGAATGAATTCTCTCTTTTTTACAAATTGTTGTATGCTTCCGAAACACAATCTTCAGATCAATCCATGTCACAATTTTTTTCCACTATCCAAAAACCCCATCACACCCTTCCTGATTTGTCTTCCTTAGAATTAGATTTAACACAGCAGGAACTCCTAGGCGCCCTAGATTTCCTTTGTTAACATTGATTATAAAAGAATTTCCAAAGCGCTCGCCTTCCGTTTGGATTCCTATCTACCAAATTTATTAGGTAAAAAGCAATCTGGCTTTGTTAAGGGGGTGACTTATAACAGATAACACACAACTCTTTTTTAACGTTTTATCAAAATCTTCCCATTTAAAACAACCCCTTGCTGCAATTGCATTAGATGCAGAAAAAGCGTTCGGCAGAGTGGAGTGGCCTTACCTGTTTTATACCCTTAGATGGTTTGGATTTGGCCCTAAATTGATCTCCTTAATCTCTCGCCTCTACTCAAATCCTCGCGCTGCTCTTTGTGCTAATGGATTTATTTCCCCATTCTTTGATTTGGGTAGAGGTGTACGTCAGGGTTGTCCCTTGTCACCCTTCCTTTTTAATTTGGCTTTAGAACCTTTTCTCTCCAAATTACGTCAAAATCCAAATATAGACGGTTTCCACACATCGACTTCTCACATTAAACTTGCAGCTTATGCTGACGACGTTTTGCTTTTCATGTCACGTCCAAACGATTAAATTCCAGCTTTTTTAGCAGAAGTACACTCGTTTTCTCTAATTTCTGGTTACAAATTAAATAACGATAAATGCGAGATTTTGCCCTTAACCAAATACACTTTTAAATCGGACTTTACCTATTCTAATTTCAAATGTAGCCCTAATCATATGAGGTAATTTGGATTACACTTTACTTCCTCAATCTCGGACACTGTTAAATTATGCATGAACAATTGTATCCAAAAGATTTCAAAACTAACAACCAAATGGCATCCTCTTTATTTATCCTGGTGGGGCCCTTTCGACACTATAAAGATGATGCCTTCCCCCATAGTGTTATATACCATTTCTAATATCCCAGTCCCCATTTCTGCTAGATTATTTAGAAAGATCAATTGTATTTTCTCTTCCTTTTTGTGGAATAATAAAAAATCCCGAATTTCTTTATCAAAATTAACTCGCCCTAAATCTGATGGAGGAGTCAACTTTCCTAATTTCCCGGCATATCAAAAAGCATTCCTTCTACGTCAAGCTTCATTTTGGCTGCTTGATTCCACAGAAGATTACCCCTTATGGACCTCAATTGAACGCTCATATGTATCTCCCTTTTCCTTTCATGAATATCTCTCCTTCTCATGCAAACCACAATCATTTTCCACTTCCATAATCAAACTTACCTCTAAACTACTGGAGTCTAAATCTACTTTAGCACAGGATAATCTGGATTCCCTCCTTAACTCAACAATTTGGCATAATAAAAATCTGTTTATTCGTAATAAACCTTTCTATTGGAAGACCTGGAGGCAAAGGGGTCTAATCTGGGTTTGTCAGTTATTCTCGCAATCGGAATTCTTATCATTTTCTTTACTTAGTCAATCATTTGGTTTGCCTGCCTCTTTTAATCATACATATAACCTCCTTAAAAAAGGCTGTGTTGGATGGGTACACTCATGCCATTACCGTAGATGTTAACACTAACAATCCTGACTCTTCTGAACGTCTCCAATCCTTGCTACGCACCAGACCCAAAGCATCCACCATTTATAGCTATTTACAAGGTTCTGACATTATTAGACAGAAGTCTAAAACAGAGGAAGCATGGGAACAAGATCTCATGATATCTTGACCACTAACACTCTGGAATGACATATGGACTAAGATACGAAAGTCTTCCAGTGCAGCTAACACAACGTAAACACTTTTTTTTGTATATAATAGACTCCTACTAACCCCGAACACCTTAAGCAAAAGGTTTTCGGCTGTATTGGATATTTGCTGGACATGTTCATCCCCTTGTTTCATATGCTTTTCTCTTGTTCGCATGTACACAATTTCTGGAAACAAGTATGGTCTCAAATTAATCAATTTTTTGGAACTAAATTTCCTTTCTCTTTCATCCATGTATTCTTGGGAAGTCTCTCATCTGTTTGGAAAACAGTCACTTCTAATGTCAAAATTGTTGATTTGTTATTAGCAATTGCTTTTCAGCAAATTACTATAAACTGGAAAGACTTCACTAAAATTTCTTATAAGGCATGGTGGTACGCTGTGTGTCATAATCATAGGTTAGATACATCCTTTGTTTATCCTCTACATATGGCAATGAAACGCTTCAAATTATGGCTACCTATTACATTGTATATTGATGCAAGTGCCAAGAGAGTTTTTCAGTTGCTACCATCTCAACAAGAAGTTTCTAAACCACCTTGAATCCCCTAAATGTTCCTACAGTTTTATCCCTCAAAGACAACTATGTATTCTTTATATTGCTCTGCTTTCTGTATCTTTATTAATTAATCCAATTCATGTAATTTTGCTATGGTATAAGTTGCAATTTAATGGCGTGAATTAAGTATTTTGTACTGTATAAAAACACCTCTTCTCTCTTTAATAAATTTTTTCTTAAACATAAAAAATAATACTATAGATATTGCAGCACATATGGACGTCATGAACAATGTGAATAAATGTTGCTTTATTAAATAGCAAAGGACACGTTTAGTAGTTAACGAAATCTGAAAAATATTGCCCTGGAATGAGTCAGAAAATCTATTATGACTCTTTAGGTCTCCAAAGACGTGAATGCGTAGAACCTGTAATTGCTTTGAAACTACATTAATTGAAAATAGATTATTACATAATTTAAAATTAATCAATATTTTATTGTTAAACGAAGTCTGAAAACAGACATCAAAAATTCAAGACTACATATACCAGAATATTTTGGGGCCTAATTAAATCACACACCAGTGAAAAGCTGCTTTTTTAGTGATGCCACAATCGGTGTATTTTTTAAAATTAGTAGTCATGCCAAGCAGGTATATTGTTTTTATTGTATTGGTATTGGAATAATAAACAAAACCTTCCACTTCAATATGTGTTTTGAGCTAATATCATTGCATAAATTGCTGTAATTTCAAAGCACCTGTTGCCGACTGATGACTTTCGTGTAAAATATATTCTATGATCTACAGGTGCGAAAGGATTCTCTTGAATTAAACATTCTAACCAATGGAAGACCTAAAGAAGTATATATTCAGTCCTATTTACTTCTCACTGCTAATTACTCAGGGAGCAAAAGTCTGAGGTAATACGTCTTCTAGTACACTTACTAATGTATAGACTGTCTCAGCCTTTTTCCAGACTCTGCTGCTGAACTTTGGCCAGAAGCTGCCTTTTCATTGAAGTACCTCTATCCAATTTGGGAAGAAAAGAAAAGGGAGCAGAGGCCAAGAATGTTAGTGATGTCATCAATTCCATTGATGAATAAGACAGAGAAGGGCTTCCTATGTCTACCTCAGAGGACCCACAGTAATAACAAGTGTTTCTCGCCTTCAATAGCTTCTTCCAGTCAGAGAGGTTGCTGAGCCACTGACTTTCTATTGGTGTATGCCTTCCATATAACCCCAACAAATTCCTGTTTCAGAGCATTGTCTAGGATGCCCAGTCCATGAAGAAATGGGAACAAACAAAAAGCAACTATCATGGTGACCTCACTGCTTATCACTGATCGGTCCATAAAATTCCCTTAAGTGGAAAGATCCCTTCACCATCTGCCTGCACATCCAGAAAGATCACTACCTACTAATGGGGCAATACACTCATTTGGCATTGAAACACATTGCACTTTAATTACTTATAACCAACCTACACTTAAGTAATATGATCTTTTAAGCTATGAATGACCAATCAATATTTGAGTTAGTTTCATTTAAGTAATCTGTGCCCAATGACAATTGAATCATATGTCCAGTCCGCATTAATGTCACTCATTTATTTGATTCACCTGTGTCATACCAGCATTTAAGTCACTAGGGCCCATCCTTTAGGTGACCTTTGCATTTGAGGCACGGCCTACAAACACACCACTGACCTCTAAGACAGCAAACAAATGTCCTGTATATCACTGAGACTGTGTTCACCACTATGTCAAACCACAGAGCTTGTACCAGAGGGTTACAGAATTCTGCACCTCTCCCCCTCCAAAAAACATGTGGCATTGTCGTCATTGTCCACACAACCTTCCTGCTATTCACCATCAATGGCTTACAGCACATTCAAATACCTCTGTGCTTGTTTCACATTGAAATATATGCCCATTGCAGCTCATTTATCATCACCAAACACCAAAACGTCTCCAACCTAATATTGACCAAAAACATCTCCACCTTTTACATGTTTATCTAACAAGCTGACTTTCTCCCTCTTTACTAATCCTTTCTCTACCTTGCCTACTTTTCTGCATAGTTTATTTGACTAATTATTGTGCCCACAAAATCACCATAAGGAGAATGAGTCGGCCTCCACAATCGGCTTTAGATCCTTCAAACTGTTCCCCACTAACACCTTACTTGAGACCCTCTCGATCCATACTATCTGCCTCAGCCTCATAGACAACACAGACACCCTCCTTGAACATCTGAACTTAATTCAGAGAACACAAGCTGATGCTAATTCCCTGACACAAAAAAGCAGGTCAAAGGTCAATGTTCCCTGGTATTCTGAACACCTCAATATTGGCAAGAGCAATAAGACAAGATAAAACCTCTGGTGCTCCTCCAACTCCAGTCCTATAAGACCTCAAACCTGCAGGCACTACATGTAAACTACAAAACCCATCAATCCAAATCCAAGCTACTATACCAAATATTAAAAACGATCACAAAATCGACTAACTCTGACAACACCCTTTACTCCTACATTCACTCTCTCTGTCAAATACACACACAAACATACACAAAACATTCCTGAAATTTGCCATTTGGTGCTTCTGTCAACCCACCCACCAACTATGACTTTAATTTGAACAGTTTTCTATGTTGACATATTACCCTCAAGAAATTCCTTCCTCCACTTACAAAGACATTACCAACTCCTCTCACCACAGTTACACCTCCCCATTGTCCCTAGCACCTGGCTATACCCTCTTCTGTCTCAAAACATCACAGAAGGACCAAGACAATCTAAAAAACTATTGGCGGACAGCCTATCCCCTCTTTCCTCAACAAGATACTTAGAAAACCTGAGATTGTGTGGTTTCAGAGTCATATAGATAGTCAACAGAATTACCAGTCAGGTTTCTGTCCTTATTCCATCACTGAATCCACATCTCCTATGGGTGCCAATGTATATTTTAAGACTAGAATGATGGAAAACTACATAAGAGTGAGGATTATATGGAAGGCCGTCAAATCGAAGAAGAGAGGCTTTATTGTTTGCTTTCACCCTTCAGTTGAGCAGGACTCTTTAGAGCTGTTCTACAGGATTACACGCTAATAACTTTCAAGAAACATATTTGAATCTACGTAATTTCCTTTACTTACTTTCTCATATCAGCAACGCAACATTGGTTGTATTTGCCATTCAATTGTCAGATCAAATCAACATCCTTCCTACAATACTATTACTTCCTTGAGTGATATATCTATTTCACAGTCAAGAGTCATTGCTTGTGATAATCTAAATCCTAATCACCCTGTCCAGACTTAAATTCTGTTGTGGTTTCCTCGCATAAGTTAGAATAATTTATTGGAGTGATGGGAGACACCAAAATTGCCAGGTTAGCAGAATCAGGAGATGATATCCTGCCATGTCATTAGACTTTCTGCATCAGCTTATATGCAGTTTTTTCACCCTTCTTTTCATCATGTTTGAACACTGATAGGGATCTGTGGCTTCCTTCTACACAGTACTTATGTAGGAGGAATCATACAATGACCACACCAGTTTTAGAAACCAACAAATGCATGTACTGATAATCCATTGATAAAGAGAGCTCTCTGCATTTACAGGATCATTTTAGCCAAATTGTTGGTCTGGAGCAAAGTATATACTGTTGTGAATACATTTGTACCAAACTGCAAGCATGCACTGATGATATTTGAAGTGTTTTGTTACAAGGGTTCTGATAAGTCATAAGAAAAAATAGGAGACTGGAGCATTTCCACCCGATCTATGACTATTTTCCCTCCCTACTCAGAAAACAAAACATGTGCACTAATGGTAATTCCTCATTATCCAAGGAAAGGATAAGGCAACTGAAACAAGAGGCAATGTTTACTGAAGATGGGACACAGCAGCGTAGAGTAATATTTTCCAACCCTCAATAATTTGCTAATTCACAAGGCCATCATGTCCTTAAATACACAAGAAAAGGACACTGAGAACAAAGAGACACATGTAATGTCACTGGATTGGCCTGAATTAGAGCACAATTACTCTTTTTATGGTCTGTTTTCAGCAAGCAACCATCCAAGATTGTGACATAGCAATTTAAGAAACCAACACATACCAGGGGTTTCCACCTTCAAGGCATCAAAGAAGTGAGTTAGTGGAATGGAGAGAGACAGATATGAAGCCATGCTCAGACCTATGTTTAGTTTATATGCTTTATCCAATTAAAATAATCAGTTCCATAATAGTTATTGGCAGAATTTCTCTTGGTTATCCTGTCAGTATTTCTATCTCTGAAATCTGAAGACCCACCTTGTTATGAAAAATAGTTTAAAGGGTGGGTTCCTCTATGAAGAAGTCAGATTCAGACGTTTGCTTGGAGCTGTGAAAACATACCTGGTTAGTATACACTGCAAAAGTCACTCATTGATTAATCTGCAGTCGGTTTCAAACCACTATGGTTTAAATTGTTCTTACTTGTTGAAAGGAGGAGAGTGAGGCATAATTCTTATGTGATTTAGCCTTACATGGATTAAGAGCCAGTTTTTTGTTTCTTGATGCTTGGGTTGCAGCTCAAGATTGTTTGCACATGACAGTGTGGCACACGAATGCAGGGAATAAAAATCAGAGGTAAAGTTGTTAAGAGAATAGCTGGAGAAGCGTTTGCACAAATTTACAAGGAATGAAACACACAGACACAATATAGGAAACTATAAGGATATTTCTCATACTTCAGTCTTGTTAAGCTTTAAACTACCTACTGTATGGTAACAATCCCCAAGGTTTCTACACAAAGAAAGAAGGGAAGCCTTCCAGTAAGGGTCAGCCCTTCATTTCACTGTGGAAGACAGAGTGATTTAGGGTATTCTGGAAAAGACAAAGAATTTCTGTTTTTTGATTGTTAGTTACTTTCCAAGGGCATACATTAGGTGTACAATTCAGATGAGTGGATCATGAAAGTGGTATCAAATCACTAGAAAACAGGGTGTATTCCACTCCACCAGATTCAGACTCTGTCTTTAATCCATGGTTAAATCCTCTGGAGAAGAGCATAGCATTGATTGCAAAAGGAATGTAGTAGTTCCACGACAAGCATGCAACTGTCCCTGCTCTCTGTTGTAGAGAGGAAAAGGCATTTACTAAATCACCTTCCTGATTCACAAGAAATGAGAGGTTTCTATCTGATATAGTGCAAGATAGATAGCTTAATAATTCATCTGCACGCTCAGAGGTATATTTTTGCATAGTTAATTTTATGGGTCCATTATTAAATATTTCCATTGATCAGAATTCTGAAAGGTCTGGGTGATCTGTTTTATGAGTAAACCCAATTTTCAATACCCTCTTTTGACTTGAAGTAAGCACTGAGACACACCAAATGTGAAATGGTCCATACTCTCATTATTAAGTAACTTGCATCTGACCAAATGGGAGAGAAAAGGAACTGAGGGCTCGGCAAGGTTACTAGATCTCTGGTATTCTGTTTTTTCATAAGCAGAATAATTGACATCTGATTACCTATAAGGAACTGACTGTAAGAGGGGCATGTGGTTTTGTAGAAACTGAAACGATCAATCAATCTCTCAATCAAATGTTTGTGTTTTGAAGCTGATTGGTGAGGAAACTACCACCAATAATGGTTTGTACTTGCTTTCATGACCCCTTGGACTTACCTTCTCTCCATTCACTGGTTTACCTTCTTCAGGCACAGTGGTTCCCAATTCCCTGGAGTTCAATAAAGGTTTCCATTTTGTTTTTAGCTCAGTGTGGATTTGTAGCTTGTTCTGTGCAATCGATTAAAAGGAATGCTTTTTAAACTGTCACCCCTACTCTTGTCACGATAAACAAAGACAACAGCCCTCCAAATTAGTAAATAACTTTGGAATCACAGAAGACACAAGACGTTGCAGGGCTGGTGATAATCAATGTAAAGAAAAATGCCATTCAATTAGAAGGACTTGAATAGGATACTCCTACAAAGGAATTTTCATAGAGATCTTACAGAAGCATTCTCTTAAAAAACAACAAAGTGGTGTTCGGTTTCTGCATCAAAAGACAGAAGCATCTGCTAAATGTGACACTTACACTTAGCCTTTTCATTGTTATCCCTATTTGAATTATAAATCAAAAGACAGACAGTCTTGGCAGTTATTTCTCAATCTCAGCAGATCTCTCACTGTTACTAGAAATGTTCAAGATGATCTAGAGAAAGAAAAGACTTTCTCATCTGGGTCTCTTTACAGGCCCAGACCATATCATGCTACGACAGTTATGCACCAAAGAACTTGTTCCCAGGGCATCGAAAAAGATATGCTTATCTCAAATGTTCAGAAGAGCCGCTACATGCATTTGTAAAGATCAACAAAGATTAAATCAGAAGTAACCAGAGTAGTTCCAGTTTGGTGTTCTCAAAGATTGATTCCATTGCTTGATAGACGGGAGTGAATGAAGTTTAGGGAACGCCTTACTTCTCCTCTGATCCTGAGCATAAGGGGAAGGGCAGTGACACCTGAGAAGCATGTTGAGAAAATAAGATGTTTATGCCTTCAAGGAGGCCACCACATTGTGTAGCATGCAAAACATGTCTCACATTAACTTACCCGAGGCACACCAATGGCTGACACCAGGAGCAGTGTAATCCCTTTACAGACTGTGGTGCTCCACTATGGGCCCCATCTCTAATATTTGTAAGTTTCTGTGATGAAATAAGACTATAACATTCTCAATAGTCATGGCAGACATGGGTGATAGTAATAAGGATTTACATAAAGAAATTTAAGGGCAAAATACATGAAATGTAACATCAGTGAAGGTAAGAATAAAGAATACAGAGCATAAGTACAAAGAACTTAGCAAATTTCAACAGTAAATACAGCATAGATTCTCCTTGTAAAAATGGAAAATGGGGTTCCGAAACACAGGGGAAAAGCAGGTCATTTTATAGGACTTTAGACAAAGGATTTCCCACACTACTATACAAGTACATGGTTTCCAGGATATCCACCAATGAGGAACATTCAACAAGAAACACTTTACTATAAAATACATTCGAGTAGTCTCTCATAATACTATTACATTGGATTCAGAGGTTCTCAAAGTCTGTTAGAGTGATGTGAGTTTTACACCAATCAATACAGTCTGGGACAGCTAGGTTGCCCTTGATTCAACACATCTTAGTCAAAAGACTGAGAAAGTCCAGTCTTCCCATGTAAAGCTCACAATTCTTTTACTAGAGCAAAGTCAACAACATTGATCACGTGGTGCATCACAACGTTATTTCAAAAAGGAACACAGCACAACTTCAGTTTATGTTAGCACAAATGTGTTTTCCAACACATCAGAAACTGTGTCATGACGTGCACCACGCAACATTGTGGTCATCTTGAAAGTACACCAAATGCACTTTCAAGGTGGCTAATTGCTGCTATTGGCTTCACCATTGCTTGTGCTATGATAAAAGCATTAGCAAAGCCAATAACAGTGACATAATATCATTTGAAATAGAGTTTCTATCCAGTCAGTTATTTATCAATATGATCACTATTTTTATGTTCCGGCAGATAAAAAACACAATTGAGAAATCACCTAGGGTATTTTTTCCTCTTATTTGTATACATTTTAAACAGTACAAATAAGAAGTAATCACTTCGAAATGTGCTCTATTGCGGACCTAATGATCCATGGCTGATCAATAAAGTAATCAAAGACATAAATGATATGATCAAAATCAATACAAGCAATTTATATTTGCAGAATCTTAAAATGTGAACAAATGGCTGGTATTTTTCAAAGGACAAATTGTCAACTCTAATTGTAAAGCATGACCTACTTGCTAAGTCAATGTTTGTCCCTTCTCCATTCTTCCTCGGGAATCCTGATAGTATTGTGATGTACATTGTGTGAAACTAATTTATTTGGAGTGTTTGGAGTGTCCTAATTCTATTTTACCAGTCAGAGCATCTCTTTATCATAGTTGATACATCAGGGAAGGAATTAATGAACTGTCCTCTATAGTCTAAAACAGGATTCAAGGTTTGATGTCAGAATGTTTTCTGGGTGAATCAGAAAAGGAACGTGTGCACCCTGTGCTGATATCTGCATGGCCACTTGAAGATACAGTTATATCACAGTCATCTGGGTGAGGTCTCACACATCTGTTCAACATTATCGCCTGCATAGTCAAGGTTTGTTATTGTCGAGTTTACTAAATGTTAATCTTTGTTACATTCCTCACAATGAACCCTAAGACACACACTCTCATGATGGACTGTTGACTTCCACTGGCCTCAGTGCCTAGATACATTACTACCGCGGGAACTAGTACACAAAAATAGATATCCTCAGTGTGAGAATGGATTGAATATATAAGTGAGGTCTGTGACGAGAAAGAGTAGAACTAGAAGTAACAACTATATCCAGAAGGTAATTTCAACAAAGGAAGCCCTTCCCCTCGTACAGAAAATAGATTGTTTATGTTCTCTTCACACTCCTTGTTTTAGTTTTTCTGAACTTTCCACCTTGTCATTAAAAGTATATTTTATAGTTATATTTATATTGGAATGACAACACATGAACAATTGCCAAAACAAACATAGTCTGACTAAGCAGGCAAACACAAAATGAAGCACTTGATTTTTTATAGATTCAGCTCGTCCTTCAAAAAACCTGCAAAAACTTGTTTCATTATACCCGTACACATTTACACCTGCTGCTCTGGATAATCAAAGTGCTGACATAACAAAAAGCTAGCTAACAAGTGAAACATAAGAATATGGGGGGCAGGAGAATGTTGGAGTGTGGCGTTAAGCACAAAATGCTAACGTGACGCTCTGTCAATCCGAAAACTCAGGAAAGCGCTGTACTTACAAAGATACGGCACATCGCTGCATTTTCCCTAGCTCTGTCGCTAAATTAGCTGCCTAGCACCAACACAGACACCCTTGCACCATAGTGCAAGGGTGTCTGCATTGAGGGCATGTTTGTTTATGTGCAGGAATGTGTCCCTTCCTGCACATAAACAATCACAAATGGCAATGTGTAACTTCTATGTGTTCTGCATTGTGCAGTGCATATAGAAGTTGCAAATCATCATTTTTTTAAATTAGTGTTTCTGTGCAGGAATGGACGCCTTCCTGCACATAAACAATCTTTTATGGCGTTTGGCTCTTTCCATGTGTATTGAACAATGCAGCACATATAGAAAGAACAAACACGAGAAGAAATTAAGAATTTCTCCTCTTTTTGCCATGTTAAGACCAGGTTTTCCCTTGTCCTAATTTTGGTGCTGCCTCCTATTTACGCTACCCTTGTAAATATTGGACAGTGCCCATTGCCCACCCCTTTCACGCTAAGTGTAGTGTGTAGTGTGAATGGGGGCCTTACTTACAAGGCAGCGTTAAGTGTTAAGCAACATTGAGTGGGCTTAACTTTGCCTTGTATAGAAGGTGACGTCCCTGTGGTGATAGAGGCTTGGAAATATACCCCTGTGTGTCTAATGTAGGTGAGAGGAAAGTTACGTCAAGGTCTAAAAATACAGTATAACCACAGTTTAATTTTGCCTTTCTTATAGTTAGCACACACACTGGGAAAATCAAAGACATGCACATGCAGCACCCGTAGTAAATAATTTTATTCTCAGAAACACAACAACTTAAAGGGATAAATGTGGTAGTGGACAACAATAAATTATTAAAGCCCAATTTGCAAATATATTGCTACCCTTGTAACATTCAAGGCCTGGTGCTAAATTCGATGAGTAAGTCAGATTTACTCTAGGCTTACTCGTGTCAATATAGGGTAAGCCAGGAGGTTACAAAGGCGTAAATCACAGCAACCTCTTTGTGATTCAGGCTACAAACATTATTCTTTTTTTCACATTTTAATTGGGCATTGGCATCCCTTTTTAGTGTGCTGGGTGATCATCTGGAATATGCGATAGATAAGGTATTCCAAATATATCAAAGGTAAATCATCTTGAAACACCAAGATCTCATCTATTGACATATATTGTACTAGAAAGATTAGTGCTTTTAGGAGGTAGGATTAACAAATTGGTCAATCACAACCAGGGACTGTATCATGTAGAGCTGTGCTGACTCAGTGCATCATCCATTCAACTAAATTCGATACAGCAAGTGTATACAAATGTCCTTGTCAAACATTATTACGCACAGAATCCTGTTTTTCTAATACGTTTGTAAGAGGTGTTGGGAGAAAACACTCTTTTAACCCCTTCGCTGTGGGGGTAATTCCCCCCCCGGCGTGGGGGGGGCGGCGGCAGCACTGTGCTCGTGATGAGCCCAGCTCATCTTGAGGCACAGAGCAGCTGAGATTGCTCATCTCACCAAAAACATGGTTCATTTGCCCCATTAAGATAAGGGTGAATTGCTGTGCTCAACAGTGGACCCAGAGCTGGCTGAGTGGGTGCTATCGCTTGACCACCTGGTGGCCAGGCCTCTACTGGACCAGCAGGTCACATTGGAGAAATCGCCATTCTATCTAGGGTGGGAGGGATATCATTATTTGTTTTGTTTTCAGAATTGCCACGAGAAGTATGGTGTTCTTGAGAAGGAAAATGTTGAAATGTCCCTGATGCACATCAACAAACTGCTGCTTTGAACATCTGCCTCTGGAACCCCAAAATAAATGGGCAGTGAACTACTTCAAGATGATAATTGGCTCAGAATTCAACAGTAATGAAAGCACATTTGCCACAGTGAATGCACTTCCTACAGAGATCTCTTCCGCCAGGTGGAACAGTTCTCCACCAAGGAGAGGAGGAGGCCTCAGCTAACCTAGTAGGCTGGGGATTTGCTCACCATAGAATGAAATGACTCTCTTTTAGATGATAATAATGAGGACAAGAGTTTTAAAAATACACACAGATTTATGTGATGTTGGTGCTCTTCCTCACACATAGATTGGCCACAGCTAAATATTTACTGCCTCATCACTGAAGAGATCTAGATTCAGGATTTTACATTTCACAACGCAAGATCACATATTTGAGTTATGCTATCACACCATATTGTAATGACCACCATAAATTTACATTAGATCCTCCATAGACAAATGGCATATCTCAAATTTAAGATAGCTCCCTCATAATGGAGTTCAGCACTTACAATCTAATGCAGGCATAAATTCAGTAAAAAGAAAAGTCTGTAATTTAAACGTGCTTCTCATCAGACGACAGCAACATTCACAGTATATGCTTGCTCCCCTAAAGAGCAGAGACTCGTTCATCATGCATGTGAAAGAGTTTTTTATATATATGGGCTTATGCTGATATAAACTCTGTTTATAGCTTCCCTCTATCTTAAAACACTGTCCTAACATACCACATGATGATGTGTATTGTTGTTTTTTGTTCTAAATAAAGAAGTGCACGTTTACTCTAATAAATAAAGAGTGTTCCAAGAGATTCCTCCCAACACTGTGCCTAATCAAGTACGTTCAAACTTCCCTGGACTATAGAAATACAATGTATCATTTGGTATACTTGAATACAATGTGAGAACTATTAGATCCAATACACCACTAGTATAAGAGAATCCTCAAATCTAATCTAATGTAAAATGTTTCCTCTTTCTTGGTCCTCATTGGTGAACATCCAGAGAACCATCTACTTGCATGTTAATGTATGAAAACCATTGTCTAAAGCCCTATAAAAGGCCTTGCTTTTATGTATCCTGACGTAACCTCCTACCCGCCTCCTTTAGAAGGGGAATCTATGTTGGATGTCATATAGAGGTTTACTAAGTTCTTTGTACTTGTTAATTGTGTGCTTTGTTGCTAAATATACTGATGGCATATTTCATGTATTTTGACTATACATTTCTTGTATAATATTTCAATCTACAACTGGTGTCTGCCATTCTTTTTGAGAATGTTACAGACCTCATTATTGATTTACCTCTTGTACATAATATTGACGGGTCTAGTCGGAAATCGCCACAGTCTGTATTGGGACTACAACTTTCCCGGTCCTGGCCATTGGGGTGTTTTTGACATGATCATCCAAGATAGGTGTGCATGCTGACAGATTTGGTAGCAGAGGTGATGGTTCCAATTGGATCCGACCAGTAATTGATAAACCAATTAGCCATAGAACCAAGTACTGCAATTTATGGTTCAGGGGTTTTCCCCCAGATTCAAATTAATCTTGTCCCATCGGATCCTGGTTCTGGAAACGAAGTGGCCAAAGAAGGACTATGTTAGTAGCAATAGGAATTTGCATGTGCGCAATGGAAGCAAATTAATTGTGATACAGTGTACGCTGGGAGTTGTAGTAGGGCCATTACGGTGGAATGAAGTGGATGGATTTTGAGAGCAATTATTATTTGGCTTTAGCTTTTTGATTTGTGGGAACAGTAGTCATTGTGGTCTTGATAATCTCCTTTGACTTCTGAAATTGACAAATGTACAGACTGCTATACGTAGAACTAAAGAGAGGTACCTCAAGCGACAGTATTAAGTTGTTGAATTTGTCTGCCACTGTAAGGTGTACTGTAAGGTACTCTCAGTTATATCAAGATAGGGACGTAACCTTTTTTAGTATGATTGCACTAGTTGGACTCAGTGTGGTTAATTCCTCAGTGGACAGGAGGGAGCGCGCCGAGTACAGTGACCTCCGCAAGTTGTAGGCATACCATTGTGGAAAAGTAGGTTGTACTCCTGTTGTTGTATGGATTTTCACTTAGACGAAGCAGACAATAGAGAAATTAGGGAGAAGAGGTTCAGGAAGCTTCAGAAATATTCAGGCATTGTGTCCTTTTAGTGCCATGCAGAGATTGTCTGGTGGACGCCGTAGCTGCTCTGCGATATGGTGATTTTTGATAGAGATGCTACGGTGTTAGTGGACAGATCGTGAACCCACCAAAATGAAGAGTGTGAGAAATCAGAACAGAGAGTGACTGGAAATTTGTCAGTATAGTAAATCCATCATTGGAAACAGAGAAAGATGTGAAGAAGGAAGAAAAATGTCCCCGGAAGGCACACCGACAATGGAAATGGTGGCCAAGAGAGGGTTACACACCTGTATGTGGCTTAGCCAGTGGCACGAATACACATCCAAAGATGGGGAATAATGATTCTCACTGAGCAGGACTTTCCATATCCTTACAATAGAGAATTTGAGAAAAAGAATGTATGACTTGAAACCTCAGCCTATACCCACACAATTTGAAGTCCTAAATCTTTGGGAGCAAATGGCAAGTGGAAAGAAAGGAAAGATATTCAATTTTAAAATTCACAGTATGGCTCATTCGTGCAGGATGAGCAAAGGCATAGTAAGTGGGGGGAGGAAGAAATCAAGACTGTTGCAACCTATCCCTTGATAGAAAGCGAAGAGATAGATAAGGAGAAACCTAAAAAGGAGACTGCAACAGAGAGCGATGAAGATTAGGCCTTCATAGACAAGCTCCTCAGCATTATACCATCCCCATCTAATGTGGCAGCAGCTGCACCAACTGCCACAGCCCTGGAAGCACCTAAGACTGAAATCGTTGCAGAATCCCCTATAGAAACTCATGCACCACTGAGCCAAACAGAAACTGGAGTTGCACCTAAGTTCAGATCCCTTCACCAGTGACAGTGAGCACACCACCATTGTCAGGTACCATAATTGTATCCCCTGTTGAGGCACTTCATAATGCTCTACTGAGTCAACCTATCACAAGCGTACCTCAGGACTCTGCACTGAGACCTGAAAAATTAGCATTGGGACCCCCGCAAGTAGAGAATTTGACTAGCACTGCGACAGGAGCTCAGCCAATCAGTATAGCCTTACTAGTTCACTTGTCGATTTAGTAGGGCATTTCAATGAGAGTGAGGTGCTCTACATGAGCAAGGAAACTGCAAGAGTGGCACAAGAGGTGCATGTAACATGAGAGAGGAAACTGCAAGAGTGGCATAAGAAGTGCATGTAACATGAGCCAAGAAACTGCAAGAGTGGCATAAGAGGTGTATGCGAGAATGGAAAAGGTGGCAAATGAGTGTGGAATTAACAAAGTTAAGTGAAAGAAGTTGCAGAAGAATGTTAGGATGACAATGGGTGAGAAGGGGGTTAACATTGCTGCAGTTGAGATGATTAAGGACAAATGTAAGGGAACTGATCAATAACATTACGGAGTAAAGTGAGACAAAAAAATTCTGAGAGTTGTTGTCCAGGAAGGAGAAGGTCAAGGTGAAATGTAAGAAAGAGTGTGTGAAGAAAGATGGTGAAGGAGCCACAGGAGGAACGGTGAAAGAGTATCCCCTGAGAGAAGCAGAGGGAGGGGCATGCATATGCATCCCATAGTCACAATCAGACTTTTCCATTTTACAAACTCCCTTTCATAACTCAGAAAGAAACCTGATAAAATGTATATACAGATGGAACCCATTGTGACTATTTCAGATGTTTTGTTGGAAGATTTGGATGTGTTATGTGAGGTGGCGGTCCCAAAGGACTTGTGGGTAGAATGTAAAAGGGCAGTTGATTGGCCAACACAAGAACCTCCTAGGATGGTAGCGTTGAATGCACCGAAGCACATGTTGAAAACTATGTATAATGAAGTCATAAAACATTTGAAGGCAAAGGTTCCCCAAAGAGGAATTAATTGGCCCAAGATTTTCCAAACCTCTCAAGAGCTAAAATAGTTGGTGCACACCTACATTGAGAGGTTAATGCAGGTGCATAGGGAGCACAGTGGAATAAACAATCTGCTTGGAGATAACTTGGGGGGGCGAGTTCTTGCCTCTTTTGGCAGGGACTGAGATCTGAGATCAGTAACCAGATTTTCTAGGGTGTCCTGTGTTGGCAGAGCAAACCAGTTGACAAGATCCTGCAGTACACTAAATATTGTAGTGATATGTTGGAAGTAAAGTGAAAGTGGCTTAATGAGAAGTATATGTTAGCTCAAATCCAGCTAACAGAGAGTGGCAGGACAAATAGATTTAAAGCTCATCTTCAAGGATCTGAAATCAATCTTTGTTACAGTATGACAATGCAAGGAGTTTCCATGACAAATAGAGCTAATGGCCCTGGGATAGAGATAGGTTGAGGTAATGTATCAAGAACTAGCAAAAGTTCCCTAAAGAAGGTTACCCCTTGTCACATTTGCAATAAGTTGGGGCATTGGAAGCAGGAGTTTCGTTATAACCCAGATTGACTTATGGTCGACAGCCAAGCTGTGAATCTCGTAGGGCAGGGAGAGCTTCCTCTAATACCTAGACCCTATATGCCAGTCCTGAAGATCCTAACATCTAGTATGCCAGTGAATCCCCAGAGCTCAATGCAAATGCAGGAAAGGATTCCACATTTCCAACCGAGCATAAGAGTACCCCATAACCTGATGATGTCTCAAAACCGCCAAGTCCCTATAATGCTTGAGACTTCCACAGAATTTGACCAGGACCAATGACAGTGCCTGAGACTGAAGGAGGAGTACATACTTGGTGCATTCATAGAAGAGGACCAGAGTGGACAATGTGTGGATGGATAGGTTAATGAACATCCGGTATCTTTCCTACTGGACACAGGTGCCACTCCCTTGACTGCTGGAACAGGTGATGTCGCTAACCTACCCAGCTTGAGAAAAGAAGTCTAAGTTATAAGTATCACCAAACAGCAGGATACCAACCAAAATACTAAGGGCGGGCAGAATATTCTATACCACCTGCAGAAATGGCGCGATTTTGGTGACTCCGTGCTACTCTTGCAACGAAGAATCACAGACGAATCCCGCTAATTGCAGCATGGTGGAATCTTTCCTTGCACAAGGCTCCAGAATGGCAACTTGCTGAGCGAAATTTGGCACCCCCAGCATGATTTCCGGTCACTAGGAGAACATCCCATACACTCTTTCTTCTAATGTGGGCTGCTTGAGTAAAAAGTCTACTCAGCTGGCAGCAAAAGCACCTCGAGTAGCTGCACCCTCTGCGCTAAACACTCTGACAGCGCTAAATCACAGCGTGAGCAGCAAGACATGCTTATTTCCTCTGATTAGTGAAAGTCAGTGGAACCTTCTTGCAGTTTTCATGTAACTCTGCAGAATTCCATGGACTGAAATTCTTAGAATTCTGCCCACCCATTCGAATTATTGCACCTGTTCCAGGGAAAATAGGCGATATCAAAGAACAACACCACTTTGTGGTTTGTGATTCTAGCCCCAAAACCTGCTAGGTAGAGACCTTCTTTGTAAACTTATCTGTATCATTTAGTGCACACAGGATGGAGTCGTAATTAAGACCCAAGCAGCTGACACGGAATTCAAGCTACAATCACCAGAATCTGTCTGATTGTATTGGGTCTTTACTAAGATGGACGTATTCAGTTTAGACAGACACTAAGGGGCAGATTACGATGTCAGTCAGAAAGGCTCTGAACAGCATTCAGTTTGTCTGAATCCGTGTTGGAAGCCTTGTTTCAGACCAACTCGCAAACTTTTTTGACCGACTGATTACGATGATTGGAAACCGTTCAGACTGTCCGACTCACATCTGAATGGCATTCTGAGACATTGAGTCAGTCTGAGCCGACTCGTGTGTCTCTATGGACCGTGCTTTCGATAGACATATTACGATGACGGATTCGCACAGGCTTTCCGAATCGGTCTGTCCGACAGGGATCGGCTGTCAGAATCTGATTTTGGGGGCCTATAGCAGGCCCTCCCATAACCGAGAGGTCTGTGGTTGCAGCCCGTGGAGGTACCCATGGGTCCCCTCTTTCTAACCATGCAGGGTGTGGCAGGCACAAAGGGGTGCCCACCACAGGGTGCACGGTTTTCTGCAGCCACCTCTTTTTTCATTGGGAGCCTGGGTTGTCGGTCGGGACACTGCCTCCCATTGAAGTCAATTGGAGTCTGACTAAATGGTGTTTGTAAACATCGTAATCGGTCGGTTGGACTCCCCAAATGCAATTAGGTCAGAAACCATTCCAAGACTGAGTCGGTCGGATTGCTTTCCGACACACATCGTAATGAGGTCCCAAGATAGGATGTCGGGGAGAAAAATTGGACTGATCAAGGGTACCAAACCTTGTCAGATCTCCCTTTGATCCAATTCCATTTACCCTCAGACCCGTCTTTACAAAACTATCCCGGAAGCTATTGCAGGGATTACTCATTTCACGGAGAGCATGATAGAACAGGGCATTTTTAAGGATGGTATCAGGATTTCATGAAATTCTCATAGCCTTTAAAAAAGTGTTAAATAGATCATGATTCTGGAAAATAACCAGATTGTCATCCCATGTTATCCTGTGGTACAGAACCCTGCTGAGATCTCATTCCAAATCCTCCAGAGGCTGAGTGGTTTATAGTCATTGACATCTGTCAGGCCTTATTCCTGTTCCCTAACATGGAGAGAGCCAGTTTATCTTCTTGTTCCAGCTCCAAGAGAAGACCCTTGAGTGGTGTTGCGCTCCAAAGAGTATACTGAAATACTATTAAACTTCAATCAGATACTCAACAAGAATCTAGAATCTCTGCAGCTACCATGCAGTTTGACCAAAATTCAATACATTGACGATCTTTTGATGGCATCAGTGAAAAAGGAAGCTTTTAAACAGGACATTATTGCTCTGCTCAACCACCTGGGTGAGAATGATCCTAAGGTTTCTCCAGAAGAAATTACAATGCTGTCAGAAGGAAATCATGTATGTGGGACATCAGAAAAGGTAGTGAGGCAAGTGTCCCATGAATGCATAGAAATAGATCTTAAAATTAAGTTTGCAACCACACAGAGAGAAGTGCAAACATTTTTGGGAGATTGTTGGCTACTGCCAACAATGGATACCAAACTATTCCATTGTGGTAAAGCCTTTTTCTGAGGCTGACCGGCACTGATGTCAGTCACCCGGTACCAAAGGATGATCAAAGCATGGAAGCCTTCCATGAGCTCAAGAATCTATTTTGAAGCACACCCACTCATAGAATTCTAGAATACACTAAATAATTTGTGCTATTTTGCCATGAAAGAGATCGGTGTGCATTCTCTATCCTAATACAAGCCGACTGGGGGACTAAGCACCCCATTAGGTACTTCTCAGCTACTCTTGATCAAGAGGCAGCAGTGTTGCCTTGTTGTCTCAAAGTGGTTACAGCAGTTAGCCTAAGTATTTAGAAAACCCAGGGCATAGTGATGAGTTACCTCCTAATTGTAATCATCCCCCACTCAATTGAGATCTTCATGACTCATACCCGCACATAACAGTTGACAAACAGTCACTTAATCCACCATGAGATCTATGTTTTGGAAGTAGAAAATGTTTCCATTCGGAGATGTAACACACTAAACCCTGCTTCTCTGTTGCCAAACCCAGAGGGACATGATGAGGGGGATTTTGACCAAGACTTTATCAGATGCTTATGACTTGAGTATGGTGACTGGGATCGTGGAAGTTTCCTACTTGTGCCATGTAATGTCTGTACCAGTAGCCAAACTGATTGCCCTTACCAAAGCCTGCTGCACTTCAGACACCTTCACAAGTCACCACATACAATGACAATTACAGCCAGAAAGGATTCGGATTTTGCAGGACTGCTGGAAGTTCTGGCCACAACGAGGTTTCATGACCTCTATTGGTTCGCCTAGTAGGAAAGGTCTGTGTTATATCCTGAGTTTTACTTAATTGTAATTGGCCTAGGTCTTCCTAGCTGCTCAGCCAGAGTGAGAGATGGTAACGGAATGTTGGTGTGACTGTGATGAATGGAATGCCTGGGTGCCTGTGTGGGTGAGTGATGACAGTTGGAGATGGGCTGAGCAGCTAGGCAGGCTGCTCCTGGTGGGGCCGTGTTATGGGCTGTTACATGGGCTGACATAGATGCTGTAACAAGGGCCTAAGATAGGCTAATGATGAAGCTGGTACGTGGCTGAACCTTGTCTGAAGTGATCTGGAACTAGAACTAGTAAAGAAGGCTTTGAAACCTACAACATGGCTACAAGTGTCATCCTGTACAGATTACAACATATTAATTTTGGCGACGAGCGGGCCTGGACCCAAGCGTACTTAAGGACTGAACAGAAACCAAGGAACCACAAAGAAACTGTGAGAACCAGCGCAACTACAAAGAAACTGTGAGAACCAGCGCAACGACAAAGTAAAAAAGAAGAAATGTACTTGTAACAGTATGGAGTAAAAGGCAAGCTGGCCCCACCAGTGTCCAGTCATCGGACGGCCTCAACCTGTGACCTGCCTGATCTTACTCCATGGACTTGACCAAAGGTATGGTCTGTATGTTAGGGTGTGAAATGTCTGCTTGTCACCCTACCACTTCCTTTTAAATCTGCCGTATGGATGTATCCGGTGGCTGTTCAAGATGTGAGTTGTGGTCCAACTCAGTGAAGTAAAGGAATAGTGGCTGTTCAAAATGTGAGTTGTGGTCCAACTCAGTGAAGTAAATTCACAGGTGCCACACAGAAGTGGTGTGGTTCTGCTAAGATTGGTACTTTAATGGCACTTAGAAAGTACAAGCAGCGTCAGTGAACAAGGTGGAAATAATGTGCCTGGAAGTTATTATACAAAGCAACACATCTGCATATGCTGTCTTCTAAACAATCTTCACTATCTGGTGTCAAGTGCACACGGTATGGATGACTGGAAGCTTGCTAAGTCTAGTGCTTGGTCTCATGATGTGCACTACTAAGCACATTTCAACAAAGTGGTGTTTGATTTTATCCTCTACATTTCTATAAATTGTTTTGGAGTTTGCAACATATATTCTTTGTGGACAGCGTGGGACATGGCTCACGGAGGGTAATCCGAAATAGGCAATGGATTTGAAGGGAACGTGACATTTGATTTTATCTGGAAACATAGGAAATGCGACGTTTCTCTGTGAAGCGAGTCATGCGTGTAATGGGAGCTTGTGGCAACACGTTGTCGGTGAGCTTTAATTGCCGGCGGCAGTAGGCACCAGAAGGAGTCATCTGTTAAGCGCTGTGTGAAAAGCGCTCTGTGAAAGTTGGTGAGTTTTATTTACTTTATTTTACCAGCATCAACAATCTGCCCTCAACTTCTGCACAAAACAACCGTTTACTCCTAATTCAAATTTCAAATATGCGCGTGCCACTCACATTACTCTTGGAGTTGCGCGTGTTCCCTCTTCGAACTTCTGTGAGGTGGATTCCAGTGCAGAGCTCTGTCGTTAGACGCTTTGGGAGCTTCAGCGTGCCGCGAGCCACACGGCGGACGTAATAAAACGTGCCACCATCTTGTGTTTGGAGGCGATCTACTGTGTTTGCCTTCGTCGTTGCTATGCATGCTATGTGCTGCCAACCACGCTATTGTTCGTTTATATTCAAATAAAGTTTTAGTATATCGACATGATCTCTGGTGACAACGCAAGAGACGCTTGATGTATGCATCGATGTCTGATGCAGGACTGTCAAATTCGGGTCGACTCACGGAACTGTGTATATGCCGGTAAGCTTCCAAAGCAGCAGACACATTTCAGTGGCATATAACTTTGACGGTGTGGAAATGTAAAATCATAAGAAGCTGTGGAATCTCAAAGTTGTGGATTAAGAACATTATTAATGTGTGTCTTGTTTAGCACTCGGGTGAGAGGTCGCTCACCGGCGTTGGGCACAGTTTTCTCGTGTGCTACAATGTTCATTTTATGTCGTGATGCCACAGTTGTTTTACGCTGTTATTGGTTGGGAGGTCTTAGTCTCCTAGTGGGTGGTCATCACAGTTCATCCCTTAGGAATAGGGGTGAGGTTGGATTTTAGTCCCACTTAGTGTCCTCTACATGGGAGTAGGCATATGGATTATTATCTTTATACCAGTGGGTCTTATTCCAGATGTATGTACAAGGGTACATTGTTTGTGTATGCAACAGTGTCTCTTATGTGAGGGTGGTTATGGTCTTTGTGGGTGGTTTCCCACTTCTTTGTGTTGTGTGTAAGTCGTCCTGCGCTTCACGTGTTGTTCTGTGTAAGTCGCCCTGCGCTTCAGATGTTGTATGTGTGTAAGTCGCCCTGCGCGTCACATGTTGTCCTGTGTAAGTCGCCCTGCGCTTCAGATGTTGTTGTGTGTGTAAGTCGCCTTGTGCATCACGTGTTGTCCTGTGTAAGTCGCCCTGCGCTTCAGTTGTGGTCGTGTGTAAGTCGCCCTGCGCCTCACTGTGTGTATCCTCTATGTGGTCCATTTTGTGGTACACGTGTTTGTGTAGTGTTGGTTCACCTTTGTTGTCTGTTTATGGCCTCGGGTGTTTGTCGTGGTGTGTTCATCTTTCACTACATGTATTTAGTATGTTTTCATCTTTCACTACGTGTATTTAGTATGTTCAGGGGAAAGAAGGAGGGGGTCACTGCTAGTTAGACAGTGTTAAGTCTTCCCCAAAGTACGCAGTGTTAGGTGCGTTGTAAATTGGTATAATACTCTTCATGAGGGAGGATGGGTAATGTTGATGCATGTTATATTATGATATGTCGTTTTTTCCTATCTTCTCTTTAATTTGCTTTGTTCTTGCTTTAGTGATGTTTTACTTTTGGTTGCATCCTTAAGTTATGGACATTACGGTTTATTTTGTGTATAGTTCTTTGCTGTAGTAATGTAAACTTTGTTTTCATTTTAAAAGGAAAGGGATAATGTTATATCCTGAGTTTTACTTAATTGTAATTGGCCTAGGTCTTCCTAGCTGCTCAGCCAGAGTGAGAGATGGTAACGGAATGTTGGTGTGACTGTGATGAATGGAATGCCTGGGTGCCTGTGTGGGTGAGTGATGACAGTTGGAGATGGGCTGAGCAGCTAGGCAGGCTGCTCCTGGTGGGGCCGTGTTATGGGCTGTTACATGGGCTGACATAGATGCTGTAACAAGGGCCTAAGATAGGCTAATGATGAAGCTGGTACGTGGCTGAACCTTGTCTGAAGTGATCTGGAACTAGAACTAGTAAAGAAGGCTTTGAAACCTACAACATGGCTACAAGTGTCATCCTGTACAGATTACAACATATTAATATGTATGTCTCAAATCATTTAGTTGGCCACTATTGTCAAGGGAAATTGCTGTAGTGAAGTGTGCTGTGCACAAGAGTGGCAGTGATTTTGTCACTAGGGGCAATAGTAATGCATATGAAATTGCCTAACATTGCGCTCTGGAATCCAGCATCTTTCACATAGATGAACCGTGTAACACAGAGGAAAAGGTCATTTCCAATATGCTACTGAATACAATACTGTGCATACTTTCTATGATCCATTCAATGAGCTGAGAAAACTGCAATATACTTCCCCAGAGGTGGAGAACGCCAAATGGGAAAAGATTGGTTTTGGGTGATAAATTCCACTCTGCCGGTGGCATATGTTGGTTAGATCTTAATTGAAGTTGAAAACAAGCAAGTATAAGTGATAAAGATTAAAGGTTTCATTTTGCAGTGGATGGAAGAATGATGAACGCAGGTAGGTTTGCCACGCAACTCTCAATTTGTCTACAATAGGTAGCCCTTTATATAGAGCATTTTTGCTGAATCATACATACGAATCATGTGACTGACAGTGGTCATATATGGGATATTTGAGAAACATTACACAACTAAAGCCAAGCCTCCCACCGTCCTATGTTCATTGGCATAATCATACCCATCCTTCTATGTTCCCTGGTGCAATCATTTGACTATGTGTTATTGGTGCTATCTGACTATGTGTAATTTGGTTTGTACAATCTGACTATATGTCTATTTCTAAAACCTCAGCGCAAGCAGAACGTGTGTTCTGACTACGTGTTATTTCATTTATGCAATTTGACTACGTGTCCTATTGTAAATTCTCAGCACAAGCAGAATGCTTGATCCTGTTGCAACTTATTTTGATGAGCGCTGTGCCTTATTTTTCCCTACTAAGTTGACCTCAAAGCTGATTGGTTGCGTGTATCCGACCTCCTTGTTCCATCCGTTACACGATCATTCTGCAAAGGAACTGACAATACTGGTTTGTTTGTTGTACTAAAGACTTCTTGATTTATTTGTTTTATTGATTACTTGCTACCGTCAGTATGCATCAAAGGATGTATCTGTTCTCTCTCAGAGCTTGTCTACTGTAATTCATTAACTCGAAGCATTGGGCACATACTGCTGTCTAATCACATACATTTCTGTGTGGGTGCAGGTAAAGTTTGTCAGTGGCACTTTATTGGAGTCCCCCTCCTCACTTTCTATATTAACACTTTCTATACTAACAAGTAGAAGGAGTTTTGGCCACTTCACGTTACGCATGTAATGCGGAGTTCTGGACAAATTCTTCCAACCATCATGTGGCGGAATACATTTTTTTATGTGCCACCTGCCAACAATAAGTTGTCAAAGTGAGCTGATTTGGCGTGCCCTAGTGTAAATTTTGGGAATGGGAGGGCACCTGGTAAGATTTCCCCAACCTGTTCATAGTGAGAAAGCTGCAGAAAATCTACTCGAGTGGCAGCAAAAACAACTCTAGAGGCAGTGTCCTTTGACACGCTATATGATGCAGTTGGCGCTGATTTTTCAGCGAGGAACAAGCTTCCACACTAAAAATCTGCATGAACTGTGCAACATGCCGATCTCTGCATATGCGCCGAACTCCGCTGAATCTCATGGAGTTTTCATGTAACTCCACTGAATTCTATGGAGTGACACTACGTGAGTCCCACACCCCAATAAAAGATGGGGTTTAGTAAAAATGTCAGTGACCAATAGGTGTCCAGTGTTTATAAGCTAGTTATCACTGATTTACTATCATCTGAGATGGTATTGCAGATGCATAGCAAAACACACAAGATGATGGACGGAATGTTGCACAATGGCAAAACATTCACCCCCAGTCACTGATCTGGGTTTAATCCATCGTTATTTTGCTCACCACGCCACCCCAGTTCAGACATGGCCATATGCAAATCAGTCTTGACCCTGTGCCTCATGGGAACAGTCCAGCCCGAACTGCCAAGCCATGTCTTCCCTGGACCAGAATCAAGCATCCTAGGACCGGTTTCTGGCTATCAGCCGTCATCAGCCAGGATAGCTTGACTCCAGCGGCGTAGTGAGCACGGGACCCACGTCTGGGCATACCCTTCCCACACTTTGCCACTGAGCAAGCCTGGCTGAAGACGGCTGAAATGCCAGAAACCGGTCCTAGGAAGCTTGTTTCCGGTCCAGGGAAGGCATGGCTTGGCAGTTCGGGCTGGACTGTTCCCATGAGGCACAGGGTCAGACTGATTTGCATATGGCCATGCCTGAACTGGGGTGGCAGAGTGGGCTAAAGAACGGTGATGGATCAAACCCAGATCTGCTGACTGGGTGTGAGTGTTTGATTGGTTCTGATGCTCCGTCCATCACCACCCCCTTTTGTACCGCTTTGTTCGCCACTAGTTTGCAGGGTATGCTCAGACGTGAGTCTCTTGCTCACTTTGCCACTGGATTCAAGCAAGCCTGGCTGAAGACGGCTGAAATGCCAGAAACCGGTCCTAGGAAGCTTGTTTACGGTCCAGGGAAGGCATGGCTTGGCAGTTCGGGCTGGACTGTTCCCATGAGGCACAGGGTCAGACTGATTTGCATATGGCCATGCCTGAACTGGGGTGGCAGAGTGGGCTAAAGAACGGTGAAGGATCAAACCCAGATCTGTTGACTGGGTGTGAGTGCTTGATTGGTTCTGATGCTCCGTCCATCACCACCCCCTTTTGTACCGCTTTGTTCGCCACAAGTTGGCAGGGTATGCTCAGACGTGAGTCCCTTGCTCACTTTGCCACTGGATTCAAGCAAGCCTGGCTGAAGACGGCTGAAATGCCAGAAACCGGTCCTAGGAAGCTTGTTTCCTGTCCAGGGAAGGCATTGCTTGGCAGTTCGAGCTGGACTGTTCCCATGAGGCACAGGGTCAGACTGATTTGCATATGGCCATGCCTGAACTGGGGTGGCAGAGTGGGCTAAAGAACGGTGATGGATCAAACCCAGATCTGTTGAATGGGTGTGAGTGTTTGATTAGTTCTGATGCTCCGTCCATCACCACCCCCTTTTGTACCGCTTTGTTCGCCACAAGTTGGCAGGGTATGCTCAGAAGTGAGTCCCTTGCTCACTTTGCCACTGGATTCAAGCAAGCCTGGCTGAAGACGGCTGAAATGCCAGAAACCGGTCCTAGGAAGCTTGTTTCCGGTCCAGGGAAGGCATGGCTTGGCAGTTCGGGCTGGACTGTTCCCATGAGGCACAGGGTCAGACTGATTTGCATATGGCCATGCCTGAACTGGGGTGGCAGAGTGGGCTAAAGAACGGTGATGGATCAAACCCAGATCTGTTGACTGGGTGTGAGTGTTTGATTGGTTCTGATGCTCCGTCCATCACCACCCCCTTTTGTACCGCTTTGTTCGCCACAAGTTGGCAGGGTATGCTCAGACGTGAGTCCCTTGCTCACTTTGCCACTGGATTCAAGCAAGCCTGGCTGAAGACGGCTGAAATGCCAGAAACCGGTCCTAGGAAGCTTGTTTCCGGTCCAGGGAAGGCATGGCTTGGCAGTTCGGGCTGGACTGTTCCCATGAGGCACAGGGTCAGACTGATTTGCATATGGCCATGCCTGATCTGGGGTGGCAGAGTGGGCTAAAGAACGGTGATGGATCAAACCCAGATCTGTTGAATGGGTGTGAGTGTTTGATTGGTTCTGATGCTCCGTCCATCACCACCCCCTTTTGTACCGCTTTGTTCGCCACAAGTTGGCAGGGTATGCTCAGACGTGAGTCCCTTGCTCACTTTGCCACTGGATTCAAGCAAGCCTGGCTGAAGACGGCTGAAATGCCAGAAACCGGTCCTAGGAAGCTTGTTTCCGGTCCAGGGAAGGCATGGCTTGGCAGTTCGGGCTGGACTGTTCCCATGAGGCACAGGGTCAGACTGATTTGCATATGGCCATGCCTGAACTGGGGTGGCAGAGTGGGCTAAAGAACGGTGATGGATCAAACCCAGATCTGTTGACTGGGTGTGAGTGTTTGATTGGTTCTGATGCTCCGTCCATCACCACCCCCTTTTGTACCGCTTTGTTCGCCACAAGTTGGCAGGGTATGCTCAGACGTGAGTCCCTTGCGCACTTTGCCACTGGATTCAAGCAAGCCTGGCTGAAGACGGCTGAAATGCCAGAAACCGGTCCTAGGAAGCTTGTTTCCGGTCCAGGGAAGGCATGGCTTGGCAGTTCGGGCTGGACTGTTCCCATGAGGCACAGGGTCAGACTGATTTGCATATGGCCATGCCTGAACTGGCTTGGCAGAGTGGGCTAAAGAACGGTGATGGATCAAACCCAGATCTGTTGACTGGGTGTGAGTGTTTGATTGGTTCTGATGCTCCGTCCATCACCACCCCCTTTTGTACCGCTTTGTTCGCCACAAGTTGGCAGGGTATGCTCAGACGTGAGTCCCTTGCTCACTTTGCCACTGGATTCAAGCAAGCCTGGCTGAAGACGGCTGAAATGCCAGAAACCGGTCCTAGGAAGCTTGATTCCGGTCCAGGGAAGGCATGGCTTGGCAGTTCGGGCTGGACTGTTCCCATGAGGCACAGGGTCAGACTGATTTGCATATGGCCATGCCTGAACTGGGGTGGCAGAGTGGGCTAAAGAACGGTGATGGATCAAACCCAGATCTGTTGACTGGGTGTGAGTGTTTGATTGGTTCTGATGCTCCGTCCATCACCACCCCCTTTTGTACCGCATTGCAGATGCATAGCCCAACACATGTGGGTAGAGACAGAATGTTATCTGCCTTCAAGTTGGATTGGTGTAATCCCCATTTCAGATCAATGGCAGAAAGCTTGTGTCAACATTGTACTATTTGCCAGAAGCAGAATGTGGGCAAACGGGCTGTGGTGATCATGACCCACATTAGAAAGTCTGATGGCTCCTTCAACATATGGATGTTGAGGAGATGCACTGATGTAAGCAAATGAGGTATATCCTTGTCATCGTGCACCTGTTCTCATCATGGGTCAAGGCATATCCCACCAGCAGATGTGACAGTCTAACTGTCGCTAAACTATTGCTGCAGGAGCTAATACCATGATTCAGGATGCCAGTTCATCTTCAATAAGTTCAAGGAACTCACTTCAAAATTAAGCTGAAGCAATTGCTATGTACAGCATTAGGACTCAACCATGAATGTTGTTGTAGATACAGGCCCAAGGCGTTGTGTATTGTAGAGAGAATGAAATGGACAATCAAAGACAAATTGGTCAGGGCCTTTGCCTCCACATCAGTTTCTTGAACCATATTATAAGTTTGGCAAATCACCAAAATACTTCTTCCTTCATTCACCCATTAGTGTAACAAACATATTAAAATCAACCATAAATTAGTTTGCTGGTATTCCTGGAGAAATAGGGAAGTGTTGTGGGTCCATCATTATTTACAGAACTCTACTGTTATGGAATTTCTTTACTTTCTACCTAAAATAATGCTGCCCTAATAGTTTCCAATCACTTCATGAATCTATCTCAACTGAAATAATTATTCCTTATAGGTAGTTAATACTACCTCATGCAATCATCAGGAGAATCATTTTATATGAGTATTATTATCAAATCCTACAACCTCATGTATTTAAAAATGTCTTTTGAAAACATCTTCTATTAGACATAAATCTTATCTAGAACTAGCCTGGGAAAGTGATCTCAATATCTTCTGTTCTGTTTCCCTATGGGATACAATTTGGTCCAAATTACAAAAAAACCTCCAGAGCTACAAATACTACCCAAACATTATACTTTATATATATAATCATTTATATCATTATTTACTTATTAGTCCAACATCCATTGCAAGAATTTATAAAACCACTGCCTCCTATTGCTGGTTATGTAATGTTATTGATTCTAACCTCATGTGCATGTTATTTTTCTGCCCAAATGTTCTAATATTGTTTAATCAAGTTTGGTCCCAACTTACTTGCATTTTTCAAGTCAAATTTACCTTTAATATTGTTCATATATTTTTAGGAAGTTTATCTAATATGTGCTTACACTCTCCCTTTAATGTTAAGATAATTGACTTGCTATAAGTGATTGGCTTTCAAGTTATACCTACTAACTGCAATAATTCTTATAATGTTTCTTTGGTGGTATTTTTTGTGGTATAATCATAAACTAGATACTTTATTCATACTTCCTGCTTCACTTAATTATAGAAAGTGTCTTTGGCTACCTATTACAGAATATTTGGATACTACTATCTCTACAATCAAATGGTTAAAAAATGATTATAAACCTCATTAATTGTATACACTCTCTGTATCTTTATCCAGTCCTATATTTCTGTCAAACTTTTCCCACATTGCTCTTACTTTATATCACTTAAATCCATTGTTTCTTTTAAAATTTGGACTTTTCCACTTCAACATATTTTCCCTTCTCTTTTCTTTTCCCTTTTCCCTTTACCCTTTTCTCATTCTCATTCCTTTCTTCCTTTACAGGCTTAAGTAGCTTTTCGTTTCCATTACATTGACTTCTGCTCTTATATTAAATTAGATTGTTTGCACTCTTTTATATTTGTTGCACTCAATATCACTTACCACTATTTTTTGGTTTCATGGTACTGATTTTTATGCTTTATCATTTTTATATTCTTAAATCTTGTATGATGTTTTATACATGCCGAATGAAGCCTTTTAAACTGAAAAAAAGAATCATGAGTATACTTTAACTATTCTGGATCCAAAGGTAACACTATTTTATTAATATGTTCTCACTGTCTTAATCTTTACAGACAAGATTAAAAATCTCTTCTAGTATACTGTTTATAACTCTAGACAAAATATAGGTGCAATGCAAACTTCAATTATCCTTAAAAACACAACAGGTCTTGCCCTGAATCTGGATGGCTACCATGCCTGACTAACCTTTGCAGTATAAGTCTTACTGGTTCCATGTTTAAATATCGATGAAAAAAATATCGATGTAAAAATATCGATGAAAAAAATATCGACTCCCTATATTTAAACAGGTAAGTACAATATTATTGACTCAAAAATATCGAAGTAAAAAATATAGATGTAAAAAATATCGACTTTAAAATATAACAGAACTCAAATTAAATTAATCAAATAATATTAATATTATTAACAAAATAAATTAAATGTAATATATATTTTAACTAATTATAACAAATAAACTTAATGTAATAAATATAAACACAAACAAATGTGTACATATACATATATTTACTTAGATACATTTTATTGACTACTATCTTTATTTAAATTTTAAACTTTTTTAATTATATAAAAATAAAATAAACACATATATCAATAATTTTAAATAAAATAAAATATTCTATATTTAATTAACACATTAAACTATTAAAAAAATAATACATACATTTAATAACAAAACAATAACATTACTAGTTAAAACGTTGGATAGCCAGGGGTTAAAAATTACTATTCCCACTCCAGTGAGTGCAACAGTAGGGAAAGCGCTGGATAGCATAGGCGAAAAATTACTATTCCCACTCCAGTGAGTGCACCAGTAGGGAAAGCGTTGGATATCGGAGGGGTAACATTTACTATTTCCACTCCAGTTAGTGCAACAGTAGGGAAAGCGCTGGATAACGGAGGGGTAAAAATTACTATTCCCACTCCAATGAGTGCAACAGTAGGGAAAGCGTTGGATAGAGTAAGGGTACAAATTACTATTACCACTCCAGTGAGTGCAACAGTAGGGAAAGCGCTGGATAGCGAAGGGGTAAAAATTTATTTTCCCACTCCAATGAGTGCAACAGTAGGGAAAGCGTTGGCTAGCATAGATGTAAACATTACTATTCCCACTCCAATGAGTGCAACAGTAGGGAAAGCGCTGGATATTGGAGGGGTTAATATTACTATTCCCAGTCCAGTGAGTGCAACAGTAGGGAAAGCGTTGGATAGCAGAGGGGTAACAATTACTATTCCCACTCCAGTGAGTGCAACAGTAGGGAAAGCGCTGGATAGCGGAGGGATAAATATTACTATTCCGACTCCAGTGAGTGCAACAGTAGGGAAAGCGTTGGATTGAGGAGGGGTAAATATTACTATTTTGACTCCAGTGAGTGCAACAGTAGGGAAAGCGTTGGATAGCGTAGGGGTAATAATTACTATTCCACTCCAGTGAGTGCAACAGTAGGGAAAGCGCTGGATCCCAAAACAATAAAACACAAATCCATCAACATTTTTATTAAATTTAATTTCCAATATTAACATAATTAATATATAAATTTAAATATATTATTATTAACAAAGATAATAAAAAATAATTAATTACACATTCTTTAACACTTTAATATCCACAACACATCCCTAAAATGAATTACACAATTAAATTTAATAATTACTAATTAATTAATGAAAATTAATGTATTAATATTTATTAATTAATCAATAAAAATTATTTTTCTTATCACCTTTCACACTATTTACACATATAAACACCACAGCACACACCTACAATTAATTACACAATTACAATTAATAATTACTAATTAATTAATGGTAATCAATTTAAAAATATTTAATAATTAATAAATAGAAAATTTATTACTTACCACCCTTCACACCATTTACACATATAAACACCACAACACACACCTAAAATTAATTAAACAATTAAAATAATTAATTTTTAATCGACTAAGTAAAATTAGTCGGGGGGCAAACGTGTGACACGCAGCCATAGTGGGAGTCCGCATTCCACCCAGTCCACTCCCTCCAAATCCCCTCCCCTCAGCTCTCCTGGCCACATCTCCCCCAAGGACTCCTTCATGGCCGCTCTGTCCCTGAGCCCCACAGTTACACCACCACGCAAGCGGTCAAGGAGGTCCCCGGTCAGGGTGGTTGAGTCTCCCCTCCTGTCTCCACCCTCCCCCGGTGGCGCTGCGACCCATCCCTCTGACCCCCCCCCTCCTTGGGGCCTGAGGTGCCTTCGGGTGCAGGGGACTCCCTGGAGGACCTTGCAAAGGTGTGTAGTGCCATCCTGGCCTCCGCCTGTGGCACTGACCCACCCCCTGTGGTGGAGTCCTCCATCCCTGCACCCACAACGCCGCCCCTTTGCCCTGATGTCCCTGCGGTGCCTGTTGCTTTCCCCCCCCCCCCTGATGCCCTCACCAGTGTGGAAGACGATGCCATTTGACTGTGCAGGCAAGGTAGGGGACACGCATCCCACTGTGTCCCCCATCCAGCTGAGAATCATTGACTGCCCTATGGGCTTTGTGAATATTGAACTGCCGGCGATCCACGGACATTGTGCTCATGCTGAATAAAGCTTAATTTTGTTTTCATTATCACACTACTGCTATGCTGGTATTGGTGTTGGTGCGGCTGCTACATGGTTTTGGGTGGTGTTTAAGGGTTTGGGCGTGTGGGATATGTAGTAGTGTGCTGCTCATTGGTGGGACCCTGGGATCTGTGTGCCATCACAAGGTGTTGGCTAACTTTCTTTGTTCATGTAAGCAGTTACTGCATGGTGCACTTGTCCCAGGGTGTATCCCTTCCTCTGTGTACCCAGCTTTCTTCCCTGCAGGGTGTTCCCAATGTTTAGCGCAGAGCTGTGTCTACATGAGCTGTGTGTGTGACGGAGCCCTTCTACTTTGGCCATGCATGCAGGGCCATGTCTCCACCTGCAACAATCGTGGCATCCTTGGTGATCACTGTACTTGTGTGTGGAGTCTGTTGACATGAGTTCATGGGGACATGTTCCCTTGTAGGCAGTATGCATGTGGATAATTCTGGCCTCACACACATGTGTTACACCCCTCCTGTCTCAGGGCACTGCTGGGAGTGATAGGCACCCACCCCTCCTGTCTCAGGGCACTGCTGGGAGTGATCGGCACCCACCCCTCCTGTCTCTGGGCACTGCTGGGAGGACTCTGCACACACCCCTCCTGGCTCAGGGCACTGCTGGGAGGACTCCACACCCACCCCTCCTGTCTCAGGGCACTGCTGGGAGGACTCCACACCCACCCCTCCTGATACCCTGGTCGCCCATACAGCATGGAGTACTGTGGGAGGATCACATCCAGCAGAGCCATGTTCTCCTCCAGGGTGAATGGCTGTGTCCTCTCCACAGCCCTTGACATGGTTCCAGGGAATCAGTAGCAGCTGCTGGGTCGACGAATGCAAAGATGTGCAGGCAAGTACTCCCTCATGGGACCTGGCTGCCTTATATCTGCCTTTCTGCCCTGTCTCATGCACAGGAGTACAGAGTGATTGGTCACTCACATTTGCATCCTATGTTTCCACCAATCCCTTCAAACCTAGAAGTCTGTGGGTTCTCTATCGGTTTCATTCTCCTGCATGATGTCAGACCCACAAACACATTGCAACAATGTAGAAGAATTCCAACTGACTTCTGCTGTGCACCTTCCAGAACAATTTCGGATTTTGAACTTGGTCTCCATGCCAACCAGCATGCATGTAGGCCTCAATACTTGTCCCCTATGTAATTTGGAGCATCACACACAGGTACGGTGCGTTTCGGGGCCCTAGGGCACCCCAAATGCGTTGCAACGGCCCGTACACGCATGCCTACGTTCACTATCAGTATGGGTGTCCTCGCGTATGCGTATTCGTAGTGGTACGGACCGTACACACGCATCTACGCTCACTATCACTATGGGTCTGCACGCGTATGCGTACTCGTAGTGGTACGGCCCGTACACACGCATGTCCGCTCACTATCACTACGAGTACGTATACGCGTGCAGACCCATAGTGATAGTGAGCGTAGATGCGTGTGTACGGTCCGTACCACTACGAGTACGCATACGCGTGCAGACCCATAGTGATAGTGAGCGTAGATGCGTGTGTACGGTCCGTACCACTACGAGTACGCATACGCGTGCAGACCCATAGTGATAGTGAACGTAGATGCGTGTGTACGGTCCGTACCACTACGAGTACGCATACGCGTGCAGACCCATAGTGATAGTGAGCGTAGATGCGTGTGTACGGTCCGTACCACTACGAGTACGCATACGCGTGCAGACCCATAGTGATAGTGAACGTAGATGCGTGTGTACGGCCCGTACCACTACGAGAACGCATACGCGAGGACACACATTGTGACAGGGCCGTACACACGCATCTAAGCTCACTATCACTATGGGTCTGCACGCGTATGCGTACTCGTAGTGGTACGGACCGTACAAATGCCTGTACGCTCGCCATCACGATGGGTACACATACGGCAGCACTCCCACAGTGAATTGGGAACGTACACAGGCCCTCTTAGCAGCAGTACGGCGGTTTTTACACATCACAGTGGTGATAGGCGACACACAGGTAGGAATAGGGCGGACATACTTGTCCGTGGATGGACATACTTGTCCATGGATGGACATACTTGTCCAGGAATGGACATCAAGGCATCGTCTGTGCATTACTACATGTGTGGGGCACAGGTGTGACAGGCTGTGATGTGGAACATGACTCCTGAGTGGAGAAGGCACCAGATGTATGATGAGATGTGTATAGGTGTACTGTGTGACGGTGCAATGTGTGCCAGCCATGCCCTTGACTCCTTTGACATGTGTGCATGTCGGACTGCACACTTGGGGTAAGCGTCACTGGCATGGCACGGACACCAACACACGGAAGTGTCCCATGATGCCCGGGACAGGGGTTATGACACCTGACTTGTCACTACCCACAGTGCACAATGTGACTATGTCATTTATGTGTGGGGGATTTACATCAGGTTGATGTTGTAGCACCCTCATAAGCTGCAGCCGTAGCAGCAACCAACATGTGTCTGTGTGTAGATTGTCATTGCACACTGTTCCGCACACCATGCCACATGTGGTATCGGATGTGAGGTGCACATGTATGCATGGGACACGGAGTAGCGTGACAAGGCCATGTCTGCATCCTCACAAGGAATGTGTGGTGAGTCATGACATGTGCACCTTCATGGCAAGGTGTGTGGGCTGTCCTAGTGTAATGTCATGTGACCTGTGGCTCCAGTGTTCAGCGACCAGTCTCTGCAATCGGCATCCTACTTCTGCTGATGTGTGGGTGTATGTCACTCCTGTCTTGCGTCTGGCTGTTCACTTGCACTGGGACACAGCTATTCCCATGGCGTGGCATGGGGAGGTTCTCAATCTCCGTGTGTAGCTGGGTCTTGGAAGGAGTGCCACCTTGCATCCATACGTGTGCTGGCCATGTAGCACATACCTGACTCCCTATGTAGCATGTGTGTATTGCCAGATTAACATGTGCTCAGTAGACATGAGTTGTTGTCGTGGTGCACTCACTCTTCCTTGTCACTTCCAAATTACTGCAGAGCGCCGCCTCTTGCCCGAATAATTCCAGACTTGGCTGCCATGCAGGAGAATGACAGCATCCGGCTCTACCGCTTCACCCAACCGTTGATTCTGGAGTTGACGGCGAGACTGGCACCACACCTGCAACCGCTGCACAGGTATCCTACGGCACTGACACCCCAGCTGAAGGTAATGGCTGCCCTACATTTTCTTGCCACGGGTACCTTTCAAAATACCATAGCTCATGTTGGTGGCATGTCCCAGAGCATGTTCAGCGGTGTGCTGCTTGATTTCTTGGAGGCCATGTTGATTCACCTGGATGACTTCATCAAGTTCCCAACCCCTGAACAGATGACTGAGGTCAAGCGTGGATTCTATGCCCTGGGAGGGATGCCCCATGTCATAGGGTCCATAGATGGGACACATGTAGCTTTGGTACCACCACACGCACGGGAGGTGGCGTACCGCAATCGGAAGCACTACCACTCCATCAATGCCCTTGTGGTGTGTCTCTCCAACATGGTGATTTCACATGTCTGTGCTCGTTTTCCAGGATCAGCACACGATGCCTACATCATGAGGCGTAGCGGGATGCCTGATATGATGATGCAGCTGCGCAACGAACGGGCATGTGTTGTAGGTGGGTACAGTCTGTCTGTCTTCTATTCTGTATCGCCTACCAGCACAACCGCTTCACCACTTCTAACGATGACCATGTGCTTCCCATGTAGGGGACGCTGGCTATCCCAACATGCCATGGCTGATCACACCTCTCCACAACCCCATCACGCCGGCACAGCTCCGCTACAACACCGCCCATGGCCGGACAAGGCGAGTGATAGAGAGGACGTTTGGCATGCTGAAGAGCCGATTCCGGTGCCTCCACAAGACCGGCGGTGCACTCCCTTATGCCCCGGCAAAGGTCTGCAAGATCTTCATGGTCTGCTGCATGCTGCACAACATGGCAGTTGAAAGAGCTGTGCCACTCATCCTGAATCAACATAACGAGGACCATCCACCCGTGGAGGACGAAGGGCTTGGCAATGGGGCTAGTGATGTGGAGGATGTGGAGCCGCAAGAGGACATCCGGACTCGGCTCATACGCGACTTCTTTGCTTAGTGGTGAGTACCAGTGTCTGAGTGTGCACGCATTGGTCCCCGTGTGGCATGCGTTGTGATGTGTGTCTCCACCTGCATGTATGGCACGTGACTCAGAGGTGCATGTGGGTGTGTCACTGGAGTGATGGTGCCAGTGATGGTAGTATTTCCCCAGTCATTATAATGACCTAGCATGTTGTCATCCATACATGTGTCGAGTAAATGCACATGCAAGTGGCTGTGCATTTTTGTGGCTGACTTCTTGTGTGTCTCTCTTCCCCAGGTACCTGCACATGCCGTCTGCTGGTTGCATTGTTGTGGCACTGCTATTCATCATGGACATGACATCGTGGGCTGACTCAGCGTTACAGGCACGGACACGTTTGGAAGTCTCCATGGGGTAAGGGATGCATCTGGGGTGTATTGGGTGTGGCAGTTGTTCACGATGTATGCACACTGCCCCTGTCAATGTGTTGTTCCTCTGCAGCCATGTCGCATCCCCATGGGACACGACATGCAGCTGTGTACACCTGAATAGATGGTCTGCCTGGTTGACAGGCATCAGTGATGGGATAGGGGATTGTGATGATGGCATCAATGTGTGTGACACTGCCCTTGGCCACATACGGTTAGCATTGGCTGGACATGGTGTGGGACTTCGACATCAGCGGATCTATGGTGTATGGCAGGCTCTCCGTGTGCAGCTGTGGGTATTTAGCTGTTAGCCGACGCTTGTGTGCCACTTCCATGGCAAACACGCATGTGTGCTGCAGAAGGGGGGTGCCAGTGTTGGACCCACATGTTACTCCACATGATGTGTTCATGTGTACTTCGAGTGGCCTCTGCAATCCCGAATACATGTCTAATAAAGGTGTCCCTATGCCTCCAAGGTGCCTCTTCTCAGTCAATGCTGGTGTGTTGCCACGGTGCATCCTGCATGTCTGGCATGGTATTCCCTGATTGTTGCTATGTGTCAATGTGTCGAGTTGCAAGATGCAAGCTGTGTGTGTGGGCTGAGACTGTGTATTGGGCATGATGTCCATGACTGTGTTGGTATTGTGACATGTGCCATCCCCATGCATCCAACGTTGGCCAGGCCCCCATTCTCGGCATCCACCGGACTCCGGCTTGCAGGACATGGTTCTGCCACCTGTGTACACATGCCTGGGTGCCCCCCAGGACACTGGACTGGATCCCTGACCACTGCGCATGACAGTTGCTGTACTCAATGTGTGTGTCAGCACGGTTGTTCGGCAACCCCCTCAGCTGGTTGGGCCTATCACGGGTGTGTATGGTGCTCCATGTCTGTCTTGCCTAATACACTGTGACCCATGTGTCCTGTGCCAGACTCAGGCCCCAGGGTGTGGATGGTTGAAGACAAAAGATGACTCAGGCATGTTTTGACTTTACAAGACACATGTTAGTTAATAATGCTACCAGCAGGCATCTACTCATCATAGTGTGATTTATTAGTGGGGGGGGCAAAGTAAGGGTCTTTCCGGGATGTTTGAATCCAAAGTTCAGTAAGGGAGTTGGGGTCCTTGCCATTGGAAATCCTCAGAGTCCATGCCACAGTCTTTGTCAACATTGGTCAGCCAGTGACCAGCAGGGCCATGTGGCAGAGAATGTCTCTTGATGCTGTGATGCTGTTGCTCCAGTGGGCCAGGTGCCAGGCCAGGTGTCCTGGGAGATGGTGATATAGCAGCCACCCTCACGGTCCTATCCGTGGACGACCCGGCCTCCTGCGGGGAACCTCACCAGCAGGCCGTGACGACGTCTGGGATGCTCCGTCGGATGTTTCCTCCTCCTCCTCCTGATCCCTCCCTGTGGGTGGTGATGTTCTCCGCCTTCTGGCACAGGGAGGGTCGGCCATGGTGTCGGCCATCCGACGGAGTGTAGCGTGAATCCCCTGGAATGCCGTCACTTGCTCAGCCTGTCTGTCCTCCATCCTCCGTTGGTGTACCAGTAGACAGGCAATTAGCTCCGCATGTTGCTGGGCCTGCTGGGCCTTGATCCCCTCGAGGACGGACACAACCTGGGCCATGCCCGTGGTGTCCTGCCGGTATGAGTCCAGGATGTTACGGACATGGGAAAATACCGGATCCCCAGTCAACTGGTCAGGCTCGCGCCTCCGCCGTCCTCCACTCCCACCACCCCTGCCCACTTGCACCTGGCCTGCACTTGTGGGCACATGGGGTCTCCGGGACCCCTGAGGGGTGGCATTGGCGTTGTCGCCTGCCTCCTCCTGGGTGCCCGGGACACCGTGTCCCTCCTGGCGAGCCTGGCTGCATTGTGGTGTTGGGGCAGGGATCCTGGGTGTCTCCTGGGATGTGGCAGGAGTGGGGGTGGTGGTTGGCACAGTTGTACCTGACGCAGGTGCTGCAGGTGGTTGGACACCAGAGGGGCCAGGTTGGTCGGGGTCGTCCGCAGAGTGGTGAGAGTGGTCGCTGCCGGTGGGATCGGGCTCCTGCAGATCCAGGTCCTGTGAGTGTTCCCCCCAGTGTTGGGGGGTGCACCACGACGTTGACCTGTGTGTGAGAGAGACAATGTTAATTTTTGTCCATGCAACATCCATGTTTCATCATTTTCACAGTTGGCACATTTCCTCTTGGAATTAGGATTTGTCTTGCATTCCACTCACAGTGCACTTGTGCATGGGTGTGTCCCTTGGGCACCACTTTGGCCCCTTTAACTATGTGTGGCACAGTCTTACTTGCTGCGTCAAGTGTGACTGCAGTCAGCAGTGGAGTGGGCAGGTGTGGCGAGCCATGCACTGTACATGTGCACATGGAGTGGATCCACACACTTATATGATCCAGGTAGCTGTCCTTGTGCTCGTGAACAGGTTGTGACATGGCCATGTGTTTTGCCATGGTGAAGAGGGGGGCTTCTGGCACTGGCCACCCTTGTCTCCATGCACGCAGTCTACCTGCTGACGAGCAGACATTCACACACGCAACACGGCTGATTGGCTCTCCCTGTGTCTCGCTCCCTCTGTGTCCCCCTCTCCCTCCCTCTCTGTCCCCCTCTCCCTCCCTCTCTGTCCCCCTCTCCCTCCATCTCTGTCCCCCTCTCCCTCCCTCTCTGTCCCCCTCTCCCTCCATCTCTGTCCCCCTCTCCCTCCCTCTCTGTCCCCCTCTCCCTCCCTCCGTGTGTCAGCCTCCTCCCTCTGTCCGTCTCCCTCCCTCTCTGTCCCCCTCTCCCTCCATCTCTGTCCCCCTCTCCCTCCATCTCTGTCCCCCTCTCCCTCCCTCTCTGTCCCCCTCTCCCTCCATCTCTGTCCCCCTCTCCCTCCCTCTCTGTCCCCCTCTCCCTCCCTCTCAGTCCCCCTCTCCCTCCCTCCATGTGTCAGCCTCCTCCCTCTGTCCGTCTCCCTCCCTCTCTGTCCCCCTCTCCCTCCCTCCGTGTGTCACCCTCTGTCACCTCTGCCCAGCTTCCTGGGCACACACTGTTAGCAGATCTTTGAGTGGCCCTTGGATTGTTGATGTGAGTTTGTTTCTGATCTCCAGGCACCCATTGGGTGTAGTGTCTGTGTCTGTGCGCTGCTGCTGTGGTGGTGTGTGCTGCCACTCGTTCACAATGTTGGCTGTTCATTAGCTGCTGTCATGTGCAAAACAGTGCCTTCACCCCCATGTGTTGATGCAAGGCGTCCGCCATTTGCTGGCAAGTCATTCCTGTGTTGGGACACACTGTTTGTCTGGCTGTGACCTAGGCCATATGGGTAGAGTGAATTGTTGTCTGCTTCTGAGTTGCACTATGTGCTTTTTTGGACCCAGCCTGCCGCCATCCGGGTTACCGTGTCATGTGTTGTTGTCTTCTGTGGCCTGTGACTTGACATTGTCCAGCTGGGTGCATGGGGCATGGTGGCAGCAGTGGCATGTGCGTGCTCATGGAGTGTGGTTGAGTCATGCGATGGCTTGTGGTGGTTGCGTGCCTGTTGGTGATTTTGGTTGTGGATGCCGTTCCCCCCTTGTGAGGTGCGTTGTTTGTGTACTCACCCGGGTCTCGGAGTCCTTCTAATCCTTCGACTGCCTCCACCGGCAGTATGGCCATCACCCTCTCCTCCCAGGGATGGTAGTGTACGGGTCTGCGGGAGGGCCCTCCTCCGGTGGCGTTGGCCTGGTCGTGTTCATCCTGCCTCTTGGCTCGGACCCTCCTCCGCAGATCGTACCACCTGTTCTGGCATTCCTGCTTGGTCCGTCTGGTGTCCGCAACAGCATTCACAGCATCGACGATGGTCTGCCACATGGCAGTTTTTGCTGCCAGGCTGGTGCTTCTGACCAATGTTCCAAAGATCTGTGGCTCGACTCTGAGGATTTGATCAACAAGGACCTCCAATTCTCGGTTACTGAACTTTGGATTCTTGGTGGTGGGCATGGTGAGGGGTGTGGGTGGGGATGGTGGGGGGGGTGTGTGGATGTTGGGGGGTGTGTGGATGGTTGTGTGTGTGTGTGTGTGAATGTGATGAGGGGGTGTTTGTGAGGGTGGTTGTGTGAAGGTGTGCAAGTGTAAGATGTGGTGTAGCTTGTAGTGTGGTTCTGTGGTGTCTGGCAGCAGTGAGTCTGTTGCAAAGGCTCATGGTTTGTGTGTGTGGGCCCTTTTTATTGGTCCATTGGTGGGTGTGGCTGTGTTTGAATCTTGGGTGGGTTGGTTATAAGGAGTGGTGGTGTATTTGGCCTCTGTTTGTTTTTGGCAGTTGCAGGTCAGTGAATGTGTTGTTTTAGTGGTTGTTGGACATGTTTAGTGGCTTTGTGCCATTCGAATGGTGTATTCTTGTGTTGTTTTGTTTTGTCCTGGTTGTGTATGTGCGTTTTGAGCGTGTGTACGGTGTGTACATGGGCCATTTGGTTGTACGGTGCTGTCCTTGTGTGTGGGTTGGTACGACTCGTACATGCGGTGGTGATGTTGGGGCCAGGGGTGCGCTCCGTACTTAGGAGGTTGTGTTGGGGGTAGGACCGGAACGTACTGGGGTGGGGGTACGACTGGAACGTACTGGGGTGTACATTGACGATGGTACGACACGTACTGGGGTGGGGGTAGGACTGGAACGTACTGGGGTGTACATAGACGGTGGGACGACACGTACTGTGGTGGGGGTAGGACTGGAACGTACTGGGGTGTACATTGACGGTGGTACGACACGTACTGGGGTGGGGGTACGACTGGAACGTACTAGGGTGTAGGTAAATGGGGGTATGACACGTACTGGGGTGGGGGTACGACTGGAACGTACTGGGGTGTAGGTACACGGGGGTATGACACGTACTGGGGAGGGGGTAGGACTGGAACGTACTGGGGTGTACATTGACGATGGTACGACACGTACTGGGGTGGGGGTAGGACTGGAACGTACTGGGGTGTACATAGACGGTGGTACGACACGTGCTGGGGTGGGGGTAGGACTGGAACGTACTGGGGTGTACATTGACGATGGTACGACACGTACTGGGGTGGGGGTAGGACTGGAACGTACTGGGGTGTAGGTACACGGGGGTATGACACGTACTGGGGTGGGGGTACGACTGGAACGTACTGGGGTGTAGGTACACGGGGGTATGACACGTACTGGGGTGGGGGTACGACTGGAACGTACTGGGGTGTAGGTACACGGGGGTATGACACGTACTGGGGTGGGGGTAGGACTGGAACGTATTGGGGTGTACATTGACGATGGTACGACACGTACTGGGGTGGGGGTAGGACTGGAACGTACTGGGGTGTACATAGACGGTGGTACGACACGTACTGGGGTGGGGGTACAACTGGAACGTACTGGGGTGTAGGTACACGGGGGTATGACACGTACTGGGGTGGGGGTATGACTGGAACGTACTGGGGTGTAGGTACTCGGGGGGTATGACACGTACTGGGGTGGGGGTAGGACTGGAACGTACTGGGGTGTACATTGACGATGGTACGACACGTACTGGGGTGGGGGTAGGACTGGAACGTACTGGGGTGTACATAGACGGTGGTACGACACGTACTGGGGTGGGGGTACGACTGGAACGTACTGGGGTGTAGGTACACGGGGGGTATGACACGTACTGGGGTGGGGATGGGGCTCGAACGTACTGGGGTGTACATAGACGGTGGTACGACACGTACTGGGGTGGGGGTACGACTGGAACGTACTGGGGTGTACATTGACGGTGGTACGACACGTACTGGGGTGGGGGTAGGACTGGAACGTACTGGGGTGTACATAGACGGTGGGACGACACGTACTGTGGTGGGGGTAGGACTGGAACGTACTGGGGTGTACATAGACGGTGGTACGACACGTACTGGGGTGGGGGTATGACTGGAACGTACTGGGGTGTAGGTACACGGGGGTATGACACGTACTGGGGTGGGGGTACGACTGGAACGTACTGGGGTGTAGGTACACGGGGGTATGACACGTACTGGGGTGGGGGTACGACTGGAACGTACTGGGGTGTAGGTACACGGGGGGTATGACACGTACTGGGGTGGGGGTAGGACTGGAACGTACTGGGGTGTACATTGACGATGGTACGACACGTACTGGGGTGGGGGTAGGACTGGAACGTACTGGGGTGTACATAGACGGTGGTACGACACGTACTGGGGTGGGGGTAGGACTGGAACATACTGGGGTGTACATTGACGGTGGTACGACACGTACTGGGGTGGGGGTACGACTGGAACGTACTGGGGTGTACATAGACGGTGGTACGACACGTACTGGGGTGGGGGTACACGGGGGTACGACACGTACTGGGGTGGGGGTACGACTGGAACGTACTGGGGTGTACATAGACGGTGGGACGACACGTACTGGGGTGTGGGTACACGGGGGTATGACACGTACAGGTGTGGGGGTAGGACTCGGACGTACTGGGGTGTACCTAGACGGGTGGGGGTGTACATACACGGGGGGTACGTGTCGGACGTACGGGGGCTGGGGGGAGTGTTGGGCGCGTATGCGGGCACATGTCTCCATGGTTGCTGTAGGAGTTCGGTGCGGACGGTGTTTTTTCCATACGGTTGTGAGTTCGGACGCACGGGATGGATCGTGATTCCTCGGTCGGACTTGACTTTTCACGTTTGTACGGTAAATCGTCCGAGGACGTATCGGACACATTTTCCGACCCGAGGACGTGTGGGGAAATGTTCCCAATGCGGTTCGTATGGACTTTTTACCATGCGAATCGTGATTGCCAGTTCGTACGGCACTTGTACAATTCGTAGGGTAAAAAGACCGGATACGAGTCGCACGGGTGAATTTTTTACCGGATCGTGATCGGCACCCAAGAGTATAGGAAAACATTTAGCTACGGAGACAAAGCAGACAAATCAGCAACTCCTTCATTACCTACAATGCTTAAAACCACTCCTTGCAAAAGGAGAAATTAGTTCCTAGTAGTAAAATCCATTTATTTACAAACTGCATGGTTAGATTGTATGACTTTAAAACGCATGTAATTACCATGCATGTCTTTACCACGCATGGTAAGTATATGTTAGGTAATTATATATAGTTTTTATTTTTTAAACAGCTTAATGTATATTTTTTAGGGGGGCCCAATCATCCAATTTTTTTTTTTTTTCTCTGGACCTCCCTTTACACTACCCATCCTTAAATTGCAAAATCACCCTTAGCTCCCCTTTACCACTACCCACTGATAAATGCTAAAATTACCCTAATGTATCTTTACTTTTACCCAGCCCTAAACTCTAAAATTACCCTTATGAAATGTAAGTAGATGCAATTTATTTAAACAGCTTAATTTGTATTTTTTATGACCCCCCCTTTACCCCACCCCTAAACCCTAAAATATCCCTTGCCTCTCTTTACCACTAACACACACCTTAAGCCTTATTTTTTTTCAATATCATAATAATGATGTTATTTAAAAAAATAATTACTTACCTGCTTGTTGTAGGTACAAATACTTACCTATGTTGTACTTACCTGCGTGGCAAAGACATTGTGTGATAAAGACTGGTTATAATGATCCATAGCCTTACACACCAGTATTCCTAAATCGTGGACAATAGACTACTGTCTTTACAATCTGCATTATACAATCCTGACAGCACATTTCTTGATCAATATTATATCTCATTTAGCATCTTATTTAAGAGTTCAGCTGTTTTCAGACTTTTTCAAGTTCTCCAAACCCAAACTATGTCCAGCACTCTGCTTTGTTAGTGTTTTTTAGTTCTACCACCTTTACAGTGCAATCCAGATAAGCATTCCCGTATCATGCCTGCCTTTCTATCAGTTTTAATGAATTAAACTTGATTTCATCATAAAAGAAAGACTGTCAATGCCCTATTACTTACCTATAATCCTTAGTACTACTGGTCCTGTTGTCCTCGTCCCATTCATGACAAGTGAGATAATCCTATCTTAGCAATGGAAAAAAGAACAAAGGAGTGTTGAACCCATACCCCACCTCTTCCCACCGAAACTACATAAGTGTACCTACATAGCATTCCCTCTGAACTACAAAGCCCCAGATGAAGGCCAGCAGACCAGGACGGAGGGAGGGAAGGAATGAAAGGGACAAGGGCTATTGGACCAGGTGTAATGAAGATTATTGTAAATAATAGCGCATTACCCCCAGATCCCTCCTGTCCTCGTCTCATTCATGACAAGTGAGAATACCCAAGCAACACACCTGCCTTTATCAACAAAAAAACACCAGGACACAAAGAAACTCAAACAGCAAGTGATTTATTGGAACACAGCGAATTCTGGATCTGATAATGCCTCACAAAAATGTTAGAGGACGCTCACAAAGCAGCCCTAGAGATCACAGAGTTTGGAAACCCCCTGCACCTCAGTCCAGGAGGCCACCATCCTATGAGTAGAACACCCCTGCACCCCAACTGGAGGAGCGGAACCAGAAAGGGAGTAAGCCAACTCAATGACCTGCCTCTACCAATGGCCAAAGGACAAAGAAGAAGAGGAAACCCCAAAAGAAGAACAAATCTGATCCAGATAGACATGCAAGGCATGACTGACATCCAGTTAAGGTCATGGAAGATCATCCCCAGGAAACAGACCCCCATTCAAGGCAGGCAAAACCAATTCTTGGGAATGATGGAAATGTAAAGACGCCTTCGGAACAAAAGAGGAGTCCTAATGCAAGACCACCCAATCATCATAAAACAACAGGAAGGGCACCTACGCCATCAGAGCCCCGTACTCACCAAGGCACCGGGTTGAAGTGATCGACACTCAAAAAAAACCTTCAAGGCGACAAACTTAAGGTCCACCTCAGCCAAAGACTCAAACAGAGCCACCACCAAAGCACGCACACAAGGGGAAGGTCCCACAAAGGGAACAAGGGCCTCACCTAAGGGCGAGACAATGAAAAGCTCCTCAGCAACCGGGAGACTAAGTTATCTACATCCAACAAATTCCCCAAGGGAAATAAAATGCCCTATTACCGGCTTACTGAGCCCACAAGGTGGAAACAGCCAAACGCTTCTCAAACTCCTCCCAGAAAAAACTGAAGCACAACCGGCAGAGAACACTCCAGGGGAGACAACTCCAGAGCATGACACCAGTGCTGGAAATTCCCCTAAAACCTCCCATAGGGTTTCAGAGTTGAAGGTCGGTGAGATTGCTGAATAGCCAAAGCTAAATGGTCGGTGATACCCCTACGGCCCCACCCCTGCCGTTCAACCTCCAAACCGACAGCAGCATGAGAGGCAACTTAGGAGCTGACCACAGAGGACACGGAAAGCAGGGGAGTAACCACAGACCCCGAGCAACTTCAGAGTGGGGTACCAACACCGACGGGGCCAAAATGGGACCACCACCTGCCGAGATTCCTGCACCTGATGAGAAAGGAATCAGGAAAACAGAGCAATGGGTGGGAAGGCATAAAACAGGCGGTCTGGCCAAGGAAGAGTCAGAGCATCCACTCCCCAGGCCTCCACCTGAGGAACCCAGCAACAAAAAAGAGGAACCTAAGCACTGTGCGGGGAAGCAAACAGGTTGATGAAGGGAACACCAAACCTCCTGCATGCCTCCCAAAAGAACTCCCAAGACAGAGACAATTCCTGGGAGGGGGGAAAAACAACTGAGGGCATCTGCTAACCCATTGTTCTACCCCCTGATGTGAACTGCCCTCAGATACAACAGGTGGCTTATCCACCCAACAAAACAAAGGAACCACCATTGCATTCAGAGAGCGGAACCTGATCCCCCTGATGATTCGGATAGGCCACAGTCACCATGTTGTCAGACCGTACAACCACATTCTCCCCTAATATCTACCAGAATCCCAGGACCACCCTGAACAAAGCCAACAACTCCCTCCAATTGAAAGAGCACCACCCCTCCTTGAGAGACCAACGCCCCTGCAGTGAGCCCAAATTCAATGTCAGCCCCCATTCGAAAGCACTGGCATCTGTTGTCAGAATTTGGGATCAGAGCGTTGCAAAGGTAACCCCCGGAAAGGATGGCCAACATGTCCACCAGCGCAGAGCCAGGAGGAGAGAAGGAGACACTGGAACCCAGAAGTCCGTGATTCTGAGACAAGGGACCCACTGGGCCAACAGATGCACCCAGAGATGGCAGACATGAAAGCGTGGCCAAAGCACTGTCAACACAGTCACCGCCATGAGCCCCAGAAGCCTCAACCAACGCTGAACTGGAAAGGAGATGTCCTGTAAGAAGAGTAGAACACTAGAACCCAAGGTCAAAGCCCAGGAGTCTGGCAAGAAAACCATGTTCAGATCCATGCGAAAGTGGTAACCAATAAAGTTCAGGTCCTGAGAGGGTACCAGTTGACACTTGGGAAGGTTTATCAGAACCCCTTCAGCCTCCAAAGCCAAATACACCACCCTCTAATTGACCCGCAACTGATCCTGAGATGGAGCATGGATAAGCCAATAGTCGAGGGAAGGATAAAGCAGGATCCCCTGAAGACGCAGTGAAGCCACCAATGGAGCCACCAACTTAGCGAACACTCTTGGGGCAGACAGAAGGCCAAAGAGCAGGATACGAAACTGAAAATGACTGCAGTTGAGGCAAAACCTCATGAACCTGCGACAGTTGAGATGAATCCGGACATGATAGTAAGCGCCCTGCAGATCCAGGGAGAACTAACGGGATCACCCGCTGACGAGTTCCCATCTGAAGGGCAGATTCACCACAAACTTATTCAGAGCCTTCAAGTCCAGCACCAGATAGAACCCCCTATTCACTTTGGGCACAAGGAATATCGGAGAGTAAAATTATAATTTCCTCTCCGGAGGAGGCACTATCTGAACAGCCCCTTTGTGCAGGAGCAACTCGATCCCCAGTAACAACTCCGTTCTCCTGGACCAGCAGGATGGCCAAGGAGTTGGGTGACCGACAAACTCGATGCAGTACCCCTGGTGCACAATGTCCAAAACTCACACATTTGAGGAAGACTGCAATCAGGCCAGAAGAAAGTACTGAATCCGTCCCTCTACTAACAATCCTGGGACGTCCATCATATAGTCAGTAACAATGTTTAGGCTGGGGAAACTTTGCCTTCCTGTCCTGACCCCAGCCAGAAAAAATCCTCCCATGACCCTTAGAAAACCGCCTCCTGGAGGGCTGACGAAAGGGGGATTTAGGCATCCCAAACCCCTTTTCAGCAGAGGACTGCTTCAAAGAATTGTAGTACTTCTTCTCCTTAAAAAGGATGTGCAACTTGCCCTCCAATTACTTTCCTAACAACATAGTCCCCTGAAAAGGCAAATGAAGGGCAGAGGCTTTCTGAGAGTAATCAGTCAACCAATCCTTCAAAACCAAATAGTGGTGAGTTGCCACAAAGGCGCCCCCTGAAAGAACCGAGGCCCTCACCACATCAAAGGACACATCTGAATGGAACTCCACTTGTCTCTTGATATGATCTAAAAGCCCAGCACAGTCTGAGGTATCATCTAGGGGCTCAAAAAGAGCTTTGGCAGCGGACATAATGGACAGAGCAACAGAAGTCCCATAAATCCAGCAAACAGAGCCAGATGGGAGCCTGAGAAAATATTTCTCAGGGATGCATCCACCTTCTTATCCACAGGATCCTTAATAACAGTGCCCTCAACCAACGAGGTCCGGCCCACCAGACTCACCACAAAGAAATCGATGGAGGATAGAGTCTGGCAAGACCGTGGACATGTCCTGGAGAAGATACAACTTGGCGATGAAACAGGGCAGAAAAATTTGAACAGGATCTTTCCACTCCCACTTCAACACCTTATGGATGTAGGGATGGACAGGCACATCCAACCTGGCCTGGCTCTGGCACTGGCAAAGTAAAGAATGCCCAGGCAGGATAGGCACCTCATCCTCAGGGATTTTAACATGCTGCAGCAACTCAGGCAACATGTCCTTATCCACATATTTCCCTTTATGAACCTAACCCCCCCATCCATCCATCTTTGTCTGAACTGGAAAATGAAAGGGCAAAACCGGCACCAAGCTCTTGGGCCAGACCCCCCCCACCCATTTCCTGAAAAGTCTCTCTGATAAGGCACTTGATACCGGCATCGTCCCCTCCCTGTGTCGTTTGGACCATGCCAGAGAAGGTGAAGAAGAGGACCCAGAAGAGGGAGAGGGAGAATCCTCCACATGTCTGCATCTTTAGGAATGTTTGTCCATCTTAACAAACACCAGCACCAGTGAAACACACAGCCATAGGAACAGTCACCAGCAACAAGGAAACCAACAGGGACCAAGGCATAGCTCTGTCGAACTGACCCAGCACTCAACTAAACCGCTCTGCGGTACTGACCAGCAGCTGCCAGATAAAGGAAGCAACCGGGACCTGCAAATCTAAACGTCCCCAATCTTCCGATTATTATTATTATTATTATTATTTTAAGAATTTGTAAAGCGCAAACTGTCGCCATTGCAGGCATCCTGGCGCTGACAGAGTCTGAGGAGGATAGGGGGGTGGAACAGAGGGGACTTGGGCTAGCCCGGGAAGAGCCAAGTTTTAACCTTTTTTCTGAAAGGTAGGAGTTCATCGGTATGTCTGATCTCGGTGGGGAGGGTGTTCCAGAGTCTAGCGGCGGTAACCTCAAAAGATCTACCTCCGGATCTGACTTTCTTGAATATGGGGGTGACCACCAGTTTGGCATCCGAGGAGCGGAGTTGTCTGGTAGGGGCGTACCACACAAACTTGGATTGTAAAGGGACTGGGCCGGAACCGTGGAGGGCCCTAAAAACAATACAGAGGGCCTTTAATTGCACTCTCTGTCTAAGAGGGAGCCAATGCAATTGTGCCAAGGCGGATGGTCCATGGGATCTCCTCGGGAGCCCCAAGGCTAGTTTTGCAGCCGCAGATTGGACTCTTTGGAGCCTGTCTAGTAGATACTCCGGGGCCCCGAGCAGGAGGGCATTGCAGTAGTCCAGCCTGCTCAGGATAGTGCATCTAACTACTTGGGCGCGAGCCTGGGTGGGTAGGAGGGGCAGAACTTTCCTTAAAGAGCGCAGAATGGCATAGCAGCAGGCAGAGGTTTTCTGAACATGGGTCTCCATGCTGAGCTTGTGGTCAAGCATGACCCCTAAGTTGCGGACAGAGTCTGCAGGCTGTACATTAGAAGCTGTTTCCGGGGGCCAGAAGTTGCTAGGGAACGGACGGGGAATCCTCGAGCCACTGTTAAAAAGCACCTCGGTTTTCCCTGCATTGAACTGAAGTGAATTATTCTTCAGCCACCTTGATGTCTCCCGCAGGCAATTGTGTAGGATCTCTATGGAGATAGAGTCCTCTCCTTCCAAGGAAAGGATCATCTGCGTGTCATCAGCGTAATTAATGGTTTTGATGCCGAAGCTTTTGATCAGAAGAATAAGTGGCCTAAGGTAAATATTAAAAAGTATTGGGCTAATGGCAGAGCCCTGTGGGACTCCGTGCGTTACCGGGGAGAAAGCAGATTGGAAAGGAGGTAGAGATACTGCTTGTTGCCTGTCCTGCAAAAAAGAGTGGAACCAATGCAGTGTCGTATCCCTCACTCCTGCCTCCCATAGGCATCTCAGTAAGATCTTATGATTCACCGTGTCAAAGGCGGCAGACATATTGAGCAGTATCAAAAATGATGCCTGACTTCTGTCTGCTCGCCTTTGAAGTTCGTTCATGGCGATAATAAGGGCCGTTTCTGTTACATGAGCAGGCCGGAATCCGAATTGGTCCCCATCCAATAGTAGATGATGTTCCAGGTGGTTGGAAAGGGTGTTACTGACCACCCGTTCCACTATCTTGGCAGGGAACGGCAGCAGTGAGATGGGCCTGTAACTTTTTGAGCAGTCAGGGTCCAGGGAAGGTTTCTTCAGCAAAGGGGAGACTAGCGCTCGTTTCCAGTGGGCGGGGACAGTGCCGTCAGCAAGGATTGCTGACAAATTAGATGGAGCGGGGGGAAACGTTTTGCTTCGAATTCTTTCCAGATTTTAGGGGGTACTGGGTCCAGTGGAGACCCAGACACGATCCCTCTAGCTATCTTAGTGAAGAGTTCGAGTGTTAGCGGTGGAAACCTGCAAAGGAATTCTTCTGGAGACACAGCTAAGTTAGGTGCTTGATTCTCCAGAGTAACAGTGTTCAAGGAAAGGGGATTTCCAGCAGTAAGAGGAGTATCCAGATCTTTAAGGATAAGTTCAATTTTCTCCTTGAAGAATATGGCCAGATTGTCACAGAGGTCTTGGGACGGGACGATCGCATTTTTACAAGACTCCGGGTTAGTGACGCTGTTTAGGATGCTAAAAATGCTCCTGGAATTGTTGGTAGTGTTACAGATCAAGGAGGAGTAGTGATCGGCTTTAGATTTTTTGATGAGAGTTTTGTACGCGTGGACCTTGGTTTTCCACGTGTCTGTGCAAGTTTTATTATAATCACGTCTCCACCTTCTCTCTGCTTGTTTACATTCAAGTTTTAGCAATTTTAGGTCGACGTTGAACCAAGGGGCAGAGTCTTTACCCCTGCAGGTCCGATTTTTGAGGGGGGCGTGGGTGTCGACCACCCTAGAGATACTGGAGACAAGGGAATTGTAATTGTCGACTGTGCTTTTGTTCACATCAAAAAGTTGTTGCAAATGGAACATTTCGCCCGAAGGATGTGCGCGTGAGAGAGCCCTCCAGTCTCTGCATTTAATTTCCTTGGTCGGTGCCGGGGCCTTGTAAGGGCCAGTCGTCTTGTGAAGAAAGAAATTAACCAATGAGTGATCAGTCCAATCCATTGGAAGAATTTCTCCCATTACCACCAAGTCAGGTGCCGCAAAGATCAGGTCAAGCAGATGACCCGCTTTGTGGGTGGCCTTGGAGGTCAGCTGAGAGAGGCCAAAGCTGTCACAGGTGGAGAGTAGGTTCTTGAGAGCTGAGTCAAGGATACCGTTTTGCCATAGATTAAAATCACCGAGTATAAACAGCTTCTGGTGAGATAAGGCGATATTGGTTAGGGTAGTGATTAGTGCTTGTTGCTGCTGAAGGCTGAATGCCCCTGGTGGGCGATAGCACAAAATCCCTGTGACTATATTTCCGGCGTGGGTCTGAATTGAGAGTCCTAGTAACTCGGTGCCCAGAATAGGGTCAAGAGTAAGGATTTTAATGTTGCAAGAGGCTCTGAAAATGACTCCCACACCTCCGCCTCTACCAGTAGACCTAGGGAGGTGGAGAAATTTAAACCCGGAGGGGCAGGCAATTCCCGGATCGACCAAACAGTCTGGACGCGTCCAAGTTTCTGTCATGAAAAGTATGTCAAGTTCATGAGAGTCAATCAGAAGTTGGATCTCTGTGCAGTGTTTGGGCAGAGACCTGACGTTTAATAGCCCACATTGGGCTTGGCTTTGCCGCACCTGACGTCCCGGACTGCAACAACCGCTGGAAGTCAGGCAACAGGACACAGAAGCACTCTGCTCCTGGGGAGCACAGAGCCGCTTCTCCAGGAAACCACATACCTCCTGGCGAGCCCAGCAACACAGGAGGTGCAGACAGCAAAGAAGAAGAAACCACAACAGCGACCTGAAGGCACACCACATGCATCTCTCTCTCCAAGCCCGGAAGAGAGGGAGACACGGCACACGCAATGCTCCCTCCACCTGGCAGCAGAGACGTTAACCCACCAGAAGCTCCAGCTCCACACTCATCCCATTCTCGTGGAAGGCAGAAAAAGGAACAGAGGGGACCTGAGGGCGAATTTCACCCTTGATCATACCAAATATATGCCTGGTGTGGGTCTGCCTACCTGTAAATGGCATGACATATTAGAAAGAAAAAAACAAAACTGACCTGAGGTTTCTTGCATCTCTCACTGAAGTTTGAAAGAATGTGGGTACCCTAAGGTTTGGGCCCTGCAAATCTGTCCAATGGATTTGTAGAATATTGGGGTGCCTATCTGGCGAACAAGTCAACCAGACTAGCCCCAGGTGACATGTTAAGACTTGCAAGGTTTCAATTGTGTGTTCCATGAAGTTCCTATGCAGTGATTCAGAATCATTCCACAGAAACGTTTCTTCTACAAGTAGCAATTGCTTTTTCTTTCCTGACGTCACATATATGTTGTGTTTGAGCATGTACTGTTGAAAATTTCACTTCTAAAAAGGAAGTAATACCTGTACACAGAGGATGGAATAAAGTCGCTTTTAATGTGTTTAACCACTCTCTCTCCCAGCAGCGGATAGCAGAACGGCTGTGACAGACCTAGGACAACCTCTACTTGTATGTGTGTGTACAGCTATGCATGAGGGGAAGTCTGCTCATTTTTCGGTGCACCAGCCGCCTGTTACTTATGTGCGTGGGCAATGGAGAAGGATGAATACAGCCATGTTATGGCCTGAATGACGGTCCCTGCCTTAGCAACACAAACAAATCAGGAGAAGAAACGCAGATTTAAATGACTGGAGCATGAGACAGAAATGGTAGACCGATATAAAGAAAACTAAAGCACCAATCCTTGTATAGCAGCAGTCTCCTAACGATGGGAAACATTGTGTAAACATTATTCAAATAAATATTATTCACAAGACTCACAATCAGTCAAATGGTTTAAAAGAAAAGCGTTATAATACACTGCAAAGGTAAAATGTTACCACCATGTGTACTTGTATTTATTTACTGTATTTCTAAGCAGGCCTTTGTTGCCCAAGTAACATCTTGCAGATGTACAAACAAAACACAAGATGGCTTGCCAAGTTCTATAAATGCCTTTGTTTGCACAAAACAAATTACAAGGAGCAATTAACATAGCGAATACAAAATATATTAAAAGATTATGCAATACATCAACAAACACAAACATACTGAAAGAACATGTATCTGAATAACCTTGGACCAGTCGCATCCAACACAGTCAAGGACTGAAATTAGTCTGGTGATGATGAGCAAATGGCTTCCATTTAAGAACTGTCTAAATGAATCCCAGTGTCTCGTTGTGAGATAATCACTTTGCCACCTTAATGCACTTATTGATTATTTTACAAGCAATAGAATGATACAGAATAAATGCGAATCCTCTGACATAGAAGATAGTGAGATTATTATTCCCTATTCAGAGAGCAGCTGGCGATTCATACAATAGCATTTAAACCAGGAAAAGCCTTAAACCCTTGCCAGATCACGTTTCGTACATACTCTATTCCCAGTTTTGTCTTTCTACTTTTGCATATCAAACATGTCTTGCTTTAAATGGCAGTGACTTCAATAACTATTAAACTGGTGGTGATCACACCTACTCTTAAGAAAATGACCCTAGACCATGACGATCTGCCTTATTCATCTATAGCACTATCTGCGGAATGCAGCACACAAGGAAAGAAGAATTAACAAGGAGAAATACAAAGATTTCTCCTCATTATACCTCAGCCGGTTAGGCACATGGTTTTGGTGCAAACCCAAGTTTACAAGCCCTTGCAAATCTGTATTTGTGTCAAAATGCATGGGTGGATGAATGGGAACACCCATGCCTCACCCATGTAACACCTGCCCAACACAAAGTAGCGCATAGAAGCAATTTGTATTTACTAAAGCACACAAAGCCATGCAAAGTGTATTACCTGCAGCCTGTACTGTCCTAGAAAGACTGTAAACTAAAATAGCCATAGAGGTTGAGGAATCGCATGAAGGTATTGACCCTGTCTAGATTTTTCGTGCAGCATGGAGCCATGTTCAATCTGGTATTGGATTACAGTATACAGAAAATGGATCATAGTGGTTTCTTGGTGGACTTGATCCTTCTAGATCTCCCTGATGCATATAGGACTCTTGACCATGTAGTACTGATTGATCACCTACATGTTGGTTGAATTATGGGTAGTGCTTTGCCTTGGATCTATTCTCCCAAAAGAGGGTCAACTAGTAATGAGCTCTGCCATATAGATCAACACACAATATTGCTAAGGAGTCCTCAATCATGACTTCCACTTCTATATGTATGCAGATGATGCCTAGGGTTTACTGAGAGTTCAGGTTGCCAATCTTAATCTATCTACAAATAGCCGGCATGATATCTGCATTAGGATAGGAAGCAACATGTTTAGGCAATAAAAATAAATCAATATGATAATAGCAGAGAATATGAGGACATCCCGGTTTCTACCAACTGACCAAAATGCTAGCACATAAGCTCTGTGTGCATAAAGGTAATACAAACCACGCAGTTTAAATTTGATTCAATCTTCTTGCTAAAACACCAGTTTTAAACAGTGACTAGCTCTTACTTCTATCAAAAGTAAATCTAAAGCTCAGTACCATGTACTGCCTGGAATGAACCCAAAGCAGTTGTGAATGCCCTAGTAGTTCTTTTGTTTGAATACTGTACTGCCAGTAGTGCAAAGAAAATGAGGGTACCGAAAACTGTGCAATCCTTTCCACAGGATAAAATAGTTCTGACATCTGGCGGGTGGCGGAAATATTTTCTGTTTGCTTGCCCAAGCCTTGTTTTTGGCATACACTTGGGAGCGCAAACACATTTTATGGCCGCTAGCGAGCACAAGCGAGATTCTGCTGGCTGCTAGCATGGCTTCTCGCACCATGGCCCTTCTGGTGCCATTTCTGTGACGCTGCCGAGTGTGAGCAGCCATGGTTGCATCTCAAGCATATTCTCTACTTGAGAAGCAGCTAAATCTACTCGAAAAGATATTTTCAAGTTAATGTTCAGGGTATTTTTTAGTGCAAGAAGCATTCGATTTTTTATTTTATTGTGATGGGTGCCCTCCAGGTTCAGTAGGGGACTAGTTATTCTTTTACATTTAATTTTTTAAGGGAAAAAGGTTGCACAGTTCAGTAATTTTTTTCCATGTTTCTTAAATTTGCACTATTCATATATTTTACCATATGGCTTAGTCTGCCCACGGGCCATCCAGCCAGTAGGCCAAGTACTAGTCATGGGTAAATTAAACAACTGTTTCTGTGGTATATGTTGTTTTAAAACATCATTTACAGCAAGGATGCATTGGATTTAATTAAAAATCTGATTTTTTTTGTATTTCATGTTTTTTCCTGCAAAAAAAGTATTTGATGCCTTGTAAGGATTTTTGTTGTAACCATTTTTATAGCTCACTTAATTTTCATTTTTGGCATTGCTGAATTAATGGCAGTGTTTTTTCAGTGTTACAATGTCTCCTTTGTCTGGCCAGGGTTACTGTGTTTGCAATAGGCCACCATTTGTCTTTGATCTCCTTGCCATGTGGCCGGGGGACTTTTTGTGTGGTCAGTGTCCATAGGCCTGCATGTGTTCTTTGTTGTCATTGCCTCCCTGCGTGTTGTTTGACTATGTGGCCAGTGACCATTTTGTGTAGTCAGCCAGTATGCTTTTGCCGTAGGCTTGCATGTGTTCTTTGCAGGGGGCATGCCTCCTTGCTAGCTGTTGTTGTATGACCAAATTGCAGATGGCCATTTTGTGTAGTCAGACAGTGTGCTTTCATCATAGGTCCACATGTATTCTTTGTTGTCAAAGCATCCTTGGTTATTGTTTGACCATGTGGCCGTGGAAATTTTGTATAGCCAGTCAGTGTGCTTTTGCCATAGGCCTACATGTGTTCTTTGTTGTGTCCGTGCCTCCTTGCTTGCTTGGATCTGATCTTGGAGGAGACATCCTTGTTTCCTCTAGTGTAATTCCACTCCTGGCCAAGTGTGTTTTTCACTTGTTCAGGAGTGTCTTGAGCTTACCTACCTGTGTGTGAGCATTTTAACTATTTTTCATTTTGTTTCCTTGAACACCTTTGGTGTGCGAGGTGCCTGACTCCTGTGTTTTTAACCTCTGATCTTTTGTTCCTTTTAGCACTCACTGTGCTGGCAGGTGCCTGGCTCCCCTCCTTTCAACTTCTAGTTACTCTGAGGCTCCACTTTTGGTGAGCTGCGAATGCTGGGGACTTGCTGTCCTGATGTCTTCGAGAGACTAGGAGGTGCCCGCCCTCTTTGGTCTTGCCCCGCCCCTTTCCCTCCTGATTGGCCAGATCCCGAACGCCTCCTCTGAAGAGGCTTACTTTAACATGGCTGATGCGTGGATGCATGCAGTGGGTACACTGCTAGCGCGCCAATTGCATGCCAAAAGCAAGACCATCGGTTCTCATCTGCGGCTGGCCGAGGCCAGGGACCAGTCCCCCTGCCCGTTTAATGGCCAGCGGAAACAATTCAATTCAAATACTCTCAATAACTTAGCCACCCAATGCAAAAGGCCTGTATAGGCACTATACAGGTAGTAGATGACAGGATTCAATGTAGCCACTGCACCTTTTCGATTGCTCCCAGTGGGTTAAACAATATCAGACAGTGTTTGAGTATCAACATTCATACCATGTCCTTTAAAGGCATAATGCTAAATTGTCTATCTCCCCCAAAACACAAACCAGAAATATACAGTATACTCATTGAACAAGCCCCGGATGCACTCTTTATCTGAAACTTGGCTCAGTGAAAATTCTGGGCCTGATATTCTCAATGATCTACCAATCTTTAGTAGGCCTTCTGATTTATCGCCCTCCTGGGCCTGTGAATAACTTCATCTCCAAGTTGATGGAATGTGCCACTCATCTAGCCCTGCAGCATAATAAATTGATTATACTCGGTGATCTAAACTTACATCTAGAGTCCAAGGACTGCCAGATAGCCCTATCTCTAATTAGATACCTGGAAACCCTTCAATTATCTCAGTTAGTGGTGGGTCCTACGCACTAAAAAGTCTGCACGCTTTACCCTATTTTTTCTAACGACCCAAATATTCAGGTCGAGAATTCCATTAGATTACCTTGGACTGATCACTTTTTGGTCCCTTTTATTTGCCGGCTCAGTAGGTCCTCTGTGACTTTATCTGCCCCTCCTGTCTTTTCAAGGATTTGGGCTAGAGTCACACCGGATAAATATATGGCCATATTGTCAGATACGAAACCTAAAATTGAATTGGAAGAACAGGTGACTGATGCAACATGGTTGACAAAGACTATTGATAATATTGGGCCTCTCTTTCTGTTAGATCCGCTCCCTCTGCACCCTGTAATAATGAGCATCTTGCCTCTTATAAAAAACAGTGTAAACATTTTGAACATGTATGGAGAAAGGATTATAGTACCTCTAGTCGCGCCCGTCTGCAGGACGCCTTGAAAGTGTATCATAAGCTTATCAAAGTAGCATGTAAGGATTATTATGCTCAGAAAATATATTCAGCTAAGAACCCTACTAAGGAATTATTTTCCTTACTAAAGTCACTAACATCTTCTGAACGAATATCAGCTAATGTTACACCTTCTTTAGTATTTTGTAATAGCATCATGACTTTTTTTCTGATTAAGTGACCATAATTTATAGAAATTTCTCTGAACCTGCAATAAAATTGGTTTTTTTTCCAGTGGATATACATATCACTCCAATGACTCGGCAACACCTTGATTATCGAGGTTACATGACTGAGTTCGCTATCCCTTCCACAACAGAACTGAGCTCTATTTTCCTATCTATTAAATCTGGTTCTCATTTAGATCCAGCTCCACCCAGAATTCTACAGCTAGGGATGACTGTGATTGTACCTCTTTTACGAGAACTCATTAGGTTATCTATCACTTCAGGATTAGTGCCTAGGCCATGGAAGCATGCCATGGTAATCCCTAGTAGAAAAAATCTCTCTTTGGAGCCTTCCACCTTGGAAAATCTTAGATCTATCTCTCTTCTTCTATAAGGGGCTAAAATACTGGAGAAACATGTAAACAACTGACTAACTAGTTTCCTGGAATCCAAATAGTTATTGCACCGTACTCAATCTGGTTTCATGGCAATGTACTCCACGGAGTCAACCCTTCTCCTATCGGAGGAAATCCTCAGACCGATTGCGGGCAACGGTCAATTTCCGCCCTGATATTACTTGAACTAAGCACAGCCTTTGGTACAGTGTCTCATGACATACTAATTTAAAGGCTTCTGGATTGTGGTATAAGTGGCAAAGCCCTCAAATTGTTTAGATCCTTTATCCAGGAACGGTTCTTTCAAGTAACTCTAAAATCTTGCGCCTTGGGCCTGTTCTGCTCTACTAAAGAAGTCCCTCAGGGCTCTATTTTGAGCCCCCCATTGTTTAATGTTTACATGAGACCCCTGGCGAACATCATAAAAAAATATAATGTTCAAGTGGCCTCGTATGCTGATGATACCCAACTTATAGTAAATCTGTCTGGACCTAACTCTATCCTCGCTGAACTTTTAAAATCCTGTTTCTTGGATCTTGCATTATGGATGACTGACAGTTGCTAAAAAATAAATGCTAACAAAACTGAGCTTCTGCTGGTAGGAAACCCCCCTCAATATGGTCATCAGCTTGGTGGCTAGCAGCCCTGGGTGAATCTCCAGTCCCTAAACAAAAAGTTAAGAACCTGGGAGTTGTATTTGATTCAAAACTCTCTTTTGAAGATGAAATTAGAAAAGCGGTGGGAAAGTATTTTGTCACTCTTAAGTCACTGAGGAAAATTCTCAACCTTATTCCCACTACCTCGCAGAAAACTATTGTTGATGCACTCATTACTTCCCAGGTGGACTACGGGAATGTATTTTATATGGGTGCTTCTAAGGGCAGTCTTACAATTTTGCAGAGAGTTTGAAACGAAGCAGCAAGGCAAATACTGAATCTCCCCAAAAGATCATCAGTGTCGGGTGCTCTGAACCAGCTACATTGACTCCGGGTGCCCAAACAAATCAGATTCAAACCCTGTGTTTCTGCTGTTGCATACTCAATAAACAAGGCCCCAGCTATCTCCATTCTCTGATTCAAGCTTACATCCCAGACCAGAATCTTAGATCCTCAGAGGCCAAACTTGCTAAAATTCCCAGGATCAGGAAAGTCAGAATGGATGCTAGAACTTTCACCTATCTAGCTGCCAAAATGTGGAACTCTCTGCTGTATGCCCTGAGAGCCTCTCTTACTAAAACTGATTTCAGAAAGAAACTGAAAACATGGCTGTTTCTTAACCTGATTCAATACTAAGATAGGTCCATTCATTGCCTCGCTTACCTTCTTGGTCTTTATATTTGAGATTTTAGGTCCAGCGTGGGGACGCACCAAATAGGTGTAACTATTTGCTTTACAAACTATCATACTGCAACATTTTCAAAACTAATGGTTAACTCAGGTCAGCTCCTGTCCTGAAAGTTTCAGGGTAATTCGTCAAGCGGGGGCCGAGTAAAAAGGTGGGTCCCAAAATACTTTTTCCCCATGTTAATTTCCATAGGAACTCTAGACACGTCTACAGTCCAAACTGCTTAAAAGAATTACACCAAATTTGGCAAAAAGGTAGCTCTTGGTTCAGAAAGCACTCTTTTTGTAAATGATGTAAATCGGTTCAATAGTTGCTGAGAATTTCAAGAAATAAAAATATCGATATCTGAGCACAGAAGAGGGTTCACGAACCCACCTAAGCATGAGCTTTACTCTGATTGGCTGCCAACACTCCAAAGAAGAATGTGTTGGCAGCCATCTTGTAACTCGGTAACTGAGTCACAAGAAAGGGGGCAGGGTAGTAAAACCCTAACCCCAGGCCCCAAAAAAAGCATTTTTTTAAAATAATTTTGGCCAAATTCTAAATTAAGGTGTGGTTGCCTGTGGGGGTCCCCACAACCCTGGGACTGCCACCTCCCCAGGGCTTCATAATTTATGCGGGGGTGCATGCAGCCCACCCGCATCCCCAGGGACCGCCACCTCCCCAGGCCTTTAATTAAATATGGGCATTGTGGGTAGGACTCGGCGGTAAATTCTGTTCCGCTTGCAGAATTTGCAGAATTTGGGTAATTTTGCATTCCGCGGAGAACACGGAATTGCCAAAAATTCCGCGATTGCGGCTTCGCGGAATTATTTGCTTGTTCAGGCTTTCAAAATGCATGTTCGCAAGATATTTCCCCCCAAGCTCCAGGGACGCCACCTCCCCGGGGCACTAAAAATTTAAATGCGAAGGTCCGTTATAGACCCCTGGCCCTGGGGACACCAAATGTTGGTAGGAGGCCGTGCGGCCCCCCTCCAGGAGCCTCCTTCCGGCCCCCCTCTTTGATGGCCCTGGGAACCGCCACCCCCCATGGCCAGCTCCTACAATGTCCCAGGGTGCCCACCCCTGGGACATTGCTGTTTGCTATGGTAGGGCGGGAGCACGGCTCCCACCCTGTCATAGCAAACACTACTTTGGTTTTTGGATGCGAGAGCAGGAAACCTGCTCTTGCTTCCAAAAACCAAATCAGATTGCTTTTGCACAAGGGGAGCTGCATATCAGCAGCTCTTGTGTCCTGAGGACGTCAGGACACAAGTGGGCTTCATCCTTGGAGAAGCAGTGTGCCAAGAGGCACATTTGTAGAGTGGCGTAAAAAGGGGGCATGGCCTCGGACCACCTCTCTGCAATTCAGCTGTGTGGCGCTTAATGGAGGTACCTGGTGGGCTAGTTGGCTCCCAGGGACCCTCAGTATTAAAGGGGACTTAATGCCCCAACTTAGAATGCGCCAGGGAGCTGCGGTTGCAGAGTGGTGGAGAAAGGGGGCGTGGCCTGTGTCCACCTCTCAGCAATCTCACTGTGTGGCGCTTACTGGAGGTAAGAGGTAGGCTAGTTGGCCCCTAAATAACCCCCAGCAGTGAAGGGGACTTCAATCCCCATCCAAGAGTGTGCTAGGCAGCGCGTTTGCAGAGTGGTGGGCAAAGGGGGTGTGGCCTGTTATGAGAATTTAGCAATCCTGCTGTGTGGTACACACTGGAGGTAATAGGAGGGGTAGTTGGCCCCCAAGGATGTCCTTGGGGGCCAACTGCCCCTCTTGTCACCTCATGTAAGTCCCACACAGAAGGATTGTTAATACGTCTTTGGAGGCCACGCCCCCTTTTTCCATCACGCTGCAAACGCGCCTCATGGCAGACTATGGGATGGGGGATGAAGTCCACTTTACTCCTGAGGGACTTTGTGGGCCAAGAAGCCCTCCTGATACCTCCTGTAAGTCCTACGCAATGGAATTCCTGAGCACTGGCCGGAGTCCCAGCACCCTTTCTCTACCACTCTGCAAACATGACTACTACTTAAAGAAGAATCTTTCTGCACCTCTGACTTTGGGTTTAGTTTTAATCCCCCGGCCCTATTTTGTACTAGGGCCTTACAGAGGAGGTCATGCCAATCACAGGGGTACCCAAACGCATAGTGTTCCCTAGTGTATGTAGGTATTTTCACTGTATTGTAGGGGGGGTAATCTCAAAAATGTGTGTTAAATATCGTAAAAATAGCTTAACGCAACTTTGCACATTGCAATCTATCATGGGAAAATAACACCATGTTAAAGTTATATTCTCAACCCGGCGGCACCGTGCGGTAGTCTCACAATAATGTGCTAATTGACCACGTTAAATCTAACACGATGCCAAAAAAATGTGAAGCACGAACGCGAAAAAAGTTGCGATGTGGCCAATCGCGTTACAAAAATCAGCAATAACCAGCGACAGGCCTGCAATTCCCATGCGTCATGCGGGAAAATGCACTATAAAAACACCAATAAACACAAACAAAATAATACAAACTGCGTAGCACCATGGAGGAAGCTGAAGCAAGTACAGAGGACAACCAGAACCCCACAAGCCCCCAGGAGGACCCGCCTGGGAACTCGGGATCATGGAAGGGCAAGGAGAAGAAGAAGAAGAAGACGAGGTTTAGTCCGCAGGACAAAAGGATCATCATCACAGAGGTGATAGAACACCACCAACAACTGTTCGTCACCTCCAACGTGCAATTGGCAAATAAAAATGCAATACGGTAGGCCATCCTGGACAAGGTGAATGGAGTCGGAGTGAGGAAGAGGACAATTGGAGAGGTCAAGAGGTGCTGGAATGATGAGAAGCGCAAAACCAAGAAGAAACTCGTTGACAACCATCAGGCAGCAATGCAGACTGGAGGTGGCAATCCAGCGGAAAACCAGGAGCTGGATGAGATTGAGGAAATGGGGTCCACAGTCATCAGTGGGGAGACGGTGGCAGGAGTTGGGGGTCCGGAGTCTGCTCGACATGACCTGACACAACAGCACCAGGGTGAGTACCCAACAGGGACTGGAGGATGGGGGGAGATGGTCACAATGGCACACATGAATAATTAAGTAGAGCACACTGCACACCCACAATGACTCTGGCGCATCCCCTTGGCACACTGCAGCACACATACAAACAGCAAGTAGGCCCACATCCACTATGGCCATAAACGTGTCTCCCTCCACAACCAACCCATGCACACATGTGAAAACCAGCAAATATGCGTGTCTGTGAGCCACACTGGCAATGCAAGTGACACTGCACGATGAATAGCATGGCTGCAGTCCAATTATCATGACATGTTGCAAGCCACAACACTGAGGTGGCTGAGTGTGGAACACATCCGGAAAGGAGCAGGTCACACCCTAACACATCCACGTGCACAGACAACCCCTGACGGCAACAGCACATCTACGGATAAACCATGCCCAAATCAGCCAAGTCTGCAACACCTCAGCACTGTAGAAGCACAGAAGTCAAAGGCACATCGCCCCAAAGGGATAAGGGGCAGCAAAATCACAGCTGCAGAGGCGACTCATCCACAATGCAGCACACACACATAGCAATAACAGCACATTAACCTTGACGACAATGTGGTACAAAGTTCAACACTTTCACTGCAGAACCGAGGACACAACTGGTTCTGCTTGTGCGTAGAAACTGGTCAATCACATCTGGCATAGCAGGAAACTGTGAGATGGGAGTGTACGCATCCAACCTCACATCCCTGATGCAGTTCAAATGTCCACTGTCCAGCATGAAATAGGCATCTACTCCCAAACAGTCACAATGCACATTGTCATGCAGTCTGTATGTAAACATGTACAATGCATCAACATACATGGAACATACTGTCAATCAGCATCTCCCCTTTACATTGCAGAAGGACAATCAATACCTCCTGCAGAGCAGACCAGACATCTCTTCAGTGATGATGAAGAGGACCTCCCTGGACATTTGCCCCGACACCCTCCAGTGGTTCGTGGACAGCCTCCGCACCCCACCCCCAGGAGCAGTGCAGACCAGCTGCATCAAGGTGACCCCATCCCCTGACAGACCACACAGCAGGAAGCACCCACCACCACGGCTGGCTCCCAGCACCTCACCCAAGAATACATGGCATACCAAGGCCAGATGTTAGACTGCCAGAATGAGGTGGCTGAACATGTGTGGGTGGGCTTTGCCAACATGGCAGCCAAACTGGTTGACATACGTGGGTGTCTGAGTCACATCAGGGACCACTTACACTCACTAACGGAAACCCACAGTTCACACCATGATGTCCAACAATCCATGCCCGACTCCTCTGGAGACATGCCTCTGAGAGGAGAACAACTGTCTTCTCAGAGTGGCCTCAGCGATGTCAGCCGCGAGTAGGCACAGATGATGAGGGTAATGGAGAACATGGAGCATATGCATGCGGAAAGAATGGCTGCCACAGATGCACACCAGCAAAAAGTTGTTGGTATCTTCAATGCCCTGCAGATCCTCATCATGGCATTGCTGCCACTAAGGCAGTCACAGATGAATGCTGCTGGTACTTCCACACACACATCTCCGGCTCCTGACCAAACATAAGCACCCACATGTCAGACAGATGACGGAGAGGATGAGGATGTGGGTGATTCCACATGTGTACTGAGAAGGAGACAGTAGCAATCCTCTCCACCATATGCCTTGTTTCATCTTGGTGCTGCCCTCTGCATCATGCCCTGTAACAACACCTCCCACTGTCCCCCGAAACACTCTGCAGCACTCACCTTGGACCTCCACATGGACTGCCATATTCTGTTTGCTGAACAATAACACAGCTATCACACTGTGGACTGTCCTCTACCACTTCCGATGTACTTGTCAATCCCTAAATTACTCTGGCTGGCCAAACCCTGGTCTACAATGCAATTTGGTGTTTGCATGGCCATGAACTGCTCCAGCTCTGACAACCCCATTGAATGTGAATAAAACATTCAAATTGACACAGATGTGTCATCTTCATAATCGACCAAGTTTGAAAGAATGGATGAATGTAAGGACATTGATTGCACAAAAAGGTACACCCTGGAAAATGAAAGCAACGCGCATGTGTGACTATGACACACATAGGCAGTGAGATGACTGGGAATGTGTGCACTAGCTGTGGCCTCAATGCACAGAAACAAAACTCACGTGCTTTCACAACTTTGCACCATGCAATGTTAGGAATAGGGCTGTGTATGTAATGTCTAAGTCATTGGCAGGCCTAAAGTAGTGTCCCCCATCACATTTGACAACAGAACATCTCTTTGCATACCTACTCACACTCAAATGGGTGGACACAGCCTATAGTGATGGATCACACTGATACACATGGCAAGAAGTTGGACACCATGCTCACATTGCTGAAGACACATAAGAGCACAGGTCTTTCAGCAACTATTCCAACCACAATGTCTGGCTCACAGAGGTGGAGCTGGCAATAGGGACTCACCCCTCAGTGAAATGTGTTAGTCAGTCCCTCACTGTGTAAGGACAATGCTCATTGAGGCACACGATTTGTCATTCTAATCAACACTCATCACAATTGAACACTAGTGAAGTTGTGTATACTTATTTTGCATGCGGGTGTCAGTACGGGCAAGACAAGGGCCAAAACATGCAGACCAATGCATCAGACACTAACAGGCAGCATTCGGTCACGGTACAGTTCCACGTGACGGCCGTTGTGCATGTGCCCGGGATGTCCTGCCCTTGCGTTGGTGGCTTTCGTAGTACCGGCACTCTTCTGACATGCGGCAGTTATGGGGATGACATGCCACAGCTCGGAGCAATGAGTCGTATGTGTGTGCAACGTTTGGACGCATGGGTAGTTGTGTAAGTAAAGGTCAAGAGCATTCCATGCAAGAGTACCTCGAGCCAGGACTTCTGTGTGTGGTGTGGATACGTTGCTCTTTCATTTGCACTGTGGGTAGTGTGGGTGTCGTCATCATCTGCTATGGTATCTCTCTCAGGGGTACCGGCAGCATGCAAGACCAAGGTCGGAGGTGCAGATGTCCTTCCGCATTATGTATTGAGACAAAGGTGCTTTCATCCCTAATGTTAGTCTGACAACTGCTCGCATTCTGGAAATGTGATGTTGCTTTCGCGCTGCAAATGAGGCTAGGCCTTAGCCTCATGGTGCACCACTGGTGAAACATACACAACAGTTGGCAGGTATAATTCAGAAGCCCAAGCGGTCTTGCGCTCCTTGTAAAATCCCTTTGTGCGCGGCCGCTCTCCGGGTGCATGCAAAATTGCAACATTGTCGATTGTGGCCTGTGTGGCACCGACACGGTGACAGAGACACATGTGTCAGTTGGTTTCCAGTCCAGCCCAGGAATGCCCCATGCCCAGAGCCCAGGGATAATTATCACACCCCTACGCTGGCCAGGCGTACGCCGACCCAGCCCACTCGGCTTATGTATCAAGGGGACGACGACATCGCTACGTGTCCCAGTTTTCCCCACTGCTGGAGGTGACATGGCTGCATCCGCCTGGCATATCACAGGACTCAATCATAAAGGGTCCATGACTTGCGTTACACTGAGTTAGTGGCACTGGATACACTGAGGCCAGCACGGGCCTACCGACACGGGATGGTGACCTTCGGTGCACTGAAGTAGGTGCACTGTAAGTGCTGAGCGGGTATGCAACCTGCGATGATACGCCATCCTGGCGGTCCGGACTGGTAGGGATTTGTGTGAGCCCTGCTGGACCGCAGTGTAGGCCTGAGCCAGGGGGCAGCGTGGGCCTACTGCCATGTGGCATTGCCTCGCAGTTGACAGAGTCAGTGGCACCTAAAGAGCTGGGCGGGTGTGCAGCCTGCAATGATGCCCTGTGCACTGATATGATCTCTGCCATTGTGTAATCAAGACCCAGAATCAGGTGTGCGACCTTGTGGCCTTCTGTGCGGGCTGCATGATGTGAAGGCTGCCAAGGTCACGGGACCTGGGCTTGGAGCTTGCACCAAGGTGGGCCCTCTTGGAGACACGCCGGTGGTGGAAGGTGAGCAGTGAGGCCTGGTTGCGCTGGGGCGGCCAATCACCGCTGGGCGGCGGGAGCGGCTGGTGTGCAGCAGACTGTGTGCGCAGGTGTGGGCAAGCGCTGATAGCATGTGCAATGATGTAGACTCTGACATTCATGTTTCAGGAATCTGTTTCAGATAAGAGACCTGGTGGACTTCAGTGTGTACCGGCACGTGGTTGGAGACACACCGGTGGCTGCAGGTGAGCAGTGAGCAGTGAGGCCTGGGTCCACAGTGTCGGCACACTCTCTCCCTCTCCCTCTTTCGCTGCCTCGCTCTTTCTCGCTCTTTCTCTCTCTTTCTCTCTCTCTTTCTCTTTCTATCTCTTTCTCGCTTGTTCCCTGTCTCTTTATCTCTCTTTCTCTTTCTCTTTCTCTCTCTCTCTCTTTCTCTCTCTCTCTCTCTCTCCCTCTCTTCCTTTCACTCTCTCTCTCTCCCTTTCATGCTCTCTCTCTTTCTCTCTCTCTCTGTCCTTGGATGAGCGCATGGCATACCTTCTTATCTTTACATTTTGTCTTGCAGGCTGTGACTTACAGATTGTCGAGAGAAGACACGCCATGACTCTTCCACATAGTTGTATTTGGTTTAATTTGAATAAATTGTTTTGTTTTGAAATTCAAAGATGAATGACTCATTCGCCTTTTTCTGACCACACATGATTGTTGATTGTTGTGATTGTGTGACATCAGGCGAATAGTTTTGTTCCAGATTTCGTACAGTTGATGTGATGTCTCTTTGGCCGGGGGTGCCTTGGGAATCCTGGGGGGGCCTGGGAGGGGGCCTAGGGGTGGTTGCGGTGGGTGTTGTGGCCCCGACCTGCATGATCAGTGGCTCCATGGCATCTGTTGTTCTGCAGGTGTGGCTCTGGGCTGGGCTTCCCTTCATGGTGCAGGTTGTCGTCCGACTTAACACCAGGTAAGAGCAGGTGTTAAATCCCTGCTGCTAACGTGCCTTATCACATGTTTTGTGAACTTATCGCCGATCTGGCTGGTCATTGAGAATGTTGCGAAGTGGTGTTGTCGCGGCTTTTTGCACAGGAACGCCTACTCTGCATCCCATTAGCGTTAGTTGCCGGTGTCATCTGTGGCGATGTTTTTTGCAGCTGCTATCGCTGGAAAACTGGTGATATCGGCTGTTAGCACCAGCTTGTGAATTGTGCGATGAATTTATTGGCACTTTGGTGGCTATAAAGTGCTGATAACTTGTCAATAGGTCCTTAAGAATATGCCCCTAAGTGTCTTTTAGCATAGCACTGGCTCTAGACCTGGTTAGTCAGAGTCAGTTACCACCAGTACCCGTCAGCAAAAAGTTGGGTGCACAGGATCACTTTGCAACAAGGCCTCTTTCTGCACTGCTGTTGGTTCTTTCTGTATATCTCTTGTTTTTTTCTGCACTTTTCTTCATCTTTCTGGACTTCTGTTGCCTCTTTCTGCATATCTCTTGCTTCTTTCTGCACCTTTCGTTGTCTTTCTGGACTTCTGTTGCCTCTTTCTGCATTTCTCTTGCTTCTGTCTGCGCCTTTCTTCCTCTTTCTGCACATGTCCTACCTTTGTAGTCATAGTTCGAAATTAGCATTTAAAAAACCTTAGAAATTCACTGAAAAAACCTTAGGTTTCAGGGACGTTATAGTTAGAAATTATCATTTAAGAAAAACCTTAGAAATTCACTAAAAAAACATAGTTTTCAGGGTCTTTATAGTTAGAAATTAGCATTTAAAAAGCCTTAGAAATTCACTGAAAAAAACACAGGTTTCAGGGACGTTATAGTTAGTTGGACATTCCACTGGTACAAAACCAGAGAAATTCAGCCGTTATAGTTAGTTCACCTAACTATAACTCATGCCCCCGCAATGCACTGCTAATGACGTCACATATTACATCATTCATGACATGGCCAGTGACATTACTGATGACATCACTGATGACATCTCAAATGACATTAATGATGACACCATTCACGTAATAATCTGATGTACCTCCTCATACCCTAATATAACCTTTTATACACCCACTCTAAAATACATGCTACCATTTTCAAATTCATATACACACCAATACCAGTTGCTACATACCCACACCGACTGACAGACTGATACAGACATTCACACAGTTTAGTCACTAACCCACGCATTCAGTAAGACATATTTAATCACTCACGTATACAGTCAGTCACTCACCTACTAAATAATCCAAACTCATTCTTCAATACACCTTGGCATATATATATATATATATATATATATATATATATATATATATATATATATATATATATATATAAATAAAACATATTTATAATATACAGAAACACACAGTCACTGGAGGATGTCATCAGTGATGTCATTTGAGATGTCATCAGTGATGATATCAGTGATGTCACTGGCTATGTCATGAATGATGTAATATGTGACGTCATCAGCCGTGCATTGCAAGCAAGGGCGCAAGTTATAGTTAGCTGAACTAACTATAACGGCCGAATTTCTCTGGTTTTGTACAAGTGAAATGTCCAACTAACTATAATGTCCCTGAAACCTGTGTTTTTTTCAGTGAATATATATATATATATATATATATATATATATATATATATATATATATATATATATATTCACTGAAAAAACCATAGGTTTCACACACGTTATAGTTACGAATTAGCATTTAAAAAACCTTGCAAATTCACTTAAAAAACCATAGGTTTCACACATGTTATAGTTAGCTGGACATTTCACTCGTAAAAAACCAATGAAATTCCCCCGTTATAGTTACTGCAGGCAACTATAACTCACGCGACCGCAATCCTCTGCTGATGACATCAGATATTACATCACTGTATTTAGACACTTATTTACCCATGTCTTCTTCCATTAATCTTTAGCTATACATATATTACAAATATTTATTTTTCAGAAAGACACATATGTCATCAGTGATGTAATATCTGACGTCATCAGCAGAGGATTGCGGTCGCGTGAGTTATAGTTGCCTGCAGTAACTATAACGGGGGAATTTCATTGGTTTTTTACGAGTGAAATGTCCAGCTAACTATAACATGTGTGAAACCTATGGTTTTTTAAGTGAATTTGCAAGGTTTTTTAAATGCTAATTCGTAACTATAACGTTTGTGAAACCTATGGTTTTTTCAGTGAATTTGTACGTTTTTTTAAATGCTAAGTTATGTTTTTATCATTTTTTTTTTTTTAGGTTTTACACCGTGCGCGCACACCGAGCGCCCACGGTTCGCAGTGCGTGCAGGGTGCCAAGGCTAGGGGGTCAGGAACTGTCCACTCTGCCCCCTTTTCACGTTCTCCACCTTTGATTTTCACCCCCTCAGACTGCGAGAGACAAAATGGCGGCCGACACTTCATGGTTTCGACTGATTCGAATGTTTACCGACATCTAACAACCAATCAGAATTGCGCTCACGCACGGCAGGGTGCGCGCACAGTGCGCGCACGGTGCGCGTGTATAGATATTGATATGCTTTTAAATGCTATTTTCTCAGGAAATACTGAACAGATTTACACCAGACCTGCAAAAGGCACTTCCTTGACCTTATGGCTACCTCTCTGCCAAATTCCACGTAATTCTGTTCAGCCATTTGGGCTGTAGCTGCGACTAAAGTTCCTATGGAAAAATGCATGGGGAAAACGTGTTTTGGGACCCCCCTTTTTCTCGGTGCCCGCTTGACGAATCACCCCAAGACTTTCAGGGTAGGAGCTGAACGGAGCGCCCCATTAGTTTTAAAAATTTCGCGAGGATTCGTCAACCGGCACCAAAGTTATTCAAAATAGAATTTTGAGATTTCCTATGGAAATTAGGTTGTAACTATAACTATCTACTGGCGACCGCCAGTAGATAATATATATATATATATTTATATATATATATATATATATATATATTCACTGAAAAAACCATAGGTTTCAGGGGCGTTATAGTTAGCTGGACTTTTCACTCGTACAAACCATTGAAATTCCCCTGTTATAGTTAGTTCAGCTAGCTATAACTCGTGCACCCGCAATGCACTGCTGATGACGTCACATATTACATCACTCATGACATGGTCAGTGACATCACTCATGACATCACTGATGACATCATCCAGTGAAAGTGTGTTTTTCTGAAAATTACATATGTTTTATATATATCTCAATGAATATATCTCAAGGTTGATGGAAGAATAAATGGGTATATAAGTGTCTAAATGGATGATTTGTTTTTGAAAAATTGATTGTATAACTGACTGATTAAGTGTATCTTAGTGAATACATGGCTTAGTGAGTATTGTTTAAATGTGTAAATATCTGTATCAGTCTCTCACTTTGTGTATAAGTGGCTGCATGGGTCTCTATTTTTGAATGTGTGTATCAAAGGTTATATTAGGGTGAGAGGAGGTCTGCCACTCTATCACAAGGATGATGCCATCAGTGATGTCATCAGTGATGTCATTTGAGATGTAATTGTAATTGTAATTGTAACTGTGTTTTATATCGCGCCAACTCACCGACAGGTCTCAAAGCGCTACTGACCAAGTACAGAAACAAAGATGGAGGAAGGTGTATAGGTCTCAGGACAGCCGTCGCCTATAGAAGCGGGAAAGCGTCTTTGAAGAGTAGAGTCTTCAAAGACTTCCGAAAGCGGAGAAGATTAGGCTCTCTACGAAGCACCTCTGGTAGTTTGTTCCAACCGATAGGGGCCTGCACTGAGAAAGATCTGCCTCCTTTGGTTGTAAGCTTGAAACGGGGTTGAGACAGTAAAAAAGATCCAGATGAACGCAGGATACGTTTTGGTTCGTAAAGTTCAAGCCTTTCTTTTATATAGGCTGGCGCCTGTCCGTGGATTGCTTTGTGGCAGATACACATGCTTTTAAACTCCACTCTCTGTACCGCGGGCAGCCAATGTAGACGATGGAGCAGGGGGGAAGCATGGGTCCTCCTCGACACTCCAAAGATCAGGCGTGCTGCATCATTTAGAATAACCTGAAGACGGTTGATGGAATTCTTCGGAAGGCCGAGATACAACGCGTTACCATAGTCTATTCGAGACACTATTGTGGCTGAGACAATGGTTTGCAGCGTGTTCCTCGAGAGCAGGGGGGCGAGTTTACGTAATTGCCTGAGCAGGTTAGTGCAGCAGCTGACTACAGCGGAGACTTGATTGGCCATTGAAAGTTCTTGATCGATTTTCATCCCCAGACTCTTAACATTGGGGCGTGGCTTTGGGGTAGGGCCTAGTTCTTGTGGCCAGAACAAGTCGCTCCAGGGGGAAACAGAGGTCGAAATGACAAGGACCTCCGTTTTGTCCGGATTAATCTTCAGCAGGTTAGATGACATCCAGTTCACTGTAAAGCGTAGGATGTCTTGGGCCACTGATTGCGCCGAAGGTGTATTTTCGACACTCAGCAATAGCTGAGTGTCGTCGGCGTAGTTAAATACTTTACACTTCATGTTCGCCAATGACTCTATCAGTGGTTGCAAATAGAGGTTAAATAAAAGTGGCGAAAGTGCTGACCCCTGTGGAACCCCACAGACTAACATGCCCACCTCTGAGACCTGGTCTGCCAACTGGATCTTCTGTGTTCTTCTTGTTAAGAAGGCTGTGAGCCATTTAAGAGCCTGCCCTCCTATCCCAAACCCAGCCAGCCTGTCCAAGAGCAGTGCATGGCTGACAGTATCAAACGCTGCTGAAAGATCTAATAATATCAGCGCGCTTGGCCTTTTACTGTCAGCCATGCCCCTTAGCTCATCCAGTACCGACAGCATTACTAGTTCCGTGCTATGGTGGGCACGGAAACCAGCTTGCCGCTCCTGGAGAAGATGGTGAGATTCCAGGAGGGCTGACAGGGACTTAAGTACATGCTGTTCCAGTACTTTTGACAGGAATGGCAGCTGGGAAATTGGCCTATAGTTCTTCAGGCTGGTTGGGTCGGCTCCAGGCTTTTTTATCAGAGGTCTGACACGTGCCTCTTTGAAGGTAGCTGGTAAAGATCCAGTGGCTAATGAGATGTTTAGCAGATCTAGGATCTGGTCTTCTAGAAGCGGTATTGCCATCCGATAAACGTCAGGCGGGCAGGGGTCGGCGGGGGAACCGGATTTGGTAGATGCTGCGAGTTTCCTCAGGGTCCCAGAGTCGATGTGGGAAAAACTGGTAAAAGTTGAGGTGGGAGGGTCTGGGAGGGGCGGTTGTTCGATATAGGGGACTGAGTTGTTCATCTTGATGTCGGACAAGATAGTCGCTACCTTTCCAAGGAAATATCCTTGGAAGGTGTCGCAATCGATCGTGATGTCTACCCTGTCTTCTTTCTTGCTTAACTCTTTCAGTATTTGAAAGGTCTCTTTCTGTATGTTTGTTGCGTTATTAATGCGCACCTCATAATACTCCTTTTTGGCTGATGTAATGAGTTTTTTATATGCTTGAAACGACGATCGATATATTTCCCTGTCGGTAGCCCTTTTAGATTTCCTCCAGCATCTTTCGAGGAGGCGGAGCTTTCTTTTTTGTTCGCGTAGGCCTTCAGTGAACCAGGGGGCTCCTTTCTCTATACCCTTTATTTTTTGTGTCTTTTCGGGGGCTAACTCATCAATAGATTGCCTAAGGATGGTTGTTATCAGGTTGTGCTTGGAGTCTAGATCAGTACTGTCAGCAAGAGGTATGGAATTCTGTATGTACTTAGGCATGGTACTGGTTAGAGTCTCCACATTCACCTTTTTCCATTGGCGCACTTTTTTGGTTTTTAGCGGTCGTTTAGCCTGGCGGATGTCTTGCCGTAGATCGTATGAGATAAGGTAGTGGTCTGACCAGAGACAAGGTGAGATGCTGGTAATGACCGCTGTTGGGGTCGAGGACCAAATAAGATCTAGAATGTGGCCTTTTATATGGGTTGGAGCTTCCACAAGTTGTGTTAGTCCAAGGGTGGTCATGATGGTCTGTAACTTCTGGACTGACGGGTCTTGATTACTTTTATCCCAGTGGATGTTAAAATCGCCAGTTACCAGGATGTTCTTGTAGCGTGTACAAAGATCTGATATGATAGGATGAAAGAGGTCGTTGAACCCAGACGTGCTTTGGGGTGGACAATATACTGTAAGGATAATGAGGCAGGAATTGCTCATGTTGATTTTGACACCTAATAGATCAACAGTATTCGTGGTCTCGGCTAGGATCTTTGTTACCATAAATTGCCTTTTGAAGATTGTTGCTACCCCACCGCCCCGAGTTCCTTCTGGTCGATTGTGCCAGACCATATCATACCCACTGGGAAGGGCGGCGATGATATCCGGGGAGGAGGCGTCGCTCAGCCATGTTTCGGTGAGTGTCAGGATATCAATGGTCTCATCCTGTAGCATGGTAAAGATCTCTAAATGGTGTTTCTGCAGAGACCTAGTATTAAGGGTGGCCAGTTTCACAGGGGAAAGAAGGCTTTGGTCCTTACAACTAGAGCTGAGCAGGATGTTAAGCTCCTTGAGTGTAACACCTACGCTAGAGGGTAGGGTATACCTTTCGGAGTTCATAAGTGTCATAAGTGTTTTCATGAGTGATGTCACTGACCATGTCATGAGTGATGTTATATGTGACGTCATCAGCAGTGGATTGCGGGCACAAGTTATAGTTAGCTGAACTAACTATAACGGGGGAATTTCAATGGTTTTGTACGAGTGAAATGTCCAGCTAACTATAACATGTGTGAAACCTATGGTTTTTTCAGTGAATTTGCAAGGTTTTTTAAATGCTAATTCCTAACTATAACGTGTGTGAAACCTATGCTTTTTTCAGTGAATATATATATATATATACATATATATATATACACATACGATCACTCAGAAGATTGCACACCAGCAGTTGGTTTATTTTCATACTAAATTACACCAACTGCTGGTGTGCAATCCTCTGAGTGATCACCTTACTTGTGACAATTTTGCAGCAATTTGCCCTGCATGCTTTGCCGGCTCAGGCGATCCTTTGGCGTGGGGAGACAGAAGGAGCACAAACTTCAAGATGTACACACACACACACACACACACATATATATATTTATATTTGTTGTTTTGCTCAACCATGTTGCCGGCAGCAATTTTGTACAGCCTGTCACTGTGTAAGTCCTTTTTTCAAGTTTTCAAAGCCATTTTCTAGGGAGATGGATAGGACAAGCCTTTTTGTTTTTGTTAATTTTTTTACTTTTTTGTGCTATCAATTTAATATGATTGAGGATCATCGTAGTATATGAATGTATGAACAGTGTTTCATATTATAAGAACTTTTTAAAATTTTCGCCCTACTACTCCTCAACTCCCATTGGATTTCTTATAGTCCTCTTCTTCACTAGCAAATATTTTTTTTAGTTTTGTTATGAATTATTATTTTTATTGTTTTTTTTTTTAATTTTCCATCCATCCAGCCCCTGCCTACATTAGATGCCTCAAATCACAAGGGGGGGAGGATGGATCACTTGTCCTGTGGTGCCATGGTCTTATTGGTTGTATCCACTATAAAAAGACCCTCATACATCTACACAGGTCAAAGGCGGTATATTTTCATTCTCCGCCATTTGTGTACTGTTTCAGCAACATCATTGGGTCAGTTTATTGTAAAATGCTGACCTCCACCTGGAGGAAGACCTGCTGGCACTGACAGTAGTGGTCAGAAATGAATGTGAATAAGTGCTCGTGGTGAGGTGAAAAATACTACATTAAAATCCCTATGTCACTTATAACCTCTATAATTTATTCGGGAGGCAGTGAATGGGAATTTAAAAGAAAGATATTGTGCATATTGAATGAGTTACTAGTCATTCGCACTTCTTAATGGTCAACATGTTTCAGCCCTCTGCATATTCTCGGGGCTTTCGTCAGGACCGAATTTCAATGTGTAGGGCCAATGAGGTTCTACATAGAGTGGTTAATTAATCACTAAATACTAGATGGTCAGATCAGTTGTATCTGTACCTAAAAATAAAAATAAAAGAAAGTAAAGCAAAAGGGTGGTGCTGTAAATTTAAGAAAACATAATCTTTCGACGTTTTCAAAACAAGAGCTTTCGAAACAGTATTATTTTTCATACACATCCGCAATGGGAGTTACATTTACGCAGCATTGTGCATTAGTCATCACAATTTGTGTGAACATGGAGATTCGGTTAAAGAACACAAAAGGAAAAGCAAAGCTATATCGGAGTGAGTATATAATATTTTGGGTTTGTAGCAGACATCGTATTTTGCGTGTCTTCTAACTCATTCATACATTGCATGAATCAAGGATACATTTTAGATTCTCACATACGCACGCTTGTGTTTGGAAACGTACTAGACATGAGAACTATCTTATTTGTGAAATCCAGATTACTCTTGGCAGTGTTCGTAGTGCCTAATAGAAAGCAGGATCTATAGTTGCTCAGAACATTTTTATCGACATAAAATCCAATGTGAGTCAGTCTACAAGATTTAATATTTACATAGGTTTGTGGGTGACATCGTATTGTGCGCGTTTTCTCGCTCATTCATACGTTGCATGAATTGAGGGTGCAACTTAGAATACGCGCGCTTTTGTTTGGGCAGATAAACATGAAAACTATCTCCTTTGTGAAAAATAGATTGCTCTCGGCAATGTCCGTAGTGCTTATTAAAAAGGAAAAGGAAAATCTGTAGTTGCTCGAATCATTTTTTCGGCATGAAATTCAAATGAGCGTAAATATTCTCAATAGTTAGTCATGCGGGTAAATTTGACCTTATGTGCGCTAAGTTTCCGCTTCATGGAGTCTCCGACGGGCTTTAAAAGGTTGATTCTGAGGAAAAGAGAAGTGTTATTGTATCTTACTTGAAACCGGAGATGCGGTAGGGAAGTCTGTTTTGTTCGTAGATCTCACCCGCTGTAATCACCGTATTGCACTTGTGCTGCCTCTTGCTACGGAGCTCCGAGTGACGCGGGAGCCGTTTCTCGGTGCTTTTGTATTCCCGGTCACGGTCAGAAAGCAAAAAGGGACTGAGTTGTTCGTCGGTTGGCAACGATTGGCATGTTTGTGATTAGAAAAAAGAAAAAAGACTCTTGATTATAGAGTTGATGTTAAGAAAGAGTGAATTAATTATTGAGTATACTGTATTGTTGTAGCCATTAGCTATTGTGGAAAAATCATAAAAGGGTTTTCATACACATTCCTATGCATATATAGTTGTAGGTGGTTTTATGCCTTATGGTCATGTGGAGGGATATGAAAATCATGTGTCAAGGGTTATTGCCCGTGTGGAGTTATAACATTAAAAAGCTAACTCAATGGAGTTGATCTTGAATGGTCGACGTTATTCTGTGAAAGAGACATATGATCAATTCTAGGGGGTATTCCACGGGATATTCCACGGGATTTTATCATTCCTCATGTCTCTGTCTATAAGGAGGCGATGGATTAATGTCTTATGAGAGGGTATACCAGGGGATATTATCGTTCATCCCTCCTGTGTCTGTATGAAGGCGATAGATCCAACGTTGTTCTTTTTCAAAGAGAATCTTCTCTGCGTTGTATGATTTGGATAGTAATGTTTCAAGAACTACCCATTTCAGGTCGTCAGGAGTATGGTTCTGTTTGATATAGTGTTTACTCATCTTGGTTGTGATTTGTTTGCAGGAGACATTGCTCCTGTGTTCACAGATTCGAATTTTCACTTTACGGCACGTCATCCCTATGTATTTGAGGCCACAGGGACATACAATCATGTAAATCACATGAGTTGTATTACAGTTTGTGTGGTGCCGTAATGTCCATGTGAGATCAGATGAGAGTTGTAGTGTTTTTGTAATTTTCGTAAGTTTGCAGACTGAACACGAGCCACATGGGTAGTGTCCTATTACTGGATCAAGGTTCCAGAGGGTTGTTAAGGTTCCTTTGCTCGTGATGGCTGTAGGTCTAGTATGTACAAGGATGTCTTTGATGTTCTTTGTGCGTCTATTGGCAAAGCGTGGTTTTGGCCAGCATAGATTGTTGGATGTTAAGATTCTCCAGTTTTTGTTAATTATTTTCTTAACGACATTTGTGGATGTGCAGTAAGTAGTGACACATGTCAGCAAGTCCGTTGGTTCTTCTCGTTCGGTCGTTTCCAGTAAACTGTCTCTGGGCTGGTTCCTTGCTCTCTTTTGGCATTTCCTGATGATTTTGGTAGGATAATTCCTACGTTGCAGTTTTTGTTCTAGTGCTGCTGCTTGTATCTTGTAATCCGTCAGCTTACTACAGTTCCTTTTCAGTCGTAAGAACTGGCTGTAGGGTAGATTTTCTCTCAATGGTCGAGGATGAAAGCTGTTGTAAGATAAGATACTGTTCCTAGCTGTTGGTTTGTAAAAAGTTTTTGTTTGTAAGGTGTTATTCTCAGAATAGATTGTAACATCAAGGAAGTCTATCTTCTTGTTATTTGATGAGTGTGTAAACTTAAGGCACTCATCTCTTGTGTTTATCCAGTTCATGAATTCAGCTAGTGTTTCTTGGGTGTCTTCCCAAATTAATAGAACATCGTCAATATACCTGCGCCAGAATTTCATCTGATTGAAGTATGGATTGATGGAATTCTGTATCCATTGTTCTTCAAAGGCGCTGACATATAGACCTGCTACACTAGGCGCAAAGGTACTGCCCATAGAAGTACCGTGTCGTTGGGCGTAGAGGGTCCCACCATATTCAAAGAAATTTTCAGTCAGAGCCACCTTACAGCATTCCAAAACAAAATGTCTGGGAGTTCTGTATTGCCAATCTTGAGTGAAAAGAATATTCTCTAAAGTCTCTAGCGTCTTTTGCTGTGGTAGGCTTGTATAGAGACTCTCCACATCAAGTCCCACCAGAAGCATTGTTTAATCGTTGTATGTTAGATCTCCTAACATGTTTAGGAGATCTCTTGTATCTTTTAGATAGGTAGGTGTTTTTTGTACTATTGGTCTCAGGAATTGGTCAGCAAATTGTGATAAAGGTTCAAGTACAGACCCTATTCCTGAGACTATTGGACGTCCTGGTGGTGGTGATTTGTTTTTGTGGATTTTGGGTAATGAATAAAAATATGGAATTCTTGGTGTTTTGGTTCTGAGGAATTCAGCTTCATGCTTCGAAATCCACTGGTGGATCTCAGCCTCTTCCACCATGAGTTCAATTGTCCTCTGTAGTCTTTTTGTTGGATCTACTGTAAGTTTCTGGTAGAATTTCGTATCTGAGAGTAGTGATAGGCATTGATCGTTATATCCTTGTTTGTTTAAAAGGACAATGGCTCCCCCTTTATCAGCTGGTTTGATAACCAGATCTGTGTTCTCGTGTAATTCTTTCATTGCTTTCTTTTCTTGTCGTGTTGTGTTCACAAAAGGTCTCTTGGTTGGTTTTATGTTGTCTACTTCTTTCATGATCGCCTGCTCAAAAGCTTGTATTTCTACGGGGACCATTTGGGAAGGTGGACAGAAGGTTGACTTGGGTCTAAGTTTGGTGTCACTGTCTTGATTGTAGTTCTCTTTATCTTTGAAGAATGCCTTCAGTTTTATTTTCCTACAGAATTCTGAGAGTTCGCACTTTAGTTTGAAAATATCCGTTGTTGGTGTTGGTACAAAACCAAGTCCTTTGTTCAAAATTTTCTCTTGATCTGCTGTGAGAGTGATGTTAGTGAGATTTACTACCAGTGATTCGTCGAGCTGGTCCCTGGTTGTTCTTTTGTCATACTTCGTGTATGTACTTGTCTTTCTTGTTCGTTCCATGTTACCCCTTTTCTTCTCCCTCTCCGTGTGCTTTGGCCTCTCCCTAAAAAAGGGGGCTGTTGTAAATTCATTGGGGGTCCCATGGTGTTAGGGCTTTGGAAGTAGGGATTTATCCATCCTTGGTAGTGAGGTATATAAGGTTGGAAAGGGGGTTGTGATTGGTCATAGTATCTTGGCATCTGCCAGTTGTTGGTCCTCCTTCTTTGATTACGTCTGAATTGTCCTCTCCCTCTTCTGGGATTAGTTCCTTCATCATTGCTCCAGTCTGAGCTGTTGCCGGAACTTTCGCCTGTTGTATCCTCATCCTCTTGATGGTCTGGAATAACATAATCTGTTCTTGCGTATGGGTGCATTTTCTCCATTGAGAATTTTTTGAGATCTTTTCCCAATTTTTGGATTTTATTTTGGGTTATGTATTCTTTTGTTTCATTCATCTCTTTGTTGATTTCTTCTAGGCGTTTTTTGTATACGGAAATCTGGACTGTGGTTTTTAGATTAGCTTCACTAACTTGAATCTTGATTGTCAGTGCTTCTACTAATCTTGTTGCTGTTTTTATTATGAGTACCAGATAGTCTCGTGTACACTTCCAGGATATGGAAGACCAATCCTTTCTGAATGCAAGATCTTTAAGGAAAATACGTGGGGAATTTTGCACCCATAAGCCTTTTGGGGCTGAGTTGGCTCGCAGATACTCTTTCATAATGATCCCATGTATAGCTGTTCTTACTTGATCCTTCTTCATTTCAGTTAGTTCGTCCCATTCATTATTATGTGTCAGTGTATTTGATAGATCCTTGTCTTGCAATAGTGAGGCTCCTGATAGGATAGCGTTTACTTCTTCTTCTGTGTAGCTCAAACCTTGGTTGTCTGCCATGTTTGCTGGTTCTTCTTTATGATAGGTTTGTCAGACCAATTTGTTAACACTCTTATGGGGAATAGGTTTCCCACAGCTGTGCGCTGCTTCAATATGTTGTAATCAAGTGGGGGAAAGAGAAGCTATAAGCCCATCCAGCTTCCGAAAGTTAGTTTCAAATCACAAGGGGGGGAGGATGGATCACTTGTCCTGTGGTGCCATGGTCTTATTGGTTGTATCCACTATAAAAAGACCCTCATACATCTACACAGGTCAAAGGCGGTATATTTTCATTCTCCGCCATTTGTGTACTGTTTCAGCAACATCATTGGGTCAGTTTATTGTAAAATGCTGACCTCCACCTGGAGGAAGACCTGCTGGCACTGACAGTAGTGGTCAGAAATGAATGTGAATAAGTGCTCGTGGTGAGGTGAAAAATACTACATTAAAATCCCTATGTCACTTATAACCTCTATAATTTATTCGGGAGGCAGTGAAAGGGAATTTAAAAGAAAGATATTGTGCGTATTGAATGAGTTACTAGTCATTCGCACTTCTTAATGGTCAACATGTTTCAGCCCTCTGCATATTCTCGGGGCTTTCGTCAGGACCGAATTTCAATGTGTAGGGCCAATGAGGTTCTACATAGAGTGGTTAATTAACCACTAAATACTAGATGGTCAGATCAGTTGTATCTGTACCTAAAAATAAAAATAAAAGAAAGTAAAGCAAAAGGGTGGTGCTGTAAATTTAAGAAAACATAATCTTTCGACGTTTTCAAAACAAGAGCTTTCGAAACAGTATTATTTTTCATACACATCCGCAATGGGAGTTACATTTACGCAGCATTGTGCATTAGTCATCACAATTTGTGTGAACATGGAGATTCGGTTAAAGAACACTAAAGGAAAAGCAAAGCTATATCGGAGTGAGTATATAATATTTTGGGTTTGTAGCAGACATCGTATTTTGCGTGTCTTCTAACTCATTCATACATTGCATGAATCAAGGATACATTTTAGATTCTCACATACGCGCGCTTGTGTTTGGAAACGTACTAGACATGAGAACTATCTTATTTGTGAAATCCAGATTACTCTTGGCAGTGTTCGTAGTGCCTAATAGAAAGCAGGATCTATAGTTGCTCAGAACATTTTTATCGACATAAAATCCAATGTGAGTCAGTCTACAAGATTTAATATTTACATAGGTTTGTGGGTGACATCGTATTGTGCGCGTTTTCTCGCTCATTCATACGTTGCATGAATCGAGGGTGCAACTTAGAATACGCGCGCTTTTGTTTGGGCAGATAAACATGAAAACTATCTCCTTTGTGAAAAATAGATTGCTCTCGGCAATGTTCGTAGTGCTTATTAAAAAGGAAAAGGAAAATCTGTAGTTGCTCGAATCATTTTTTCGGCATGAAATTCAAATGAGCGTAAATATTCTCAATAGTTAGTCATGCGGGTAAATTTTACCTTATGTGCGCTAAGTTTCCGCTTCATGGAGTCTCCGACGGGCTTTAAAAGGTTGATTCTGAGGAAAAGAGAAGTGTTATTATATCTTACTTGAAACCGGAGATGCGGTAGGGAAGTCTGTTTTGTTCGTAGATCTCACCCGCTGTAATCACCGTATTGCACTTGTGCTGCCTCTTGCTACGGAGCTCCGAGTGACGCGGGAGCCTTTTCTCGGTGCTTTTGTATTCCCGGTCACGGTCAGAAAGCAAAAAGGGACTGAGTTGTTCGTCGGTTGGCAACGATTGGCATGTTTGTGATTAGAAAAAAGAAAAAAGACTCTTGATTATAGAGTTGATGTTAAGAAAGAGTGAATTCATTATTGAGTATACTGTATTGTTGTAGCCATTAGCTATTGTGGAAAAATCATAAAAGGGTTTTCATACACATTCCTATGCATATATAGTTGTAGGTGGTTTTATGCCTTATGGTCATGTGGAGGGATATGAAAATCATGTGTCAAGGGTTATTGCCCGTGTGGAGTTATAACATTAAAAAGCTAACTCAATGGAGTTGATCTTGAATGGTCGACGTTATTCTGTGAAAGAGACATATGATCAATTCTAGGGGGTATTCCACGGGATATTCCACGGGATTTTATCATTCCTAATGTCTCTGTCTATAAGGAGGCGATGGATTAATGTCTTATGAGAGGGTATACCAGGGGATATTATCGTTCATCCCTCCTGTGTCTGTATGAAGGCGATAGATCCAACGTTGTTCTTTTTCAAAGAGAATCTTCTCTGCGTTGTATGATTTGGATAGTAATGTTTCAAGAACTACCCATTTCAGGTCGTCAGGAGTATGGTTCTGTTCGATATAGTGTTTACTCATCTTGGTTGTGATTCGTTTGCAGGAGACATTGCTCCTGTGTTCACAGATTCGAATTTTCACTTTACGGCACGTCATCCCTATGTATTTGAGGCCACAGGGACATACAATCATGTAAATCACATGAGTTGTATTACAGTTTGTGTGGTGCCGTAATGTCCATGTGAGATCAGATGAGAGTTGTAGTGTTTTTGTAATTTTCGTAAGTTTGCAGACTGAACACGAGCCACATGGGTAGTGTCCTATTACTGGATCAAGGTTCCAGAGGGTTGTTAAGGTTCCTTTGCTCGTGATGGCTGTAGGTCTAGTATGTACAAGGATGTCTTTGATGTTCTTTGTGCGTCTATTGGCAAAGCGTGGTTTTGGCCAGCATAGATTGTTGGATGTTAAGATTCTCCAGTTTTTGTTAATTATTTTCTTAACGACATTTGTGGATGTGCAGTAAGTAGTGACACATGTCAGCAAGTCCGTTGGTTCTTCTCGTTCGGTCGTTTCCAGTAAACTGTCTCTGGGCTGGTTCCTTGCTCTCTTTTGGCATTTCCTGATGATTTTGGTAGGATAATTCCTACGTTGCAGTTTTTGTTCTAGTGCTGCTGCTTGTATCTTGTAATCCGTCAGCTTACTACAGTTCCTTTTCAGTCGTAAGAACTGGCTGTAGGGTAGATTTTCTCTCAATGGTCGAGGATGAAAGCTGTTGTAAGATAAGATACTGTTCCTAGCTGTTGGTTTGTAAAAAGTTTTTGTTTGTAAGGTGTTATTCTCAGAATAGATTGTAACATCAAGGAAGTCTATCTTCTTGTTATTTGATGAGTGTGTAAACTTAAGGCACTCATCTCTTGTGTTTATCCAGTTCATGAATTCAGCTAGTGTTTCTTGGGTGTCTTCCCAAATTAATAGAACATCGTCAATATACCTGCGCCAGAATTTCATCTGATTGAAGTATGGATTGATGGAATTCTGTATCCATTGTTCTTCAAACGCGCTGACATATAGACCTGCTACACTAGGCGCAAAGGTACTGCCCATAGAAGTACCGTGTCGTTGGGCGTAGAGGGTCCCATCATATTCAAAGAAATTTTCAGTCAGAGCCACCTTACAGCATTCCAAAACAAAATGTCTGGGAGTTCTGTATTGCCAATCTTGAGTGAAAAGAATATTCTCTAAAGTCTCTAGCGTCTTTTGCTGTGGTAGGCTTGTATAGAGACTCTCCACATCAAGTCCCACCAGAAGCATTGTTTGATCGTTGTATGTTAGATCTCCTAACATGTTTAGGAGATCTCTTGTATCTTTTAGATAGGTAGGTGTTTTTTGTACTATTGGTCTCAGGAATTGGTCAGCAAATTGTGATAAAGGTTCAAGTACAGACCCTATTCCTGAGACTATTGGACGTCCTGGTGGTGGTGATTTGTTTTTGTGGATTTTGGGTAATGAATAAAAATATGGAATTCTTGGTGTTTTGGTTCTGAGGAATTCAGCTTCATGCTTCGAAATCCACTGGTGGATCTCAGCCTCTTCCACCATGAGTTCAATTGTCCTCTGTAGTCTTTTTGTTGGATCTACTGTAAGTTTCTGGTAGAATTTCGTATCTGAGAGTAGTGATAGGCATTGATCGTTATATCCTTGTTTGTTTAAAAGGACAATGGCTCCCCCTTTATCAGCTGGTTTGATAACCAGATCTGTGTTCTCGTGTAATTCTTTCATTGCTTTCTTTTCTTGTCGTGTTGTGTTCACAAAAGGTCTCTTGGTTGGTTTTATGTTGTCTACTTCTTTCATGATCGCCTGCTCAAAAGCTTGTATTTCTACGGGGACCATTTGGGAAGGTGGACAGAAGGTTGACTTGGGTCTAAGTTTGGTGTCACTGTCTTGATTGTAGTTCTCTTTATCTTTGAAGAATGCCTTCAGTTTTATTTTCCTACAGAATTCTGAGAGTTCGCACTTTAGTTTGAAAATATCCGTTGTTGGTGTTGGTACAAAACCAAGTCCTTTGTTCAAAATTTTCTCTTGATCTGCTGTGAGAGTGATGTTAGTGAGATTTACTACCAGTGATTCGTCGAGCTGGTCCCTGGTTGTTCTTTTGTCATACTTCGTGTATGTACTTGTCTTTCTTGTTCGTTCCATGTTACCCCTTTTCTTCTCCCTCTCCGTGTGCTTTGGCCTCTCCCTAAAAAAGGGGGCTGTTGTAAATTCATTGGGGGTCCCATGGTGTTAGGGCTTTGGAAGTAGGGATTTATCCATCCTTGGTAGTGAGGTATATAAGGTTGGAAAGGGGGTTGTGATTGGTCATAGTATCTTGGCATCTGCCAGTTGTTGGTCCTCCTTCTTTGATTACGTCTGAATTGTCCTCTCCCTCTTCTGGGATTAGTTCCTTCATCATTGCTCCAGTCTGAGCTGTTGCCGGAACTTTCGCCTGTTGTATCCTCATCCTCTTGATGGTCTGGAATAACATAATCTGTTCTTGCGTATGGGTGCATTTTCTCCATTGAGAATTTTTTGAGATCTTTTCCCAATTTTTGGATTTTATTTTGGGTTATGTATTCTTTTGTTTCATTCATCTCTTTGTTGATTTCTTCTAGGCGTTTTTTGTATACGGAAATCTGGACTGTGGTTTTTAGATTAGCTTCACTAACTTGAATCTTGATTGTCAGTGCTTCTACTAATCTTGTTGCTGTTTTTATTATGAGTACCAGATAGTCTCGTGTACACTTCCAGGATATGGAAGACCAATCCTTTCTGAATGCAAGATCTTTAAGGAAAATACGTGGGGAATTTTGCACCCATAAGCCTTTTGGGGCTGAGTTGGCTCGCAGATACTCTTTCATAATGATCCCATGTATAGCTGTTCTTACTTGATCCTTCTTCATTTCAGTTAGTTCGTCCCATTCATTATTATGTGTCAGTGTATTTGATAGATCCTTGTCTTGCAATAGTGAGGCTCCTGATAGGATAGCGTTTACTTCTTCTTCTGTGTAGCTCAAACCTTGGTTGTCTGCCATGTTTGCTGGTTCTTCTTTATGATAGGTTTGTCAGACCAATTTGTTAACACTCTTATGGGGAATAGGTTTCCCACAGCTGTGCGCTGCTTCAATATGTTGTAATCAAGTGGGGGAAAGAGAAGCTATAAGTCCATCCAGCTTCCGAAAGTTAGTTTCAAATCACAAGGGGGGGGGAGGATGGATCACTTGTCCTGTGGTGCCATGGTCTTATTGGTTGTATCCACTATAAAAAGACCCTCATACATCTACACAGGTCAAAGGCGGTATATTTTCATTCTCCGCCATTTGTGTACTGTTTCAGCAACATCATTGGGTCAGTTTATTGTAAAATGCTGACCTCCACCTGGAGGAAGACCTGCTGGCACTGACAGTAGTGGTCAGAAATGAATGTGAATAAGTGCTCGTGGTGAGGTGAAAAATACTACATTAAAATCCCTATGTCACTTATAACCTCTATAATTTATTCGGGAGGCAGTGAATGGGAATTTAAAAGAAAGATATTGTGCGTATTGAATGAGTTACTAGTCATTCGCACTTCTTAATGGTCAACATGTTTCAGCCCTCTGCATATTCTCGGGGCTTTCGTCAGGACCGAATTTCAATGTGTAGGGCCAATGAGGTTCTACATAGAGTGGTTAATTAACCACTAAATACTAGATGGTCAGATCAGTTGTATCTGTACCTAAAAATAAAAATAAAAGAAAGTAAAGCAAAAGGGTGGTGCTGTAAATTTAAGAAAACATAATCTTTCGACGTTTTCAAAACAAGAGCTTTCGAAACAGTATTATTTTTCATACACATCCGCAATGGGAGTTACATTTACGCAGCATTGTGCATAAGTCATCACAATTTGTGTGAACATGGAGATTCGGTTAAAGAACACAAAAGGAAAAGCAAAGCTATATCGGAGTGAGTATATAATATTTTGGGTTTGTAGCAGACATCGTATTTTGCGTGTCTTCTAACTCATTCATACATTGCATGAATCAAGGATACATTTTAGATTCTCACATACGCGCGCTTGTGTTTGGAAACGTACTAGACATGAGAACTATCTTATTTGTGAAATCCAGATTACTCTTGGCAGTGTTCGTAGTGCCTAATAGAAAGCAGGATCTATAGTTGCTCAGAACATTTTTATCGACATAAAATCCAATGTGAGTCAGTCTACAAGATTTAATATTTACATAGGTTTGTGGGTGACATCGTATTGTGCGCGTTTTCTCGCTCATTCATACGTTGCATGAATCGAGGGTGCAACTTAGAATACGCGCGCTTTTGTTTGGGCAGATAAACATGAAAACTATCTCCTTTGTGAAAAATAGATTGCTCTCGGCAATGTTCGTAGTGCTTATTAAAAAGGAAAAGGAAAATCTGTAGTTGCTCGAATCATTTTTTCGGCATGAAATTCAAATGAGCGTAAATATTCTCAATAGTTAGTCATGCGGGTAAATTTTACCTTATGTGCGCTAAGTTTCCGCTTCATGGAGTCTCCGACGGGCTTTAAAAGGTTGATTCTGAGGAAAAGAGAAGTGTTATTATATCTTACTTGAAACCGGAGATGCGGTAGGGAAGTCTGTTTTGTTCGTAGATCTCACCCGCTGTAATCACCGTATTGCACTTGTGCTGCCTCTTGCTACGGAGCTCCGAGTGACGCGGGAGCCGTTTCTCGGTGCTTTTGTATTCCCGGTCACGGTCAGAAAGCAAAAAGGGACTGAGTTGTTCGTCGGTTGGCAACGATTGGCATGTTTGTGATTAGAAAAAAGAAAAAAGACTCTTGATTATAGAGTTGATGTTAAGAAAGAGTGAATTAATTATTGAGTATACTGTATTGTTGTAGCCATTAGCTATTGTGGAAAAATCATAAAAGGGTTTTCATACACATTCCTATGCATATATAGTTGTAGGTGGTTTTATGCCTTATGGTCATGTGGAGGGATATGAAAATCATGTGTCAAGGGTTATTGCCCGTGTGGAGTTATAACATTAAAAAGCTAACTCAATGGAGTTGATCTTGAATGGTCGACGTTATTCTGTGAAAGAGACATATGATCAATTCTAGGGGGTATTCCACGGGATATTCCACGGGATTTTATCATTCCTAATGTCTCTGTCTATAAGGAGGCGATGGATTAATGTCTTATGAGAGGGTATACCAGGGGATATTATCGTTCATCCCTCCTGTGTCTGTATGAAGGCGATAGATCCAACGTTGTTCTTTTTCAAAGAGAATCTTCTCTGCGTTGTATGATTTGGATAGTAATGTTTCAAGAACTACCCATTTCAGGTCGTCAGGAGTATGGTTCTGTTCGATATAGTGTTTACTCATCTTGGTTGTGATTCGTTTGCAGGAGACATTGCTCCTGTGTTCACAGATTCGAATTTTCACTTTACGGCACGTCATCCCTATGTATTTGAGGCCACAGGGACATACAATCATGTAAATCACATGAGTTGTATTACAGTTTGTGTGGTGCCGTAATGTCCATGTGAGATCAGATGAGAGTTGTAGTGTTATTGTAATTTTCGTAAGTTTGCAGACTGAACACGAGCCACATGGGTAGTGTCCTATTACTGGATCAAGGTTCCAGAGGGTTGTTAAGGTTCCTTTGCTCGTGATGGCTGTAGGTCTAGTATGTACAAGGATGTCTTTGATGTTCTTTGTGCGTCTATTGGCAAAGCGTGGTTTTGGCCAGCATAGATTGTTGGATGTTAAGATTCTCCAGTTTTTGTTAATTATTTTCTTAACGACATTTGTGGATGTGCAGTAAGTAGTGACACATGTCAGCAAGTCCGTTGGTTCTTCTCGTTCGGTCGTTTCCAGTAAACTGTCTCTGGGCTGGTTCCTTGCTCTCTTTTGGCATTTCCTGATGATTTTGGTAGGATAATTCCTACGTTGCAGTTTTTGTTCTAGTGCTGCTGCTTGTATCTTGTAATCCGTCAGCTTACTACAGTTCCTTTTCAGTCGTAAGAACTGGCTGTAGGGTAGATTTTCTCTCAATGGTCGAGGATGAAAGCTGTTGTAAGATAAGATACTGTTCCTAGCTGTTGGTTTGTAAAAAGTTTTTGTTTGTAAGGTGTTATTCTCAGAATAGATTGTAACATCAAGGAAGTCTATCTTCTTGTTATTTGATGAGTGTGTAAACTTAAGGCACTCATCTCTTGTGTTTATCCAGTTCATGAATTCAGCTAGTGTTTCTTGGGTGTCTTCCCAAATTAATAGAACATCGTCAATATACCTGCGCCAGAATTTCATCTGATTGAAGTATGGATTGATGGAATTCTGTATCCATTGTTCTTCAAACGCGCTGACATATAGACCTGCTACACTAGGCGCAAAGGTACTGCCCATAGAAGTACCGTGTCGTTGGGCGTAGAGGGTCCCATCATATTCAAAGAAATTTTCAGTCAGAGCCACCTTACAGCATTCCAAAACAAAATGTCTGGGAGTTCTGTATTGCCAATCTTGAGTGAAAAGAATATTCTCTAAAGTCTCTAGCGTCTTTTGCTGTGGTAGGCTTGTATAGAGACTCTCCACATCAAGTCCCACCAGAAGCATTGTTTGATCGTTGTATGTTAGATCTCCTAACATGTTTAGGAGATCTCTTGTATCTTTTAGATAGGTAGGTGTTTTTTGTACTATTGGTCTCAGGAATTGGTCAGCAAATTGTGATAAAGGTTCAAGTACAGACCCTATTCCTGAGACTATTGGACGTCCTGGTGGTGGTGATTTGTTTTTGTGGATTTTGGGTAATGAATAAAAATATGGAATTCTTGGTGTTTTGGTTCTGAGGAATTCAGCTTCATGCTTCGAAATCCACTGGTGGATCTCAGCCTCTTCCACCATGAGTTCAATTGTCCTCTGTAGTCTTTTTGTTGGATCTACTGTAAGTTTCTGGTAGAATTTCGTATCTGAGAGTAGTGATAGGCATTGATCGTTATATCCTTGTTTGTTTAAAAGGACAATGGCTCCCCCTTTATCAGCTGGTTTGATAACCAGATCTGTGTTCTCGTGTAATTCTTTCATTGCTTTCTTTTCTTGTCGTGTTGTGTTCACAAAAGGTCTCTTGGTTGGTTTTATGTTGTCTACTTCTTTCATGATCGCCTGCTCAAAAGCTTGTATTTCTACGGGGACCATTTGGGAAGGTGGACAGAAGGTTGACTTGGGTCTAAGTTTGGTGTCACTGTCTTGATTGTAGTTCTCTTTATCTTTGAAGAATGCCTTCAGTTTTATTTTCCTACAGAATTCTGAGAGTTCGCACTTTAGTTTGAAAATATCCGTTGTTGGTGTTGGTACAAAACCAAGTCCTTTGTTCAAAATTTTCTCTTGATCTGCTGTGAGAGTGATGTTAGTGAGATTTACTACCAGTGATTCGTCGAGCTGGTCCCTGGTTGTTCTTTTGTCATACTTCGTGTATGTACTTGTCTTTCTTGTTCGTTCCATGTTACCCCTTTTCTTCTCCCTCTCCGTGTGCTTTGGCCTCTCCCTAAAAAAGGGGGCTGTTGTAAATTCATTGGGGGTCCCATGGTGTTAGGGCTTTGGAAGTAGGGATTTATCCATCCTTGGTAGTGAGGTATATAAGGTTGGAAAGGGGGTTGTGATTGGTCATAGTATCTTGGCATCTGCCAGTTGTTGGTCCTCCTTCTTTGATTACGTCTGAATTGTCCTCTCCCTCTTCTGGGATTAGTTCCTTCATCATTGCTCCAGTCTGAGCTGTTGCCGGAACTTTCGCCTGTTGTATCCTCATCCTCTTGATGGTCTGGAATAACATAATCTGTTCTTGCGTATGGGTGCATTTTCTCCATTGAGAATTTTTTGAGATCTTTTCCCAATTTTTGGATTTTATTTTGGGTTATGTATTCTTTTGTTTCATTCATCTCTTTGTTGATTTCTTCTAGGCGTTGTTTGTATACGGAAATCTGGACTGTGGTTTTTAGATTAGCTTCACTAACTTGAATCTTGATTGTCAGTGCTTCTACTAATCTTGTTGCTGTTTTTATTATGAGTACCAGATAGTCTCGTGTACACTTCCAGGATATGGAAGACCAATCCTTTCTGAATGCAAGATCTTTAAGGAAAATACGTGGGGAATTTTGCACCCATAAGCCTTTTGGGGCTGAGTTGGCTCGCAGATACTCTTTCATAATGATCCCATGTATAGCTGTTCTTACTTGATCCTTCTTCATTTCAGTTAGTTCGTCCCATTCATTATTATGTGTCAGTGTATTTGATAGATCCTTGTCTTGCAATAGTGAGGCTCCTGATAGGATAGCGTTTACTTCTTCTTCTGTGTAGCTCAAACCTTGGTTGTCTGCCATGTTTGCTGCTTCTTCTTTATGATAGGTTTGTCAGACCAATTTGTTAACACTCTTATGGGGAATAGGTTTCCCACAGCTGTGCGCTGCTTCAATATGTTGTAATCAAGTGGGGGAAAGAGAAGCTATAAGCCCATCCAGCTTCCGAAAGTTAGTTTCAAATCACAAGGGGGGGAGGATGGATCACTTGTCCTGTGGTGCCATGGTCTTATTGGTTGTATCCACTATAAAAAGACCCTCATACATCTACACAGGTCAAAGGCGGTATATTTTCATTCTCCGCCATTTGTGTACTGTTTCAGCAACATCATTGGGTCAGTTTATTGTAAAATGCTGACCTCCACCTGGAGGAAGACCTGCTGGCACTGACAGTAGTGGTCAGAAATGAATGTGAATAAGTGCTCGTGGTGAGGTGAAAAATACTACATTAAAATCCCTATGTCACTTATAACCTCTATAATTTATTCGGGAGGCAGTGAAAGGGAATTTAAAAGAAAGATATTGTGCGTATTGAATGAGTTACTAGTCATTCGCACTTCTTAATGGTCAACATGTTTCAGCCCTCTGCATATTCTCGGGGCTTTCGTCAGGACCGAATTTCAATGTGTAGGGCCAATGAGGTTCTACATATAGTGGTTAATTAACCACTAAATACTAGATGGTCAGATCAGTTGTATCTGTACCTAAAAATAAAAATAAAAGAAAGTAAAGCAAAAGGGTGGTGCTGTAAATTTAAGAAAACATAATCTTTCGACGTTTTCAAAACAAGAGCTTTCGAAACAGTATTATTTTTCATACACATCCGCAATGGGAGTTACATTTACGCAGCATTGTGCATTAGTCATCACAATTTGTGTGAACATGGAGATTCGGTTAAAGAACACTAAAGGAAAAGCAAAGCTATATCGGAGTGAGTATATAATATTTTGGGTTTGTAGCAGACATCGTATTTTGCGTGTCTTCTAACTCATTCATACATTGCATGAATCAAGGATACATTTTAGATTCTCACATACGCGCGCTTGTGTTTGGAAACGTACTAGACATGAGAACTATCTTATTTGTGAAATCCAGATTACTCTTGGCAGTGTTCGTAGTGCCTAATAGAAAGCAGGATCTATAGTTGCTCAGAACATTTTTATCGACATAAAATCCAATGTGAGTCAGTCTACAAGATTTAATATTTACATAGGTTTGTGGGTGACATCGTATTGTGCGCGTTTTCTCGCTCATTCATACGTTGCATGAATCGAGGGTGCAACTTAGAATACGCGCGCTTTTGTTTGGGCAGATAAACATGAAAACTATCTCCTTTGTGAAAAATAGATTGCTCTCGGCAATGTTCGTAGTGCTTATTAAAAAGGAAAAGGAAAATCTGTAGTTGCTCGAATCATTTTTTCGGCATGAAATTCAAATGAGCGTAAATATTCTCAATAGTTAGTCATGCGGGTAAATTTTACCTTATGTGCGCTAAGTTTCCGCTTCATGGAGTCTCCGACGGGCTTTAAAAGGTTGATTCTGAGGAAAAGAGAAGTGTTATTATATCTTACTTGAAGCCGGAGATGCGGTAGGGAAGTCTGTTTTGTTCGTAGATCTCACCCGCTGTAATCACCGTATTGCACTTGTGCTGCCTCTTGCTACGGAGCTCCGAGTGACGCGGGAGCCGTTTCTCGGTGCTTTTGTATTCCAGGTCACGGTCAGAAAGCAAAAAGGGACTGAGTTGTTCGTCGGTTGGCAACGATTGGCATGTTTGTGATTAGAAAAAAGAAAAAAGACTCTTGATTATAGAGTTGATGTTAAGAAAGAGTGAATTAATTATTGAGTATACTGTATTGTTGTAGCCATTAGCTATTGTGGAAAAATCATAAAAGGGTTTTCATACACATTCCTATGCATATATAGTTGTAGGTGGTTTTATGCCTTATGGTCATGTGGAGGGATATGAAAATCATGTGTCAAGGGTTATTGCCCGTGTGGAGTTATAACATTAAAAAGCTAACTCAATGGAGTTGATCTTGAATGGTCGACGTTATTCTGTGAAAGAGACATATGATCAATTCTAGGGGGTATTCCACGGGATATTCCACGGGATTTTATCATTCCTCATGTCTCTGTCTATAAGGAGGCGATGGATTAATGTCTTATGAGAGGGTATACCAGGGGATATTATCGTTCATCCCTCATGTGTCTGTATGAAGGCGATAGATCCAACGTTGTTCTTTTTCAAAGAGAATCTTCTCTGCGTTGTATGATTTGGATAGTAATGTTTCAAGAACTACCCATTTCAGGTCGTCAGGAGTATGGTTCTGTTCGATATAGTGTTTACTCATCTTGGTTGTGATTCGTTTGCAGGAGACATTGCTCCTGTGTTCACAGATTCGAATTTTCACTTTACGGCACGTCATCCCTATGTATTTGAGGCCACAGGGACATACAATCATGTAAATCACATGAGTTGTATTACAGTTTGTGTGGTGCCGTAATGTCCATGTGAGATCAGATGAGAGTTGTAGTGTTTTTGTAATTTTCGTAAGTTTGCAGACTGAACACGAGCCACATGGGTAGTGTCCTATTACTGGATCAAGGTTCCAGAGGGTTGTTAAGGTTCCTTTGCTCGTGATGGCTGTAGGTCTAGTATGTACAAGGATGTCTTTGATGTTCTTTGTGCGTCTATTGGCAAAGCGTGGTTTTGGCCAGCATAGATTGTTGGATGTTAAGATTCTCCAGTTTTTGTTAATTATTTTCTTAACGACATTTGTGGATGTGCAGTAAGTAGTGACACATGTCAGCAAGTCCGTTGGTTCTTCTCGTTCGGTCGTTTCCAGTAAACTGTCTCTGGGCTGGTTCCTTGCTCTCTTTTGGCATTTCCTGATGATTTTGGTAGGATAATTCCTACGTTGCAGTTTTTGTTCTAGTGCTGCTGCTTGTATCTTGTAATCCGTCAGCTTACTACAGTTCCTTTTCAGTCGTAAGAACTGGCTGTAGGGTAGATTTTCTCTCAATGGTCGAGGATGAAAGCTGTTGTAAGATAAGATACTGTTCCTAGCTGTTGGTTTGTAAAAAGTTTTTGTTTGTAAGGTGTTATTCTCAGAATAGATTGTAACATCAAGGAAGTTTATCTTCTTGTTATTTGATGAGTGTGTAAACTTAAGGCACTCATCTCTTGTGTTTATCCAGTTCATGAATTCAGCTAGTGTTTCTTGGGTGTCTTCCCAAATTAATAGAACATCGTCAATATACCTGCGCCAGAATTTCATCTGATTGAAGTATGGATTGATGGAATTCTGTATCCATTGTTCTTCAAACGCGCTGACATATAGACCTGCTACACTAGGCGCAAAGGTACTGCCCATAGAAGTACCGTGTCGTTGGGCGTAGAGGGTCCTATCATATTCAAAGAAATTTTCAGTCAGAGCCACCTTACAGCATTCCAAAACAAAATGTCTGGGAGTTCTGTATTGCCAATCTTGAGTGAAAAGAATATTCTCTAAAGTCTCTAGCGTCTTTTGCTGTGGTAGGCTTGTATAGAGACTCTCCACATCAAGTCCCACCAGAAGCATTGTTTGATCGTTGTATGTTAGATCTCCTAACATGTTTAGGAGATCCCTTGTATCTTTTAGATAGGTAGGTGTTTTTTGTACTATTGGTCTCAGGAATTGGTCAGCAAATTGTGATAAAGGTTCAAGTACAGACCCTATTCCTGAGACTATTGGACGTCCTGGTGGTGGTGATTTGTTTTTGTGGATTTTGGGTAATGAATAAAAATATGGAATTCTTGGTGTTTTGGTTCTGAGGAATTCAGCTTCATGCTTCGAAATCCACTGGTGGATCTCAGCCTCTTCCACCATGAGTTCAATTGTCCTCTGTAGTCTTTTTGTTGGATCTACTGTAAGTTTCTGGTAGAATTTCGTATCTGAGAGTAGTGATAGGCATTGATCGTTATATCCTTGTTTGTTTAAAAGGACAATGGCTCCCCCTTTATCAGCTGGTTTGATAACCAGATCTGTGTTCTCGTGTAATTCTTTCATTGCTTTCTTTTCTTGTCGTGTTGTGTTCACAAAAGGTCTCTTGGTTGGTTTTATGTTGTCTACTTCTTTCATGATCGCCTGCTCAAAAGCTTGTATTTCTACGGGGACCATTTGGGAAGGTGGACAGAAGGTTGACTTGGGTCTAAGTTTGGTGTCACTGTCTTGATTGTAGTTCTCTTTATCTTTGAAGAATGCCTTATGTCTCTCATAAGACATTAATCCATCGCCTCCTTATAGACAGAGACATGAGGAATGATAAAATCCCGTGGAATATCCCTTGGAATACCCCCTAGAATTGATCATATGTCTCTTTCACAGAATAACGTCGACCATTCAAGATCAACTCCATTGAGTTAACTTTTTAATGTTATAACTCCACACGGGCAATAACCCTTGACACATGATTTTCATATCCCTCCACATGACCATAAGGCATAAAACCACCTACAACTATATATGCATAGGAATGTGTATGAAAACCCTTTTATGATTGTTCCACAATAGCTAATGGCTACAACAATACAGTATACTCAATAATTAATTCACTCTTTCTTAACATCAACTCTATAATCAAGAGTCTTTTTTCTTTTTTCTAATCACAAACATGTCAATCGTTGCCAACCGACGAACAACTCAGTCCCTTTTTGCTTTCTGACCGTGACCGGGAATACAAAAGCACCGAGAAACGGCTCCCGCGTCACTCGGAGCTCCGTAGCAAGAGGCAGCACAAGTGCAATACGGTGATTACAGCGGGTGAGATCTACGAACAAAACAGACTTCCCTACCGCATCTCCGGTTTCAAGTAAGATACAATAACACTTCTCTTTTCCTCAGAATCAACCTTTTAAAGCCCGTCGGAGACTCCATGAAGCGGAAACTTAGCGCACATAAGGTAAAATTTACCCGCATGACTAACTATTGAGAATATTTACGCTCATTTGAATTTCATGCCGAAAAAATGATTCGAGCAACTACAGATTTTCCTTTTCCTTTTTAATAAGCACTACGAACATTGCCGAGAGCAATCTATTTTTCACAAAGGAGATAGTTTTCATGTTTATCTGCCCAAACAAAAGCGCGCGTATTCTAAGTTGCACCCTCGATTCATGCAACGTATGAATGAGCGAGAAAACGCGCACAATACGATGTCACCCACAAACCTATGTAAATATTAAATCTTGTAGACTGACTCACATTGGATTTTATGTCGATAAAAATGTTCTGAGCAACTATAGATCCTGCTTTCTATTAGGCACTACGAACACTGCCAAGAGTAATCTGGATTTCACAAATAAGATAGTTCTCATGTCTAGTACGTTTCCAAACACAAGCGCGCGTATGTGAGAATCTAAAATGTATCCTTGATTCATGCAATGTATGAATGAGTTAGAAGACACGCAAAATACGATGTCTGCTACAAACCCAAAATATTATATACTCACTCCGATATAGCTTTGCTTTTCCTTTAATGTTCTTTAACCGAATCTCCATGTTCACACAAATTGTGATGACTAATGCACAATGCTGCGTAAATGTAACTCCCATTGCGGATGTGTATGAAAAATAATACTGTTTCGAAAGCTCTTGTTTTGAAAACGTCGAAAGATTATGTTTTCTTAAATTTACAGCACCACCCTTTTGCTTTACTTTCTTTTATTTTTATTTTTAGGTACAGATACAACTGATCTGACCATCTAGTATTTAGTGGTTAATTAACCACTCTATGTAGAACCTCATTGGCCCTACACATTGAAATTCGGTCCTGACGAAAGCCCCGAGAATATGCAGAGGGCTGAAACATGTTGACCATTAAGAAGTGCGAATGACTAGTAACTCATTCAATACGCACAATATCTTTCTTTTAAATTCCCATTCACTGCCTCCCGAATAAATTATAGAGGTTATAAGTGACATAGGGATTTTAATGTAGTATTTTTCACCTCACCACGAGCACTTATTCACATTCATTTAGGACCACTACTGTCAGTGCCAGCAGGTCTTCCTCCAGGTGGAGGTCAGCATTTTACAATAAACTGACCCAATGATGTTGCTGAAACAGTACACAAATGGCGGAGAATGAAAATATACCGCCTTTGACCTGTGTAGATGTATGAGGGTCTTTTTATAGTGGATACAACCAATAAGACCATGGCACCACAGGACAAGTGATCCATCCTCCCCCCCTTGTGATTTGAAACTAACTTTCGGAAGCTGGATGGACTTATAGCTTCTCTTTCCCCCACTTGATTACAACATATTGAAGCAGCGCACAGCTGTGGGAAACCTATTCCCCATAAGAGTGTTAACAAATTGGTCTGACAAACCTATCATAAAGAAGAACCAGCAAACATGGCAGACAACCAAGGTTTGAGCTACACAGAAGAAGAAGGAAACGCTATCCTATCAGGAGCCTCACTATTGCAAGACAAGGATCTATCAAATACACTGACACATAATAATGAATGGGACGAACTAACTGAAATGAAGAAGGATCAAGTAAGAACAGCTATACATGGGATCATTATGAAAGAGTATCTGCGAGCCAACTCAGCCCCAAAAGGCTTATGGGTGCAAAATTCCCCACGTATTTTCCTTAAAGATCTTGCATTCAGAAAGGATTGGTCTTCCATATCCTGGAAGTGTACACGAGACTATCTGGTACTCATAATAAAAACAGCAACAAGATTAGTAGAAGCACTGACAATCAAGATTCAAGTTAGTGAAGCTAATCTAAAAACCACAGTCCAGATTTCCGTATACAAAAAACGCCTAGAAGAAATCAACAAAGAGATGAATGAAACAAAAGAATACATAACCCAAAATAAAATCCAAAAATTGGGAAAAGATCTCAAAAAATTCTCAATGGAGAAAATGCACCCATACGCAAGAACAGATTATGTTATTCCAGACCATCAAGAGGATGAGGATACAACAGGCGAAAGTTCCGGCAACAGCTCAGACTGGAGCAATGATGAAGGAACTAATCCCAGAAGAGGGAGAGGACAATTCAGACGTAATCAAAGAAGGAGGACCAACAACTGGCAGATGCCAAGATACTATGACCAATCACAACCCCCTTTCCAACCTTATATACCTCACTACCAAGGATGGATAAATCCCTACTTCCAAAGCCCTAACACCATGGGACCCCCAATGAATTTACAACAGCCCCCTTTTTTAGGAAGAGGCCAAAGCACACGGAGAGGGAGAAGAAAAGGGGTAACATGGAACGAACAAGAAAGACAAGTACATACACGAAGTATGACAAAAGAACAACCAGGGACCAGCTCGACGAATCACTGGTAGTAAATCTCACTAACATCACTCTCACAGCAGATCAAGAGAAAATTTTGAACAAAGGACTTGGTTTTGTACCAACACCAACAACGGATATTTTCAAACTAAAGTGCGAACTCTCAGAATTCTGTAGGAAAATAAAACTGAAGGCATTCTTCAAAGATAAAGAGAACTACAATCAAGACAGTGACACCAAACTTAGACCCAAGTCAACCTTCTGTCCACCTTCCCAAATGGTCCCCGTAGAAATACAAGCTTTTGAGCAGGCGATCATGAAAGAAGTAGACAACATAAAACCAACCAAGAGACCTTTTGTGAACACAACACGACAAGAAAAGAAAGCAATGAAAGAATTACACGAGAACACAGATCTGGTTATCAAACCAGCTGATAAAGGGGGAGCCATTGTCCTTTTAAACAAACAAGGATATAACGATCAATGCCTATCACTACTCTCAGATACGAAATTCTACCAGAAACTTACAGTAGATCCAACAAAAAGACTACAGAGGACAATTGAACTCATGGTGGAAGAGGCTGAGATCCACCAGTGGATTTCGAAGCATGAAGCTGAATTCCTCAGAACCAAAACACCAAGAATTCCATATTTTTATTAATTACCCAAAATCCACAAAAACAAATCACCACCACCAGGACGTCCAATAGTCTCAGGAATAGGGTCTGTACTTGAACCTTTATCACAATTTGCTGACCAATTCCTGAGACCAATAGTACAAAAAACACCTACCTATCTAAAAGATACAAGAGATCTCCTAAACATGTTAGGAGATCTAACATACAACGATCAAACAATGCTTCTGGTGGGACTTGATGTGGAGAGTCTCTATACAAGCCTACCACAGCAAAAGACGCTAGAGACTTTAGAGAATATTCTTTTCACTCAAGATTGGCAATACAGAACTCCCAGACATTTTGTTTTGGAATGCTGTAAGGTGGCTCTGACTGAAAATTTCTTTGAATATGATGGGACCCTCTACGCCCAACGACACGGTACTTCTATGGGCAGTACCTTTGCGCCTAGTGTAGCAGGTCTATATGTCAGCGCGTTTGAAGAACAATGGATACAGAATTCCATCAATCCATACTTCAATCAGATGAAATTCTGGCGCAGGTATATTGACGATGTTCTATTAATTTGGGAAGACACCCAAGAAACACTAGCTGAATTCATGAACTGGATAAACACAAGAGATGAGTGCCTTAAGTTTACACACTCATCAAATAACAAGAAGATAGACTTCCTTGATGTTACAATCTATTCTGAGAATAACACCTTACAAACAAAAACTTTTTACAAACCAACAGCTAGGAACAGTATCTTATCTTACAACAGCTTTCATCCTCGACCATTGAGAGAAAATCTACCCTACAGCCAGTTCTTACGACTGAAAAGGAACTGTAGTAAGCTGACGGATTACAAGATACAAGCAGCAGCACTAGAACAAAAACTGCAACGTAGGAATTATCCTACCAAAATCATCAGGAAATGCCAAAAGAGAGCAAGGAACCAGCCCAGAGACAGTTTACTGGAAACGACCGAACGAGAAGAACCAACGGACTTGCTGACATGTGTCACTACTTACTGCACATCCACAAATGTCGTTAAGAAAATAATTAACAAAAACTGGAGAATCTTAACATCCAACAATCTATGCTGGCCAAAACCACGCTTTGCCAATAGACGCACAAAGAACATCAAAGACATCCTTGTACATACTAGACCTACAGCCATCACGAGCAAAGGAACCTTAACAACCCTCTGGAACCTTGATCCAGTAATAGGACACTACCCATGTGGCTCGTGTTCAGTCTGCAAACTTACGAAAATTACAAAAACACTACAACTCTCATCTGATCTCACATGGACATTACGGCACCACACAAACTGTAATACAACTCATGTGATTTACATGATTGTATGTCCCTGTGGCCTCAAATACATAGGGATGACGTGCCGTAAAGTGAAAATTCGAATCTGTGAACACAGGAGCAATGTCTCCTGCAAACGAATCACAACCAAGATGAGTAAACACTATATCGAACAGAACCATACTCCTGACGACCTGAAATGGGTAGTTCTTGAAACATTACTATCCAAATCATGCAACGCAGAGAAGATTCTCTTTGAAAAAGAACAACGTTGGATCTATCGCCTTCATACAGACACAGGAGGGATGAACGATAATATCCCCTGGTATACCCTCTCATAAGACATTAATCCATCGCCTCCTTATAGACAGAGACATGAGGAATGATAAAATCCCGTGGAATATCCAGTGGAATACCCCCTAGAATTGATCATATGTCTCTTTCACAGAATAACGTCGACCATTCAAGATCAACTCCATTGAGTTAGCTTTTTAATGTTATAACTCCACACGGGCAATAACCCTTGACACATGATTTTCATATCCCTCCACATGACCATAAGGCATAAAACCACCTACAACTATATATGCATAGGAATGTGTATGAAAACCCTTTTATGATTTTTCCACAATAGCTAATGGCTACAACAATACAGTATACTCAATAATTAATTCACTCTTTCTTAACATCAACTCTATAATCAAGAGTCTTTTTTCTTTTTTCTAATCACAAACATGCCAATCGTTGCCAACCGACGAACAACTCAGTCCCTTTTTGCTTTCTGACCGTGACCGGGAATACAAAAGCACCGAGAAACGGCTCCCGCGTCACTCGGAGCTCCGTAGCAAGAGGCAGCACAAGTGCAATACGGTGATTACAGCGGGTGAGATCTACGAACAAAACAGACTTCCCTACCGCATCTCCGGTTTCAAGTAAGATACAATAACACTTCTCTTTTCCTCAGAATCAACCTTTTAAAGCCCGTCGGAGACTCCATGAAGCGGAAACTTAGCGCACATAAGGTAAAATTTACCCGCATGACTAACTATTGAGAATATTTACGCTCATTTGAATTTCATGCCGAAAAAATGATTCGAGCAACTACAGATTTTCCTTTTCCTTTTTAATAAGCACTACGAACATTGCCGAGAGCAATCTATTTTTCACAAAGGAGATAGTTTTCATGTTTATCTGCCCAAACAAAAGCGCGCGTATTCTAAGTTGCACCCTCGATTCATGCAACGTATGAATGAGCGAGAAAACGCGCACAATACGATGTCACCCACAAACCTATGTAAATATTAAATCTTGTAGACTGACTCACATTGGATTTTATGTCGATAAAAATGTTCTGAGCAACTATAGATCCTGCTTTCTATTAGGCACTACGAACACTGCCAAGAGTAATCTGGATTTCACAAATAAGATAGTTCTCATGTCTAGTACGTTTCCAAACACAAGCGCGCGTATGTGAGAATCTAAAATGTATCCTTGATTCATGCAATGTATGAATGAGTTAGAAGACACGCAAAATACGATGTCTGCTACAAACCCAAAATATTATATACTCACTCCGATATAGCTTTGCTTTTCCTTTAGTGTTCTTTAACCGAATCTCCATGTTCACACAAATTGTGATGACTAATGCACAATGCTGCGTAAATGTAACTCCCATTGCGGATGTGTATGAAAAATAATACTGTTTCGAAAGCTCTTGTTTTGAAAACGTCAAAAGATTATGTTTTCTTAAATTTACAGCACCACCCTTTTGCTTTACTTTCTTTTATTTTTATTTTTAGGTACAGATACAACTGATCTGACCATCTAGTATTTAGTGGTTAATTAACCACTCTATGTAGAACCTCATTGGCCCTACACATTGAAATTCGGTCCTGACGAAAGCCCCGAGAATATGCAGAGGGCTGAAACATGTTGACCATTAAGAAGTGCGAATGACTAGTAACTCATTCAATACGCACAATATCTTTCTTTTAAATTCCCATTCACTGCCTCCCGAATAAATTATAGAGGTTATAAGTGACATAGGGATTTTAATGTAGTATTTTTCACCTCACCACGAGCACTTATTCACATTCATTTCTGACCACTACTGTCAGTGCCAGCAGGTCTTCCTCCAGGTGGAGGTCAGCATTTTACAATAAACTGACCCAATGATGTTGCTGAAACAGTACACAAATGGCGGAGAATGAAAATATACCGCCTTTGACCTGTGTAGATGTATGAGGGTCTTTTTATAGTGGATACAACCAATAAGACCATGGCACCACAGGACAAGTGATCCATCCTCCCCCCCTTGTGATTTGAAACTAACTTTCGGAAGCTGGATGGACTTATAGCTTCTCTTTCCCCCACTTGATTACAACAAATACATTAGATGCCTACCACACACCATTTTCATCTGGACCGATGGACCACCTGCCTGCAGTATGCGCACAGCAACACACTGGTGTACATTTTTTAAGGATTATTCCATTTTTCCCTGCCTGCCATAGGTGCACACATATATTTTTATTCCATTTCCCTGGACTCTCTTTCCTGTTATAGTTGCACAGCATACCAGCATTCATTTTGTAAGGATTATTCCACTTATACCTGAACCCCCTTGCCTGCCATTGGTGCACACTAGCATTATTTTTAAAGTATTATTTAACTTATCCCTGGAACCACTGCCTGCCATAGGTGCCCAGCGCACCCCAGCATTCATTTTTAAGAAATATGACATTTTCTTCTGCCTGCCATAGCTGCATACCCCCGCATCAATTTTTTAAGGATTATTCCAGTTTTCCCCTGCACCTCTCTGATTGCCATAGTTGTCTCCCTCAGATGCACATTATTGTTATCCTGATTGAGAATTAAATGTTATGGTGGTGTGGTTCGACTTTGGAATTGACTCAATATTGTTGTTAATTATTTAGGATAATAAGTAACCATAACAAATTATATTCTGTACTATGAATAATTCAATGTGCAAAAATGCCACGTTTCACTAAATGATTTTCTAACTTGTTTTCCTTTAGGTGCACAAGAGACATCACTCACACTACTGCCAGATAGACGGCCTGTACTATGACATGACCACAACACGTGACGTGAGTCCTTCCCTCTCTCCCGCTTTTGTAGCTAAGTGCTACTGCCTACTGACAGTTTCAAGATGGCCCCAAGGAAAGGTGCTGCTTAGAAAGTGCCCAGTGAGGAGGAGAAGAAGAAGCTGATTGCCACCGTGAAATAAAATGAAATATGCTTTTATATAGCGCATGGCTACCCAGAGGCATCCCAGCGCTGCAGCGGAAACTAGAGGGGGCAGCCCCTTATTGGAAGAGACAGGTCTTTAGCCGTCTTTGGAATACAAGATGGTTAGGTTCCCTACGGAGGGACAGTGGGAGGGAGTTCCAGAACTTGGCTGCATTATATGAAAAAAGATGTCCGCCAGTTCTGGCCCTCTTAATTCTGGGCACTTCTGCCAAGTGTAGCTCATCTGAGCGAAGTCTTCCGTTAGCCTTGTAAAGTCTGATTAAGGCTTTGATGATTGGTGGCCCATTCCCTTCTAGGGACTTGTGTGCAACACAGAGAGCCTTGAAATGAATTCTCTCCTGCACCGGGAGCCAGTGAAGGGAGCGAAGGGCGGGCTTTGCTGAGCAACGATTGTTCGTACCCGTGAGCAATCTTGCTGCAGAATTTTGAACGATCAGCAGTTTTGCTACCACTGAATTTGGGACGCCTAGGTATAGAGCGTTTCCATAATCTATCCTGGAAAGAATTAAGGCCTGGATCAGCAACTTATTAGCTTGGCATGGCAACAGGGGGAGTACTTTGCAGGTCATTCTGAGCAGGCCGTAGCACGAGGCAGCGGTATTCCTGGCTTGGGCTTTGAAGGTGAGGTCTTGATCTAACCATATGCCCATGCTTTTTATCTCGGATTATGGGGCTGGTGCCGGGCCCATGCAAAATGGCCACATGGTACTTGATTTAAAGCTTGAATGGTTGCCAAGCAGCATAAGCTCAGTTTTATCGCCATTGAGTTTTAGATGAGATAAACTCATCCATTTGGCAACTTCCTCGAGACAGGAATGAAGGTCAGTGGGCGACTGTTCAGTCTGGTTCAATGCTACGACCAGCTGAGTGTCGTCGGCATATGTTACTATATGGATCCCAAAGGGGGATACAATATCCGCCAGTGGGGCCATATATACATTAAAAAGAGTGGGACTCAGGGATGAGCCCTAAGGAACTCCACACTGCAGCGGAACGGATTTTTTAAAGGGTTTCGCCATTGAATACCTGGAAGAATCTTCCTTCTAGGAACGATTGGAGCCATAATAGGGCAGTGCCTGTCACTCCCACATTCCTCAGACGGTGAACCAGAATGCGATGGTTCACCGTGTCAAAGGCTGCGCTCAGGTCGAGGAGGATTATGGCAGATGATCCTCCATAGTCGAGGATCTTTCTCGATTCTTCCAGCACCGCTAGCAAAGCGGTTTCCATCCCTTGACAGGGGCAAAAGCCTGTTTGTGAGGGGTGGTGCAGTTCATGAGACTCAAGGAATGTAGAGAGTGTATGATTAACATACTTTTCCGCCATTTTGCTAATTCCGGGGAGGAGCGAAATAGGGTGGTAATTATCCAATCCAGCCAGGTCCAAATTGTTTTTTTAGGAGTGCTTTTACCATTGTTTTCTTCCACTCGTGGGGGACTATACCCGATGCACATGAGGCATTGATCAGGTTGGTGATAGAAGGGACAACTGTAGGTGCTACCAGTTTCAGAATATTAGGTGGTGTCGGGTCAAGTGTCGACCCACTCTTGACTGAAGATAAAATAGGTAGGAGTGATTCCTGGGTAAGCGGGGTAAAGGTCTCCAGGTAATGATTACTCTTGTGCTGCTCCGAGTCCATAGACCTAGTAATTGACTCATTGTCTGTTTGGGGGAGGTGCCTAAGAATGTTTTGTACTTTGGTGGAAAAATATTCTGTGAGTTCATTACAGCAGTGTCCTGATAGGTCTGGTACCACCGGTGGGTCGGGGGCTTTGAGTAGTTTTTTGGTGATAAGAAACGTTTCTCTAGAGGAATTGGCTGATAATAAGATTTTTTCCTCATAGTAGGAGGCCTGGGCTCTTTTTATTTCTGCTTTGTAAGTTGTGATGGCCGCCCTGTATTCTAATTTCTTATTAGGTAAGAAATCTTTCCTCCACTTTTTCTCCAGTTTTTTGCATTGTTGTTTCATGGGGGCATAATTTGGGGGAAAACCATGCGGACTTACTAGGCCCACTTTTCTTCTGCATTGATTTCTTAGGTAGCACCATATTGAGTGAATTCTCAATCCAGGTATAAAAGCTTCTATTAGCTGCGACTGGGTCGGAATCTTGGTTTGGTCTTTTCAAGTTCACGGCTCGAATCCTCCATGGGGAGTTTGGGTCAGGGACGAAATCGAGTTTGTGTCTGGGTGTGTGAGCCCGTGGTTTGTGAAGACCAGGAAAAAGAGACTAAAAATGGTCCGACCATGGGAGTGGTATGGGAGCTTTCCCTTTCAGTTCACCCAGACTAAAGAAAATAGGACCAAGGAGGTGTCCTTTGAAATGGGTTGCTTGAGGGACCTTCTGGTGCAATTGGTATGCTGCGAGGTCTTTGGCTAGATCGGTAGCAGACCGTTCCGAGGGGTCATCAAAATGCAAGTTAAGATCTCCAAGGAGAGTAAGATTAGCAGAAGTGCCAGCAAGATTGATAACTGTTTCCACCAGGGATTTACAGAATTGACCTTGTACCCCAGGTGCACGGTAATACAAGAACACCAGCAAGTGTAAGTGAAAGGGTAAATTCAATTGAGAAATTGGCATTCTCGCAGTCTAGTAGTGGACTGCTCAGCAGGCGGCATGTCATGTGATCTTTGTAGATAATTGCAATGCCGCCGACCTTGCCTGTTGTTCTATCTATATGCTGGATTAGATAGCCCTGGGGGAGTGCTTGCACACTATCCAGCTCTGAGCTTGGGGTAAGCCGGGTCTCCGTAAGAAACAGAACTTCAGGTTATGCGTCTTTTAGCAACATTGAGATCTCCGCCATGTGTTTTGGCAGGGATCTACGGTTGAGCAGGATTAGTTTGAAAGATTACCCCGAAGGAGATAAGGGGAAAGCAAGTAAGGAGAATTCATAACGACAATGTACACACCTGTCTTGTAACTCCTCAAGTGAGATAGAATGGGCACATATAGGCTCTGGGTTTCTGTTTAACTGTCCCCAAAGCTTTTTCAGGAGACATGTTCTTACTGCACCATCCTCCATGGAGCAAGTTGGGAGCAGCAACCCTGCATCAAAGTCACCATCCCAAACAAAGCCCAAGACCATGTCTTTCGGTGAAGCAGCCACTGCAATCAAGTACAATGGGCAGTGAATCAGAATTAGATTTGTCTCAGCCGCAACCTAGTACTCAATCATTGCAGGAAACTGAGCAAAGTTGACATCAGGAGCCGAAGCCAGCAATAGAAGATCTTCCTGGAGTAGAAGCAGAACAGGAGATTGAGCTTCCTGCAGAGCAATATATACCTGTGGTTGAACCATTGGTTTCCAGATCTCTAGCAAGAAAAATAAAGCATATTTCACCAACTTCTCTAAGCCCCCTTCTGACGATCTAGACATAGAATGGATCCCGGCTGAGTCAGAGACACCAAAGGAGAGACAAGAGAAAAGGAAAGTTCCTGAAAGCCTTACAATTATGGAAAGGAATGAGGATGATGAGAAAGTCCTTGTCATGGAATCTGACTCAGAGGACACCGCCATTACCCCTTCTGTTCAACCTGCTCAGAGGGATGTGGAACTGGCGCCACCACCACCACCAGCTTCCATATTTGTAAGCCCCCACCGAGACCTGTATCTATCACTACGTCAGTTGAGGTACGTACTGCAGAGAGGCAATCGACGACGCTCCCACCTACCTCCAATTCTTCTTCAGGCATTAGCAGTGGCACATTAAGAAAGTTCTTCTTCCCAGTTTGGGACTTCTTTACGATTAGCAAGCGGGAGGAAAACATTGCAATATTCTCTATTTGCCACACAAGTGTTTTTCAAGGTAAGCCTTGTTCATACCATGGTACTGGATGACAAACAACTCATATGACAAAACATCATGCAATTCAATGGGCGGTGCACCTTAATAAAATTGATGCAGGGGTTGGTGGTGATGAGGTAGGGAAATCAGCTCCGCTCGTGATGCAAGGTGAAGGTTATGAGGAAGAAAAGGGTGACAGCTTTATGCAAAGCAACCCTGTCCCCAGCAATGCACCAGTATCACCTTCCTCAGGAACCTCAAAATGGCATAAGAGTCAAATAGAGACATCACTGCATACAGTAACTGTCCTAAGATGCACATTGAGTCCACAACCTCCTAGTACTCTCTGGAAGTCACCTTTGTCAGTGGCACCACACAAGAAAAAAAATCCAGCCTATTATTATGGGCATGTTTAGGCAGGAGGGGCCCTACAAATGTAACAACCCAATGGCATGTTTGTAGAAAGAGAACCGGGCTAAAATATTAGTGCTGGACCTTCCCCCTTTTTCTTTCGTAGAGAGAGTGGGACTTTTAAGACTTGTGGCAGCCATTTATCTAGAGTTGCTGTTCCACTGCTTTATCATGATGTGCTGTAATCGGTTGCATAAGCTTTGCAACAGAGTGCTGTTCACACTGTGAACCTGAACACAGGCATGTGGACCAGCTTTCCAGCCACTGTTCACATGTGTATCACTACACAATCTATCTGTTTTGTGGGAGTAAGACACAAGCTATCTACAGGTCTCAGTGTTGAAGAAACTGTTAAGGGCATTCAGCAGCATGCAACATTAGCCAGGTTTGTCATGGAGAAATCCCAAACAGCTGAAAAAACCTTGGAAGACATTAGCAGCAATGTGTTTGAATGGCTGTGAGCCAGAGGTCTCAGAGTTGGCTTTTTTGCCACGTACAATTGCAGAAATATAGTTAAGGTCATGGCAGATGGTGGCTAATGTGGGCCCTGTGTATGGACCATTGCATCAACCTGATTGTGCAGGACTTAGAAGAAGACATAGTCAGCAGAATGCTGACCACCAGCAGAAGAATCTGCACTTATTTTAGCCATTCTTTTAAAGTCTGCAAGCAGTGTCGAATCATTCAGCGTGCTAATAGAGTACCAGTTAAAGCCCTCATACAGGAGGTGCCATCATGTTGGAACTCAACCTATTACATATTGCAACATCTGTTTGAGCAGTACAAACTAGTCAATGACTATGTCATTCAAAGAGGAGGGGATGCAACTGGGAAAAGCATAACCATGGAGATGGACAAATGAAGCTGAGTCAAATGCTTAACACAAATGCTACTTCCTTTTGAGGATTTAACCTGAGAAGTCAGCAAAGAGGATAGTACAATGAGCCAAGTTATCTGTCATTGCATCTGCTACAGGACCACTTCAAAAAGGTGTCACAAAGTTTCACAAGTGTGGAAAGTATCGGAGAAGTGCATAACTTGGCTGAGAGCTTAATTCTTCTTTTGGCTCTTAAACTAAAGCTGCAAAGAGACATCATGTCATCAAATGAGTACTTCTGTACTACAATACTTGTTCAACGATACAAAAAGTACTGGACATTTTCATTACTTTTTCTGAAATGGATGTTTCACTATATATGATGTGGATTGTTGATCAAGTAAGAGACTGCCTTAAAAGTTAGAGTTCTAGGCAGAAGGTCTGGGGTGCATCCTTCAACTTTCAGAGAGGACGGTGATGTTGTCTCGGAGCTGCCAACACTAGCAACAAAAACCTCGCCAACAACTGCAGGAACAGAAGAATTACACCCAATCTCTGCATTGGCTTGATTTCAAGTGGAAGGGCTTCAGTCAAATGCAGAGGCGAAAGCAAAAGAGGTCAAGCAAGTGGTCGAGCAAGTGGCAGTACCAAAGACCATTCAGAGGATGTTCCAGGACTATCTGGATGACCCAAAAGAGGCCTATGTGGAAAAAAACATATTGGTCTATTGGTATGGGGAGATGTACCAATGGCCAGACCTCATCAGGCTGGCAATAAAGTATCTGGCTTGTCCAGTAGCTAATGTGTCTTCTAAGTGTGTGTTCAGTGCAACTGGCACAGTTGTCACAGTGAGAAGGACCAGTCTCTTGCCTCAAAACGTTGAGATTGGCCTTTATCAAAATGAACCAACTCTTCATACCACAAAATTATACTGTTTTTGAAATACCACAGGAGGAGGAGGAGGAGGATGAGGGAGATTGGTTAGACTCAAATGTGTCAGCTGACCAACCTCTGGGTGAACCACCTGAGTTTAAAGATGAGCTCTATTCCCCTGAATGAGGAGGCCACTATAGAATTGTTTAATTATTCATCGTTGAACTGCTAAGTACTTTGCCAAAAAAAAATAAAGCTTGAGGAACATTATATGTTTTGTTTGTATCTGTCTTATGCAGCCCCACCATTTTTAGGCATATGTCTGGCCGTATTGGAGTTGGACCAGTGTACAATGAAGAAGCCTCCTCATTCCCTTCAAGAACACGGGAGACAATGCTTGCCTCCATCCCATGCCTATCCTTCTTTTTTTTATCACCTTGCAGGACTGTCCCAGTGAAGATCATTTCATTTACAAGACTGCCAATGTGTTGATTGCATCAAAGAGGAGATACAATTGTGTACCACAATGCCTGGATTGGAATAGGTAAATAATTCACTAATGAGTGATATATTATTCTGTGATTGATGAGTGATGATTCATGATTCATGTGATGGCAGACAGTGAGGGAAGTTTTTCAACAAATGTATAAACTTGATTTTGATTATTTGCAATATTTGGGGCCTGATGGGTGATCATTTTTCCTGAAGGTGATTGGCCCTTTCACACTTAGCGAGATTTACTTTCAGGGTCCGTTCCTTTTTTCTGGTTTTACAGAGATCAGGCCATTTAATTTAGTTAACCAACACAGGTCTACAGAAAATACTTACAACTGTTTTTCTTCCTTTTCATCAACAGCAGTGCACTACAGGTCTATCTCTTTATTTGGGTCAGGACAGAGTTGGACAGATGTGTTATTCGGAGTCTGGAGGAGGATTAAAGGACTCAGGTTGGGATTACCTGAACAGCCAGAAGAAGGAAGTTATCAACTTCAAAGGGAAACCAACATGAAGATGACTCTAAGAGGCCTACTTAGCTGTTAGGACTGGAGACAGATGCGTTGATATTTTAGAAATGATACTGAGTGTGTGTGATGGCTCAAATGTGAAACTCCTCTATTATGTGGCTGTGTTTGGGGGTGGTGTGTTCTGACTAGAGACAGACATGTGATAGTCAGAGAAGAGTGAACCACACTGGTATCAATGCCAGAGTCTCACAAGAGTTATCCAGGAAACCTTCAACCGTCAAATGCCTCCAGCAGTGTATATCATAATCACTGTGGCACCTTGGTGGGTGGCATCATTATCGGGCTTTGCAGCTGGGTACTCGCTTCCCCCATGTGTAAAGTGCTTCCAACTGGAGGGAGAGTATCTGGTAAATGATAACGGTGGAATCAACATAACCATAAAATTACCTCTAATGCCTGAAGAGGGATTCTTTAATGTGAATAAAAGGAATGGGGTAAAATTAAGAAAAAGAGGTTTGATGCTGTTTAGACGCATTACCAACCCTACGCATTAACAGTGGTGGTCACCATGTCTCGGCAATCGAAAAACCTCTATGGGTCTATGGGCTTCTTCAGGACACATTTTAATCAGATCCCGTTTTGATTATAGTCTAGGTTTTTTGTGTACAATTTTCTTTTAAACTCACAGCTCTTTGTTATGACTTATAATATTGCAGCAAGCGTGGCTGTGGCCTGCAGCTCGAAGGACGAAAGGAAAACAAGAGGAGATAAAGTACTTTGAAAAGGAGTACATGCGGTATCTCATTTTGTGTATAACTCCATATTGTCCTGCTATGTGTCTGCTTCGTTCATGCACTGGTACCCTGGTAATCCAAGGTGTGGTACGCTGCACTTAATAAACTTTGGATAAGTGTGCCAGGTTGGATGCATTCCCTACTATTGGATGTTCCAGCACCTAGGCTGCCAAACTTCGTATGAAAATGTTTGCAAACTCTTTCTAAAAACTACTGGATGGGGTTATGTAAAGATTAAAAATCATAGGTTTGGTGTAAATGAGGCACTATCTGTACCTACTGGGGAATGCAAGGGGATGAAGGGCATATTTTTGCCTAATAGAGTTAAAATACTCTGCCAATTGTTTGCCCGTTCAATAGAGGGACAAGTCTAGTGGTCAGGTGGAAATGGGCTTGCTGAGGTGATTTTGGTATGCCTCTGCTATCATCCCATGCAAATTGTCCTGAGGGTAAGTAAATACAAATAGACAATATGATACAATTCCTGACTATGTCCCTTGCTATTTGAAAGTGTAATCACTATGAAAAATTGAAAGCAACTGTAATCAATAAAATAAAAGCACCTGTTATTAGTGGAAGTATTGCTTCAAAGTAGAAGGTGAGATTGGCTGAGTTGTCATCACACACTATGGCAATGTTAAAAAAAAATGTTTACTCTGGAGAGGCTCAAGGTATCGCCATATAACTGGTGGAGTCTAAATAAGAAGTTATGTTTCAAATAAGCATTAATGCATGACTTGCTATAAAGAGGGTGGAAGCCTTTTGTCACTTACTTCGCTCAAAAAGTCTCTTGCGCTCGAGCATCCTATCTGTCCTGCATGTTGGGGATGGACTTCTGTTCCGCTGTATATATGGGTGGTCTCAGGTGACTGCAGTCCCTTAATGGAATGCAGGTGTATTGTGAATGTTCCTGAAACTGAGTCACATTTGCTAAATAAAAGGCCTGAATGTGGTCAAAACAATTCTGATTGTGTAGTGTAATGCCTATCAAAATGGACACAGAAGTGAGCTAAGTAGGGGAAATCGCTCATTCTGAAAAGTTGTTATTTTTCAACAACACTTGCTGTTGAGAACGTATTGGAAAGAGTACAATTTCAGCAATTTACAGGATTCATTGATAACTTGTTGAAAAATGACCTAAATGAGGTCATAACAACATTGATGGTGTTGTAGTACAATTGTATAATAGACATAGAAGTGAGCTTCATTGGGGGATACACTCATTCTAATAATGTTTAACCCTGGGAGTAAAACACTGCTCCTCTTGCGTAGTTTGCGGATTTTTGGCAACTCCGTGTTCCGCGTAGAACATAGAGTTGCCAGAAACTCCGCACTCCGCAACGGAGCGCTTTTTTGTGTGTTTGTGTGCCCAAAATGCGTTTTTACGTGTGCAGGAGTGACTTACCGGGTGCCTGCGATGCTCAACGAGATTTACCATCCATTTGCGAGCACCACAAGATTTTGTAGCAGGCCACACGATCCCATGAGAGTATGTGACCGTGAACACGTCATTCGGTAGTGCCGTCGGACATCCGGCGGAAGTTTTGTGAAGAACGCAATCCCAAACACGCAAAATCTGCAATCTGGCGAAGGTTCTCTCCCCAGCAGCATAAAAACCTTCTAGAAATGATGATTTGGATACAAAAAAATCCTCAGATTGACATTTGGCTGTACTTTTTTATGCAAGGATTCCTTTTTAATGTTTTACTTTTTTTTAAGCGGAAGTAAGTCAAGTCAAGTCAAGTCAAATAGGCTTTATTTCGACATAAAATATCTTAAAAAGCGTACATACATTGGAGATCATTTAGAGCATATACAAGATAAAAAACGTAAAAAACCCTAGATAATCAAAAAATTCATCATTTTTCTACATTTGACTAAAAGGAAGGTTATTTAAATTAGCTAAAAAGAATTAAAATCATGATTAAACAATTTGCCTAAGTCTTTTTGACCGTATTCGCCATGCCCAACCTAGATACTTCGAGGTGGCGCATGCAAAAAATGGGCGAGTGTCTGTGAGTAAAATACGTAATGCCACGTTACAATGTCTAGTGCCCAAAGTAAGGCACATTGGTTTTAACCATTTCATTCGGGGGACCTTATAGGCGGGGCACTCAAATAACAAATGTGGGACAGATTCATGACGCTGAGGGCAAAATGGACACCATGGCGCTGTCTGGTGTGGTATTTTCCAGTGGCATGTGAGCTCCATGACCGGGAGGAGACCTGTTCTAAATTTGAAATACAGAGATCTATCCCATGGGACAGTAACAATGTCCAGGTACAGTTCTCTGATAGGTGCATCTTTGTACTCCAAGAAATTTCTGGTAGATTTGCAAATTGTTGAGGAAGAATTCCTGTTATTTGCTACCCATGTCCAATAGATTTGTTTTAACATGGATTTGGGCGGGGCTGACTGTTGGTGCCATGCTTCTTCCAGACCCAGATTTATAAGTAGAGCTTTGATGTCCCTTAGCCATTTTATTTTTGCCCAGCCGGGGCAGTTAATTATCTCCCGTAAGCCTTCCGCATAACTTGAGAGCTCTGGCACTCTCCAGATGCGGGCCCATAGTAACAGAGGGCGTAGTTTTGCTTGGTCTTCAATCGCCCGGCAACCCATGTCCAATTGCAGGGGTAAAATGGGAACAGAAGGGCCGAGAGACATTAGGCTTCTCTGGAAGGCGTTCTCAGCTAGAGTTAGCACTTTCACATTTGACATCCCCCAGAGCTCCGCTCCGTAAAGTGCTGCACTTGTTCCTCTGGCGGAGTAAATATCCATTACTGCCGCTATCGGTCTTGTGGATGCTGCTCTCTGTTCTTTCAGCAGGGCCCCAGTCACTCTTTTTAGGCTCAACAACATTTTAGTCAAGTGGCAGTCCCATTTCATTGTATCCACCAAGCGAATGCCCAGATAGTCAAACGTTTTAGTTCTTTCAAGGGCAACATGCCCCAGTGTGGGAGGGGGGCCAAGTTTGCGTGGGGGATTCAAAATGAGATACTTAGTTTTGTCTGTATTAATACAAAGGCCTCGCTGCTTACAAAAGGTGTCAAATCCAGAAAGAAGCCGCTGGAGGCCCATCGGGGATTTTGACAAAAGTAAGGTATCATCGGCAAAGAGTAAGGTTGGAATTAAGCGACCTGCCAAACGTGGAGCATCTGCTGGAGTCTGAGTCAGAAAATCCACCACTCCATTTACATATAAGGAGAACAGGGTTGGAGCAAGTACGCAACCTTGTCGTACACCTCTGTTCACCTCAATTCTTGAGGACTTTTGACCATTTGACCCCCAACGTATTTGGGCGTAGTTATTTTCATGGAATCTCATGATCAAATGGAGCAAGTAGGGTGGCATGCCCAGGTCACACAGCACTTTCCACAAGTTGTTTCTAGGCACCAAATCGAAGGCCGTGCGGAGGTCGATGAAGGCCAAATATAAGGTACCCTTTCCAATTGTGACGACCTTCCAGTGGATCATAAGTAGCCTTAGCGATTGTTCTATCGTCCCTGTCCCGGATCTGAACCCAGCCTGAAAATCCGAGAGTATCTTATTCTCGTCAGCCCACTGCTGGACCCTAGATAAGAGGACCTTGCCCGCCACTTTTTGGGAACAGTCTATTAAGCTAATCGGTCTGTAATTAGCTGGGTCATCTCTTGAGCCTTTCTTGTGCAGGGGAACCACCTCAGCTGCCATCCAAGAAGCAGGGAGGGGGGCGCCTGCCATGACTGCGTTCAATAGCGAGGCAATCATCATAGCCCATTCGCTTATGTCCATTTGGATAAGATCGCCAGGTAAGCCATCGGGTCCAGCTGCCTTGCGAGGAACCAGGGATTTTATGGCAATTTCAGCCTCTTTCCTGGAAAATAGACTCTCCTCGTAACTGCCGACACCTTGAAAGATCTGAGGTAAGGGGAAGACCATCGCTTCTGTAGCAGGTGCAGTATACAGCTTCGTAAAGTGTGAGTGCCACTGGTCCTCGGTTATATTGCATGTGATAACAGTGTCCAGGGGTCTATGTTTTTTCCGTAACAGATCCCAGAAACCTTTCGCATTTTTTTCTATGCTTGCTGCACGAAGCTCCTGCCAGAAGTTGTCTTCCCAGTCTCTCCTGGCTAAATTAATAATGGATTTGTAGGACTTACGTTTAGCAGCTATTGCTAGGGCATCACCTGTCTTTACTGCCATGATTAGAGCTCTTTTTCCAGCACGGCACGCCTGTGAGTACCAGCCAAATTTGCCCTGTCGCTTAACCTGGTTTTTGTTTGCCTTTGGATTTGGTTTGACCAGGAACAGGTCCCCTATCGCTGTCGAAACCTCACTGAACATGGCTGCTATCTTATGCGGGCTAGGAGATTGATTTTCCAGGATTTCAGAGGCTGCAGCAATGACGGCTCTGATGCAAGATAGTTTTTCTTCATCAATTGCCACCTTATCCCATTTTAAGCGTCTGGGGCAATTGGAAGGGACCACCCCCCTCAATGACCTCTGTACGAGTGCCGCAGGAGCTCCATTTAATGAGCCACTGGATCTACACCAATGTGTTAGGGATAGTGACAATGCATTGTGATCACTTTCCAGGGAGGGCAAGACTACCATATCCTCCAAGTGTGCCCATAAGGAAAAGTTTAAGAGGATATAATCTATCCTAGATGAGTGGCCCACCCTATTGTACGTGTGTGCACCCGCCGGGTCTGACCGTGTTCTCCCGTTTGCTGCTCTTAAACCGAACTCGAGTGTGAGGGAATTCAGTTGGACAATTCTAGGAGTCCACCTTTGGACGATTGGAAGATCGAGGGGTGGAACGCCTCTCCTCGAGTCTTCGTCGAACAGGTCCAAGGATTCGTCGGCCATCAAAGGCTCGAAAGTACAGTTAAAATCCCCCATCACCAAAATTAATGAGTTGCCACGACACTCCCCCAAGGCTGCCTCTAGAGCCAGGAGGGTTGGTGACGAGGCCCTCCCAGAAGCCCCTCGTGTGTAAATGTTAAAAATCTCCAACTGCTCAACCATATTTGGGCATGTTACGGTGAGCCGCATCAAATCTGGTGATTTTTGGGGATGGTGATACACTCGCCAACCTAATGATATATCGACCCAGACTAACAGACCACCAAATGGCCGCCCTCTACCTGATACTGGAATACCTGCCGGGACAGAGAAGGAAGCATATCCTACTCTATGCCTTGGTTCCACGCACCACGTTTCTTGAAAGGCGCAGACGGCGTGAGTTTCTATAAGCGCCACCCAATCCGGGGCGTCCAACTTGTTATTCAGGCCTGCCACATTCCAACTGATAGCCTTCAGGGTAGGACGAATCAGTGGCCCTGCACATCCAGCAACCCTGCTTGGGGACCCCGTGTTTCCCACTCCATCCATGGGCTCAGTAGACTCAAATCTACTATCGGAAGGGGAGGAGATGGTGGTGGTGGATGTTGGCTGGAGCGTGAGGGGGGTTATTAATGACGAGGGGAAACTCACTGCTTTATGCAACCCCTTTGCCTTGGGTGGGGGGGCTTTTAGTGCAACTTGATTATCGAGTCACCAACCCCATCCATGGGGTGGAGCCGCTTGGGTCGGGGTCCTTGCCCTTACTCTGGCGTCCAAGGTTGGGTAGTGGGGATACCATGCACCTCTGCCCTCATCCAGCAAGGGCTTCTCAAACCCGGATGACGGGGGGGGACGATAGAAATACCCCAAGTCCCTGGTTTGTATGTTACAAAAATTGAATGGCGACTGCTGGCTGCAGATCATACCTGCTGCTCTGGGATCACTAAAGTTAATTAGTATGCAGTCCCCGGTTAAGTCCTTGCGTCTATTTCCAATCCAACCCACACGGCGGACATGAGCTAACCTACCATCAATATGCCCTGGAAGAGGTCTGTTTAATCTGAGCCAGGACAGGGTCTTGTGTTTGAGATCAGAGTACAACTCACAAGAACCCTCTTCAAGCTCCGGGACCCCCGTGAGGATTACCACATACGGTTGGCACCCAGGGGGAAGGCTAACATTGGGGGTGCTAATTTTTGGCCTACCCGGTGGTAATTTGGCTAGGGGTTTAGCTAGAGGTTTAAGCACAACCTGACTGCCAGAGATGGGATTAGGTGCAATTATATTTCCTACTGGCGCGGTTGGCGTATTTTCAGCTACCTTGGGGGTTGTCGCTATGACCTCTGGGTTGGGTGCAAAGTTAACTTTAACTTTAGAGGTCATCGCTGCTTGATTGTTTAATTTTTTCCTTGGGGGGCCCAGTTTAGGTATAGGTTGAGAAGTTTGTGGAGCAGGACTGATACCTGTATTAGGTTGCAGTGACTGTAGGGCCTTCCCGGGTACGGGAACTGTGTGACAAGACGTTGGCTCCGAAGGTGCCAACGTTACTGGTGTTACTGTACCACACCTTGGCCCTCCGTTGTCTTCTCCCTGCCTCTTAGAGTGGAATTTGACCAGTGATTTCACAGCATAGAAGTTATCCAACATTGATTGCTCAAGGGTGGCTAATTTCCGTGTGAGACAATCAATCTTGTCTGCAAGGGGCATCACCACAGACCTAAGTAGGCCCTCAACGTCTAAAGATCGGAGGACAGTGTCTGTGTGCGCTGCCTGTGGAACTGGGGTGGTGCCAGGAGACACTGGCGGGACAGGTGTGCCTAACGAACAAAACAGGCCCCTGGATAATAAAGCTCTAGTATGAGCATTAGTTGTTTTAGGGATACCCCCTTTGGTCGCATTATGCCTACTTAATTTTCTGCGTGGTTTCAGAGAACCCCCCCTATATGGGCTAACAGGGCGCTTTCTTTTCCTGGGTACTGCTGAACCTGAGAGTGGTTTCCCAGATGGAACAGTCGCAAAAGCCGCTGCTAAAGAAATACCAACTTCGGGAGGTGCAGCTGTAAGAGGGAGGTGTAAAGCCTTGTTAGATATAGCAAGAGGGCTTTGGGCGTAGTTGATCTCAGGTTCAGGGTCATCGTAATGGGTCCCCAGCAATGGATTACATGAATCGGGTAAGTTAGGATGTGTTGGGTCGTGGGCAATGTCTGGTTCAATGGTCATTACCGTTTCAGAGCTTCCCCTAATCCGACTCTCCCTCTCGATAATGGCCGGTGAGTCGACTACTACAAGTGATGTGGGTGGTGCATTAACTGGGCTAGGGGCTAGGGCGAGGATGCCCAAAGAGGAGCGCTTGTGCGTCAGGCCCATAGAGTCCCGGGATAATCTACGCTCCGCTAACACTATCTCCTTTTCTACAATGGAGACTGCCCGGGAAATAAATTGGTCCATTGTGCCTATGACTGTATTTCCCACAGCCTTCCTAGATTTACTAGCTCTAGTTCTAGTACCTGTAGCCATACTCCCGTCTTACTTGTACCCACTTAGCAGGGCCAAGAGATGTGACCCGGCCCGGCCTCTTCTGGCCACTGATGGCCAAAGATGGTCCCGCCCTTGTCCCGGGCTTCTCCCGGCGCTGCCCGCGCGCTTCCCGCGTCGCGGGGGGCAGGGTCCGTTATGTAGCGCCTCCGGGCGCGCTGGAAGCGTGTTTCCTGCTTCCGTTAGCAGGGGATCCTGGGCAATGTAGTCTTCGTCGGGTGCTCCCCCCACACAGCGGTCGCGGTGGAAGGCAGGCGACGGCGGGAGGGAGACACCACAGCCAGCGAAGAGTCCGCAGCGCAAAGGGACCCAGGTCTACTCAGGTGCGTGGCAGGTTTTTGACTCGGCCCCAGTCATTAGTTGTTATCTGCAGGGTTGTTTAATTGTGCTTTTTGTTGGTGTTGTCGATGTTTTTTCCCCTTTCTTTTTTTCCGCTGTTGGTTACAAGAAGGCTGTGGACAGTCTGATTTTTTCTTATATAATCACTGTTTTGCCTGCCGCCGTTCTCCACCCTCTGGCGTACCGACCCACTCCGCTTCCGAAGCACCACAGGAGGAACAGTGGGATCAGTGGGAGTCAGATGCCCAAGACTCCCAAGACTCCCAGGACGAACTCCGAGTGTCGGGCTCTGTCAGCAATACAGCGGGAGGCGAGGGTCAAAGAGCAGGTTAAGAAATGGAGCGAGGCAACAGCTGCAGGCGAGGCAGGGATCTCAGAGGACTCAGTGGACTCACCTGCCTGGTCGTTAAATGCCCACGTCTCCTGCTGCTCCGAACCCCCCCTGACGCCGTAGGTCACCGTAGGTCGAAGCCGGGCACGGCGCTGGCGCTGGCGCTGGATGCGGCGAAATGCGAATCCCAGGGACACGACTTGGCTGCGAGCGAGGGATGGACGGGGTGGTTTCCTCCTCACTTCTCCCCTAGGTCGCTCCTTGCTCCAAGCACCTAGCCTCTGCCCGGTCAGCTCCGCTCGCCGCCCGTCGCCACTACTCGCCACTACTCGTTCGGCCTGCGGAAGTAAGTGCCCCAGAGTCTCTAACTTCCTATTCCTGTCCAGCAGGCTCCCCACAGTGCTTTGTGCATCTCCTGTTCACTTTTAATTTGGATTTGAAACTGGAAGGATCACTCTTTGTGGCTGCTGCATCATATATCTTAGGATTTGAGGACTTTTGAATTTGAGATCTCACAAGTAAGTTGGAAAATGTGTGTTGTTTGTTTGTTTGGGGCATTGCACCTAAATTGTTTTGTACTTTTCATCGTTTTTTAAACCTAGGTGTTTTTTTGTAAGTAATTTTTCTTCCTTTATAAAGGAAACATGTTGCACAGTTCACTATATTTTCTCCAAATTTTGAAATCAATTTGCAATATTTATTTAATTCACTAGTCCAGTAGTCTGCCAATAGGCCTTTCAGGGAGTAGGCCCCGAGCTACTAATGGGTACATGAAACAAATTTTTCTGTGGTGTCTGTTGAATTTAAAGTTTTAAACATCATTTAGGGCATGGATGGCATTGGATTGAAATGCAAAATGTGTTTTATTTGGTATTTCACTTTTTTTCATGTATGTTAAATAAATGCCTTTGTTGGATGTGTGTGGTTGCTGTGTTACTTGCACACCTTTTTAGCCCTGTGTCTTTTCAGTTTGGCATTGTTGCATTAAAGCTGTTATGTTTAGCATGCCTCCTTTGTCTGGCCAGTGTGTGAGTGTGTTTGTAATAGTGGGCCAACATTTGCCTAGGCTGAGCTTCCCCGTGTGGCCAGGGGCCATTTTGTAAAGTTTATGTCAATATAGGCCTCCTTGAGTTCATTATTTTCCAGGCCTCCTGCTTGTTGTGAGTGACCATGTGGCTGGTGGCCATTTTGTGGTGGTTGTTAGTGTGCTTTTGCCATAGGCCTACATGTCTTTCCTTTGTTCCTCTTGGCTTATTGCTTCCATCCATTGTCAGCTGCAGTTCCCTGAATGCTGCATCCCACGTGATACACAATGCCAAACCGGTTCTGTTACATTTGTATTTTTGTTGTTGTTCTTCTTTCCTATCCTTCCTGACTATACAGTACACCATGAAAGCCCTTGTTGTCAAAGTCTCACAAATGGATACACTGTGGTTATGTTTTTTTAATAACTGAGGTAATAACATGTAATAATAATAATATTAACACTAACAAGTGTGACCACACACTGTTATATATTATGTTTGTTTGTTTGTACTAGTAGTAATTGAACCACAACAATGAATGCCACATTTCACTGATGTTCTTGTTGCTTCTTTGCTTTAGGTGCACTAAAGGAGAAGACAACATCACCCATTGTACTGCCAGACAGAAGTCCTGCTGCGCATGACGTCATGTGACCAATGTGCCAAAGCGTACTGCTGACATCTTGAAGATGGCCCCAAAGAAAGGTACCAGGTCCAGTACCAAGAAAGTTGCCAGTGAGAAGAAGACACTGGCACTTACCAAGACTGGTATGTCACCCAAGACCTTTTTTGGGAAACCAAAAATTGCGCCTGCAGCAGTGGCATCAGGGGAGCAAGCTGGGAGCAGCACCCCGCATCAGTGGACCCACCCTACCAATCTAGGCCTAAGCCCATGTCTGTTACAGAGGCAGCCAGTCTAATTACGAGTCCCACGCCGATGAGCAGGGATGTTGAAATTGACTTATGCAAAGTAGTCTCAAATCAATGCAGGAAACTCAGATAAGTGGGAAACAACAGCCGCAACTATCGCCCCTGTTAGACCTGGCACCATTGGCATGGGTCTACCCTACATTTTTGCTTTTGTCTCCTGTGTTTTTGTTGTGTGTTGGACTTCGTTTTGCTGGTCTAGATGCTTTGGGCACTTTGCCACTGCTGTTCAGTGCCAAAGTGCAAGTGCTCCCCTTGTGAATTGTTGTTATGGATTAGCGATTCCATGATTGGCATATTTGATTTACTTGTCAGATCCGAGTATTGTGCACTGTGTGTGCCCAGGGCTTGTAAATCAAACACTGCTAGTGGGTTGCAGCACTGATTGTGCCACCCACAGAAGCAGCCTGCAAAATGTAGCTCTGGCCTGCCATTGCAGAGCCTGTGTGCAGCCCGGGACTGCCATGTTGACTTGGCAAATGCACACACTTGCCAGTCCCTAAACCTTCCCTTTTCTACATATTAGTCACCCTTAAGGTAGGCCCAGGGTGCATTGTATGTGAAAGGTAGGACATGTCCTGATGTGTGTGACATGTCCTGATAGTGAAATACTTCCAATTTAGTTTTTCACTATTGCAAGGCTACCTGTTCCCATAGGACAGCATGGGGAGTTTGTTTATAACATCTTATATACATGACTGGTACTGGGAACAAAGTAGAAAAATAAAACTGAGTATGCCTGATCTCAGAATGTTAAAATGCATCTTTTAGTGAGGGTGATTTTTACATTCTGTGCCTAACCATCCAGTGTGCCTCTGCTAGGTTTGTGTATTGCATGTCTGGCTTTTGGATGGCAGGGGCTGGAGAGCTGCAGTGGCTTCCGGAGTCTGATGAGTCAGGGCTGGGTTGAATAGACCTGGACTGCACTTAGAGTAGGGGGAGGAGATTTCCTTTCACCTGAATGGGCCTCATCTGCCTTCAACAATGCTGTCTCTCTTCCTGCCAGGAAGATGCACCAGTGAGGACAGAACTGGTTTGCCTGGGTACAGACACTCTCTGCCTTCAGAGAACAAAGGTGTTTTGGGTATAAAAAGAGAGGCCCAGACCCCAGACTTTTAGATGACTCTTGGGAAATCAAGAGGAACCTTTGACAAGGAGAAGAGCCAGAGAAGCTGAGGAGGAATACTGCCCCTGTGCTGTTTGCTGTCTGGGGTTGGCCTGCAGTGGCTACTTGCTGCCAAGGAAAGGAGAAAGGACTTTGCTTCTAGCTTTATCCCCCTGCTTGAAGAGAAGATCTCCAAGGGCTTGGACTGAGTTTGCCCCCTGTTCTAGAGGTCTCAGGAACAGCAAAGACCTCACTGTGTCTGTGGGCACTGTCTCTGATCATCTCTGCAGAAGGATAGGGTAACCAACCCTGTCATCGAGTCTGTCGGAGGATTCCGTGTCCTGAAAGCACCTCCGAGAGCAATGCCTCGCTTTGCAATGCAACCCTGGTCTCATCGACTCTGTCAACGAGCTGCTGCTTGCACCGCACCCTAAGGGCACTTCACTCTGCAACGCTTCGCTACATGCTGAAAGGACATCACTGGCTCTGTCGCTGCCTGACCCGAACAATGCCCGGCTCCATCGCTGCACCGTGACCTGCCAGCACCGCAGCGAGCACTGTCTCACCCTTCAATGCAAGCCCTGGTTTTTATGGACTCTGTCAACGAGCCACTGCCTGCGCCTCATCGTGAGTACACCACCTGCCGCAACACTCTGCTTCTCAACATGACCGCGATGTTTGTTCCAACCGACTCACACCATCGTGTTGGTCACAACAAGAATTGTACTGTGTCCGAGTCTGTCGACACTTTAGCTGGCTCGCCTTGACGCGGTCGGTTGGAATTGTTAGACTCTGTTGTATTCAGTATCGCGGTAGCCCCAGGAGGAGCTAACGATTCAGAAGAACTTTGTATTATTGATTTTCCTGCAATTTGAAAGTTATTTTGCCCAAGTACCAATTTTCAAGAGTATTGTATGTTGGATTTTTATCGTATTTGGTCTTGTTGTTTTAGATGAAGATTTAATATTTTTCTAAACTGTTGTGGTGTCTATTTGTAGTGTTTTCACTGCATTACTGTATGTGTTCACAAATGCTTTACACACTGCCTCTGAGATAAGGCTGTCTGCTCATGCCAAGCTACCAAGGGTGTGAGCAGGGGTTATTTTAAGAGTGTATCCCCCTTACCCTGACTAAAAACAAGGGTCCCTATATGGACAAAGGTACCTACATCTGCCAACTAGAGACCCCCATTTCTAACAGCCCCCAATAGTAGTTGTTCCTCCCGAAGTAGGGGCAGTTCAGGAAATCGAGCATCCTGCAGAGGAAAAAGAGAGCAATCCAGTCTTTCAGAAGATCGATTGTCTTCCAGATCCCCAGCAATGAAAAGGAGGGTTAGTCCACTGACTTCTTCTGCAAGCCCCGCTTCTGATGATCTAGACGCCACTTGGAAGCCACCAGCTCAGTCTGAGTATGAGACATGCCAAGAGACAAGACTAGGGAAAAGGAAGATTCCAGAAAGCCTTAGAGTTATGGACGTAGATGTAGAATAGGAGGATGATGACGAGCTAGTCATCATGAACATTAGTACCGCCCCAGTGGGGAACAACATAACCCCATCCCAAATTGCAGTGAGGGATGTGGCAGGGATACCACCAACACAAATACCACCAACACCACCTCCAGCTTCCATATTTACAAAGGCCCAGCAGCGACCTACACCCACCACATCTACCTCAGTAGATGCAGGAACTGCAGAGATAATAGAACAGTAATGTGGACTATATGGGCTGCACCAGCAAATAAGTCCTCAAAATCTGACTCACACTTGACTTGACCCCACTAATGAGCGGTCACATTTCAGAGAAAACTGATTTCTCTTTTAATAGCAAAGATAGTATCAAGGAGCACACTAATGTCTAAAGCAATTCAAATGTCAAGTACAACATAATATTTTAAATCAATGCATTAATAAAACATATGTAGACGGGAGTCTTGATAGTTCTTGAATTCAGTTATGTTGCTTTTGTTTTCACAATTAGAAGAAGGAATACATGCCCAGCCAACACATTTTGTCCGTAAAAGGACTTCATCAGGGTTAAAATATGATGTGGTATCAATACCAATGGAGCAGGCCTTCCGATGGAGAATAGTTATATTTCGTGTTTTGAATCCCCTGTAGCGTGCTATCAAGCACCTAAATTAAAGCCTTGGTTCTTCGGGTGAGATAAGAATTTCCAAGAATGGAGTGATTCTTTATTGATAAATTCATGCAGTTGAATCTTATCAGAAAAAATGCTTCTCGATTAATATTTAATCACTGGGATTCCCCGTATCGTAAAGAAGGTAAAGTCTCCTGAGCAATTATCCTCAGTCTTCTTGCCAGTCGTCTATCTGTGCTGACTCACAGATACACGACTGGCACGAAGACTGAGGATATTTGCTCAGGAGACCTTACCTTCTTTCGCTATGGGGAACTTGACATTTGAATTGCTTTAAATATTAGTGTGCTCCTTGATACTATCTTAGGTACTGCAGAGAGTCAAACGTCACACCAACCTACCAGTTCATCTGACATTGCAAGTGGCAGGAGCAGCGCCTAAAATCATCTCCAAAGTTTGAGACTTTTTTCAGTTAGCAGGAAGGAGGTGAACATTGCTATATGCTCCATTTCTGGACAATGTGTTAGTTGGGGTAAGCTTGGTACAAACTACTGTACTGGATGCCAAACAACCCAGCTGAGAAAACACCACTTGATACAATCGGAGGCATACCTTAGCGGCCAAAAAACTGCATGTGTTGTTGGTGGAGGGGATGAAGAAAATCCGATCATGGTGGAAAGTGAACAAGAGGAAGACATTTTCTCTGTTACACAAAGAAGCCCTGTCCCCAGCAGTGCAGTGGTTCCGCCCACATCATCATCAGTAACATCGCAATGGCACAAGAGTCAGGCTGAGACACCAAGGTGTCCAAGGCAAGAGAGTACTGCAACAACAAATTGTGCACCACTGAGCCTTACATCCGGCATCAAGAAGTCACCTGCATCAGTGACACCAGAAAAGAAAAAAATCCAAGCTACCATTCTCAGCATGTTTAGGTCAGAGGGGCAGTCTGAATGCAACCACCCAATGGCACGTTAGCACAACGCGAAGCTGGCTAAAATATTACCCATTGACCTCCTTTAATTTTCTTTTGTGGAAGGGGTGGGTTTTCTTGAAATACTGACAGCCATCTGCCTGAAATGGAAGCTTCCCAGACGGTCTTATTTCGCCAGAGTTACTGTTCCAGCACTACATCACGACATTTTGGAATTGCTTGGACTAGCTTTGCAAAAAGTACAATTGATGGACAGAATGCAGAACAATGTCATACATTCACCCCAGTACAGAGATCTGGACGTAAATCCATTGTTTTTTTGCACCCCATGCCATACCAGTTTGGACCCAACCATATGCAAATCAGTCTTGACACTGGGCCCAATGGGAACTGTCCAGCCCGAACTGCCTGGCCAGGTCTTCCCTGGACTTGAACCAAGCATCCTAGGACCGGTTTCGGGCTTTCAGCCCTCATCAGCCAGGATAGCTTTACTCCAGTGGCATGGAGAGCACGGGACCCACATCTGGGCATACCCGTCCCACTTGGGGTGACAAATGCAAAAATAACAATTGATGGACAGAATGCAGAACAATGTCATACATTCACCCCAGTACAGAGATCTGGGCCTAAATCCATTGATTTTTTACTCACCATGCCATACCAGTTTGGACCCAGCCATATGGAAATCAATCTTGACCCTGCACTCAATGGGAACAGTCCAGCCCGAACTGCCAGGCTAGGTCCTCCATGGACTGGAACCAAGCATCCTAGGACCGGTTTCGGGCTTTCAGCCTCATCAGCCAGGATAGCTTAACTCCAGTGGCATGGAGAACATGGGACCCACATCAGTGTCTGTAGCAGGTGTTGTTGACACTGCTGAAATATTTAATGCAACTCTGAAACATGCCACTGTAGCTATGTTCGCCATGGAGAAATCTCATACTGCTGCGAACATTTTGGAAACCTTTGACAGTAAGATCTTTGAACGGCTGCGCCCAAGAGGGCTTAACATTGGTTTTGAAGCCACGGACAGAGGAATTAATATAGTTAAGTCCATGGCTGATGGTGGCTATTTCAGGGCCGTGTGTTTGGTGCACTGCATTAACATCATTGTTCAAGACTTTCTTAAAAAAGAAGACCGAGTCAGCAACTTACTGACCACCTGCAGAAGAATCTGAACACATTTCAGCCATTTTTTAAAGCCGGAGGCAGCTGAGGATCATTTAACGTGATAATAGAATGCCAGTTGAAGCACTCATCCAGGAGGTGCCAGCACATTGGAGCTCAACTTATTACATGTTTGAACATCTATTTGAGCAGCACAGACCAATCAATGAATATGTCGTGCAAAGAGGGGATGCTACTGTGAAAGGCATGATGATTGAGATGGACCAGTGGGACCTAGTTAAATGCCTGACAGAGATGCTACTTCCTTTCGAGGTCTTCACATGTGAAGCTAGCAAGGAAGACTGTATTATGGTCTAAGCTATCCCATTCTTGCACATGCTACAGGAACAGCTGGAGAGGGTGTCTGCAATGTATGCAGGTGTGGAGCAAAAAAAAGAAGCATATGAGTTAGTGGAGAGCTTAACCCTTCGCTTATCTGAAAATACAAGGGTGCAAAGATGCATTGCGTTATCCAACCATTACATTTGTGTCACAATGCTGGATCCATGGTACAAATCATTACTGCACACTTTAATTCCTTTTTCAGACGGGGATGTTGCCAACTACAAAGCTTGGACAGCTGTGGAAGCTAAGTGTTTTTTCAGTACTACTGGTGGGAAGGACCAGTCTCTTGCCACAAAACATGAAGGGGTTAACCATGATCAAAGAGAATCAGCACTTTATACCACCGGACTACACCATACCTGAAGTAGCACAGCAGGAAGATAATGACGACGGCTTAGGTCATGGAAGTCGTGTGTTAGGTCACCTACTTCTGGGCGAACCACCAGAGTATGAGGTCGAGCTGTACTTCCATGACAACTAGGCTTCCGGCTCGACTCAAGTTACTTTTTTCTTCCTTTTTGAAGCACAAAAAGAATATATAGCTGAGGAACATCATTTACTTTATTATTTGTGTGTGTCTCAATTTCTTTCTGGTTCACAAATCCATCCCGACCGTCTTACTCTTTCATTGCCCAATTTAAGTTGCAACTTCAGTCAGTGAAGAAGTAGCTAGCAGTCCACTCCTGACTCTCCCTAAAGCCATTTCCCTCACACTAGACATTGGATGGATAATACAACAAATGTGAAATGTGTTCCTACCTCCAAACCTGGACCCTGACTATATATATCCTTTACGAGCCTAGAGGGACTGCCCCGGAGGAACAGGTAAATGATGACATGCATTGCACGCTGAGTCAATCAATCAATCAATCAATCATAGGCATTTGTATAGCGCACTGCTCACCCGGAGGGTCTCAAGGCGCTGGGGGGGGGGGAACACTACTGCTCGAACAGCCAGGTCTTGAGTTGCTTCCTGAAGGCGAGATGGTCTTGCGTTGTCCGAAGGTGGATGGGGAGGGAGTTCCATGTCTTGGCTGCCAGGTAGGAGAAGGATCTTCCTCCGGCGGTGGCTCTGCGGATGCGGGGGACGGTGGCAAGAGCGAGGCTGGCGGAGCGGAGCTGGCGGGTGGGCTTGTGGAAGGTCAGGCGGCTGTTGAGGAACTTGGGGCCCAGGTCGTGGAGGGCCTTGTGTGCGTGGGTGAGGAGTCGGAACGTGATTCTTTTGTTGACGGGGAGCCAGTGCAGGTCTCTCAGGTGTCCGGAGATGTGGCTGTGTCGGGGGATGTCCAGGATGAGTCGTGCTGAGGCGTTCTGGATCCGTTGGAGTTTCTTCTGGAGTTTGGCGGCGGTGCCGGCATAGAGGGCGTTCCCGTAGTCCAGCCGACTGGTGACGAGGGCCTGGGTGACCGTCTTCCTGGTCTCGGTGGGGATCCACCGGAAGATCTTTCGAAGCATGCGCAGGGTGTTGAAGCATGAAGACGAGACGGCGTTGACTTGTCTGGTCATCGAGAGGGAGGAGTCCAGGATGAAGCCTAGGTTGCGTGCATGGTCCATTGGCTTGGGAGTGGCTCCCAGGGCGGGGGGCCACCAGGAGTCGTCCCAGGCGGAGGGTGATGATCCCAGGATGAGGACCTCTGTCTTGTCTGAGTTCAGTTTCAGGCGGCTGTTCTTCATCCATTCGGCGACGTCTTTCATCCCTTCGTGTAGGCTGGCTCTGGCGGCGTCCGGGTCGCTGGTGAGGGAGAGGATCAGCTGGGTGTCGTCGGCGTAGGTGATGATCTTGAGGTTGTGTTGACGTGCGATGGTTGCGAGGGGGCTCATGTAGACTTTGAAGAGGGTGGGGCTGAGCGATGACCCTTGTGGAACGCCGCAGATGACTTCGGTGGCCGCTGACCGGAACGGGGGGAGGCGGACTCTCTGGGTTCTTCCGGTGAGGAATGAGGTGATCCACTCCAGGGCCTTCTCCTGGATGCCGGTGTTGTTCAGGCGCTGTACCAGGGTGCGGTGGCAGACAGTGTCGAACGCTGCGGAGAGGTCCAGGAGGATGAGGGCCGCAGTTTCCCCGTTGTCCATTAGGGATCTGATGTCGTCTGTGGCTGCGATGAGGGCGGTCTCCGTGCTGTGGTTGGCTCGGAAGCCGGATTGCGAGTGGTCGAGGGATCCGTTGGTCTCGAGGAAGGCAGCTAGCTGTCTGTTGACGGTCTTCTCGATGACTTTGGCAGGAAACGGGAGGAGCGAGATGGGGCGGTAGTTCTTGAGGTCGGAGGGGTCTGCAGTTGGTTTCTTCAGCAGGGCACTGATCTCGGCGTGTTTCCAGCACTCCGGGAAGGTGGCGGTGTTGAAGGAGGCGTTGATGATGTCGTGGAGGTGGGGTGCGATGATGTGGTCGGCCGTGTTGAAGATGTGGTGTGGGCAGGGGTCCGTAGGGGATCCGGAGTGGATGGTGTTCATTGTGCGTGTTGTGTCTTCGGTGCTGACTGGGGTCCAGGTGCGGACGGTGGCGGTGGGGGGCATCGGTTCGGTGGTGGGGTTCGTGGTTGGTGGGCCGAAGCTGTTGTGAATGTTGACGATCTTGTTGTGGAAGAAGGCTGCGAGGGAGTCGCAGAGGTCTTGCGAGGGAGTGATGTCATTGTTTCCGGCGTCGGGGTTGGAGAGCTCTTTGACGATGCTGAAGAGTTCCTTGCTGTTGTGGGTGTTGTTGTCCAGTCGTTCCTTGAAGGCTGTCTTCTTTGTGGCGCGGATCAGTTGGTGGTGTTTGCGGGTGGCGTGTTTGAGGGCCGTCATGTTGTCTGTGGTCTGGTTGGTACGCCAGGTGTTCTCCAGGGAGCGGCAGTTCTTCTTGGAGGTGATGAGCTCGTCGGTGAACCAGGTGGCTTTCTTGCTGCCGCGTCTGCTGGGGGGGTTCTTCTTCAGTGGTGCGAGTGCGTCTGCGCAGTTGGTGATCCACTGTATGAGGTTGTTGGCGGCTTCGTTGGGGTCCGTTGAGCTGGTGGGGGGGTTCTGGCTGAGGAAGGTGGTGAGCTGGTCGCCGGTGATCTTGTTCCAGCTCCTGCGGGGGGCTTGTTGAGGGTGGTGGTGGGTCGTCGTTTTACTGAAGCTGAAGTGGACGCAGCTGTGGTCAGTCCACTGGAGATTGGTGGAGTGGCTGAAGGTGATGTATTTGCTGGATGAGAAGACTGGGTCAAGCGTGTGGCCGGCGTAGTGGGTGGGGGTGGTTACCAGTTGCTTGAGTCCGAGGTTGGCCAGGTTGTCCAGCAGAGCAGTGGTGTTGCGGTCCTTGTTGTCCTCCAGGTGGAAGTTGAGGTCCCCCAGGAGGATGTAGTCGGTGGAATTGATGGCGTGCGGGCTGATGAAGTCTGTGATGTCTTCGCTGAACTGTGTGCGTGGTCCCGGTGGTCTGTAGACGAGGGTGCCTCTGAGCGTGGTCTTGGGGTCGGTGTGTATCTGGAAGTGGAGGTGTTCGGCGGAGGTGAAGGTGTCATCGGAGTTGGTCGTGATGCGGATGGTGTTCTTGTGGATGATGGCGATGCCTCCTCCTGTCTGGTTGACGCGGTCCTTCCTGGTGATTTTGTAGCCTTCCGGGACGGCGATGGCGACGTCGGGCGCTGAGGAGGCGTTCATCCAGGTTTCCGTCAGGAAGGCGATGTCTGGTGCTGTCGAGTCGAGGAGGTTCCAGAGTTCGACGGCATGCCTGTGAACGGAGCGGGTGTTGAGCAGGATGCATATCAGGTGTTTGTTGCTGGGGCTCGGTTTAGCAGGTGCGGTGTTGGGTCGGAGGCTGGTGAAGCGGCAGGTCAGGCAGGTGAAGGGTCCATGGGTGCGTCTCGGGGTGGCTCGGTAGCAGGCGGTGTTTCGGCCGGCATTGAGTGCGTGGAGGGTTTTGGCATCGTAGATGTGCAGGGTGTGCTTGCGAGGGCGAGGACCAGGGGGTCTGGCGCTGGGCGCGGTCCAGGCGCAGACGGGCTTACCTTTGGCGCACCTTCGGCGCTCAATCGGCGCTCCCGCTGCACGCGTCCGCTGCGCGGTCGCTCTGGGGGCGTCATAAGTAAGGAGCCGGGATGGAGGAGCAGCTGGGTGGCGGGAGCGGGGCGGCGAATGGAATCACAGGGGGGCGGGGCCACAGGGAGGAAGCGGCGGGAAATTCCAAGAAGCAGCGGGCAGCGGGAAATTCCCAGGAGCAGCGGGAAATTCCCAGGAGCAGCGGGCAGCGAGCGAAGGAATCTGCAGGCAGGAGGCGGCAGAGGCAGGCAGGAGCGGCAGCAGTGAGTGGGGCGACCAAGCCCTGTGGAGGGCTGAGTGGTCACAGTGATTGTTGTTTGTTGTGCATGATGTCTACTATTCTGAATCTACACACAAAAAATTGACTCAAGTCAATCTTTCCTTTCTTGTTGTTCAATAACAAAATTGTACTACTGCAGGTTGATCCATTGCATTTGTGAGTCAGGAGTCGGGACGAGTCTGGACTCAGGTGTCAAGACACTGTTGGTACAGAGTTGGACACCATACCATACTCACCGTCACAGTCAAGAGGATCAGAGATGATTGATGGAATGAATAACTCAGTGCATAAAGTGGCCTCAAGTTAAACCACAACGCCGGACCAGACCTACATGTCTGTGTAGTGGTAGTGGTGTGAATAACAGTGGTGCATTGATTTTTTTACTTAATTTGGAAAATGTGCTCAGTGCTACTGCTGCCTAGCTCAAAGTCAGAGCTAAGTGGAGGTTGGGAGGGCGGGGCCTGTTACTGTTGTTGGAGGGAACCAACTGCCAGAAACCAGCAATGCCACCTCTGAAAGTTTTCTTGTTGCACTCCTCCTTAATTATGCAGTTTAACTTTTCTCCTTGATTTTTCAATATCCTTTTTGTTTTTCCATCTACAGGCCCTTTACCCTGTGCCATACTGGGAAAAACAACTCACACTCACTTTACCAAACCGCATCTACCAGGCACCCAAAATTGATGGACGGACAGTCAAAGGAAGGACCAAGAGGAATGTGGAGATGCAACTCCATATTTGGCCAAAATATAATACAGTAACAGTATCTTCTTCATTTGATTCATTTATTTTTTCTCCTCAATCATCATGGCTGTGTGTGTTGATTGTTTGCTTATAGTTTACTCCTACAGATATTTCAACTTTATTTGCTATCTTTCAAAGGAAGCCCGGTACAACAGAACATAATGTATGTATGTATGTAACTTGGGTGTCTCCAGGGGCAGACAGGCAATTGTATAACTACCATACTGCCCTGTACTAGTATAGTACTACTACTCCTCATCATGCATGCATTTCCTTTTTCTCCATCAACAGAGTTATGATGGTCAGCTGCCAAGATGAATGTGTTTGTCTTTGTCAAATCTTTCCCTCGAATCCCCCTTTCAAACCAATCTTCAAATCCTAACCCTCTTCCCCTGGGCTTTTTGATTTATATTGAGGTGTGCCTAAAAATTTACACCAATAATTGATCCCACACTTGCTGGGGCGCATGTGGTGAAAGCAACAATAACTCAAGGCAGGGTGAGGATCTTCTTCGGCTCTAAGTATATTTGAAACATATAGATGAGATTGCCCACCCATGCTCAGTATTCACTATTCAATTATTTTTCCAGAGGAACATAATTCATCATAATTAATTGCCGGCATTGATTTATCATCCTTCCAGCACTAAAGGTTATGCTTGTCCACTTAATAGATCTTGTCAACTTCAGTTTGTAACTTGTACTAGGCTATCCACACCACCATTATGTTTTATTTTGCTTTAGCATTGCTTATCATCATAATGGTTTCTTGTTTGGCAGTCTTCATCTTGTGTACTGTACTTCTACTACTTGTTCCCTAGTCTCCCTCAAGTGACAGACTGTCTCATTTTCTTTTTTGCAAATGCTACTGTCTACTACTGCTACCACCACCCGCCATGGCTCCTTGGGAGACCCAACCATCACAATGCAGCCATCACTTCGCATAAACATCAATCACAGGTAGGAGAAGAAGTGCGGGGAGGCAATAATGTATATACTATGGAAATTAATTAATTAACACATCCACAGCTTTCTGAGTAGATAGGTATTTTAGTTGCTGACTGCATAGACTAGGAGGAGAGACTGACAGTAGTAGGACAAGTGAGGGCAGCACAGCTCTCTGTTGGTGTATTACACAATCGACAGATTTAAAAAACTGTCTGCGGCCCTGCAGCAGAGGAGGAAACAAGGCGAAGTAAAAGAGTAACCCCCCCAGAAAAGATGTATTTCAAATGTATTGTAAAACTATAAATAATGTATTACCCTATCAAATAAACTAGAAGAAACCCACACCACCTGACCAACCCCTCTCCCTAAACCCAACAAATGCCCAGTAAATGTCCATGATTGTCCATTCAAAGTCCAAATTTCCATAAAAAAAAGAACACCCATATTTTCCTCAACTCCCAACATCCCACCCACCAAAAAAAAGATTTAAAAAGGGACAAGGGTCAAGAAGACTGAGGTCTAGAGGCAGGCATACCGGCAAGTGCACTCCAGGGCCTCCTTCAGCCTGGCCTCTAGGTGCACCATCTGAAGAAGCATGCAGCGCCGAAAGTTCATGCAGGAAAAACAGCAGTGGGCAGCAGTGGTTGAGGATAAGTTGTGGCGGGCGGCTTCCAGAACAGGGTGCCGTATCACCAGAGGCACAGGGGGCCTGGCTGGGGCCCGGGACATTGGCGGAACCTGCAGGTGCCGCATCCTCCTCCTCGGCCAAGACAACCAGCCGACAATACTTGGCCCGGATGGCCTCCAGCTTCTGTTGCAGTGTCCTGGCTGCTAACTCCTGCCTGTTGGGTTGAAAAAGAGTAGCTATATCAAGAAAGAAAAAAGACCGTTGTAACCAATACTCTTAGCACAACAGTAACACTAAATTATACACATAAAATTATAGTGGCACAGTAGCAGTAGCAGTTTATACCATTTGCAGTATCCTCACTTCCTCTGCCCCTAAGATTTGGATGTGATGATAATTAGACTTTCAGGCATTAGGCACTATGGAGAAGACATGTATTCTTCTTCTCTCCCTTGTTTAGCTCAGTAAATCTTGTAGGCATGCAAGATCAGTCAGCTTGTGCCCTAGACAGACATACTTGTGTCGCAGACTCACGTTACTTCACTACTGTCTGCAGGTGGGGTAGCTGTACTACACAATTATCTATTTTTCCATTACGGCCATACTCTGTTAAATCAATAGCAAATGCTCAATTTCACTTTCAACCTGACTACTACAACAAGGCACATGATATGCTTACTATGAATGATGATGATATACTGCATGACGTTAAGTCACATGATGATGACATGACATACTACTATTGTTTGATTGCAAGTTAACCATGCAGCTGATAGGCCACCCATGGCTGACACAGTTGAAATGAAATGGGTAGGGAGCGGGAGTGGAACTCAGAGTCAGAGGGAGGTGATTGATGATGGGTGGGTACATATACATAGTTATACACAATATATATGTTGTGCTTGCAAACTACTGTGAGTCAAAGGAGTATTCCATTCTGAAATACAACCTCAAACCTTTGAATCAAAAACCATGACAAGAAACAGTCCTTGTTTTTCTTACCAGGGTTTTCTCATTTATCATTGCATTGCTCTTCTAGCATAATTTTATTCTTCACCCTTGGCTTTGGTACTCTGGCATGGTTTGATTTTCTTTTACATTCTCTTCATCCAGTCTGACTCTTAACCTACTATGATACCATCCCGGCATCCATCCATCCAAACATGGCTATCATTCTCAATCTCAACAAGCCTTTCACCAACAACATACATTTGTTATTTAACCACCACCCATGCGTCCTTGCTTGCCTTTGAATTTGACCCATCAAACCCCCCGGAGAATTCCTTAGACCCATACAGTTTCACCCACCCAAGCAGGCATCCTTTGTTTCTTTCAACTTTCACCCATCCTTCAACCACCCATGCATCCTATCAGCCACCTATATGCATCCCGGGGCCCCTTCCTTCACCCACGCATCCTTCTCTGCCAGTCATATATTACATGTCGTCTGACTTTTTGTCTTCGTCATAAACCTTTCTCTGCTGAGTTGAAGATACAATAGAATAGGCCATTAGTTACTCAACTCCTGTTAATGCTAATGTTAAGCAAAGGGTGTCTTCTTCAACTGTTCACAACAACTTAGTCTCAGCAGGAGAAGAGTGCACTGAGTTTACACCATTGCATCAAGTTTATTCATCATTTTCAATAAGTAAGGAAAATAACTTACCACCGTTTGCCACTGCTGCTGGCTCACCCCCTGCAGCTGTGACATCCGCTCCCTCTGGAGTGGCGTGGCACTCGCTGCTGGCCCCAGGACTAGTGGTCGGTATGCCTGGAAAAAACATTTCACATTTTTTTTAGATGCCATATACGCCTCCCCGATTTATTTTTCTCATTAGCAAGACTGAAAATACATAATAATACATACACCACACAAATCACCATCTATAATTTGGATACCAGAGTAGAGTAGAGAGTATGTCCTATCAAAAAAAACCAAATTATCCGGTTGGGCATTTTGTTGGTGGCAATTTTTGAAAAGCCTCTCAAGAAGAGGACAACCCAAAGGACTGGACTCAGTGGCTAGAGCTATTGGTGCATCTGATTTTTTTCTAAAGAAGAATAAGAGTGGCCAGCTGTGGGAACAATCTGACATGAGGTCTCTCTTGGTTTAAAAATAATGGTGCTGTCCTCCTCCTCATACTTCCTTAAAGCCATGGTGCAAGGTAATCTGTTGTTCAGTGTTCACCATCAACTGCTTCTAATAAAAAAAGTACTAGGCCTAGACGAGAAAAAATAAAATACACTACTTTGAGGTGTCCAGCGTGAATGACCATCAGTTACTGACTGAGCATGAGACAGTAAAAGAAAGCCTTCTCATCTCAACAAATATGCGTAGAATACCTTACTTGGGCATGCAATCTGCACAACAGATTATTAGTTCTAGTAGTAGTAAGGAGTACTTACTACTGCTTGTACTAGTAGTAGGCCCAATGGGTTCTCTGAGTCTTACAGTACCACCATTAGGCAATCCACAAAATATATAAGGGGATAGGGAAAGCTGAATGGAAAACCAAAAGAAAGCAAGCTACAGGCAGACTACTACAGAGTCAGAGGTAGTTTGATTTGATGTAAAAATAAAAAACACTAGAAATATAAATAACAATGTTAGTAGGTAATGGAGCAATAACAAGAATTTAGAAACAGATAGATCGAAGAGGATTTGGGAAAAATTTAAATTAGGAAAGGGAAATAATACAGCGGTAAAAGTCAGGGAAATATATATTATTATAACACCAGGAGGACTTACTGGGGCCAGCAGAGCCATCTGCGTCTGAGGCCGCTTCCTCCGCCTGGGCGGCCCCTCCGGCTCCCGCAGCCACCTCAGCAGACCCAGTCTTCTTCTTGTTCTTGCCCATGGATGCTGATCATGTAAGACATAATTAAAGAGACAAATAATGATTGGTGTTAAATAAATAAATATTAAATAATTGCTCCAAAAAGATTTTGAGACAGGAAACGACAATTGCAATAACAATGACCTATGCTAAATCAGATCGACTAGTAGTAGACTAGTATCGCGGTCACGGACCATCCTATCTTTATTTTTCCACAGTTCCATTCCGATTCCTGAATCCTAAACCTATCTAGCCTGCCTATTCCAAAGACTTTGGAATTAATTGCAAAATAGTTATATTCACTTTTAATTTCTGATCTCATTCTAAATCATCTCTCAGTCTCAACCCTCTTTGATGGGCCAATTCACTAAGTCTACATTTAGTCTTCTTAAATGAATAGATGGACTCATGCATATTGCATACACCAAATTGGTTGGTTGCTATTCACTCACTATACGAACTACAAAAGGTTCTACAAGGACAGAAGTCACATGAGAGCTGAGGATTCGTCTCACAGGCTGCTAAATTACCAAATAATACTAAGTAACTAACTAACTACTATCACTATCTTAGTGACAGGACAGCCTGACAGGACAAAGGAAAGGACTGGAGTCTTTCCTATCTGCATTACCTAACTTAAATTCTCTAACCTCTCTTACATAACCAGCCCAAGCAAGGGCAAAGTTGCAAACAAGTACGATTAGTGGTGCCGATCACCTCTCTAGAAGAATAACAATGACATATTATAAGATTTTTAAACATAGGTTACCTGCATGTAAGCAGCAGCAGCATTCCTGCTACTTGGGAAAAAAATAATATTCACAATAACACAGAACAGAAGAACACAATAGTAATATAATTAGCTACTCACCAAGCCCCGGAACCTCAACACCTAGCAGGTGCAGCAGGTCCTACTCCGGGTCCATGATGTCGGACCACCGGTGCGTCAGTTGGTTATGGGTGCACCGAACCGCAGAGCAGCGCAACACTGCCTGGTGCACCCTCGCCCACTGCCAATGGCGCTTCCGGAGCCCGTACCCAAGCTTGCCGCCTGTTACCAGGGTTAAGGGGAGTTGGTGGTGGCCAAAAAAAACAAGAGCGGCCACCTCCACCTCATAAAAAAAGGCCCAGGCCTGCACCTCTTCTGGATGACGGCTTTCGTAAGGAAGGTGGCAGCGGCTCTCGCTCCTCCACTTCCCCTGCTTACTAGTCTTCTTCACCATGGTTCTGGGAGGCCGGGCAGAAAAGAAAATATAGGAAGTAAAGAAAGGAAGTAAATAAAATTAAAAGCAAGTAACTGAAAAAGAGTCAAAAGCGCACTAAAAGCGCAAAAAGTAAAACAAAAATATATAGACTCAGGAATAGAGGGATAGATAATAAATAAAAAAGATCATAAAAAAGGTTTTAGAAACAAAGAATTGAAAGGATATAGGGAGGATAGAAAAACAGGCCCAGAACCATAGCAAACATGAAAAACAAGATGGCCGCGCAATAGGTTTTCCTGAACACGCAATACGCATTCCTGAACGTCAAAAACACATCGCGAATGGGCAGAGCACTCCACACGCTCGGAGAACCATTCGTAGCTCACAGAGGTTTTTCACAACTTCGCGGAATTCCGCATAGCGCCGCTACGCAAACTCCACCCAGGCTTAATAATGTTATTACGCTTTTTTCTGGTAAAGATAAACTTCTCGGCATGGAGGATATATTAACTAAAAGCTATAACTACATTATCATGAATTATTGGTGATGCTAGTAATGTGAGTGTATTATTGAGCAAAGAGATCAAAACCATCAACAACACAGATTTAGAAACTCTTTCACAAAAAAAATTACTAAAACAGAATGACTGGCCTTAAAAGAACTGACAGCCAACTAGGACCTGGTTTTAAAACCATCTGATAAATGAATCACACACTCGGTGGGCGGGTGTATTGAAAACTCACTAGTCTTCTGTTACCTGAGCAATAAACTCCAATTATACACCCACGCATAAAAGGGATCCATAATTTACTTATAACAATTTCTCAACATCATCATTCATATCTTGCGTTTCGTAAACGCTTAACCTTTTCCACTCATAACTCTGAGTCCGCTTCTCCTGAGTCGAGTATTTTGTAAGTTTAGTCTAGCTCCCGATTGCTCAGCAGAAGTTACTATTGCTAGTTTTTGTTATAATTTCAGGTCTTTGTGTCATTGTGGTAGTTGGTCTCAGTCTTTGTAAAGTTATGAGATAAATATAACCCACTAACTCTGTGTTTACTTTAAATCTAGGTGCCTGTGATGTATAATTCTTTTAATTAATCCCAGATTTGGAGTTCACCTAGGTGCGACTGGAGTGGGACCTCACTTGTGATGCCATCTCTGTCAGTGCTCTAGCCTGCAGGTACCACGACCACCACCATTAAGAAGGTATCTTGTGAAACCCCAAAGTAATGTTTTGGAAGATTGAGAGAGGTAGCAGCCATTGCTCCATCGATTCAGGTGAGAGAACTTTGGAGTGAAGTGATCTTGATTAGTTAGTAACTAATGTCTACTGTAGATAAGATGTTGTTTATCTAGGTTGTTGTAGGCAATATAGGGAATGGCAGCATACTCCCCTAATGGTCAATGTAGTTACAGAGGGTAGTAGGACAAGGGTATGCCTAGCTATAACTAACTGGTATGCACTTGAATAAGTGGATTAAAGCAAATAGGCTGCACTAAAAGGCAGCAATGCAAAGTCAAAGTAAAACAGAAGAAAACAATTTCATGCATAAAGTATCCAAATAGATTTTCCCTTTACTTTTTCATATGAACAATCTCAATACAAAAAAAACTTTCCACCCACAACAGGCCCACTCCGTCCTCAAACAAATCACCCTGCCCACAACCACTTTCCAAACTGTCCAAAGAAATGTCCGAAGTCCTGTTCGCTGCCCAATTCCCACCCTCTTCCACCCACAACAAAAGTCCCTCATAGCAATTCAAAATATATAAAAGGGCTTCAGAACAGGGCATAATCAATGCTGATCCGAAGGCTTCCGAACTCCTGGTGCATGCTTGCCACCTCCCGGCGAAGCAGTGCCAGCTCATGCAGCACGCAGCATTGGAGAGGTCTAGGATATGGGGGGCAGAGGTGGGGGTTCTGGTGAACCCAAGCTGCCAGCAGCGCTGGCAATGTCTTTGCTGGGATGGAGGCACTGGTGGCTGGCTAAAGGAACTGGGGCCCTCGGCAGTGGCAGTGTCAGGGCCTCCGCCGCCTTCTCCTCCAGAGCCATCAGCCGAAAGTATTCAGTCTGGATGGCCTCCATCCTCTGCCACCGCAGCTAGGCTGCTATCCACTGCCAAGATGGCGCTGGTGGACCAGCAGGAGTAGCTATATCAAGAAAGAAAAAAAATAAAAAGGCAAATTGTAAACAATGCTCTGTGCAAACACATATTTAAAATTATATAGTGGCACAGTAGCAGTACATTACTGGCCCATTAAGTCCATTGGAATTTTTGATGTTAATATTACAGTCACAGGGCCAATTTGTACCCAAATATGCTTCACATAATGCACTGACTGGCTTCAAGAAGCTAAGTCAGAAAACTATCACATTAAAAAAATGAAGTGATTTTTTTTTTCTTAGTAAAAAATCTAAACAGACTCTGTATGTAAAAAGAAAAATAAATTACCTCTCACTAATGAGTAAGGTATTTTACAGTGCCTTGAGACCCTCACAGGTGATTAGCCATGTTATACAAGAACCCTGATTGATTTACTGATTGATACACTATGCAGTACAAGTGCTAAATTAATGGAGGAATGCTAACGTGTTGGGTACATTGCTATTCTCTGCAGTCTGCAGCGGGGGCAGCTGTAATGGACAATTATCTGACTTGCATTCCAATGTCCCTGCTCTTCTCCAACTGCCTTTCAAAGCTACCCTGACTCCAAAGAGACAGATGAATAACAATAATCATACATCACACATGTCATGTATAACATGCAGAAATCCTGCCTGTTGTAAGTAGAAGGTGGGAAAAGTGATGCACTGCAGTACAGGTAAAGGAACGTGATATAGATTTTATTTGGCACATTCGTCACCGAGTATTCCATCCGCCAAACTCAAAATCAGGCACTTAGTCGCACTTTACTGTCTGCCTTCGTCTCCACCAAAAATTATTTCTAAAAAATACATCAGTTGGCAGCAAAGAAAGGAAGCTTACCTTACTGTACTGCAGGGTAAGTTAGAGGGATTAGGCCGAATAGGTAGAGGCTTAGCTATAGAATAGTGGGGTCTCACTGATCATCACGTGCCAAACTTTGTCTTAGTCAGTCACTGTAGATGACAAATGTTGACTGGGAAAAACTTGAACAGGCATATGTCTGAAAGCCATGAAATATATGTACATACATCACTTGGCCAAACTATGTAAATGCCACATTAACTGGAGCAAACTCACACTGTACAGCCGACACTGCAGTGCTGAATTGAATCATGCTGCAGTGATGTCATGGGGGGGGTCAAATGCCATTGGCAGGGAGGTAATGAGTTATGATGGGTGGGATACATATCTAACACAAGGAGATGATGGACGGAGCGCAGAAACTTTTCAGACACTCACCCCCAGTCACAGATCTGGGTCGAGTCCATCATCCTTCTTTAGCTCACTTCACCACCCCAGTTCAGACCCAGCAATATGCAAATCAGGCTTGACACTTGTCCTCATGGGAACAGTCCAATCCAAACTGCCAAGCCAGTTCTTCCCTGGACCTGAAAGAAGCATCCTGGGACCGGTTTCTAGGTAACACCGCTCATCAGCAAGGCTAGCTTGAATCCTGTGGCAAAGTGAGCAAGGGACCCACATTTGGGCATATCCAGTCAACATAGGGCAAACGAGGAGATGATGGACGGAGCACTGAAACTAATCAGACCCTCACCCCCAGTCCAGATCTGGGTTGAATCCATCATCGTTCTTTAGCTCACTTCTTCACCCCAGTTCAGACCCAGCCATATGCGAATCAGTCTGACCCAGTGCCTCATGGAAACAGTCCAGCCCGAACAGCCAAGCCAGGTCTTCCCTGGATGGGAAACAAGCATTTATGGGACCGGTTTCAAGGTAACACCGCTCATCAGCCAGGGTAGCTTGAATCCAGTGGCAAAGTGAGCATCTGGGTGTATCCTGCCAACTTAGGGCTACCAAAGCGAACACAAGAAGATGATGGACGGATCACTGAAACTTTTCAAAGACTCACCCCAGTCACAGATCTGGGTTGAAGACTTGGCTTGGCAGTTCGGTGAGCAGTTTAGTTAGCATTATCTTCTATCGAATTTATTACTTTGGGCATTTTGTTGGTTAATAATAGAAAAGCAAGGTAGCCAAACCAACCCAAAAATGTCCGTAATGGAGGGGCAGACTATTATGACACTGGGGTATTGAAGCGCAATGAAAGGGTGGAATGAATGGGTCAATGCAGGACATATGGTCTTGGTTGGCAAATGCAATGGGACCTCATACTGCTTTCATGCCATGCTGCACTGTCATGGAAACTGCTGGTATACTGTATACATGGATGATTATACAACACAACATTGGGGGGGGCACTCTCTTGTTTACTGTTTGAGCATTAGCAAGACATGGAAAGCCTTCTCATGATACATCCATGGAGAAAATTAGCTGTTCTTTTAACCTTACAGGTCCAGTGCCTAATATATGTAAGAGAAAAGAGAAAGCTTGCTAACAAAGACAGATGGAAGAATGTCAGAAACATGAAATATAGAAAAAAAGATAATGCAGGGTTAACAAGAAATTTGCAAACATTAGATACAAGAGGAGTAGAAAATAAAGGAGACAGTATAAAAAAATAAAAAAGGCAAAATTATTCTAATAGCAGGGAGGGGTTTAAATTAGGGAAAGATAACAGGACTTCCTAGGGCTAACAGAACCGTCAGCCAGGACCTCTATGCTGATGGTGGTATTGGTACTTCCACCCACTGCACCACTAGTGGTGGCAGCTGCTTCACCTTCACTTTGACCTGCCTTCGATAATGCCCTCTTCTTGCCCTTGGGTGCTGATGTAAAAAATAAAGTAGATTAAAACGATTTTCAAACGATCCCCACAAATATTTTGATAGCAAAGGCAAACACAGTAGCATTGTACTTTTCTAAATCAGGTTGCCTCTAGTACTAGTATTGAGTTGACCTTATCCCTAATTTCCCAAACCTCAGCCATATTCCTAATTTCCTAAACTTCTACATTTGGAACTACTAATGCATTGTAACAAATGATCTTTGTTTCTCAACCCACTTTGATAGGCCAACTCAGTCTCCATTTTCAATGTATAGATGCATGCTACACATCACTCGGAGGCTAGGACTGAATATTCAGCCCAAGTGAGCGCCGATGAGTATGATTAGATAGTGCCAAGCACCTGGCTAACTCAAACTGGATCACATATTATTCATAAGGTAATGTAACTTACCTGTGAGTTAGAGCAGCATGCTATTTGAAAAAATATATTGGCATTGTAGAACACAAAAATAAAAAATTGCTCACCAAGCCCCACAACCTAGGCGCCCAGCATGTCAAACAGGTTGTGTTCCTGATCGAGCATGACAGACCAGCAGTGCATCAGCCTCTGTATGGTGCACTGTACCCCAGTGCCCAGCTTACTACCTCCAGGGTCTGCCACATGCTGTCAGCATGGAAAGGAGGTGGCACTGCACATAAAAAAAATGTGCAGCCACCTCCACGCTGTGCTGCACCCGTTGGTTGCTACCTTGCTCTCTATATAGAAGTTGATTGCCCAAATCACATCCTAACTTAGTTACAACAGACACAAACAACTCGCAGAAAATTGTAGATATGTTGAGGCAAGTCATGTGAAAAATAAAGACATTCACAAACATGCATTGTGAGTACCAGCATAAGTAATACAGCAGGCACATTAGGGCATCATTAACCCATGTGTCTCAAATTTTGAGCAGAAAACATATTCACTTTACCGATAACATATGGAGTTCAATTATATAATGTATATATCCACTGTCTGATATGGGCAAATTGTAGAATCTGAAGACTCCCAAGACATCTGTGACAGAGCAGCTATCTACTTTTAGGACAAGATCATCAAGATCTTTCAAGAGCTCAGTCCTATGGAAGGTGATGAACCTGATGCAGAGGCGCTCACCCAGAATCCTGGGAAAAATGCTCTTACCCTCTTCCCGCAAATTACGGTTCAGCAAACTAAGGAACTGCTACTGGGCCTTACATCTGGTGCACCATCGGATCCCTGTATGCTCTCCATACTTAAACGGGTTACTGACCCTGTAGCTAACTTCCTGTGTAAGGTGTTTAACAACATACTCTTATCCGTTAGCTATGTGGTTACCTGGAAAGAAGCCATCGTTTCACCACTCCTTTAAAAAACCTAACGCTGACCCCTTAGAGTTGAACATTTTTAGGCCTATCTCCGTTCTCCCTGCACCTGATAAAGTCTTGGATAAATTCAACGCTGATCTGATGAAATACTTTGAATCCCAGGAGATCTTAGACTGCTCACAGAACGGGTTCTTGCACTGGTCACAGCACCGAGTATGCCCTTATTGCGGCCACTGACCATATTCGCATGCAGGTGGACCAGGGTAGAATGGCGGGGCTCATTATTGCTCGACCTATCGGCCGCATTTGACCCTGCATCTCCGGTGTGCATGATTCAGCATTTGCAAGAAGTGAGATTCATGGGAAAGGCTCTGCAGCTTCTCCAATCTTTTATGTCAGGTAGAACGAACATTGATAGCTGTGGAGGTTTCAGAGTAAAGGCTTTTAGCCTTCCTTGTGGTGTCCCCCAATGTTCTTCCTTGAGCCCTACCCTCTTTAACCTTTATGTGACCCCTTTGCCGAATTGGTGAGATCATTTGGGTTCCAGGTGCTTTCCTATGCGGACGACATGCAAATCATTGTTTCCATCTCAAATGATTAACAACTGGTCGCAGAGAAATTCAACCAGTGCATGATTAGCATTACCTGCTGCATGAAGGGCAACTCACTAAAGATTAATGCTGATAAGACAGAGTTACTGGTATTTGGTTAGCAGAATTCCATCTAGTCAAATTCCTGGTGGCCTGCAGTTTGTGGTTCCCTCCCTGTCCCAGAGCAGTAAAAAATCTGGGGTTCACTTTCGACGAGGGTCTGACCTTTGATGCTCAGGTCAGCCGAACTGTCAGCACTTGTTTATATATCTTAAGAACCCTTAGAAAGGTGCTGCTGTATATTCCATCTGAACTGCATCGGTCCACCATCACTGCACTAGTCACCTCCCGGCTGGACTACTTCAACGCTCAGTACCTCAACATTAATGCAACATCCCTGAACAAGCTTCAGTTTGTACAGAACGCAGTGGCCAGGCTGATCCTTAACATTATGAAACACCAATCAACCAGGGAGGGGATTTGTACCTGGCTCCCCATTAGGAAGCACATTTCATTCATGTTCCTGAGAATGGTTTATAAGGCCTTGCACAGTAAAGGCTTGACTCATTTGAAAACCATGTTCCAATGGTACACCCCAGGAAGGACCATGAGATCCTCCACCCGAAAAAAATGGTCTCTCTGAGATATTGCAGGACCAGATGGGGCGGTTGCTCCTTTTCGGTAGAGGCCACCATACTCTGGAATTCCCTGCCTACCTCCATCTCCAATGTGGACTCTCTTCCGGTTTTTAGAAAATTGTTGAAAACATGGCTATTTTCATCCTAGTTGGCTGTCCAGTGCTTTTCTCTTCTCCTCCATCTGCCCAGTGCCTTGACACCCTCGGGTATAAGTGTGCTTTACAAATATTATCCTATCCTATTTATGTACCCAGATACTATAAGTGAATAAATGCAGTGCAAATCAATCATTTTTAGGAGATGATAGACTTGAAGGGAGTCATTTAGAGATGATGGGCCTGATTCACAAAGGTAAACTGACATTTTTGTGTAAGTTTACCTTCACAAATGGATTTATGAGTAGAATCCTTACAAGTGTGAGGTCTCCGCACATAAAAAGATATAACAGGGTGGGAAGTTAAGTAATGATTAATTAACAATTCATTATTTAGTTGTTTTTCATTATGTAATTGGGAATTATTTAGGTACATTTTGTAATATTGATTTATTTTAGTTATATTTTAGTTTTGGGTTGCTAGGTTTGCAGGGGTATAGTGTGGGAATTTAATTAAGTAATAAATAAAAATGATTTTTAATTGATAATAATTGTCATGTGCATTGATTAATTGTTTTGTTTCATAATTGTTATTTTGGTTAATTAATAATGTTCATATCAAGAATATATTTGTTGTAAATTAATAGGGTTATTCAAATATGTAATGGGTTTGATGTGAACTACTTTCACAACTGTTGCTTAGATTGGAGTGGGAATAGTAAATTTAACCGCTCCGTATTTCAACCCTTTCCCTACCTTTGCACAGACTGAATGGGAATAGTCAATCTTACTGCTTTGAAGTCCAACACTTTACCTGCTGTTGTACAGACCGGAGGTGGAATAGTAAATCTTACCCCTCCTAAGTTGCATACTTTCCCCACTGTTGAACTGTTTTGAGTGGGAATAGTGAATTTAATCCCTTGAATGCTTACGCGTTCCATATTGATGCATAAACTGGAGTGGTAATAGTATATCTATTTTTCTCTGTCTCCAATAATTTTCCTAATATTGTTTAAATATATCTAAATATATCTATTATTTTATTCTTTTATTTAAAAAAAAAATTGAATTATTTGTGTGTGTGTGTGTGTGTGTGTGTGTGTGTGTGTGTGTGTGTATATATACATATATATTATCTACTGGCGGTCGCCAGTAGATAGTTATAGTTAGGACCCTGTTTCCATAGGAAATCCGCAACATTCTATTCGGAATAACTTTGGCGCCGGTCGACGAATCCTCGCGAAATTTTCAAAACTAATGGGGCGCTACGCTCCGCTCCTACCCTGAAAGTCTCGGAGGGATTCGTCAAGCGGGGGCTGAGAAAAAAGGGGGGTCCCAAAATGCGTTTTCCCCATGCATTTTCCCATAGGACCTTTAGTCCGAGCTACAGCCCGAACGGCTGAACAGAATTACTTGAAATTTGGCAGAGAGGTAGTCCTCAGGTCAAGGATGTGCCTTTTGTAGGTCTGGTGTAAATCTGTTCAGTAGGTCCTGAGAAAATAGCATTTAAATCAATATATATATCTGTAAGCGCGCTCCGTGCGCTTACCGTAAGCTTACCGTACGCGTACGGTGCCGTGCGCGAGCTCAATTCTGATTGGTGGTTACATGACTGTAAACATTCGAATCGGTCGAAATCAGGAAGTGTCGGCCGCCATTTTTTCTCTCTCGCACTGAGAAACAAAGGTGGGGAACGTGAAAAGGGGGCAACGAAGAGAGTTGCAGACACCCTAGTATTTGTTAGGGGGTCCAAGAAAGACCCAAAAGTACGAAAAATACATTTAATAATTAAAAAAAAAAATCGCGGAGTGCGCGTACGGTAAGCTTACCGTACGCGCACGGGAAAAAAAAAATAAAGAAGTAACAATCACATTTATTAAATAAATTAAAGGACCCACAAGGGAGAAAAAAACAAATGTTACTGTGTAAAAAAAGGCGAGGCGCGCATGGCATGGACTGCGCAACGTGGGAGCTCGGTGCGCGAAGCGCACCGAGCGCCCACAGCGCGCCCACAGCGCGCGCACGGTGCGTGAAGCGCACCTTGCGCGCAGGGTGTGCGCACAGTGAAAAACCAGAAAAAAAAAAAAAAAATACATAACTTAGCATTTAAAAAACCGTACAAATTCACTGAAAAAACCATAGGTTTCACACACGTTATAGTTAGGAATTAGCATTTAAAAAACCTTGCAAATTCACTTAAAAAACCATAGGTTTCACACATGTTATAGTTAGCTGGACATTTCACTCGTGAAAAACCATTGAAATTCCCCCGTTATAGTTAGTGCAGGCAACTATAACTCACGCGACCGCAATCCTCTGCTGATGATGTCAGATATTACATCACTGATGACATATGTGTCTTTCTGAAAAAAAAATATTTGTAATATATGTATAGCTAAAAATTAATGGAAGAAGACATGGGTAAATAAGTGTCTAAATACAGTGATGTAATATCTGACATCATCAGCAGAGGATTGCGGTCGCGTGAGTTATAGTTGCCTGCACTAACTATAACGGGGGAATTTCAATGGTTTTTCACGAGTGAAATGTCCAGCTGGCAGTCACCAGTGTGTAGTTATAGTTAGGATGTAGTTTCCATAGGAAGAACCTTTTATTCATTTGGCTATAACTTTTGCGTTGTTTGTTGAATCCTCACAAAAGTTTTGAAACTAGTATGTCGCTCATTCCAGCTGCTGTCTTGAATGTTTTGAGATGATCCATCAAGCGAGGGCTGGGAGAAAGGGGGAATCCCAAAACACATTTTCCCCATGTTAGTTCCCATAAGAACCTTAGACGCAGCTACAGCCTGAACTGTTGAAAGGAATTACATCAAATATGACAGGAAGGTAGATGTTGGTCTAGGGAAGTGTCTTTTTGTGAGTTGGTGTACATCGGTTCAGTAGTTTTAGAGATATTAACTGAAATCCAAGCTCCACTACCCCTGCCAATTTTGTGCTGAGATCTGATTTGCTGCCAGCACTTCAAACCAGGAAGTGTTGGTAGCCATCTTGGGACTCGGCTTGAGATGAGTTCCACAAAAAAAGGCAAAAATAAAGAGAAGAGGGCAGGGTAGGAGTACCCTGAACCCCCTAGGCCTCTTAGGGGAGATCCATATGGACCCCGCAGTGCCCCAAAAAAATCTTTGTTCACTTCTCAGTGGGAGCCTTGTTGGCTCTGCGGCACTCACCAAAAATGAAAACAAGAAGTGCAGGCTCCCCTGCTTCTTTTCTAATAGGCCCCTGGGTGGGCTAAGTCCTGGGGGCATCAGCAATTATGTAAAGATGGAGCACATGGGGCCCCCCTCCTATGGCTTCTCGTAAGGCCCGGGACCGCCACCTCTCCAGTAATGTGTACTTAATTTAATGCAGGGGGCCCCCTGCTGCCCCCCTGGGCAAGTGTTAGGTGAATGCACAGGCCACCTGGGACAAGTGTTGTTACATTATTGCAGAGGGGCCCATGTGGCACCCTCACAGCCCTGCTGACTGCCACCTCCCCTGGGCACTATGAAAAATAAATGTAAAGGGTCCGTCACGGTCTCCCGGGCTTGGGGACTGTCAACTCACTGGGCAAGGATTTAGGATGGAGTGGCGCAGTGCATCCCCCCTCGTAGAGCCATTTATGGCCATGGAGACCACCACTCCTCAGGGCCGGCTCCTGTAAAGTCCCGGGGTGCCCACACTGGGATCCGTCTGTTTGCTTTTGCTTGGTTTGAGCTCAACATAGCTGTTTGCTTTTGCTTGGTGGAAGTTGACAGCTCCCACCAAACAAAAGCAAACATAACTCTGCTTTCTGCAATCCGGAGCTGTCAGACAGCTCCAGCTTTCAGAAAACTGAGTTTTCCTCTGTTTCTCTGCACGCAAATATTGGTACAGAGAAACTGATGAAAACATTGTTTTGACAGACAGGCTGCAGACTTTCAGCACCTCCTGTTAGTCACAGTAATGCTGGCTCCCGCATGAGGCGGAGTACCAGCAGGGATCATGGTGGCCTTGAGGCTCCTCCCGCGGTCCCCAACACAGGTCACTGGGTGTCCTAGCAGCACCCAGAGTAGAGAGTACAAGGAGATGGGACCACCTCCCCTAGTGCAATGGCTGGGCCCTGGGCATGGGGTCCACGGGGCCAAAATTGTCGTGGGGTAGGGTTCACACAGTCCCGTCCCCTAAAAAAACAGATATCATAAAAAAGGCCAGGGCTATGTGGATGGGGTACCCAGGTCCGTAATCGGGGAGGGGAGCAGCGCAGCACAGCCCCCCCCTAAAATAAATGTTTTAAAAAAGGTGAAGCGCAGGGTTGAGTTCCCAGTCCCAGGGAAGGAGGCCAGAGAGCCCACTCCCCCATTACACACATAATTGATTATTTTCAAACGCTGGCTCCGAGGGAAGTTGCTGGACGTCCTACCCCCTATGTCAACCACTCTGCAAAGGAGCATCCTGGTGCACAACTTGCCGCCTGAGGAACTTTGGGGGCCAACAACCCCTCCAGAAAGTCCCACACAATGGGATAGCTGAGAGGTCACCCAAGACCCTGCCCCCTTTCTCCAGTTCTCTGCAAATGCACTTCCTGGCACAGTACTGGTTGGGGAAGAAGTTCACTTGACTGCAGAGGATCTTCGGGACCAACAGCCCCTCCTGTTACCTCCAGTAAGTCCCAAACAGTGGGATTGCTGAGAGCTCAAGGTAGGCCCCACCCCCTTTCTAGACCACTGTGCAAATGCGCCTCCTGGTGCACTACTGGTTTTGGAGGAAGTCTGCTTGACTGCAGAGGGTGCTTGTGGGCCAACAACCTCTCCTGTTACCTCCAGTAAATCTCACACAGCGGTATTGCTAAGAGCTCATGACATGCCATGCCCCCTTTCTCTACCACTCTGCTAATTCGCCTCATGGCCCACTACTGGTTGGGGGATGAAGTGCCCTTGGCTGCTCAGGGTCTTTGGGGTCATAGTAGCCCTACTGTTACCAGCAGTAAGTCCCACACAGCAGGATTGCTAGGAGTTGGTTGGAGGCCCTGCCCTCCTTTCTCCACCACTCTGCAAACGTGCCTCCTGGTGCATCACTTGTTGGAGGTTGATGTCCCTTTGGATGCTGAGGGTCCTCTGGGGACAAGAAGCCCTCCTGTTACCAGCAGTGAGTCCCATACAGCAGGATTGCTGAGAACTGGTGGGTGATCCGATTCCCTTTCTCCATCACTCTGCAAATGCACCTAGTATTTAAAAAGCCAAGGAATTCACTTACAGGCTATAGGCCTGTTACAGATAGGAAATACAATTTTAAAATCCTTAGAAATTCACTGAAAAAAACAAAGGTTACAGGGTCATAATGCGGACCCTATCCATAAAACAAATCTGTACTGTCATCTCGTGACATTCCCAAGGCCATCCTCACCCAGCCACCCCCTATCAGAAATATCATACCATGCAGCACAGGGAGGACCACGGTGCAATCCCAAGGCACAAAGCACCCGGAGTGTCTCATTGTAACTGGGAGGGGGAGGGGCACTCTCCCCTCTGGATCGCCGTCATCAGTGAACCCCTACAGCATGAAATTATGTAGGCGACCCAGCCTCACCAGTATTCCCCGCCCTTAATAAGTAGCAGTGCAACGGAGCCCATATATCTGCAGGCCTCGATGTAGGTGGTAAGAGTTCAGAGTATGTATGAAGTTGTTCCTGACAATAAGTAAGATCCTGTAGCCAGTCCTTAAACTTGGGGGCCCTCCCCCTGCCCCATCTACATGCGACTCGCCGTTTGGCAAGTAGGAAGGCGAGTGCCACGAATTTACGGTATGCAGCTTGTATCGGCTCTACATACCCCAGGAGGGCAAGGACAGGTGAGGGTACAATCTCTGAATTAATCATTATGGAGAGAGCCTCAAAGACCTCACTCCAATAATGGCTCACTGCCTCGCATGCCCACGCCAGATGAAGAAAATCCGCCATAGGGGCGCGACACCTATCGCATCTGTCATCTTCACGAAGGCGATATCTATAAAGCCGGGCCGGGGTGTAGTACACTGTGTGGATATATTTGTAATGTATTATTCTGAGTCTACTACTTGCGGAAATTCGTTCCGTCTGCTGCAGGCAGAACTCCCATTGCTTGTCTGTTAGGGGAGCCTGCAATTCCTGGTCCCAGTTCCCCCGGGCCGCCAGTGGCGGGGCAATTAGAAGTGTGTGTACCGATCTATAGATCCTAGAGACCAGCTTTGCAGGGGCCTCGTCTGTAAGGATACGCTGTAAGGGAGCCACAGCTTGGGGCTCATTCGGGAAGTCAGGCGTTAATGCCTTAATCCCCTGCCGGAGTCTGAGGTATAAGAAAACCTCCAGAGGCGATGGTTGGGTGACGCCACATAAGTGCTCTATAGTGCGGAACATACCATTGTGGTATAGGTCTCCCCACGTCTTAACGTTTAGAGAGCCAGACCACTTCCGAAACCCCCCTTCCTGCAACAGGGGCATGCTTGGATGATAGACCAGGGGCAGAAGCGGCGCATACAGCATAGTACTTTTTAACTTGGCAACTATTCGATTCCACGCCGCCACTGTACTCGCCACCGTTGTGGCCATTACATCCGCTCCCCGCAGCGGGATATACAAGGCACCCTCTACGGGGACCGGGTGCGCAAGCCAATGCTCAGCAGCGAGCTGGGGCATATATCTCGGTTGGTGTATCCAGAAATAGGTGTAGTGGGCCTGTGCCGCCTGGAAGTATAGCTCAAAATTAGGTACGCCAAACCCGCCCTGAGTGTAGGTCCTAGTGAGGACTTCCCACTTGAGTCTAGGCGACTTCCCACCCCAAACCAGTCTGATGAGCTCTGTACGGAGGTGTCGAAAGAAGTAACCGCCCGGATGAAAGGGTATATTTAAAAACAAATACAGCAACTGAGGTAAGATTACCATTTTAATCAATGAGGCTCGTCCCGCCATCGAGAGGGGGAGCGTTATCCATCTGGTAATGCAGTCAGAGATACGAGTCATCGTCGTTCCATAGTTGGCTCTCATTAATTCATCTTTGCCCCGTTCTATGTGGATACCCAGGTATTTAAAGTCTCCCTCACTCCAGGCGAGGGGGTAGTCCAGCTCGAAACGCTCAGTAGCTGCCGTAAGAGGGAAGATCCGCGATTTGTTCCAATTAATCAGAATCCCCGAGAGCTCACCAAATCGGATGAACTCTCTAAGAATCGGGTTGAGATTATTGCTGGGGTCTCGTATATACAGAGTAATATCGTCCGCGTACATAGAGATTAAAATCTGCCTTTGAAAGCATCTCAATGCCTTGTCTTTATGATGTTGCCGAAGTTTTGCTGCAAGCGGCTCCATGGCTATAGCGAATAGAAGGGGCGATAAGGGACAACCCTGTCGGGTACCTCTGGAGATAGGGAATGCCGCGGAAAGAGTGCCATTGATCAGCACCGTGGCCCTGGGCGACGTATACAGAAGTCTGATCCACGAGATGAAGATGAGTGGAAACCCCATACGTTCCAATATTTTAAAGACATAATCCCATTCGAGGGAGTCAAAAGCTTTCGAGGCATCCAAAAAAACGGCAGCCATAGGTAGGTCCTCGTGTACGGAATTGAGGATCGAGAAAAAAGTGCGCAGGTTATGGGAAGTCGCCCTGCCGGGTACAAACCCCGCCTGATCGGGTAAAACCAGGTTAGGGAGGAGCAGGCTGATACGAGTAGCAATTAATTTCGCCAGTATCTTCACATCACAATTGAGCAATGAGAGGGGTCTATAGGAGTCACAGTTATCTGCAGGTTTCCCGGGTTTAAGTAATGACGTAATGAGGGCCATGCGCATAGATGGGGGCAGGTGGCCCGTCTCCAGGGCATCCTCGTACACCTCGCGCACGACAGGAGCCATAAACTCTATGTAAGTCTTATAGAATTCTATTGGTATCCCGTCTAGGCCCGTCGCCTTGCCCGATCGCATGTGCATGATTGCCTCTCGCACTTCGTCCAATGTAAAGGGGGTGCTCAAGAACTCCCTTTGGGCATCACTAAGCCACCCCAGGGATACATCCTCCAGGTACTCCTGTAATTGCAAATCCCCCGTCCTAGTTGACATATATAGTTGATGATTATGCTCCACAAATGCATTAAGGATATTCGTGGTGTCTCTATAGACTCTCCCTTCCGCATCCGTGATTTCGAAAACAGTGGTGGGAGGCCGTGTCAACCGGATCGTCTCCGCCAGAGCTTTCCCCGGCTGCTCACCCTCCCCATAGCATCTGGCAACCCAGTGTTTACCTCTAAATTTTATTTCCCTAGTGGCCTCGCTTGTGTATTCCGTCAGCTTTTCGCGTATAAGTGCTAGTGTAGAGTCATTAGGTACGTCAGCCAATGACGCCTCCAATGACCTAAGCTCTGTTTCCAGCGTTTGCAAGCGTGCTATTATACTTTTCAGCACACCAGAGCCTTTGGCGATGCAGATGCCCCTTAGAGTCACTTTAAATGCATCCCATATAGTTTCCACTGCCCTTACCGAGTGTTTATTACGTTTAAAAAAATCTAGACACTCTTCCCGCAGTTCTTCCTGAAACACCGCATCGAGCAGCATCCGTGGCTGCATGCGCCAGGCTGTCATTGGGGGGCCAAGGTCAGCCGCTCGCAGTGTGACGCGGACTGGCGAGTGATCCGACAGGGTTCTGGGTAGATGCTCCGCTTTGGTCAGCGCTGTATAGAAGGGGGGTGAAATGAAGACATAATCCAGCCGGGCCCAGGATCTGGCCTGTGCCGTGAAATGCGTGCCCTCTCGAGTATTGGGATGGAGGCATCTCCACGTGTCGATCAGTGTGTGCTCAGCTAGTATTTCAGAAAACATCGTGCGCGCTCTGGTGTAGTGATGCGGGCCGGATGAGATCTGTCTTTTTGTGGATCAAGTGTGGTATTGCAGTCCCCCCCCCAGATGAGGCGCCTCGAGCCTAAGCCCACGATGGTCGCATTGAGGTTCGCGAAGTACTGTGGGTCATCTACGTTGGGGCCATAACAGCAAATCAGGGCAACCGCTACACCACCCAACCTACCCCACAACAGGCAATGCCTCCCCTGAACATCGCTGTACGTTCCCTCCATAACCAAGGGCACCCCTCTTTTCACCAAAATCGCCGTACCCCTAGAGTATGAGGAGTAGGAAGAAAACAATGCACACGTCGCCCAGCGACAAGCAAATGTGTGATTAGCCTGCGGTCGCATATGCGTCTCCTGAAGGAAAGCTATGTGGACATTATGGCGATCCAGATAAGAGAGTATCTGCCTCTTTTTCCTGGGGTCCCCAAAACCTCGCACGTTCCAAGTCAATATATTTAAATCAGTGACTGCTCTACCCATGTCCGCAGCGAAAGGAATCACATTTCACCATTATGTCACCCCGCATCTCGTTAGCCTGTGTGTACATGCGAGAGCTCGGCAGTGCTCGTCGTCTAATGCAACAGCGCACTCCATGTCCCGCAGCCCTGTATGTAGTGCCGCCCAATCTCCTGCAGATGTGTGTATGCATCTCAAGTTCTAGAAGGTGCTCTCCCTGCAGTTCCCCAGCATACAGACACGCAAACTCCCAATATAGGAATACTGTAAAATACGTGGTGCTAAACATATTAATAACATTGCAAAAAAAACCCTCCCCTACTCCCCAACCCACGAGACCCTCATAGAGCCCCCTGCATCCGTCAACACATCACACCCAACACTCCTTGAGATCGACATCCTCAGATAAGACACAGTACCAAGAGTCCTGCATATCTGTACCAAGATTATCTCCCAGCATACTACAAGTCTTGCCATTACCCAAGACACATCTAGAACCCCTCTCCAGTTAAAGTAACTCGAGTATACTCCTACAAATATTATCTGTAATACATGTACATGACAGAGTCTTGTCACCAATCTAAATGAGGGTATCTCAGAGAGTCCAAAAAAACCGACGGAGACATGAAACACCATTAAGATCCCGCACCCACCCCCCACCCACTGAAGCTTCCCCAACTTGCCAGCATCCCAACCCCACCCCCCACCCAAAAACCCCCTCAACCAGCTCAACGTGAGCAATAGAGTCAATGTGTTCAGTGGGGTACACCCCATGAGGTACATCAAGAGGGCACCCGTAGCCACTCCCCACCGCCCGTCCCATCCCACCAGCGGGGGAGAGAAGCGGGGGGGGGAGAGGTGCCTGGAATACGTTACCGACCACCGTCCTAGATCCGGCCATAGCAGTCTCATGCATAGAGGCGCCGGCATTGCTGCGTATCCATCAGGTGTGTTGCTGCGTTGCCAACATTGCCCCAGACTGCCAGTGCAGCGGGCAACTAACAAAAGTGTTCGGCTCCCCAACTAGTTATTATCCACAGGGTCATCTGCATCACCGTCGTGTCTCACAGTCCGCGCAGCCCTAAGGGTCTTCAAAAAATCTTCTACTTGTTGCGGGTTGGTGAAGAAATGCTGTTTCGCCTGGTGCGTGACTCTCAGTTTTGCCGGGTATAATAGTGCATAGTCAATTTGCAGGGCCCGCAGTTTCTTTTTGACCTCGAGAAATTTACGCCTCTGTTCCTGTACGATAGGTGTAAAGTCCGGGTAGATAGTGAAGCTGACCCCCTCACACGATAGTGACTTATTCGTGCGCGCGGCACGCAGCGCTGCATCCCGGTCGCGGTAATTCAAAAGTCGGGCAATTATGGGCCGAGGTGGAGCGCCAGGCTTGGGCCGCGGTCCCAGGGAGCGGTGTGCTCTCTCAACGATGAACTGCTTGGACAACGCTTCACCCCCCACTGAGGCTAGGAGTATCCTTTCTACGTAGTCTTCCATGCGCCCGGTTTTGGTGGACTCCGGCACACCAACCACGCGTATGTTGTTACGCCAGCTGCGGGCTTCCAACTCCTCGTTCTTTGCAGCTATGACCCTTAATACGTTATCCATCCTCGTGAGCTGCGCAGCATGTGATGCAGTGGTGTCCTCGTGATCAGATATCCTCCGTTCCGCTTCGGTAATACGTTCCTCATGTAAGTCTAGTTTCTGCGCAAATGCGTCCACTCTAGACGACAGCCGATCCACTTTATCCACGACAGTAGCAAAGCCCTGCCTCATTTCTTGCATCAGCTGCCGCAAGTCCGCTGTCGGAGGGTCAGTACTTGCCCCATCGTCTGGCGAGTCATTAGATCTACCCGCATCCTGGGCATTACGGGCACCCTTCTTAGCCGCAGGGACCTCAAAGGACAGCTTAGGCTGTCGGCTGTCTTGTTTACCCATCGGGAGCTGATAACGTGTGCCCACAGCAGCAGACAGAGGGGCGAGCCACAAGTACCGCACAAGTTGAATCAGGGTCAGTGATTACAGTTGGAGCAAAGCGCCACCACCGCAGGAGCCAGCAGCTTCTAGCAAGCGCCCGTCCAGTATCCGCAGACCGGAAGTGAAGGCAGGGGGGGGGAGACAGCCACCGCTGCGATCCCCCAATGGACGCTCGCCCGCTATTGTAGCCTCGCAGCAACCACGGAGCCTCACCATCCAAGGGGCAGCCGGACCGGCAGCAACCGAACAGCACCCACCAGAAGGCGCAATGGGCCAGCCCTCCAGGATCCCCCACGTTCCAAACAGTCACACGTCCATAGTAGTATCACCTCCATACACTTGCGATGCGCAGGGGTCCCAGAAACATAGCGTACGCCCCACCGACTCCTCTGTATGCCTTACCGCACCGCAAGTGGAGGCGCGTACTCCCTCCTCAGTGCTTCGCAGTATGATATGGCATCCGGCCTCCCTCACATCCGGTCACCTCGGCTCTCCGCTATGCCAGGCCACCCGCCTGTTCGTCCACTGATGGCCTAGCCGCACGGCGGGCTCTCCCGGGGCCTCAGAGCTTGTAGGCCTCAGCCACCACACCGACTCGATGATGCGCCCTGAAGCACTCCGTCCGGTCTCGACCTCAACATGGAGGGGTGGGGGGGGGGGAGGCGCCTTCACTCTGCACCCAGTTCACCCCAGCTGCCAAACTCCGCTTCTCCGAGTCCTGCAGCAGTCAGCAAGCCGCCATAGGTTCGATCCCGGGGTCGTTCGCCACACCGGGCCGTTGCATCCGGCAGATCTGCACACATAGGTACGGGGGGTGGGGAGGGGACTGCACCCCGTACAGCGTCCCGTGCTATCTCCGAGTCCTCCGCTTCTCGCAGCAACTCCTCCTTCAGGGTGCCTCAGCTCCGGACCGCTGTCTGGGCCCGCAAACCTCGTGGTGCGCCCCGGGCCGGCGTGGATTGCACACCCAACACCTCGCTCCACCACCTCATAGCCCAGCGTCGGCTCCGACTTCAGACGGCAATATCTTCCCCGCCTCCGATCACACAGGCTTCAAACGTCCACCGGGAGACCACTCCAGCAACAGCAGCAGCCTAACGCGGTTTTCGCCGTAGGATCGGTAGATTTAGGAGGATAAATGAAGGATTATTCTTCCAGGCAGCAGGAGCCTCACATCAGTGTGGCCATTCTGCTTGTGCGCCCTCTAGCGCCCCCCTGGCTCAGATTTTACTTGTATAAAACCACAGAAATTTAGCAGTTATAGTTACATGAGCTCTTTACAACTTACACCCCCCACTGCACTACTTATGACCTCACATATTACATCACTCATGACATGGTCAGTGACATCACTGATGACATCTCAAATGACATCACTGATGACATAATCCACAGAACCACCACACAGCTATTCACACCCCCATGCAATCTGTCATATACCCATTCACACACTCACACAACCACTCACATACCCATTCACAAACCCATACAAGTACTCACACAACCACTCACTCCTCCAAAGAGCAACTCACACACCTACTCACTCATACAGTCACTCACTCAACCATTCATTTACCCATTCAGCTATACATAGAACCAGTCACTCACACAGCCGTACACTCACCAATACAGCTACTGACATACAGACGTATTCACCTGTACAGCCATTCACACACCCACTCACATACCTATGCAGCCTCTCAACACAGCCACTCACTCATCCATACAAGTACTCACACACTCACTCACAAACCTTAACAACCACTAACATACCCATTCACATATCCATACAAGCACTCAGATATCTGCCCACTCACCAGCACAGTCATATATTTTTATTTACTACTATATATATATATATAAATATATATATATGTGATATATTTATGCGTGTGTGTGTGTGTATGTATATATATACTTTCACGTGTGTCACACAAAACTGCCTGCCTCATCCACCAAGCGGGCTGGTGCTGGGCTTCAAGTCCCATTTGTAATCCAAAGAGAACCTTTTCAGTAAAATTCACAGAAAAGAAAAACCTGCACACAGCGTGTCAGCTGCACAAACAATTTAATAAGCAACACATTTCAACCTTGACAGGTCTTTGTCACGGCCTCTTTGATATACATTTCTGTTTCCCTTTGTCAAAGATTTAAGTTCCTATATTAAAGATACAATTATTTTATAAGAACAATTAAAGATGTTGTATGGAAAGATAACTTTTTTCTTGTCACTTTGAACATTGCAAAATTGTATACCTGCATTTCACATCAGCAGGGGATATCAGCAGTGAAATACTTTTTTAAAAGGAAAACACTTCAAGTGCTAAGAACATAATTCAGTGATATTACAGCTAACATCCTTTTGCCTTAACGACAAAAAAATTCTGTTTGCTGAGCAGCTGTATTTGCAGAGACAAGCGGTCCCTTGCAAATGTATTCGTCGGCTGGTGGGAGAAGCACGTGGCCTGGGTAGAGCCCAATGACCAATGGATAGAAAAAGTAGTCCACTGGACCCGATATATTGATTATTTGTTCATCACATGGAGGGGACTGCAGGAAGAGACTGAAAAATACATAACAGTCTTAATTGATAACAATCTGAACTTCCGATTTACAAGCTATATAAATAGCCTTCTTAGATCTTGCAGTATATGTGGAGGAGGAACAACTCGCTCAAGACTATTCAGAAAAAGCCATGGCTGGTAATTCAATAATAATACATGCAACAAGCCAAGACCCACGCAGCCTGGTAATCAGTATCCCTTAAGGAGAACTTTTGCACCTTAAGTGTAATTGCTCCACTTTGCAGAGTCATGAACAGGCTGTGGAGGAAGCGATCAACAAGTTTGAGAAGAAAAGATATTCTAAAAACATCTTCAAGGAAGCAGCTAAGAAAGAACAAGCAGTAGACAGGCAGATATTACTCAGCCCCAAATCCAAAGAAAAATAAGGAGAATCAGTAACAATATTAATTTTCAATTTCTGAGCAGAATCTATCGAGATCAGGAGAATAGTAATATAGCATTGAGGCATTCTACAGGCATATCCCATCATTGGCCTATCCTTACATGCAACACCAGGTATCACCCAGAGAAATAGGATCTCACTTAAATTATAGTACATATTATATATGAGTATATATAAATTACTCAGATATATTAGTACATAGTCACTACGTGGAAAAACCTGTAGAGAAATTGAAGGTGGCTGGCTTTTTTCCTTGCACAAGATGCGAATCTTGTAGGAGCAGCAAGAAGGTCAAAGAATATGAAGTTTTGGGTGCCAAAAAATCAAACAGATCAATAAGCTACTGAACTGTACTGCAACTCAAGCTTTGCAGTATACTTCCTACTATGCCCGTATGACAAAAGATAAGTAGGCAGCATGGTGCAACCAGCAAAGAAAAGTGTATTAGAACACACCAGGGTGATATCAAACAAGGAGGAGTCATACCAAGTAGCCGTAAACTCAGCTAAAAAACATAAGAGTGACAGCAGCCGCCAACCTTTTTTCTGTGCAGATCAGGGCACCTATGAAGGAGAGGGGAGGTGATAGAGTCAGGACTCTCAGACAATTTGAGTCTAAATACATTGTAGCAATGAGAACTTGGGCCTGTTGGGGCCTGAACAGTGACAAAGAGTTGTAGAAACACATTGGTTAAGGTACTTGCTTATCAAATTCATCTACCCCTGTCTACAACCTAGAACTTTAAAGAGTAGCACATGTCCAGCACATAAAGTAGCACTATGCACATAGTCACTTTAGTAATTAGGCACAGGCACTTTAGATGGTAGCCCTTGCTGATGTCTAGGAGCCGAACCAGGGCACAGTTCTAGCAAAGACTACCAAAAGCACCTTAGTCAATTAAATCACTTTAATTCGAGGCATGAATATATTTGATGGCAACCTTCTAAAGGAAACTTATTAAGCCTATTTCAGGGCCCAATTTTAGTGATAATCAGAATAATAATATTAAATATGTCAAAAGACACCTATGGCATAATGTTAACACGAAGGAGGCGGACCACCAATAATGCTGTTGTGGTCCCTAGGAGGCCTCTCAGGATCGGTTAGTTGCTCAATGGGGTCCAACTATTGACAACCTCAATTCTGAATTGCCGTGAAGGCACGGAAGATTAAGGGGGTCAATTGGGGGAAGGAAAGGAAGGGAACAGCGGGGAGGGAGACCTGTGAAAAGAAAAGGCTTGTTAAGACACACTGTGCTGAAACACCATTACATCTCATCCCATACTTGCTTCGCTTATAACTAAGTAGGTCTACCTGTAAAGTAAAAGAACCAGTTCTGGCAGCTACAAGAAGAAGGACGATTGGGCAGTCATCATGACCATCTCTTAGCTACTTGTTTGTTTTCTACAGTATAGCAGAACATATAATACTCAGCTGTGGAAACTGTGGACAAACGAACATAGAGATATAAACAGTGTAACATATGCCGCCTATACCAGAAACATTGTAAATGAATGTGTACTTTACCCACCAAAAGTGGTGTGGGTGTGGACCTCACAAGGGAAGAAGGTTTATGCTTTACTTCAGCGATCTCTCTTAAGTCCCCTGCTAGAAGACGAAACAAACACACACTTGATGCAGTTTAATACTTATGAACACAAAGCAACCAGTCTTGGTGCAGTTTCACGTAGACTGGGCAAATAATATACCACCAGAGGATACCAGTTAAAGCAGCTGAGTTCTCCCGCAATGATAAGAAAAAACGGGGATGCTCCGATGCCACCTCACTATATAAGCTATATAAGCTAGCCGCCACTAGCGTGGAAATACTATGAAAAGGAAAAGACTCTTGGCGGTGTCACTGACACCCTTCCCCCACCTGGGATATCTGGCAGCCTGTTTTCCTTCCGTTGCATCTCTCAGAAAGGCCGGAATAATCTGCAGGGTTCCTCTCTCTGGCTCCGGCATATGTAGCCAGCCGGAAATCAACGCTGTGTCACTTCCTGTGCGCGCGCATCGCTTTTCGCACTGGCGGCCGAGAATCGTAGTCCGGGGGCTCCGGCTGTCGCGGAGACGGACTATGGTCCTCTCCCAGAAGCCCGGTTTTGCCTTCTGATCAGCGGTGAGTGCAGCGGTCGGGGTTTCGTACGCAACAGCACATCCCTCTCCCAAAGACCACTGACACGACCCAGATTTGCTGGGGTAGCGGGCATGAAATGCCCTAATGCACCTGGGAGCATGCATGCCTGCTGCGGTTTCCCATAAATTTTCTTCCTTACCGTACCCTTTCCACGACACGAGATACCATAGCTTGGACCCCCTCATCTTAGAATCTAGGATTGCCTGGACTTCGTACTCCAGCTCATTGTTGATCCAAATAGGAGACGGTCTTTTTTTTTATGGGTGTGTAGGAAGGTTTCAGTAGGGACACGTGAAAAACTGGATGTATTCTCAATGTCTTAGGAAGCGTCAGTAACATGGCCAGGGGCGAGATCACCTTTTGTATTTTGTAAGGACCAATGAATTTGGGATTAAAAACACTATATTTATGGAACCGGATGTTCTTGGTTGATAACCACACTGCATCTCCCACTTTGTACTTTGTACACAGGGTTCGGCTTGCGGTGTTTATCGGCCATAGCCTTGTATGTTCCTTTGGCCTTTTCCAGGTTCTTATGGGTGTCTTTTAGGGTCTGTTGGATGTGCTTAGTTCTGGCCTGCACTTCTGGTACGTCTTGCATGACCGCTGGGTGAATCAGAGATATGAAGCGTGGATGGAATCCATAGTTACTATAAAAGGGCATGAATTGTGTGGATTGATGCTTGGCGCTGTTGTAGGCCATTTCCGGCAGACATAACATTTCTACCCAGGCAACGGAATTTTTCTCCACGTAACACCGTAGGTATTGTTTGAGAGTTTGATTTAGCCTCTCGGTCTGTCCGTCTGACTGAGGGTGGAAACTGCTAGATTTTGATGTTTTCATGTATAAGGCGCTACACCAAGCCTTCCAAAATCTAGCAGTGAATTGAGGGCCCCTATCGGACACGATATTGACTGGAAGACCATGAAGTCTAATCACGTGCAGCAGTCTAGTTTAGCCAGTTGTCCAGAAGTGGGTTCTTTAGCAAAGGCAATGAAATGCCCCATCTTGGTGAGACTGTCCACCACCACTATAATGGCGGTACATCTCTGGTCCTTTGGTAGACCCACTATAAAGTCTATAGAAATGGTTTCCCATGGTATCAACAGTGTTGGAAGGGGTTGGAAGGGGTTGTAACAGCCCTTGGAGTTTTCCAGGGTCCGTTTTGGCTGTTACGCATGTTTCTACCGTAGGCCACCAGAACTGACGACAGATCCTATCAAGGGTTTTTTCTAATACCATTATGTCCAGCACTGTGAGTGTTATGACACCACTGTAGAACCTCTCTACGTAAGGCCTGATTGGGTATCAGCATTTGTTTGCCCTTCATCTGGAGACCATTGATCACCTTCCACTGGGTATGCTCGTTTAATCATTTCCTCCAGTATCGATTGTTTACCCCTTGGGTTACCTTCTGCAGGAAGGTATCTGTTTGAAGTGCTCTGATGACCTTGTTGGGGTCCAGAATGGAATGGTGTTGTTCGGTCTCGTTCCCAGAGGGAGTGTCTTGTCGGGACAAGGCATCCGCTTTTTTGTTTTCTGCCCCAGGTCGATAAGTAACGATGTAGTTGAATTCCGAGAAGAAAAGCATCCAGCATAACTGTCTGGGAGACAACATTCTGGTGGACCGCATAAACTGCAGGTTGCAGTGATCCGTGTATACTGTTACCACGTGTTTGGCTCCTAACAGCAGATGTCTCCAATCGGTAAAGGCTTCTTTTATGGCCAGTAGCTCCCTTTCCGCTACAGTATACCGTATTTCTGCCTGGTTCAATTTTCGTGACAGGTAGGCCACCGGATGGAGTTGGCCTGTGGTTCTATGTCTTTGCGACAGTATGGCTCCTATGGCGACATCAGAGGCATCCGCCTCCACTATGTAAGGGTTTTCAGGGTCAGGGTGAGCCAAAACGGGGGCTGTAACAAAGGCATTCTTTAAACACTGGAAGGATGTCTCTGCTTCCTTGGTCCAACGGAATGGTTCATTTTTTCTCAACAGTTTAGTGATGGAAGCCACCACAGTAGAAAAATGGTTGATGAATCTGCGATAGAAATTCGCAAAACAAAGGAAACATTGGATGTATCTAACGTTGGTAGGTTGTGGCCATTCTTTCACAGCTAGGATTTTTCTCTCGAACATTACCTGTCCAGTGGGTGTCAACATAACCCCTAGGAATTCTACTTCTGCTACGTGAAACTCACACTTGCTGAGTTTGCAGTATAGTTTGTTTCGTCTTAGAGCCTCAAATACCTGACACACATGAGAACGATGTTCCTCTACCGAGGAGGAATAGATTAAAATGTCATCGATGTTCGCCACCACGAACCTGTCCAAGAACTCCCGCAGCACCTCGTTAACAAAATATTGAAATGCTGCAGAGGCGCACAGGCCAAAGGGCATCACCGTGTACTCATACAGCCCATATCTGGTGCGGAAGGCTGTCTTCCACTCGTCACCCTCCCGCACTCTAACTAGGTGGTACGCTCCTTTTAAGTCAAGACGTGTGTAAATGGTGGCTGATTTGACCTGTTCCAGAAGAACCGGTATCAAAGGCAGGGGATACCTGTTTTTAAGCGTTATATTATTCAAGGCCTGAAAGTCTATACAGGCTCTTTTCTCTCCATTGGCTTTGGGGATAAAAAAGAGTGGTGAGGCAGCTGGTGACCTTGAGGGGCGTATAAACCCGTTCTCTCTAAGTATTTATCAAGGTATTCGCGTAAATGGGTATTTTCTGCTTCGGTTAACGCATATAACCTCCCACAAGGAATCACCGCTCCGGGCAGTAAATCTATCCGGCAGTTGTAATGCCTATGAGGAGGTAAGGTATCAGCTAGTTTCTTGCAAAACAAGTCTTGATACTCCAGATATCACGAGGGTAGCTGTATGTCCGTTTCAGCAGGAGTTTCTAGGTTATGAGCCGTGGTTACCGTGAGCACGGAATCCGGGGGTTCGCTAAAACAATGTTCTTTGCACCACGAACCGCCGAACTCCACTTGTTTTTCCCTCCAATTAATAACGGGATTATGAAGTATCAACCAGGGAAGTCCCAAAATCACCCCATATTGAGGAGCCTGAATGACATTAAAACCCAACCATTCTGTATGTCCTCCCCCACAGCACATTTTTAAGGTGTCCGTGTGGAACATAATAGGGCCTGTACTCAGCTTCTTCCCATCCACAGCCAGAACCTCTCTGGGCTGTCTTTGGCAATCAACCCGAGGCATAACTTTCTGGCAGTACCCAGGTCCATGAACATCCCAGTGGCTCCGGAATCAATCATGGCTTACACGTTCTGCCATCCCTTATGTGTCTTTAACTTAATGGGAAGACAAAGATGTTGGGAAGACAACTCGGTTTCATTCATCGTGGAAGGTATGTTGACACCACCAAGTTCCTTGAGCTTATTAGTTTTCCTGTGGGCTATCTGGATTGCTTCCTGATAGTCGTTTTACCCCAAAGCTTGATCTAGGTTTGGCCAAGCATTCCTTTACGAAATGCCCTTTTTTCCCGCAATACATGCAGATGCCAGTCTTTCTTCTCGTCTCTCTCTCAACTTGGGTCAGTGGGGCTCTTACGGTACCTATATCCATAGGCTCAACGAGAGGCACAGAACCCCCCCATGCTCCTACCTTTATCAAAACCCATGGGATGACTTTCTACTCTCTTCCTGTCCCCTCTACATTTCCCCATGCGATAATCCAGTCACAGAGCGAGGTTAATAAGATCTATGCAGGTAGAGGGCTGAGGGTCAATCTGGGCTAGCACGTCTTTCATGTCATCCTTCAGCCCTTGATAAAACAGGGCGGCCCTTTTTTATTCGGGACACTGTGTTTTGGCCACTAGTGCGGTCGAACACAGTCTCAAACTCCGAAACTCGCCCCAATCATATAGTAGCGGGTCATCACAGCGTACATAAGGCACTGCCCACTGGGCCGCATCTCCTGTTAGATACGAGATCATAAAGGCTACTCTAGCCTGATTTGTGGGGAAGGCTTTAGGCTTGCAAGAAAAATGCAATAACACCTGAGTCATGAAGACCTGTACCTTGGATGCATCTCCATGAAAACGTTCAGGGGCCGTCAACGGAATGGACGTGGGCATTTCAACCGTTAAGGGTGTGGGAACTGTGGGGGTTCCGAACTAAAAAGGACTGCCGCCCGGTCCTCTACCCAGCTGTATGTCAAAGGGGTTTCTCTGTAACCTGTTAACAGTATCCTGCAAGGCTGCTGTCTCAGCCCTAGAAGCGGCTATTTCAGCCCTAGAATCTGTTATCTCCTGCTGTAGTGTCCCTAACGTGGCTAATACGTCTTCTAGGGTGGCCATGGCAACAACGAACCGACCGGGAGAGGTATATTATGTATTAGGCAGATTATTTTGTCGTGGTCCCTCGGAGGCCTCTCAGGATCGGTTCGTTGCTCAATGGGGCCCACCTATTGACAACCTCAATTCCGAATTGCCGTGAAGGCACGGAAGATTAAGGGGGTCAATCGGGGGAAGGAAAGGAAGGGAACAGCGGGGAGGGAGACCTGTGAAAAGAAAAGGCTTGTTAAGACACACTGTGCTGAAACACCATTACATCTCATCCCACACTTGCTTCGCTTATAACTGAGTGGGTCTACCTGTAAAGTAAAAGAACTAGTTCTGGCAGCTACAAGAAGAAGGACGATTGGGCACTCATCAATACCTTCTCTTGGCTACTTGTTTGTTTTCTACAGTATAGCAGAACATATAATACTCAACTGTGGAAACTGTGGACAAACAAATATAGAGATATAAACAGTGTAACTTATGTCGCCTATACCAGAAACACTGTAAATGAATGAGTACTTTACCCACCAAAAGGGGTGTGGGTGTGGACCTCACAAGGGAAGAAGGTTTATGCTTTACTTCAGCGACCTCTCTTAAGTCCCCTGCTAGAAGATGAGCGTGGAAATACTATGAAAAGGAAAAGACTCTTGGCGGTGTCACTGACACCCTTACCCCACCAGGGATATCTGGCAGCCTGTTTTCCTTTGGTTGCGTCTATCGGAAAGGCCAGAATAATCTGCAGGGTTCCTCTCTCCAGCTGCGGCTTACGTAGCCAGCCGGAAATCAACGCCACGTCACTTCCTGTGCGCGCGTGTGGCTTTTTGCACTGGCGGCCGGGAATCGTAGTCTGGGGGCTCTGGCTGTCCAGAACTCCCGCATTTTGTGGAGACGGACTACGGTCCTCTCCCAGAAACCCGGTTTTGCCTTCTGAACGGCGGTGAGTGCAGCGGTCGGGGTTTCGTACGCAACAAATGCACCTGATTGTATTTAAAATCACTATGTCTAATGCAGGAGAACTTGGCTAGCAACAAACTCAATGAATTGTTGAAACTGGGTAAAGATAAATATAGATTGAAGTAACAGGTGTTACTATAAAAAAGAAACAAAATAATTTCTATTGCTATTGCTACTTGGCTTTTATGGTGATTAAATAGGTCTATTATAATATTTATGAAATATTTATAAGCTAAATGTATATATATTAAATCTATTTTTGTTTTACAAAACAAGATGAGACAAGGTTAAAAAATATTCTGTGTCAAATGGATGACCAAATGTCAGCACGCTAATATATTTTAAGATGGCCACCACAGAAACGTGGAATATGTTTAGATATGCCAGGTGGTCCAATGTTGATTACATTTTTGCCATCTAACAATGGTGTTGTTTGCTTTAAAATAAAAAAAAATGGTGAATGAACGCTGACATTGACAAAGGCCTGAAGGGTGAAAAGCGTCTTTCATCAAGTTTGTCATGGACATAATAAATTGTCAGTATTAAAAACACGATGGAGTGAGCGAAGCTCCTTTTGGGGAGGGTAAACCAGATCGCCCTCATGGGTCACAGCACCAACCACGTCTGAGAGTGGCAGCTGTGTGGCGAAAGAGGAAACAAGAAAAATATACATACATGGCACTGAAAAAACTCTATCAGACCCATTGCTACCCCCAAGGGGCGGGAGGCCGGGAGTTAGTTACGGAACAGCCAGGTTTTGAGCATTTTCCTGAAAACATAAATATCGGACACTTTCCTGAGAGACAAAGGAGGAAGGTTCCAGGAACGGGCTCCATGTAACCAAAAGGAGCAGCCGCCTGAACGGGCATGGTATATCCTGGGAACAGATGCCAGGCTCAATGTGCAGCACCTCAGAGTTCTTGGTAGAACAGAGTGCGTCACTCCCCTTCTGAGATGCTCCTCTCTGTTTCCCTGAAGGTCCTTTAAGAAGAGTACCAGGGCCTTAAAATGGATCCTTTTTTTACAGGAAGCCTGTGCAAGGACTTAAGGTGAGGGGAGATATGAGTCCTAGGCTTGAGTGCAAGGACCACCTGTAAGTTGGTCGAGCAAATATTCCAGGAGGCTTAGGTACAGGACGTTAACGTAGTCCAGTCTTGAGATGATCAATGCCTTGACCACGGTCTTCCTATGTTCAAGAGGCAAACGGGGGAGAACGTTTCTAAGTATCCTTAGAAGCCCAAAACATGAGCCTACTACAAACTGGACCTGAGATCACATCGAGAGGGTACTGTCCATCAGGACGCCCAGGTTTTTGACAGTGTTAAGAGCGGATGGAGGAGGTGACATATTAGATGGCCAACAGAGTTTCCACTCCTCAACGGGAGGGGAAACAAAGAAGATGACCTCAGATTTTTCTGGGTTACATTTTAACTGGTTCTTCCTCCGCCATGAGCATACTTTTGAGAGACAGGATTCGATTTTATCACCTTCATAGTCAGCTCCCTTATCGCAGGTAAATAGGAACAGCGTGTCGTTGGCGTAAAAAATAGTTTTAGCACTGCACGTTTCTGCCAGTGGAGCCAAGGGAGACATATATAGGTCGAACAGAATGGGACTAAGTATCGAGCCCTGAGGAACTCCCACTTTCAGGCTGGGGTTGGGGGCCAAGAAGGGGGGTTCAGACTTCCTGGCGTCTATCCTCTAGGAAGGAGGAAAACAAATTCAGAACAGTGCTGCCTATTCCACAATCCTGTAGACTGTTAAGGAGTCTTGAGTGCGGCACGGTATCAAAGGCCGCAGAGAGGTCTACAAATATCAAAATGGCTTTTCCCCCCTGATCCAGCTTCTCCTTAATAAGCTCAGAAACTTCGAGTAAGGCAGTCTCTGTACTATTGTCTGTTCTGAAACACGACTGGTTCTGGTGTAGGAGTTGATTTGTTTCAGCGTAGTCAGAGATCACTGATTTGACATATATCTCTAGGGCCTTAGAAAAAAAACCCAGTAATATTGGGATAGATCTGTAATTTGCTCACGCTGAGCAGCGGAGAGCTCAGGCAGAGGGCTTTTTCAGTAAAGGGAGAATTTTAGCATCTTTCCAAATGCCAGGCACATGGCTGGTCATCAAGGAGGTATTAAGTACCTTATTTGCCAGAGGGTTTATAGACGTGGCCACCAAGGCCAACAATTTTGCAGGGCATAGGTCGGATAGGGACCCTGACTTCAGACTCTTGATTATATCCAAGGATACTTCAGGTTGAAGCAGTGGGAACTATTCAAGAGTCGGGCTATCAATAGAGGGGGGTAGCGCCGCCTGGGCTGGATTGTCAGCATGGTCATGACTCCCGATGGCCCCCTTGTGAAAGAGTCCTGAATGGTCATGATTTTGTTGTGAAAGAAAGATGCACGTTGGTTGGTCCATTCGAGAGAGGGAGATAAAGCCCAGGCAACAGATGACGGGGCAAAGAAGTCTTTCACAATTTTAAAGATTTCCCTGCCTTTGTTGCTGGACATCTTAATTTTACCTTTCAGATAGCATTTTTTAACCTCCCAGATTTTAGTATAATGTGCCTTCAAGGCCTGTTTGTAATCCAATTTATAGTCAGAATTGAAGTTTATACGCCACTTCCTTTCAAGGCATTTGCAGGCACTTTTGCTCCGTCTCAGTGCCTCATTAAACCAAGGAGCTGAAAGTCTGGCTTTCTTGGGGGTACAAGTGGGCATAGAGGCAAGGACATATGTATGTGTTATTTATATATAAATATACATTTTATATATTTGTATTTTGTATTTTGTATTTGTATTTATATAGCGCATATATACCGACAGGTCTCTTAGCGCTTGACAGAAGAGAGGCTTCATAGATGAAACTGAGAGGAGGGGAACCAGTTTCCTCAGTTGTCTCAGGACGCCAGTACATATGCCCATGGACTTGGTGGCTCATGGAGAGTTCTGAGTCGATCTTGATTCCCAGACTTTTCACAACTGGTGATGGGCTTGGAGGAGCCCCAAGCTCTTTGGGCCAGAACAGGCCACTCCAGAGATTGTTTTTTACTGGAATGACAAGAACCTCTGTTTTATCTGGGTTAATTTTCAAAGAGTTTACTGTCATCCAATTAGTGGTAAATCTTAAGATGTTTTGGACTGTCTCTTGAGCACGGGCCGAGTTGACGATCCTCACGATAAGCTGGGTATCGTCTGCATAGTTGAAGACTCGGCATTCCATGTTTGTCAATGCAGTCACTAAGGGCTGCAAGTATATATTAAAGAGAAGTGGGGATTATGCGGAGCCCTGAGGGAACCCGCAAAGGATGTCGCCCCTGTCCGATATATGATCGCCAAGTTGGACCCTCTGTGAACATCCAGATAGAAAGGATTTTAACCAGTTGTAAACAAGCCCCCGAAATCCCAGATCCGACAGTCGAGTCAGTAGTGTTGAGTGACTGACCGTATCGAACGCCGCAGAGAGATCCAAAAGTATCAGGGCGCTCGACTCTTTGTTATCGGCCTTTAATCTGAGATCATCAAGTACAGATAACATAACTAGCTCCGTACTGTGATGGGCTCTAAAGCCGGACTGGCGTGGATGGAGCAGCTCAAGTTTTACAAGAAAACCAGAGAGCGTTTTCAAGACATGTTGCTCCATGACCTTTGCCAGGAAAGGGAGCGGGGAAATAGGTCTGTAATTTTTCAGCTCAGCCTTGTCTGCTCCTGGCTTTTTTTAGTAAGAATATATATATATATATATATTCACATACATACCTACATACATACATACATATTTCTAATATATACATATTTTATTATAGTAAATAAAAAAAATTACCCCAAACTTTATACAATGTAAAATATATATTTTTTATAGCAATATGTATATATATAAATGCACACACATATAGATATATATGAGTGTGTTTAATTGAGGAATACTTTTATATAGCATTACATATTACTTATATTTATTTAATTCACATTATATTAATGTTATATGTTAAAATATTTAAGATTTAGTATTTTAAACCATATAATAAAAAAGTATGTTTTAAACAATATTAGTATGTAATTATATTTTATTTTCAATATTTTTGTACTTTTTTACACAATATTATTGTTGTTGATATTCTGTCAGTGATCCCTTCGCACTAGGCGCTAAAGCAATTTTCCATTTGCCACTGGTCAAATCAAACGTGCTAACGTATTTTTCAGCATTCAGCCAGTCATTCAGTTCAATTTGCTATGTGGATCCAATGTGCATCTGCCTTAGATTCTTTATTGAGGGACCTGTAATCCACACAAGTTCAAGACTGTGGAACGTTTTTTCATGTACCAACACCATTCAGCTGCTCCAAGGACGTCAGCATTTTTCGATCACTCCCAAGTCCAACATCTTTGCAATATCTGCCTTAGTTTATTCCTGGAGCTGGTCACATATGTGATGAGCCCTACATTCCCTGGTAGACTATCTCCTGTATGAAGGCCATGAACTCAGGCAGGTGTTACTCCTGGAGAAAGCCATAAAAGACAAAAATCAGCCAAGTTCTTCCTTAATGTCACTTTGCAAATTGAAAGGAACAGGTTCACTATCTTCCCATTCGTCCTCTGCTATAGCAATGCTGTTTGCTGTGTGCTCTTCCAGCTGTGACCCATACAAGTAAGAGTGGTGGGGCCGGGTGAGGGGGGATTTCGACGGATGATGACCAGGGTAAATTAGTAATTTATTTCATTTTCCCTGGTCATCGTCCGTCGAAATCCCTCCTAACCTGGCACCACCGCCCCACGGCTCTTACCTGTATGGGCTGCGGCTGTACTCTTTCCCAGGCTTCCTTGAAGCACCTGTCTCTACCCAGTAGTTCACCTCAGAAACCTTCTGCACTACCTTGGATCACTATTATCATTATCATCCAAAGCTCTGAGACAAATGGGCTTCAACACCTACACCTCCAGAACCTCCTGGTGCCAAGTCAGATTTGTCTTATGGTCATACCATGGTCATTCATCAGCTCTTGGCTTGATTAAGGTTTTCCTAATGTGTCCAATGTATTGCACCATCAACGTCCTTAGGCAAATCACAAAGTCCATCACATTCTGCTGGGGTAACTTTGAATTTCCTTCCCACCCTTTCCTTATCAGGGTGAGTGGGCCGTGCATCAGGAGCCCAAACAGGAGTTCAAAGGAACAGAAAATCAAGCCCTTTTTTGAATTTGCCCTGTAAGCAAGTAAGAAACATTTATTTATTTATTTATTTAATTGCAGAGTTTTATATGGCTCTGGCTAGACCCGGAGGTATCAGAGCACTTTACATGAGGATCAGGGTGTTGCAAGTTACAAAATTACGACATTTACTAGAACATAGGAAAACATAGGAAAAAACAAACAGTGATACACAGTAAAACATTGGTTACTAGAGCAAAGTAAAACAAACACACTTCATAAGTTACTGGAGCATAGCATTACAAAGAGGGGAGAGGGGGAGAGATAAAATGGTAAGGAATGCAGATCGGAGCAGGCAGAGCAGCAAGGGGGAAAGTACTTCAGGGGGACAAAGCTGAACAAAGTGAAAGATAGACAGACCGGCTGGGCAAAGGCAAGCTGAACATCCAGTGAATGGGAGACAGTACACGATGAGAGGGTTGTAGGAGACTTAAGGGGGAAGGTCAGACAGGTGGATAGGGAGCAGTCCGGCGTCAAAGAAGATAAGGTCGAAGCTACTAAGATGGAGGACCCCGGTTAATGGGCACCGATAGCAAAATCCACAAAATGGCGGGATACCCAAAAATCCAATCGAGAGAAACCACAGGGGAGCTAGATCCACGGAGCAAGGCAAGATGGGGGAGGGAGCCAACAAGGTATGGGAGGGTGGAGGGCAGGAGCTCACCACTCAGGATTGGGTCATCAACGTGCACAAGTTCAGGGCTACAGTGCAGACGTGTCGTTGTTAAGTATGCCAACAAAGTCAGCGGAAGTCAGCTTGAGGCGTCAAGGCAGTAGCCATGGAGAAGGGAGGCTGCAGCGGGGACCAGGAGGGCGCGCCTCCCCACGCTAGATAAATAAAAGTAAAAGCAAGCTCGGGACACCGGACCGCAATGCTGCGGTACTCACCGCCGCTGCACCCTCGCTGTGGGGAACAAGACTCATTCAAGTCATCTTTCGGGAGGTGAAGCAGGAAGCTAAACAGCTGCGATTGAATCCCAGAAGGCTGACGGACGCCCAGGAGGGGAGGACCCAACCCATCTCAACCAAAGCCATCCAGACATGGTCACCAGGCATCAGCCGCAATGAAAATAGGCTCCGTTGTCAGCAAATCTTCGGTGGTTGTGTCTGAAAGGTGGGGGTGGAAGGAGACACAGCGTAGAGATGAGGAGAACTGTGCCTGATGTCCAGCTGGGTAGGTGACGGCCGAGGTGGTGAACCAGAGCCAATCTCCTCTATAGCTGTCGAGGAAGCTCCACCGGGCATCGGCCATGTTGCTCAGGCTTCAGGCCAGAACATCGATCACGATTTCTCAGAAGATCTCGAGCTAAAATGCAGGAGATTGGAGAGACGAGGACCATAGTCAAACATGACCCCAGGTGAGTAAAAGGGTCCAAGGAGGGAGTAGATTTCAGGGGATTAGAGCCAAAAAGGCAATCCCTAGCCGGGAGCCCCCGGCTGGAGCTCCTCACCTGTTGGCCAGAACAAGAATAAACATGGCAGTATAGAATCCCACTGCGTTCTGAGAGTCTCTGACAGAGTTCCCATTATGCTCTTGATGCTCTTATTCAGATTTGGACGGAATGTAAATTACGCCGGCATAATTCATGTTATTGTAGGAATTCTGCATTATGCTTGTTGTTCAAAATTCCTAAAATTATGCCATTAAGCCACTTTGTGCAATTATACACCATTTGTGGTACAAAAATTGACTGCATATGCACCATTTGATGTAAAATAATTACCAAATACATACATTCAATCAATCAAAATAAGCTTTATTCAATTTCTTCTGTGGAAACTACAAAAGCAAAATACATGTATATATAAAAAACACAGTTACTATATACAAAGCTAAAAATCGTATACAAATTGATAACGTGAATAGCAGTCTTATATAAACAAGTTAAAAACCTTGCCCAATAATCATTACAATTAGAAAAGTTTATCATAAGATACAATCATATTAACATCAACAGTGGTTCACAATATGATGGCTTTTATGCATCTAATTACGTTCTTTAAAAACATAGACCACATAGTGTACTCATTGTCTAGCAACTGAAGGGTTAAAAATGCTGGGCGACATTGCCTGAGGCCAAGCAGCCTTAAAATCAATAAGATCCAGATCTTCCTCTGGTTTTCATAAAATGTATAGAAGAGCACTACATGAATTGTTGTCTAATGTGACGTACAGTCACATGGGCATTTGCAAAGCGAACATGACCAATCGTTAATTATGGGAAAGCTTGTTAGGCAATGGAAAATGCCTACCCTGAAGCAAGTTAAAACAAATCTGTCCTGTATGCCCTCCATGATTTCTAAATAGTGCTGTATGTCATACATGGTCGATATCATTTGATATTTGCATACACTTGGATTCATAATTTCCGTGGACAGTCTAAGAGATTCCAATAGTGTCATACACTCTCTTTTAAGATCTTTTCTGCTGATGTGCTCTAGGGATTCTTGTTTTTCATAATATTTTGGGTGGCCTAGGTCACTTATGAAGTCTTTAATATACTTCATCCAGGGTATGTTAAGTACCCATTGTAGTTTAAAAAAATCCCTTATATTATCTCAATTATGGGTGGTTTTCTCTGAGGACCAGATCTTATGCCACATACATACAAGAACATCAAAACATGAGTTGTTGTTTTGGTGCTTTTGTTTGAATGCGTCCTCAAACAAACAAGAGATTCATGGATACATTTTGTGTTAAAAGATAGCACAAAATGACAGATTTGCATTTTGCATGATTACGCTTATCCTCACGTAATTTCGCAGAATCGCGAGAAAGCAAATTACTTAATTTTGCACAACCCATAGATTTAGACCAATCTATTGATCTGTTGAATTGTGGGTGGTATGTCTTGGAGGAGTCATAGGTTACCCCAGCATAATTCTCCCATAACTGAGAAGACAAAGTTGGATCCCAGGTCACAGCTTTGGAAATTCATCCAGTGCAAATATTCCACAGGAGACCGCTTGCTGCCATCCTTGTAGCAGTGTTCCTTGGGGGTTCCCTCTGTAGATGCCTGGTTGTGTGGTTCACTTTAAATAAGATATCATTCTTGACTGATGCCAGCAGTGGGAGCAGTCAAACGGACCAATATTGTCAATTCCCACCTGGTCAAAAGGAGATCCTAGAACTGACAAAGGAACAAATGTTGTCTTATTCTACCCTCCAGACTTAGCAGTCACTTCACATGTGTTCTCCAGACCCTCTTTAAATCACTGATGTTCCCAGGTAAGTGAAACAGAGGGTTCAACTTATTGTGGAGCTTCTTAATGCCCAATTGTCATACTAAGTATACCTCAATGGCCAGGGATAACAGGAAACTACTGTGTACTAAGAAACCACTAGCCTCCTGATAGCACGTGGCTTACTATACAGTAGTCCATCCTTCCAAACAACATGATGTCTTCTCACCACTTCCTTGCTGACCAGTTTGCAGCTTCTCTCTTAAGTCCTCCAAGCAAAGATACTCTCCTTTTGCATTGCTGAATTCCTCTCGGGCAGGTCCTCCAGCAGCTGACAAATCCTGCAGCTCTGGCAGTGAGACACATTTCACCACCTGGTACACTTCAGGTGTCTCAGCCTCCTTCATATCTCTCATCCACTCACTCCAATCACACACTATTAGTCAATGATTTAAGTGAAACACATTGTGCTCTCTTGTTTTCTTTAAACCTCTCAAAGTACATAACTGGATTCAGCTCAAACTGTCTGATCAGAGGTTACTTCATTTGCACATGGTTCATCTTCTCAGCCACAGGTATTTTCACAGTGACTGGCATACTCTAAATGGCCAAGCACATATTAAAGTAGTTGCCTTAGATACATCATTCATAGCCTGTGCTCTACAAGTGATTTCTAACCTCACAATTCTTTCTAAAATACAGTGTCCCTCCAAATACATGGGCACAAGTTCATTTGGAACCTTAGGAGGTAATCAGATGGAATCAGAAGTGAAATCCCTTTTTCCAGAAGTAACTATCTTCAGTGCGATCCTTAATGTTCTCTTTAATGTAAAGCTATCATCTCTTTCTAAATTCTCTCTTGGTTTTCCTTTTTTCAACTTTCTCTCTCCCACTCCTCATGCTCCCCTTTACTTTCCTTGAGGGCCATTGCTTCCTGTCTCCACCTCTTCTTTTTTACTTGTTCCAGTTGAGCTGATCATAGCTTCTTCCTCTCAACTCCCTGCCTTCTCCTCTTCTTCATCATTACTTTTCTGCAGAGATAGTTGCACGGTCACAGCTTGACTTAACTAATCCATGGGAATAACTCCTTGGTTCAATGACAATGGTACCTTATAGATTGATGCCAGTGATTGCCCAGGGAAAACTTCGGAAAGCAAATTTGGGGATGCACACAGGGTGTGCTTGGGAAAAACCTGTGCTAAAGGGCTTAGAGAGCTTGAATACACATCACTCCTTCTCTGGGTTCCCATCATGGTACCCTACTGAGTGTCCTTGACAGTTTCTTGCCTTCCCCCCCATTTGTGACTGAGTTCTCACAACATTCACAAGAACCTCCCTGTCCCTACTTCTGGGAGCTCTCCAGCCACTATCTAAACACAAATCACTCAATTTATCTAAAGATATAGAGCACTAAAATTACATCTGCACATCAATGTGCCCATCCTAATATGAGCAAGTTGAACTTACTGCTCTGTTGATGAAGGTTTGAACTTCAATTTGTAGATCCTAAAATAATATATGCTATGTTAAATTATTGTTTTTTGTTGAAGTAGGAATTAATACCGCTTGCCACCAAATGTCACTCCTTTGGGCGCCACAAAGCAAGAAGTGGTTAGTGCGGTTCAACTAAAAGGATTGAGATATTTTATTTATGATGTCCCGGGGTGCACCCTTCTATGTGCAGCAAACAGTACAAAGTAAAACACAATCGGCACTTAACTGTCATTGGTACCAATGATGAGCAAATGTAGCCTCCTGAGGGAGGCAGTGTGAGGGTGTACACGCTCAGAATTCAACAATCAAGCATAAAAACTGAATACTGAACCCACTGCGTAACTTTATAGAAAGAAATGTTCTTGAATGCCCACTAGAAAGTAAAGCTACATAAAAACATAGGCAATGCAAAATTTAGTGCCCTGATATAACTGTCAGGTTCAATCCTCTGGGCTGCCCCCCCCCCTCCCCAGGAGCCCCTCGAGGAGCAGGAAAATAGCATGATTACAGCTGAAGTGCAGATCTCCCCCCTTTGAGGTATTTGTGCTTAGTCTCCCAAAGTTCATTTGTTTTATACTGAATACATTTCAGTTCCTCAGTTCGTGCCACTAGTGATGGATAAATCCTTTAGAACTGCCTCCATCTTTGTCTCAATGCCCTCACTCCTTTCTGTTTCTAGCAGGTGTTCTTACTAGCTACTATCTCTGGGGTCTCCTTGCTGACTGTGGGTTCCTGCCTGGCAGACACAGCTTCATAATTCCTGCTTTAGCACATTTCCATTGGTTGCTCATGGCAGTCAAGCAGGCAGGAGGTGATCCCCACAGATGGCTTGATATCAATGCAGAGCAGGTGTGCATTTTGCAATTAGGTTTTCTGGGATTTGTGCAGCCACGATCTCCTTCCGATGGGGTGTCCATATTCTGGGTGGTGCCACCAGACAGACTGGTCACATTCTAGACAACATGGTCACACACAGGCCATTCTTCTAAGCAATGCAGCAACTTACCGGATGATTCCAATTCAGATCACAGCCCCGACTAGCCTTTGATAAACTCGGAAGAAGTCATCACTGTTTGCTAGGAAACACTTCTGGAGATACTGTAGACCCTCAATCACCTTGCTGTATAGCTCCCTCTCCCTAGTTTTCCTCTTCTGATAGTCCCACCTGCACCTCTCTCCTGTTGGACAGTCACTCCTCCTGTAGGGTTGGCAGGCTTCTTCCCTCTCTCAGAAGATAAGCTGGCTTCTAGGAACTTCTTGGCAGTTTGCCATGGGTTCAATGACCCTAGAAGGCCTTGCTGCTCTGAATCTAGTGACTATGGGCATTTGAGAAACATGTTTACAGTTCTTACAGCAAAGATCCAGACTTGTGTGGTGTCCCTTCACCTCTAGAAGGCTAGCTCTCAATCAGACATCAGCCTTTGTTGTTCAGCAGCCCTATGAGTGCTCTGAGAAACACTACAGCAGACTTGGTACTGAAATGACAAATTAGGTCCCACACTCATTCAACAAAAGAAGAAATTAGATCTTTTCTATGGTCTGCTCTTTCAGACCCAGTTTGGGGTGGTTCTCTATTGTAGTGTCCTTTTCAAGATGTCCCCATCAAAGCCTTTATGTAGAGTGATGTTTCTCACAGCAGAATTGTCTCCAATAGAAGAACACAGAAGTCTGATGTTTTTTCACATTTGCGTCATCAGCTAAGTGAAAGTGTAACCGGGGAAACAAAAAAGGTTAGCCTAACCTAGGGGGGTCCCTTCACCCTACACATGAGAGTCTGCTGTCATACTGTGAGAAATTGGGATAATATTTGCGGTTCACAACTACCCACCTCAAGAAGTAACCATAACTCATGTCAGTGTGAACTCTTAAAGTCACTAAATTACCCTGAACTCAACCCGATGGTAGCTATGGCACAAAACCGAGAGGCTTAACTTAGTTCAATGTGTAACGTATTTATACAGTACCAAAACATAAACAAAGTCAAAACATCTAGCAATAAATACCCAATACTGAATTAGAAAAAAAAAATGAAATAACCAAAGTTACAGCAAAGCAACAACAAAATCCAAGAAGTGGAACCGGAAAAATGAAATTTTAAAGTTTTAACTTGAAATAAAAGGCCCAAACAACAACAGGAGATCACTTCTAAGGACCTCAGATGAGGGCAAATAGAGACTCACAAGGTATCAGTCAGATACCAACAGCAAAGTCCAGTCTATGTCCAGTTGCCCATTGTCATCGGGGCACTTTAGGAAAAAGACCTCTTGAAGCCTGTTGTGTCCCTGTAGCCACACAGGTCTCATCTAATTGACCTTTGAAGTCTACGTATTCGTTCTGGGTACATAGATAAGCAGGTTTATCTTTCAGTGCTCAGCTTAGGTCATAGACAGGCCATCCAGTTCTCTTGTGTTCTCTCGTAGGTTAGGAAAGTTTGCTGAGGATGGTTCCTGGGGATGCTACATTTATGCCTAGCATATGATAATGTGGTGGTGACTCCTAGACCATCCCTGACCAAGCTGTTAAAAGTTCTCAGTGGCAACCTTACCCACTTTTTCAGTAGCTCCTATTTTCTGCACTGCAAACAGGTGCACAATGCCATGGACCAGAGCATTTTCAAGATGGTGGAAGCTTCTGACTACATTAAAGTTGGGTTTTTAGGGCTAGGTGGGTGGGTGTATTATAGGGACATTTCCAGTGTCCTTCCACAACTAAAACTACAATGCAGTTTAAAGAAGACCTTGGACCTGCAACACACCTAGCGATAGAAGTCTGGTAGTGCAAAAGCAGAGTCCTGCATCACATAGACAGGGAATGCACAAAATTATGTCAAAGCTTTACATGTGCTTCTGACAGACCGTCAGGCAGCATTTGACACTGTTGTGCCAGCAGGATGCCCACAGGCCCCACCTTGAATATTCTGCAGTGCTCAGAGGAATCATCTTAGCCAATTCAAATTTATCTGTCAATTAAACTGACCTAATATGATGCTTCTGGGGAGAATTTCACACCTAACTCATGCAAAGTACAGACTAGGATTTGCTGGAGTGTTAGTAGCCTCCAGGCAGGGTAAAAGTGACTTTCTATCTGTTATTTTTCTTTAATATTTACTAAGAATCAGACCGCTTTGAACTGGATTTTTATCATTATTAAAATAGTGTTTTAATTATTTTTCCTACTGATCCCATTGCTAGGTTAGCAGAATTAGTGTTTTAATCTGTATTCTGGGTTTCTACATAGGGCAGCTAGACCTGTCACAGCAAAAACACCTTTTTGTGCATTTTCACTGTAGGGAAATGGTAATAAATATTTTCTACCTATCCCATGTTTAAATACCATGCATTCTGCCTTGTGGTCTACACATCCTACATTGGGGAGACCTCCTAGATATTTAAGAGGGAGGTCTTTATCTATCAAACATTATACTTTTGACAGATCACACTGCATTGTTACACTGCAGCAGTCAGTCTAAACAGGGTAAGCATAAAGCAATGTTTGAACTGCCACCAGTGGATGGAACAATAGGCGCCGCAGTCCACATGTGGCATTTAACTTTCAGTCACTGGCTGCATTTTTGTACACCCGATACAAGAGACTTGCAGAGAAGTTAACAATTATTTTATCCTGCTTTTTTTTCGACTTTGTTTTTTTCTTTCTGAGGTTCCTTACTCATTATTGCTGAGTATAATCTTTCTTACTTTACCCTGATATTTCTCTTTCTCTCTGGTATGAGCTACATGCTCCCAAGCATTAAGTGCTTTGAACTGTGCCGGTCAAGGAAGTGGCTTCATCTCATTTAATATTCATCTCAAGTTTTCAATAATTCTCAAATAAAATGTGTCATAGCATGAAAACATCAATGAGCCCTCTTTTACAGTGATATTATGCCATTGACTCAACCATTTGCTTGTGTAGAGCCCGACACTTAGAGCCATATGATGACCTGCCGTGCTTTCTACTGTTGCCCCTTCTTTTTTAACAGGGACTATCAAATCTCGCCTAGACAGATCTTGTAAAGTCTTGAAACATTTCTAATTTCAAAAATAATATCTACAATCACAAGTAAAAATGTCATCTCAAAGCAAGAAATATTTTTTTTTCCCAGTTCTCTTTCAGTGTCAACAATCAATAGAAGCGCAACATTCAGTGACGTATCAACCAATACCAGTGCGGTACAAAAAGCCAATGAAAAAATCTCAGCGTGGCACACTATGGAGTAGTTCTCACTCCTTACAGCAGTTCACCCTCCTTTACAATTTTCACAAACGCACTCTTCTCCCTACACTAAGCATGCAAAGCAAAACACAAAGCAATTTCAACAAATAACCTTTTTAATATTGAATCACATAGGAAATGGTTCAGAGGGAACCTTTCAGACCTACTCAGATACACACTTGAGTGAAACCTCGACCGGCAGGAATCACCCAGATCAATGCAACTACTCCTTTGCACAACAGGATTCACTATAACAACCACACCTTACTTTCACACAAAGATATAAGTCCCTATCACAATTGCGCAGCCGTTTGAATCTCATGACTAGCACCACCAAACTTAGCAGACAAATTACAATACAGTGTATGCCACATTTTATCTATCCCGAGATCTTAGGCTATGTCGAGCCTGATAACAACTTCAACTGCTCAACATTGAGGGCATTCACATCTGTACCAAAACTAAAACATCACCTGATCACACCACCCCATCTCAGCTAAATACCACAAGATTGACATTAACAATTACAACAGACAGCCCTATTAAAACTCACTCCTTCACTGTTACAACTCTTTTTCAAACCACTGGAACTCTGCTGATCCTCCAAATCGGGACAAGGATCCTAAGGGTTAGGGCTGGGTTTGGGTAAGTCTAGAATTTCTCCAAGTGATACACTGACTTACTTTGCTTCAGTAGGTAAACTTTCGATATGCTACCATCTTGCTGGAGCATGGTGGGCCTTGTACAGGTTTTGCTCTTTCAGCCAAGTCATGAAAGACTCTACTCACAGATAAAATAGAACTTTATAGCTGACAAGAAGCATTGTAAGGGAGACAACATCAAAAATACAATTTAACTTGTGAAGCCCATGTGACTCCACAATGAGGACCAGGAATCAATGAATAGAAATAAAGAGTTTTATTTGGATTACCAATCAATCCAGTCAGTACGTGAATTATATGTAGGTTCAGTAAGTATATTAGTACAATCGGCAAAGTAAAATATCTCATTTGGTTGAGATGCCAGAAAATAATATAAAAAGTCCTACAGCCACAGTCAAATAATAGTAAATAAAAGCACACATATGTTCCATTTAGAAACTTTCCTTCTCTACTCTAACATGGGACAAATTTAGGAACATCTATAGACGGTCTTGAGTTCTGGAGCATATAAGCAGAAGGTGTAAGCATAATCAGACTTCAGTAAATGTCCAATAGAAAAGGAAATATATGTTTAGCATGAAGCTTCATGCTCACACAAATAGGGAAAGCAGAGAGGTCTGTACCTCTCTAAGTCTAGCAGTCAAAACTGTGAGAACACTAATGTAAAAGAAACATGAAATTCAAATGTGTATTATCTCTGTTCACACTAACAGCAACCAATCAAAAAATTGTTCATGTGTTTCTGCACCATTGCTCAAAATTCAAAATTCATTGGACTTAGTGCCTAATTATGAGTTTGGAGGTGTGGGAGCGGGCCACCATGTCATCACACTGCTCCCACACTGCCAAATCTCACCTCCGACTGCCCACCAGATTTGCGAGTTATCTTGTGGTCTGATGGGTGGTCTTTTGGCGTTCCCACAGCAGTGCCTATTAAAAAGGCACCCCAACAGAAGTGCCAAAGCCTGTTCCTGCAACTTGTGCCTCCCTGCTTCCATCCCATGGCCCTGAGGGAAAAGGGAGCTCTGTAGGACTGTATAGGTTTCCTCACCTCAATTCTTTTCATGGCAGGATCACAAATATGAAAAGGGTGGATGTGAGGAAGCTCGTAATATGCTTGGCAGTGCCACAGTAACACTGCTAGTATATTGCAGCCCTCAGACCGCCGGGCCTCTGCCAGGGATGTCAGATCCCTGGCGATTGTGGGGGTCCTTTTGCAGTCCAACCGCGGTACTCGTAATACATTGGTCAGACCACTGGTACAGCAGTCCATGACCACCACCGCACCTCCACCATGAGTTTGGAGGTCCTATGGACTGCCAATCTCATAATCAGGCCCTAAGTCTGCCATTCTCAGCCTTGAACATCTTGCCATCCTGGTACACTATGAATAGAAAACTTCTTTTGACCATTGTTTCTCCACGTTCAATGTCAAGTTTCTCTCAAGCCTCTCTATCAGCCATCTAATACAAACAATGAGCCTTTTACTAGCTAATAAAATCATAAGCCTTTCAAGCAAAGGAAAAAGCATGCCAGCAAGGAAAATACATTTTAACTGAGGACTGTAGGCAGACTAACTTAAATGAACATCTAATGTGCTCATGTGTATCTGTAATGAAACACCAAATGTAAAGCAAAAAGAATACATGTTTACATATGCACATATAACTTGAAGTGTAAATGTTAAATGTGAATAAAGAAGACCCGATTCATAATTAAACTGAACAGTAGTGAACACGTTTATACATGTCTGAGGGGCTGGTTTGCATGGGTCGTGCACCACACAACCTGGTGCAAGAGAGACACAAACCTTACATGTGATTTGTGAAGCCATGCAAGGCCACTTTGCGTGATCCTGATTGGCTCCATAAATCTGGAGTAAGGCATAAATCACTGCGCTGCCTTACTCTGCACAGTATTGCATTAAATCCTGCCCTTTCCCTATCACGCAGTGCAGCCCGGCAAGGTGACCAGCTGCGCTGCATGACATTCTCGTATATAGGCCCTAGAGTTTCTACTGTGAATACATTTCAGTAATGCGTTTAGATGTTACACACACTGTAATAAGATTAAGGCACACAATTAATATAATGTCAGGTGTACGTATATAATTGCACTTCTGTGACATGGAAGGGTGGAGTTTAAATTACACTGCTCCACCAGCTAGACGCAGTTGGGCACTCAAGATGAGACAGCATGACTGCTCACCATACAGGGGACATTCCCGTCCCAACAACAATATTTATATTTCACAAATACATTTCATGCTTTGTAAAGATTGAAAATTGAAAACTCAACTAAAAGACTACACATTTACAGTTTGTTTGCAATTTATCTAAACTTGACTCTAGTCTTTGAGAAGAACATTGATGCCTCAACCATTATCTTGCTTTATGTTTAACTTGAATGCTGTTGTAAAGTTTTATTACTAAAATTATTGGGAGTCACTTGCATTTGTATTTATTTTCTTCCTCTCACTATTGAACACAAACTCATTTGGAAAATGCTCTCCCACATCCTGCACTAAACAAACACGTGTGGATGTTTCTTGGATGTTTCTTGTGATATTTGCCAATAGATCCCAATTAACTGCTTTCAGGACATATAAAAATAGGATCTTACAGGAATGTCACCATTTTGAGATGCAGAACCAGGGCATCCCATCAGCCAAAAGAAAGAGAAAATCATTAAAGCATTTAGTAAATTATGTTACTGTTGCTGCCAAAATGTGTTAGGAACTTTGCTGGCCTCTTCTTCCTGAATTATTTTTCCTTTCATGTTCATGGTATAAATCTTGAGAACAAACTATAAAAAACCCAGATAAAGCCGATAGCTAAAGTAAATTTATATCTTATGCTGGAGGTACTATAAAAAAGGGGAAACTGAAAAGGCCGCAATTGGCACTGCTAGAAAAAGAAATCTTATAAACATAGACATTTTCTTTCGTTTTAAAGTTAAAACAAGTTTGAAACATTTACACTTAGTAAAATGTATTTTTAAAGTGTGGGCTACATTTAGTCAGCACAGCTTGGAATTGTTACAGTTCTAAAAGTCTTCAGAAAATGTCCAACTTAGTGTTTTTTTTGCGGCATAAATATGCTTGAGCAAAATAAATTGTTGTTATAAAATGTAATCAGAATGCCACGCTGCCCAGTTCGCGATAGAATCTCTATCACCAAATTCAGTAGTACCAGCAATAAATAAGTTGAAACATATTTTAAATTTTGACCTTAAATGTTCCTGCCACCATAGGGTGCATTCAACATGTGTTCACGGTGCAAAGGGAAGCAAGATGACGGCCGCTTGAACAGGCTGTGCTCTTGCTTGTCTCCGAGTCCTCGCGCTGCAAGGCCAGCTTGGCTGGCGGAATTGGAGTCAGTCTTCTGACAGCATAAACTTCGTGGGACTCCTTGTCCTGGGCTGCCGGAAATGCTTCGCTGCAAATACGTGTTTAAGGTTACCTCTGTTTAACTGCTTCGAGTGTCAGATGCGCAATCAGTGGCGAAGTTTTGAATCAAATCTCGGCAGTTTCTGGACCACTAAAGTCTGAAATTGTGGAAAGATTTAGCTATAGTTGTAAATGCCCAGATGATGTGGAAGGGTGGGGACGTTTAACCTACTCTATTCTGTGCTGCAGGCGCCTATGGGTCTTGTGGTAGGAATCAGCCAATACTATTCACCTGAGTGGGCAATGGAGTCTCTGGTGCCAGCTTAACTTATCTTCAGTGGATATTCTTACTTCTGTCTACACAGGCCCCTCCTCTCTTTCCACTAGAACCTAGTTCAGTGATGGTTGTGAAGATATTCAGATGGCCATTAAAAGCTATGTGCCACCTGAGGGTGGCTATGACCCTCATAAAGCCTTGGCTGTGGTGGGGGACTTCTGTATTGAGGCTGCTGACATAAGTATGGTGCAGGAAGGGATATGTGGTTCATCATCTGGTGAAAGGGTTAATGCAAGTGGTCACACAGAGGCGATGGAGATAGATCAATTTCCTACTGCAGCAAGGGTACAATCAGCTTCTGAGCTAAGACCCCCTGGTGGTTTCAGTACTTCCACAGAGCCCGATATTATGTTGGAGGGAATAATTGGAGGCGGCCTAATAGAAATTTGAAGGGGAGACACTGAAGGGCAGGACTATGCATAAGGCTTGACTGAGCGGCAAAGGTGAGGATAAATGGGACATGTCTAAGACACTGTTGGACATGGAGACGGGGAAGCAATTTGTCTTAGTCTTGCATGTATTATCTAATATGTTGGATATTTATGAGGATGGTTTTTAAGGGACTGTGCAAACAATGGCAGTGACTCTATGTCTGAGTCAGGAAGCGAGGATGGTAATGTTTTGTCAATAGTGCGGAGACACCCTGTAGGGATATCTAAAAAGGAAGGGTCGAGGAATGCACTGAAGTGAGATTACTTAGTAGCCCAGCACCCTTACAGACCATCAATAAGGTCTCTACCTCCACAGGGTGTAACAGAGGGAGAGGATTCCCGTTCCCTGGAAGCAATATATCAGAGGATTATGGTCCATCAGGAAGAGACCCAGTCTCATAATAGAAGGGCTTGTGCGGCCGGAAGGAAATTGCAGGGGGCATTCCAGGAAATCTTTAAAACCTGTTCTAAGTTAGCTGATAGAATCTTAGCGATTTAGGGATGCTCCGTGCCTTTGGAAGTAGACATTTCTACTGTGAGGCAACAAACTACCGCCCATGGCACCCAACTCATTGACGTTCAATGGAAGTTGTAAGGCTTTGAGTGTTATTAAAAGTGGAACTATCTAGGGGTTTTGGGGATTGAAGAAGGAGGTGCTAAAAGGGTGAGATTAAAGGATGTGAAATCAATTTGTTCCAATCTGCCTTCCCGCATCTAACAGGATGGGATTGGGAGCATGAGAATCAACACACAAATAGGTTTCCTTTTATGTTGAAACAATCAATTCAGGAAGGAGCATCACCCTATCCTAAACCCAGAGCCATCCTAGGGCCCAATTACGATGTCGGTTGGAAAGGCTCCGAATGGCATTTGGTTTGTCTGAATCCATGTCGGAAGCTTTTTTTCCCACTGACTCAGACCGATTTCCGACCGACCGATTACAATGGTTGAAAACTGTTTGGACTGTCCAACTCGGTTCCAACTCACTTCCAAATGGCATTCAGAGACACTGAGTCAGTCGGAGCCAAATTGTACATCTCTATGGACCACATTTCTGAAGCAGAGATTATGATGTTGGATTCCGACAGCCTTTCTGTCTTGGTCTGTCTGACATGAAAAAGCTGTCAGAGACTGAATTTGGGGAGCCGTAGCAGGCCCCCTCTTCACCCAGAGGCCTCTGAATGGGCCCTATCAGGGTACCCATGGGAACCCTCTTTGCAACCATGCACAATGTGGTAGGCACAATCGGGTGCCCACCACAGGGTGCAAAGTTTTCTGGGAAAACCCCTTTTTTCAATGCGACCTGTCTTGTCGGTCAGAACAAAGACTCCCGTGGAAGTCAACGAACAGTGTTCGGACACATCGTAATCGGTCGATCAGACTGCCCAAACCCAAGTCGGTCGGAAAGCATTCTGAAACCGAGTATTATCCCTGCGCTTCCATGCGAAACCCTTGCACCACCATGGATGCGCCTTATTTACAATACAGCGCACCATGGTGCAAGGCTTGACAGATGTGTCAGAAATTCTGACTTATCTGTTGGCCCAAAAGTCACACATTGCTGGTGTCATGTTGCGAGTATGATGCAACTCCAGCAATGTATGGGGAGGCCTCTACTTATTGTGCTGCGTCAATCCTTATGCCTGCTCCAAGCAAGCGTAAAGTTTTGACGCAGTGGCGTCCTAGAAGTAACACAGTGAAATCTTGTAGATTTCACTGCGCCACTTCTACTAGGCTTTCCTGCGTGGAAACGCCCACCCTATACCTGATGCAGGCATAATGTGGCGCAGGGCTTTACAACGTAATGCATCTCCTTAGATGCGTCAAGTTGTAAATGGGCCGGTCGTGGCTCATTTTTTACTCCAATGCTGCATCACAAAAAGTGACGCAGCAGTGGTGCAAAAGTGATGCAAGGGGCTTGTAAATCTCCTCCCCAGTACTTATATTAAACTGAAGAGAGTCTGTATCAATATATGGGTAAAAGATCAAGGGGTAGGGTAGCCAAGATATGGATGTCTGTGTTAATTGGTTAAACGTAACAAACTTTTTCTGGATTTTGAAATATTGCTGCAGGATAATACAATAACTGAAATTTGTTTTGCAGTTCCGGATGGTTTATGGTTTTGAATTTGAAAGTGCAATGTTATACACATATCAGCTTTAAGTGATTGTTAGACAATTCATGATGTATTTTAAATAGCGAAGATTTGCAATTAGAATATACGGGTTTTGACTGTACGTTAAGATCTAAAACTTATGGAAAATTAATGAATTAAATTGGCTTTGCTTATAGGTTGACAGTGTAATTTAGTAATTTAGTGAATTCATATTTTACTCTTCCTCCTCAAATATATATTTTTTTAATGTTCATTAGCCAGTCATTGCCCTTAACATCCGATGATGCATTCAGGATATTCAAAATATTATACATTTGTATTTGTATATTTTGTCAGGTGCCTAGAGCCACAAGTCCAGGCAAGTCCAATCACGACTAGAATTATGGGTTGGTTTATTTATTTGAATGCTGTCTATTACACTTGATATACTCAATCAAGATTGGAAATATGTGTTGTTAAGTAATCTGAAAAAAACATCCTCATCCCAAAAAGTGAAAAAACAGTAGTGTAAATGACAGAGTTAGAACAATTTGAAAATGAAGCTGTGTGATGAAAGTACTAGCGAAGAATCATTGATCATGTAATAAAGACACATCGTGAAGAACACTGTCTTGAATGCATCAAAATAGACTTTGTGCCTCCATATCCATCTGTACATATGCATCCATCCATTATCATGACAACACCTGCTCTGCAATGAGGCTAGAATGCGCATAGAACTACAATAGAAAAATGAAAAAGAGCATTTACACACAACTGATGACTGATTTAGATGGAACATTAAAATACAATTATGTAGATACAGGAAAACAGTAACCCGCTCCATCATAGTAAAGGGGTCAACCCCACCATCCTACCTCCTAGTAGCTCACATGCTAATAGGATTCACATATAGCATGGTACTGGCTAACAAAATGTTGTGAGTAGTTCAGACTTACTCTTGTATTACTACTAGCTTACTTTAAATTTTTTACATAATTCCAGAATTCATTAGCCAGCCAGGAGGATTACAAGAGTAAGGCACAGAAAAATGCTTTTAACAGGGGGCCCCAATTGTGGATCAATAAAATTTAGTAAGTTTTGAAAAATCTCAAAGTGTTATGGGAAACACATTGTTTCAACGTCTCTGGGTCTGATGTGAATGAGGAACATGGTAACAAGGATGCATAACAAACATAGAGCTAGTTCCACCATTCTATTAATGGCAAATGATAGGACATAAGAGAAGAGGAGCAAAAGTCCAAGGGGCACACAAGCATGCAGATGAATCCCACCTTGCCTACTCACTACATTGTATATTTATCCAAATGTAGAAGATGTACTCTTGCCTTTTTGACAGTAGCTTCAGTGTTCTCTGCACAGCACACAGTGGCACCTTGTTAATTTCAGCATATCGCTGCAATATGCCGGACAACTGATGCAGCAACAACCATTCATCTGAAGCACTGAAATACAACACGCAATGGTCAAGACCTGATCCTATAGCACTCCCAATGTAAGTTTCCAAAGTTCTGCAAAGACAGCATCCACTAATGGGCTTTGCAGAAATCATTCTACATCTTGGGTATGACAAAGACAGATAGTGCATGATAATTACTTTTTTGCAATTATTTAGAATTGATAACCGCAAAGTGAGCTGTCATAATCCTGATTCCTTCACAATGTATATGCAATTTAGTTCATGGTTTATTTCTATGACACTAGTACTACATTTTGGTGCCGATTCCGATCCGTTAAAAAAAATTTACCGTCCGACTCGTATCCGTATTTTTTTACGTACGAATCGTACAAGTCCCGTACAAATGGCGAAGTACGATTCGTACGTGAAAAATACATACAAATGACCTCGGGAAAAGTCTACGAGACATCCCCGGACACTTTTACGTACGAGTTGTAAAACTGAAGTCCGAGCGCACAAGTCCGATCCGTACCGGCGTCCTGAATACACAAGCGTATGGAAAATGTCCCGTACGGAGCCAACTTTGCATGACCCCTACCCCGGGTACACCTGTGCCCAGGGTACGAGTTGTACGGCCCCCCCCAGCCTCCCACCCCTCCTGCGTACGTCTGCACCGTACCCTCCACCCCCTATGTACGGTGCGTACCCCCAGCCCCCCGTATGTACGCGCCGTACCCCCAGCCCCGTATGTACGCACCATACCCCCAGCCCCCCTGTATGTACGCGCCGTACCCCCAGCCCCCCGTATGTATGCGCCGTACCCCCAGCCCCCCGTATGTACGTGCCGTACCCCCAGCCCCGTATGTACGTGCCGTACTCCCAGCCCCGTATGTACGTGCCGTACCCCCAGCCCCGTATGTATGCGCCGTACCCCCAGCCCCCCCATATATACGCGCCATACCCCCCCACCCCAGCACCCGTGCATGTACGCGCCGTACCCCAGCACATGCGTATGTAAGCGCCATACCCCCCACCCCAGCACCCGCGTATGTACGCGCCATACCTCAGCACCCGCGTATGTTCACGCCGTACCCCCCACCCCAGCACCCGCTCATGTATGCGCCGTACCACAGCACACGCGTATGTAAGCGCATTACCCCCCACCCCAGCACCCGCGTATGTACGCCCCATACCCCCCACCCCAGCCCCGTACTTGGACGCACCGTACCCCAACACCGTTCCCAGCATCGCATATGTATGAATCGTACAACACCATTGCATATGTGATCACTGTACAACAACATAGCTATGGACGCACCTTACATACGCGAAAATGACTCGTACTGAACCAGGACACTGTAAAACAGCCCAAGGAGGGTCAATTCGACTCGCACAACACCACAAAACACGTCTACAGGACAAAAAACATCTAAAAGACTGACCTGGCACATCCAAACAGGCAAACAGAGGCCCAAACACACAACCACCTCTTATAACACACCCAGCAAAAGTTCAAACCCAGCCACACCCACAAATGGACCAATAAAAAGGGCCCACAATCATAAACCTCTGTGGTCTTGTCTGAATATCCTCTGAGGCGGAAGCCGGAGGACTGCACGCTCATATTTGAGTATTGATTTTAAAACTGTCACCTTAATTGATTTCTGTGTTTTTAAAAATCGAACGAAGCTCACCTGCACTACAGCGCCGGCTTGTTAGCGCTAAGGCAGCCCTCCCAGACCCTCCTGACACAGCGAGCTCACCGCTGATACAGGGGAAACGCCCTCACCGCCAGCGCGGTCACCAGGCGGAGCCACGCCCACTGCGAGGCCACGCCCACCAGGAAACAGTACTTAAACGCTGTCAAACAGCGCAACGAATCACTCTTGTCTGAATATCCTCTGAGGCGGAAGCCGGAGGACTGCACGCTCATATTTGAGTATTGATTTTAAAACTGTCACCTTAATTGATTTCTGTGTTTTTAAAAATCGAACGAAGCTCACCTGCACTACAGCGCCGGCTTGTTAGCGCTAAGGCAGCCCTCCCAGACCCTCCTGACACAGCGAGCTCACCGCTGATACAGGGGAAACGCCCTCACCGCCAGCGCGGTCACCAGGCAGAGCCACGCCCACTGCGAGGCCACGCCCACCAGGAAGCAGTACTTAAACGCTGTCAAACAGCGCAACGAATCACTCTTGTCTGAATATCCTCTGAGGCGGAAGCCGGAGGACTGCACGCTCATATTTGAGTATTGATTTTAAAACTGTCACCTTAATTGATTTCTGTGTTTTTAAAAATCGAACGAAGCTCACCTGCACTACAGCGCCGGCTTGTTAGCGCTAAGGCAGCCCTCCCAGACCCTCCTGACACAGCGAGCTCTCCGCTGATACAGGGGAAACGCCCTCACCGCCAGCGCGGTCACCAGGCGGAGCCACGCCCACTGTGAGGCCACGCCCACCAGGAAACAGTACTTAAACGCTGTCAAACAGCGCAACGAATCACTCTTGTCTGAATATCCTCTGAGGCGGAAGCCGGAGGACTGCACGCTCATATTTGAGTATTGATTTTAAAACTGTCACCTTAATTGATTTCTGTGTTTTTAAAAATCGAACGAAGCTCACCTGCACTACAGCGCCGGCTTGTTAGCGCTAAGGCAGCCCTCCCAGACCCTCCCGACACAGCGAGCTCACCGCTGATACAGGGGAAACGCCCTCACCGCCAGTGCGGTCACCAGGCGGAGCCACGCCCACTGCGAGGCCACGCCCACCAGGAAACAGTACTTAAACGCTGTCAAACAGCGCAACGAATCACTCTTGTCTGAATATCCTCTGAGGCGGAAGCCGGAGGACTGCACGCTCATATTTGAGTATTGATTTTAAAACTGTCACCTTAATTGATTTCTGTGTTTTTAAAAATCGAACGAAGCTCACCTGCACTACAGCGCCGGCTTGTTAGCGCTAAGGCAGCCCTCCCAGACCCTCCTGACACAGCGAGCTCACCGCTGATACAGGGGAAACGCCCTCACCGCCAGCGCGGTCACCAGGCGGAGCCACGCCCACTGCGAGGCCACGCCCACCAGGAAACAGTACTTAAACGCTGTCAACCAGCGCAACGAATCACTCTTGTCTGAATATCCTCTGAGGCGGAAGCCGGAGGACTGCACGCTCATATTTGAGTATTGATTTTAAAACTGTCACCTTAATTGATTTCTGTGTTTTTAAAAATCGAACGAAGCTCACCTGCACTACAGCGCCGGCTTGTTAGCGCTAAGGCAGCCCTCCCAGACCCTCCTGACACAGCGAGCTCACCGCTGATACAGGGGAAACGCCCTCACCGCCAGCGCGGTCACCAGGCGGAGCCACGCCCACTGCGAGGCCACGCCCTTTATACCCACTACAAATGTGCCGGCCATACCAGCGCAGCGGACGAGCGCAGCGGGAGCGCCGTTTGCGCGCCGAAGGCGCGCCTAAGGGAAGCCCGTCTGCGCCCGTCCGCGCACGGCCGGGCCTAGGGCCAGAACCCCTGCTTGATAATTCCGCCACAAAGGTAAGATACTCGCGTCGGGACCTCCTCAGTCTCAGACCCCCTAGGGCTTCCTCCTGCAAATATGTTCACGCCCTAAACGGTACATTCAATCGCTGCATTCACTGCCACCCAGTCCAACTTAAACTCTCTATTCGACCCCAAAAACCCTCAGCCCTTAAACTCGCGACGCTGAATTGTCGTTCACTCCCTAAGCACGCAATACGGATTAACCACCTCATAGAAGACCATGATATAGACGTCCTGTTCCTGACGGAAACCTGGCTTTCGCCACACTCGGCGTCAGATATGGTGCTGGCAACTCCACCTGGTTTCCTCATTCAATCCCTACCGCGTCCCTTAGGCAGGGGTGGTGGTGTCGCCATCATCCACCGGGATCATTTTCTCTGCAAAACCAATGATGCGCAGATTCCCAACTCTGAAAGCCTGCATTTCACTATTAAGTTAGACCCTACCAACTCACTTACAGGGCTCCTAGTGTACCGCCCCCCGGGCCCCCCAGGAATTTTTGCTAGCGCTCTTCTGGATACGGTTGCCACACAGGCCCACGCCATCACCAACTTCATGATATTGGGAGACTTGAATATCCATTTTAATGACCCTTTAGACTCTGTGGCTGTCGACCTGATCACCGATCTAGAGGCTCTCGACATCCACCTCCTAAGCTCTGGGGCCACTCACAACAAAGGACACCTGTTGGACCCTGTCTCCACGAGCACCCACACTATGCACGCGAGTGAACCCCTCCCCCTCCCTTGGACGGACCACTTTCTAGTTTCCTTCCAACTACCGGGAATGTTTAAGAAACCCCAAAAACCACCTACTTACTCCAGGGACAGGGCATGGCCCAAACTCTCTACCGAAGAATGGGCCAGGACCTTAAAGTCAACTACACCTGCTTACGCAGAAGACCCGGCTATTGCCGATGGTAAATATAGAGAGTGGATTACCACCGCCCTGGACTCTGTCCTCCCACTTAGAAATCGGGAGAACAAAACTGGGAAACCAGGTTCTGCACCTTGGTATACCCCGGAACTCCGTTCACTACGCAAAAATTGTAAGAAAGCCGAACGACTTTGGAGGAAAAACTGGCAGCTCTCCAACAAGGAAGCCTACCAAAATGCAGTTAGACTATACAAAACTGCCATTAGGCGCTCTAAAGCTGCACACTACGATACACGGATAAAGGAATCCACTAACTCAGCCAGGGAATCTTTCCTAATCGTAAAAGAGCTTCTGAAAGTCCCATCCACTCCTTCTACCTACTCCCCCCCTGTAGACCGGAGCAATGAATTAGCCACCTACTTCAATGATAAAATTGCCCGCATCTTAGCATCACTTCCACCTCCCCACCCCTCCAGCCACATGGACAATGACCCACCCCTTAGCCAGACTGATAGCAGCTCACGCCCCCAACTTGCTACATTTAGGCCAGTAACCTGCAACGAGGTAAAAGACACCCTAACCAAAATGAAAAGCGGATCTCCTTTGGACCCTGCACCCATCAGAGTCCTCAAAACTGTAGCATCCGTCATCATCCCTTCTATCACGGAGCTTATAAATAGTTCACTTGCTCAGGGATCTGTTCCTGCTAGCTGGAAGAGTGCAGTGGTGAAGGCACTCCTCAAAAAACCCCAGCTAGACCCAGCGGATATGGCAAACTACCGGCCAATCTCACTCCTCCCAGGCAGTAGTAAGATAGCCGAGAAACTGATCAACGGACAATTGTCTCAGTTTCTGGAGGATAACAACATCCTTCGACAATCCCAAACTGGGTTCCGCCCGGGCCACGGCACAGACACTGCCCTTCTTGCCGTCATCGAGGAGGCAAGGCGCATTCTAGATTCAGGAGGGTCAGTGGCAGTGATCCTCCTGGATCTTAGTGCTGCCTTTGACACAGTCAACCATCGTGTCCTTCTCCATCGGTTGGCGGCAGCAGGGCTCACTGGAACGGCACTCAGATGGATAGAGTCCTTCCTTGCCGGGCGTACGTTCCAGGTGTGGGACGGCAATCATCGCTCATCTACCCTTCCCCTCACGAGCGGAGTCCCTCAGGGTTCGTCCCTGAGCCCGACGCTCTTTAATGCCTACATGGCCCCCCTTGAAGACGTGGTAATACCATACGGTATAAAAATTGTAAGCTACGCCGATGACACACAGCTGGTCGTCTCCCTATCACAACTAGACGACCACCCAGACAACCTGGCTAACTGCCTCACAGAGATCCACGGTTGGATGTGTGAGTCATCCCTAAAACTTAACGGGTCAAAGACCGAAGTGATGCTCATGGGGAAACAGTGGGCGACCATTCCCTCAACGGTCTGGCCAGAAGTGTTTGGAGAAATTCCCACCCCGAAACGCGAAATTAAGACCTTAGGAGTATGGATAGAACCCGAGCTCTCAATGAAAACACAAGCGGCCAAAACTGCAGGTACTTGCTTTGGGCTCATGCGCACCACACGCAGGATCCTCCCCCTACTCCCCCCTGCATCCAGGAAACTATTAGTCCAAGGGCTTATACTATCACGCCTGGACTATAGCAACATGGTTTACTTGGGGGCCCCCGAGTACACCCTGGCGAAACTGCAACGTACTCAGAATGCAGCAGCCCGTCTAATCATGAATCTCCCCGCCAGAGCATCAGCGAAACCTGCCATCAAGGCCCTGCACTGGCTCCCCGTTCGCCAAAGGGTGGAATTCAAAGCCATGTGCACGGCTTACAAACTGATTAACGGAAGCGGCCCCTCGATCCTCAGCGACCTGGTTACGCCCTATAAAGCTCCCAGATCCCTGCGGTCCGAGAATGAACATCTAGCCAACATCCCCAAATTTAAAAAGACTCGCACTGGAGGTCGACGATTCTCCGTGAAAGCCTCCATGGGTTGGAATTCTCTCCCACGTACCCTCAGACTGGAACCCAACTACTTAGGGTTCAGAAAAAAACTGAAAACACTCCTATTCCCTAAGTAATGCCACCCCCCTCTTTCCCTCATTTGGATATACAAACCCTCATAGCGCGGGGATGCCTTCGGGTCACCAGGCGCTTTATAAATCGCCAAATAAATAAATAAATAATAAACTTTGCAACAGACCCACTGCTGACAGACATCACACACAAACAAATGCACCCATAAACCTTAACTTACACATCTTCACACAACCTCCTTCACACAGCCCCCCTCTACACATACACACACACCTACACATTCACACCCACACACCCACAACCATCCACACCCACACCCCACACCATGCGCACAGACAAGACTCCAAAGTTCACAAGGGAGGAGCTGGACATCCTTGTCAACGAAGTCATCAGGGTCGAGCCACGACTCTTTGGAACATTGGTCAGACAGACCAGCATATCCCACAAAACTAGCCTGTGGCAGAGGATCGTCGATCGGGTGAATGCTGTTGCGCCCATCAGAAGGACCAGGAATGAATGCCAAGCCAGGTGGTACGATCTGCGGAGGGCAGTCAAGTGCAAAATGAACGAGGACTACGCCCAGAGTAACATCACAGGAGGTGGGCTGCCCCGCAGACCGGTACATTGCCATCCCTGGGAGGAGAAGGTGATGGCCCTGCTTCTGCCGGTGGGAGTACACGGAGTCGAAGGAGTCCGAGAGCCTGGTGAATACACAAACAACTAACGTAACATGGGGGGAATGGCATCCACACCCCAACTACAACAAATGCACTCACCTACCCCCAAGCCCTCACCTGACACAACCACACTCTACACAACGCTCATGCCACTAACATGAGTATGCCCCATTCACAAAGCAAGGACATGCCATGTCCCAGCCTACACAAACCACAAACCCAAGACAGGATGTCCAGGATGCTGGGAGAGTGGGGATCACTAAACATATTGTACAACTCAGAAACAGACACCATTGCCCTCAGCCCATATGGCCCAGGTACATACCCATGCACCATGCACAATGCACAGGGACTGGCAATGTACTGACAAGGTAGCTGACACTTGGCCCTGCTGTAGGCAGCACAAGGCCCTCCTCTGACAACTGCAAACTCGAACACAAACACAACAAGCTCAGAAATCTAGGACAGGAACTCACACTCACTGACATGGCAGCATGCGCCATGGTGGGACAAATACTTCACCTGGGAGACCCACTGCCAAATCACACCAAACCCACCAGCAAGCACCGTCAATCAATCAACAATCGATCAGGGTACTTGTAAGGCGTGCTACTTACCTGTGAGGGTCTCAAGGTGCTGAGGGGGGGGGGGTTCCACCACTGCTCGAAGAGCCAGGTCTTGAGGAGTCTCCTGAAGGCAAGTAGGTCTTGGGTCAGTCGTAGGTGGGTTGGGAGGGTCTTCCAGGGCTTGGCGGTTAGGTAGGAGAGGTATCTGCCGCAGGCAGGGGGAACATTGGATGCGGGGGATAGCTGCGAGGGCGAGGCTGCCGGAGCGGAGCTGGCGGGTGGGGGTGTAGAAGCTGAGTCTGATGTGCAGGTAGGCTTGTCCGGCGGTGTGGAGTGCCTTGTGTGCGTGGGTGAGGAGCTTACAGGTGATTCTCTTGTCGATGTGGAGCCAGTGCAGGTCTCTCAGGAGGGGGTTGATGTGGCTGTGGCGGGGGCGTTGATGATCAGTTGCGCCGAGGCGTTTCCGAAGTGTTGTAGCCTCCATTGGTGTGTGGATGGGAGTCCTGCGTAGACTGCAGTGGCATAGTACAGTCAGCTGCTGATGAGGGTCTGTGTCAGTGTTCTACTTGTTTAGGTCGGGATCCACCAGTAGATCCAGCAGAGCCTACGTAGGGTGTCGTAGCAGGAGGAGGAGACGCCGTTGACCTGCTTGGACATGGAGAGGGAGGATGCGAGGATCACTCCTAGGTTGCATGCGTGTTTGGTGGGTGTCGGTGATGTCCCCCGAGCGATCGGCCACCAGGAGTCGTCCCAGGCTGAGGGTGTGGGTCCGAGGATGAGGACCTCCATCTTGTCCGAGTTCTGTTTCAGATGGCTGCTCCGCATCCAGTCGGCGATGGCCCTCAGACCCTCGTGGATGTTTGTCTTGGCTGTGTGAGGGTCCTTGGTGAGGGAGAGGATGAGCTGGGTGTCGTCGGCGTAGGAGATGCTTTTGAGGTTGTGGTGGCGGGCCACTTGTGTGAGGGGGGCCATGTGGATGTTGAACAGCGTCGGGCTGAGGGATGATCACTCACCCCTTACACAAGCACACACCCCCGGGGCAGCCAATGGAGTCACACACACTCACAATGGACATGTGACACAACAAGATCAAGCCACAGCCAAAAAAGCATCCTAGGTCAAATGCGGCATGTCAAAGACCCTGGATAACATTTCAATCAGTCCCCTGCAACATACCCATCCACAAGTGAACATTGATGTGAATGCTAGGCACATACAACTACCTGGAGGAACTGTGGCAACTAGAACATGTATGAAAAATGGATGTCGCATGAAACATCATTAACATTGTCTCTCTCTCACACACAGGGCAACGTCATGGATCTTGTTGGGGGGGAACAATCACAGGCCCAGGCTCGGCAGGAAGATGATCCCACCGGCAGCGACGACTCTCAGCACTCTGTGTATGACCCCAACCAACCTGGACCCTCTGGTGCCCAAGCCCCTGCAGCACCTGCATCAGGTACATCTGTGCCAACCACCACCCCCATTCTTGCCACATCCCAGGAGACACCCAGGAGCCCTGCCCGCACAGAACAACTGAGCCAGTCTGACCTGGAGGGACAAGGTTCTCCGGCCACCCAGGAGGAGGCAGACAACCCTGCAAATGCCATCCCTCAGGGGTCCCATAGAGCCGATGTGCCAACAACGGCAGGCCAGGCTCGTGTGGGCAGGGGTGGTGGGAGTGGAGGCAGGCGGAGATGCGAACCTGACCAGCCAGCTGAGGGAACCGGTATGTCACACATACGCCACATCTTGGACACATACCGGCGTGACACCAGGGGCATCAGCCAGGTAGTTGCGACCTTCAACGAGATTAAGAACCAGCAGGCCGAGCAACACGCCAGTCAACAACAACACCAAGGACGGATGGAGGCAAGACGGGCCGAGCTCCTGGCGTTGCAAAGGGACATGAGCCATTCACTCCGTCGGATCGCCGTCAACATGGGAACCCTCCCTGTGACACCAGGCGCAGACCAGCACCAGCCACAGGGAGGGAGGAGAAGGAGGAGAATTCGTCCGACGGAGCGTCCCAAACATCGTCAAGGCCTGCATCCGAGGGTCCCCGGAGGAAGGTGGGTCATCCACGGAAAAGACCGAGAGAGGCAGCGGACCATCCACATCTCCCAGGTCACCTGAAATTCTCTGCCACATGGACTTGCTGGTCACAGTCTGACCAATGATGACCAACACTGTGGTCTGGACTCTGATGACTTCAAATGCCAAGGATACTATCTCCCCCTGTGAACTTTGGATTCCATGCACACTGTATAGCACCTATTTGTCCACACTAAACAGGCCCCCCACCGAGAATAAATCTTAATTTCTTCAATTAGATGTTGCATTCATTTAGCATGAGTACACAACCTACGTGTGGGGAAATATCAAACTATGCCTGAGTGTTGAACTAACTCCAGCCATCCATACCCTGGAATCTGAGTCTGGTACAGGACACACATGGGTCACAATGTATCATACAATACAGACATGGAGCACAATACTCACCCGTGATGGCCTCAAGCTGCTGAGGGGGGGCATGCAATACTGTGCGGACAGACCAATTGGGAAGAGTATCATGAAGGCATAGAGGTCATGGCTCATGTGGATGTTGCCGGGGAGGGAGTAGCAGGTATGTCTTGCCAGGTGGGAGAACGGTGTCCTGCATGCTGGAGTACGGTGGATGTGAAGAATGGTGGCCAGGGCAAGGTTGGATGCACGGAGTTGGCACAATGGGGTCTCGGATGACAGACGGGCAAGGTTGGTTTGGGGTCTGGGATTGTGGCCTGCCTCCTGAGTGTGGGTGAGGAGTCTGAAGGTCATCCTGCAGCAGACAGTGATCCATTGCTGCTATCTCTGGTGGACGGTGATGTGGCTGGGGCATGGGATGTTAAGGCTGAGGTGTGCACATGCAGCCTGGATGTGGAAAAGTTTCCCGGGAGTTTGGAAGTACTTGCTCCGTAGAGGGCGGGGCAGTAGTTGACACGGCTGGTGTCGTGGACCTGGGGGATGGTCTGTCTTTCCTTGGAGTGGATATATCTGTGGATCATGTGCATCATGCAGAGGGTGTTGCACCCTGAGGTACAGATGCTGGTGATTAGCATGGCAAATGTGAGTGACGAATCCATGATGCACACCATATTGTGTGCGTGGGCACTGGGTGCATGTGCAGGGCTCTTGCGGGTGGGACACAAGCAGTTGACCAAGCTATAAGGGGACAATTCTCAGATGATTACCTCAGTCCTGTACAAGTCCAGCCTCAGGTGGCTGATGTTCAGCCATTCATCAATGGATCTCATGCCTACTTGAATGTTGGAACTGGCAAAGGCTGCGTCTTTGGTGACGGTGAGGAGCACCTGGCTGTCAATGGCATACGAGCTGATGATGAGGTGCTGTGCACATGTGATGCCGGAGAGGGGGACCTGGACACATTGAAGATTGACACGCTGAGAGATGATACCTGGGCCATGTGCCAGATGATGCCACTATACTACATGCTGAAGGTTTGAGTCCCACTCCCATGGCCTTGCTGGTGTACGGAGCTGGTGGGGAGTAGGAGGGACATGACCTGGTTGGTGTGACAGGGCCTGGAAGGCGGGGCAGCACTGTGTAGGCAGTTGGAGTTGCACCCTCATCATGCAAAGGTGTCGTGTGTGCGCCTAGGGTATGCCTGAGAGCAGGCGGTAGATTTTTGGATGGACAATGCTTGGAGGGTGGCTGCAACATCAGACTGTAGTGTGATGTGGGTCATGCAGGGACATGAGGGTCGTGCAATGTGCACGTTGCATGCGCTGAGGGTCCAGTCTTTGGCACCGCGTGGCCGCAACAGTGGCACAGACAAGCTGATGACACGGAAATGAATGGGTGGAGGGAGGAAGGGAGGAGCATCTTTGAGGTGTGTGTGTTGCCGAATCCGGACACTTTGTGGGCCCTTGCTGCAGGGGCCACAGCAGCAGGCGGCATGTCCTGGAAACTATGCCACAAGTTGCACACAAAGACAAGGATGTCAGAAAGGACAACTGCAACAGGCGTATGTAAAGGAAGGAGTGTCCGGTTTCCCATGGCACACCCAGAGACAATGGATGCACAATCACCAAAGATGACTGACACAGGATCAGGAAACTGAAGGCCGAGCTGCGCACAGGATACACACCCTCAGCAGGTGTTGACGGCCTGTGATGGTGACCAACATGGCCAAATACATACACAACCATGGTCATCATGCACAATAGAGATCCTAATCCCTGAAGAACTGCATGCATGTTGCTAAACTACACATAGACTCATATGCACAATCTTCGACAACTATGCCAGAGATGCCACATGCAAAGTGGCAAGAGACCTGCATTGACAGAGATGAGGCACCTTGGAGGGTGAGGAACACCTTTATTACTCACGTTCACACCTAGGGAAATGCATCAATATGAACAGACTCACAGGTTATTAGGCTGAACATGTGGGACCTACACTGGACACCCCCTTCACAACACAGATGCTGTAAATCCATTGAACTAGCACACAAGTGAAGGGGGTGAGCCAAACACCCCTGCTGCACACGGAGGGGCTGCAATTCCCCATTGATCCTCTCATGGGGATGTCCCACACTATGTCCACCCGTAGCATCCCGTATGTTTCAGAGGGAGGTTGTACACACATTGATGCCTTCATCAGAATCCACAGTCCCACTCCAGATGACTGTTACGAAGGGTGACTATCAATTAATTCAGGGGAGTCATGCAACATGTCATGTGCCCCATGGTGAGTCGACATGTATGTATAGTAACACAACATGCACAGGAGCAGTGCCAACACATTCCAAACACCTACCAACACCAAAATGCCTTGCAGCAATCCTTAACCAAAAAGACTTTTCACCATGTCCGTGCATGGGACTCTGATTCAGCACACGTTGCAATACTCATGAGGAATAGCGGGAGGCCAAGGATGACACGAGCAGACAGCATGCGCAACTACCTGGGGATGACAGACACACAAGAAGTCAGGGAAAAGATTGTCATCTGCATGCATGGTCATTTACTCTACAGGAATAAGTGTGTCACCATGCTATTTTTAAATTGAGTGTCTAAGCTAAAATGTGTGGAAGGACATCATCACTCGAGTGACACATCTGAACACACCTCTAAGTCACTTAGCATACAGTCAGCTGGACACACACATTGCAACACATGCCACACAATGCTCCAAGCATGCACACTCAGACCCATGGACTCACCATTATGAGAAGAAGTTGCGTATGAGCTGACTCCGGATGTCGTCCTCCTCCTCCTCATCCTCACTTGCCTCGTGACCAAGCCCTTCATCCTCCACGGGTGGATGTTCCTGCTCATCCGGATCCAGGATGAGTGGCACAGCCTTCTCCACTGCCATGTTGTGCAGCATGGAGCACACGAGGAAGATTTTGCAGACCTTCACCGGTGCATATGGGAGGGACCCACCTGTCTTGTGAAGGCATCGGAATCAGACCTTCAGGAGGCCAAACGTCCTCTCGATCACTCGCCTGGTCTGCCCATGTGCGTTGTTCTAACGGTGATCTGCAGCTGTTCTGGGGTTGTGGAGAGGCGACATCAGCCATGGCATGTTGGGATAGCCAGAGTCCCCTACATGGAAACATCATGTAAAGAAGTGGGTCAGGAGATGCCGTAAGATACAAAGATAGCGCTAAACAAAGGACAAACAGAATATACCCACCAACAGGACATGCTCGTTCGTTGTGCAGCCGCAGCATCATTTCTGGCACCCTGCTATGCCTCATGATGTAGGCATCGTGTGCTGACCCAGGAAAACGTGCACAGACATGGGCAATCAGCATGTTAGCAAGACACACCACAAGGGAATTTATAGAGTGGTAATGTTCACGGTTGCGATAGGCGACCTCCTGTGCCTGTGGTGGTACAAAAGCCACATGTGTCCCATCAATGGACCCAATTACATGGGGCATCCCTCCCAGGGCATAGAAATCACCCTTGACACCTGTCAACTCCTCAGGAGTGGGGAAATGGATGAATTCATCCAGGTGCTCCAACATGGCTTCTAAAACATCATGCAGGACACGGCTGAACATGGTCTGTGACATGCCACCCACATCAGCTATGGTGAATTGAAACGTACTGGTGGCAAAAAAATTTAGGGCTGCCATCACCTTCATCTTGGGGGTCAGCGCAGTAGGATACCTGTGTCTCGGTTGGAGGTGTGGTTCCAACTTTGCGGTCAAGTTCTCAATCAACTGTTGCGAGAAGCGGTAACGTCTTATGCAGTCACGTTCCCTCATGGCACCCAAGTCTGGCATTGGTCGGGGGAGAGGCGGTGCCCTGCAGAACATTGGAAGGAATAACGAAGAGTGAGTACATAACAACATCAATGTCAATGAACTGAGCACATGCTCAACTGCTACAACACATCTGCTAAATACAGAGTCTGGTCCGTGCAATACATCCAGGACACGTATGCCAGCCAGGTGATACTCCTACGAAAAGCCAGCGACACCCGTTGATTGTCAAGTTCTACATGACATGCCCCGAAACTAGCTGTGGGCCAGTGTAAGTGAACAGCCAGAGACATCACAGGAGTGACATACATCCACATATCTGCATTTGAAATATGTCATCTCATACAGACAGCTGGCGGCAAGCTAGACGTACAGGTCACATGTCATTGAAAATGTATAGATCATACACTTTGCGATGAAGGGGTACACGTGAAAAACGAAAACACAGACATGGATACGGCGCAGATATATGTTCATGTCAAAAAATCATCTTCAAAGCATCCAGACACACATAACGTGTGAATCCACATGTGGCATGGTGTGCGTATATGTGTGCCATGCCCATCTACACACAGACACATGTTGGATGCAGCAACAGCAGATGCAGTTGACGGAACACCAACAGCAAGCTCATGGGAACACATGACACACACAGGACATAGTCACATCGGGGCACGTTGGTACTTAGATGTCAGGTGTTAGTGTCCCTGTCCCTGGCATCAGGGGACAGTTGCGGGTGTTGGTGACTTTGCCATACCAGTGATGCACTGCTTGACACGTTTGTACTACATGCACACATGTGCAAAGTGGGAAGGGAAAGTGTGCCATATACTGCCCCATCACACATGACATGTGTACACAGGTCATCACACATAGGGTTGCAGTGCGCTCTACAAATATTTATACATACATACATACATACATACATCTATTGTGCTAAAACATGGGGAGACATGTGCCATATCACTGCCTGACACACCTAGGCCCTGCACATGAAGGACTGCAATGACAATGACTTGATGTACAGCCGTGCACGAGTCTGACACCTCCATTCCTTTCGTGTGTGCCTCCTATCACCAGTGTAAGCTGTGAAACGCCCCGTACACACGCTCTGAGGGTGTTGCCGCTGGAGTACGGGTGTGTGTACGGACCATACACACATACGTCTACAACCAGTGTGTACACGTACGTGTACTACAGTCGTACACGTATGTGTACGTCCAGTGTGTACACCTACGTGTACACACTGGTCGTACACGTATGTGTACGAGGGTAGTACACATAGGTGTACACACTGGTCGTACACGTACGTGTACACCCTGGTCGTACATGTAGTACACGTAGGTGTACACACTGGTCGTACACGTACGTGTGCGATCAATGTGTACACCTACGTGTACACACTGGTCGTACACCTACGTGTACACACTGGTCATACACGTACGTGTACGACGGTCGTACACGTACGTGTACACACTGGTCATACATGTACATGTACGATCAGTGTGTACACCTACGTGTACACACTGGTCGTACACATACGTGTACGACGATAGTACACATAGGTGTACACACTGGTCGTACACGTACATGTACGACCGTAGTACACGTAGGTGTACACACTGGTCGTACACGTACGTGTCAAACGCACTGTGCAACTGGTGCCGTAGGGGTACGTGTGAAACGCACCGTACCTGTGTGTGGATTTCTAAATTACATAGGGACACATGAGGGACAAGTATTAGGGCCTAAATGCATGCTGGTTGTCATGGATACCGAGTTTCCAGTTCAAATTTTCCCATCAGGTGGCCTCTAAAAGTCAGTTGGCAACTAAATTCAATGTTGCAAAGTGGTTGTTGACTTCACATGATGCTCAAATTTTGAACCATGTAAAGTCACTCACTGGTGTATGTTTAAAGGGATTGGAGGAAACGTAGGATGCAAATGAGTCTGACCAATCACTCTGTACTCCTGTAAATGAAACAGCCCAGCAAGGCAGATATAAGTCAGCCAGAACCCATGCCTGCACAAGCTTTCAGTCGACACCACTGCTGCTGCCTGTGCTTCCTCTGGCACCATGTCAAGGTCTGTGGAGAGGGCCCAGCCTTTCACACAAGAGGAGAATGAGGCATTGCTAGATGTCATCCTCCCACAGTACCCCAGCCTGTATGGGAGACCAGGGGAGCAGGTGAGTGCTGACTCCACTACCTTTGACTGTGCACCTTTTTTGTGACTGTCACTTCTGGCATTTTGTCCAGGTGTGACAGACATGCAATGTTGTTTAGAGTGGGTCCCAGGGGTGGGGATGGCTTATGTCTCTCATGCAGAGCATGATGTAGTTCATGTGTGCACTCCTCACTTGCATTGTGCTTACTGTGACATTCACTGCATATGCATGGCACATTCAGCCTGCCCAATCCTTTGGGCCATTTTTGTTCTATAGTCCTGAGTTGATTCAGTGCCCCCCCCCCGGTGTGACAGATGACTGTACCCACAGATGTGTGTGAGTTGAGTGGAGCTGTGGTGAGAGTGGTGAGAGTGTCCAAATGATGTGTACGCCCCCTGGACATTGATGTGTGTGAATGTTCCTTGTCATGTGGGTGAGTGTCCATGTGAAGTGTTGCACCACAGCTGCATGGAGGAGGCAACAGCTCTACCCATCTGATGTGAGAAGTAAGCCGTGCTGTGTGTCTGACTTGCTGAGCTAGCCCCACACCTGTGACACCCCACAGGCAAGTGAGTGAGGTTTGTATCCGCTGTTGCCAATGGCATGTGATTGATCTGTGCCCGTGTGTGTCTGTGTACTCTGCTGAGGTTGCGTCAGTGGCCTGGGGCATGTGACTGCTTGGAGGTGCTGTCCATCAGCCTGGTGTTGCATGTGATGCACAGTGTGTGCCAGGATCAGGGAGTATGTTACACCCCTCATGCCACCTGTGTACTTTCAATGCCATGTAGTGCATTGGGGCTTCCACAGAGGCTAATGTCCCTATGACAAAGGTGCTATATGTTGCCAGCATTCTATGCCCTGTTCAACGTATCAAAGATGTTCAAATGTGTGTCTCTGTGACATGGAGCAGGTGTAGTGATGTAGTCTCACTTTTTCATCCTCACAGGTAACTGCCTACGAGAAGGGGAAGATCTGGAAGCGGGCCGTCAGGGCCGTGAGATCGGTGGAGGGTCGCGGTCGGCGCCTAGCCCAAGTGAGGAAACGCTGGCAGGACATCCGGTGCTGGACCCGGAGGATCGCCCGAGTCCAGCTGAAGGACTCACCTCCACGCAAGCACGGCGGGCGCCGACGCCTGACCCACCAGATGAAGCGTGTCCTGGCGGTGGTCTTCCCTGACTTGGATAGGCGGTTACAGGAGTTGCAGCAGCAGGAAGGGGGTAGGTACATGTGTGTTTGTTGTGTGTCACCAGCTTTTGGAAGTACTCAGTCACCTGGATACACTGCGAGGGTTAATATGTGCAGTGCATATCCTGGTCCCCAAAGTCAACCGGTGCAGTTCTTCCTCCCTTCCCCTCCTTGACATGTGTTCCCTGGTCTGTGTGTAATCACTATTGCACATGGTCATCTAGGCTGCCAGTTAATCCAAGTGCACATTGCTTTCTGCATCATGTGGGGGGGTCTGAGACATGTGTTGTTACCTTGCCTGTGCCCTGTCCTGTTCAGTCATTTTGGGGTCCATGATAGTTGGCACTGATGCAGAGTCTCAACATAGGAGTGTGAGTTTTCAAATGAACAGACTTGCAGCATGCATGACCGATGTTGTGGCCTCAGACATGATGTGCATGAGTGGGAGATATGCATAGTGCCGGGACTGATGAGTACAGGCCCCAGCTAGGCCCGCAGAATACAAGGGTTCGCTCTCCTGTAACGAAAACTAGAAGGAAGTTGGCACGGAAACTGCAAATACAAAGACAGAGTTTATTAACCCTTAAGGGTGGTCCTACAACCTATACAACACTCTTCAGTATTGCATAGAGTAGCACAAAGAACTTGCGTACACGGTCCCCTTTTATACACAACAGAGGGGCTCATAAGTGGGTGGATACAATATGAGGCAAAATGCATTACCTTTTATGGACATTTTCAATACAGAATCAATATGTGGGCGGAGTAAGCAATTTCCTGAGCCCGCGAAAACATGGTCAAGCAAGGACTAACTGATAACAGATGTGGTCAAGTCTGGGCATGCGCCAGACGGACAAAGGAGCTATTTATAGACTGTTATTAGGCAGATTACAAGAGCAACTAACGAAAAGGAAGGACTCTTCTCGTGCAAAGCACGTGAAGACATGACATTACAAAATGGAGTCCAGACATTGGTCAACATAAGAAGAGAAACTTTTGTCTAAGGAAGGGGGATTCATGTCTTTAGTGAATGCTTAATCATATCGCTGTTTTAATTTTCAACAGACGACCCTTTCAGCATTCACTGAAGACATTCGGCTTATTAGGATAATCATCATATATATCAATTGTCATCATCTCTTCCACCTCTTTGGTTAAATGTTTCTGATAGATGACATTGGCAATAGTTTTCTTATCAGGAATACAGAATGACACACATAGAGAACAGAGTAAAGGACCACACTGGACACAGATGCAACAGGAAAACAGAATTGCTACAATAATGCAGAGACCAGTTAAAACCTTCCATCCCCATGTAGTGATCAATGCCCAAAACCATCCAGAAAAGGTCCAAGTGCCATTTTCTGTATGAATCTCAGCTGCGATTTTATGCAATTTATTAATAGCGTTATAAACTGATGGCTTATGGTCAGGAATAAACACACAACAACTACTTCCGATAATTTTACATGCTCCACCTCTATCAGCTAACACAACATCTAATACCATACGATTCTGTAATGCAACAATTCTGGTAATTTGTAATTCTTCCGTAAGATTCCCAAGAGTAGCAGCGGTTTGATTCGTCACAGCCTCTACAACTCTCGTTAACCTTCGAACCTTCCTACTATTTAGGGCAGCTCCAACAAAGAAAAACAATCCTAAGTTAAAATCAACATACTGCTGTAAGCTAGTATCAGTTTGATCTACATCATCAATAGATAGAGTACGTTTATATCTATTTACAGTTACATTGTTCAATAACTTCAAATCTTTATGATAGGATGCAGGTGCTAAGAATACAGGGGGTAATAAAAATGCTACATAGCATACTCCGGACCAGCCGGCTGGTAAGCGATAATAGTCCTTATTCCCACATACGAAGTAAGTGTTATGGGAGGCTAAGAAAGTACTAATATTTAATCCGTCTATGTTCAATACAATAATGCAGTCGCTAACACCAACAGGAATATAACCCACACTCTGGACACACAGGTCCGCTTGAGCTTGTGCCACTTGAATCACAAATTGTTCCTTCCCTGCAGTGTCTCTGGTGTTCGTGAAAATGTAGGGGATCGATTCCTTGTCTGGTCGATATTCTTCCCATTCCCATATTGTCCCATTTGCTTGTGTATAGCCATCTTTATCTTGATGACATTCCCTATTAAGTCTGAAAAGTAATCGTCCCACTGTAGGTTTCCATGTGGCAAAAAGCAAAGTGTACCATGCTCTACAAGAGCCATTATGGGAGAAAGGAAGAGGTATGAACGGCGTTCCTCCTTTCTTCTGATGAGCTGGCATAATACCACATATCCAACAGTTCGTAGCATTCGTAGCAACATGGGTATGATGCAACATCTGGATGAAAGTGTTATTCAAATAAGACTGACGATGCTTCAATTCTTGATACGGAAGGGTATAAAAGTAGTGCTCCTCAGGCACTGGAGTGGTCAAAACAAGCAACTCACGGGCAGGAGTCACATCCTCAACAAACCATGTGGCTATACCAACAGTAGCCACAATGATAATAAAGCTTGTCGCACAAAGAATCTTCTTCTTCTCCATCTCGTAATAAGAAGTCAATATCTTCCTGAAACTAAAAGGTTGTCAGAACTCTTCCCCTTAGGCAGCCGTTGATTTTTTCACCAGCGGGCCAAGACGGGTGTCACTACACTAATGCAGGGCTGATCCCCCCCCCTTGCCTCATTGGCTCTCCGTTTCACTAACCTAAGAGCCGTTCTGACAACATATCTGGGTACAGAAAAAATCACTTCCTCGGTCGAAGATGATATCTTCCTCCTCCAGGAATCGCTTGGTCCGGGAAGAGCTCCTCAGTGTCGTTCGGTTCCACAGCACGGCCTTTCTCCGCAGTCAGGATTTCTCGATGGTCGGTCAACACAGCAGGCTCCACCAATCCAGGCGGCACTTTACGACAGTGCAAAGAGTGGATCCAGTTCTTCCGATTGGAAACTCGCACAGCTGTCCTCGTTGCGAGCAGGACTTGCTCAGGACCAACCCATCTCGGCTCTAGACTATTCGTCCTTTCGAACACCTTGATCATAACGTGATCTCCAGGTCGGAGATTATGACCTTCACCCGTGGACCGATCAGGGATCGCTTCTCGAACCTGTTGATGAATAGAAACCAAATTATCCATTAACTGTGCCAGATAATCATTCATCATTACACAAGGTACATCATACACTGACTTCGGTTTTGGTGGACCCCAAATATTCATTGGGCGTCCGAACACGATCTCGTAGGGTGTGAGACCGGTCCGAGAATGCGGTGTCAATCTAATTGACAATAATGCCAGCGGTAAAGCGTCTGGCCAAGTCAAAGAAGTCGAAGCTTGGATCTTAGCGATCTTAAGCTTCAAAGTGCCGTTATATTTCTCAACCAATCCCGCAGACTGGGGGTGAAATACTGCATGGATCTTCTGAGTAATGCCTAGGCCTTTCAGGACATACTTGATAACGTTGGCTATAAAATGAGGTCCGTTATCACTCCACAACAATCTGCAAACACCATATCGAGGGAAGAACTCCTTCAATAGCATCTTGGCTGTAGTCATTGCAGTATTGTCTTTCGTTGGGTATGCCTCAACCCATTTACTGAAGGCACAAACCACTACTAGAACATACTTCAGATTGTTACAGCGCTCAAGCTGAATGTAATCCATCTGCAAAACCTCAAAGGGTGCAGTAGGTGTCGCAAATCATCCTGCTGGAGTTTGTGTACCCTTTCCCGGGTTATACCTCAGGCAAATCATGCAGGTCTGCACTACCCTCTTTGCCGTACTAGCGATCTCCGGATGCTCCCAAACTGGTGTGAGTAATTTAACAATTGCGGAAGCTCCGACATGCGCTAGTCCATGTGCCATCTGAACCATAGGTTGTACGAAGGCTGTGGGTAACTTCCATTTATCCATCTGCTTACTTCTCCAACACCCTTCATCATCTAATTCTCCATCATTGGACCATTGCTCCCGTTCCTTATCGGAAGCGGTCCTCTGTATCTCCAGCACTTCTCTCCTAGCATCGTGCCATCTTTCTGTCTGTGACTTCACAACATACATTGCAGTAGCACCAGGCTGCATCGCAGTCTCTCGTGCCACCCGGTCTGCCAAAGCATTCCCTTCTCCAACTTTATCAACCACCTTCTTATGGGCACTACATTTAACTATAGCAATCTTCTTTGGATATGTTAATGCAGTCAAAAGGTTGTGAACTAACTCCCCGTACATTATCTGTGCTCCATGTGACGTTAGAAAGCCTCTCTCCTTCCAGAGTAGGCCGAAATCGTTCGCTACTCCGAAGGCATAGCGGCTATCTGTATAAACATTCACACACAATCCTGTACTGAGCTCACATGCTCGTGTTAATGCTATCAGTTCCGCTGCTTGAGCTGATTTCTGCGGTATGCGTGCTGTCTCCACTATTGTTTGTAATGTGGTGATTGCATACGCCGCTGAAGTCGTGCCATCTGGTAGCTTCAGGCATGATCCGTCCACCCATAGTTCTCCATCTACATCTATAAAGGGCGTATCCTGGAGATCAATACGACCCTTTGTCTGTTCCTCAGTCACAAGAATACAGTCGTGTGCTTTTCGTGCTTCAGACTGAGTTTCCGGGAACGGCAACAATGTGGCTGGATTTAACGTTGCACATCTCTTTAACGTAATATGAGGAGCCAAAAGCGTCAACTCATATCCCGTTAAACGAGCGCTGGTCAAATGCTGCGTCTTTGTCTGATTAAGCAGGGCATCAACAGCATGGGGAACTAATACCAGCAGTTTGTGAGATAACACAATTCCCTCGCTTTGGCGTATTGACACAGCTGTCGCCGCAACCGAGCGAAAACACCCTGGTAATGCTCGGGCAACAGGATCAAGTACAGCCGAAAAATATGCACAAGGGCGCTGCTTGTCGCCGTGCATCTGCATTAAAACTGATAATGCACATCCATCTTTCTCATGCACATACAGTGAAAAGGGCTTCGTATAATCAGGGGTACCTAACACTGGTGCTGAACAAAGGGCTTGTCGTAATTGCTGGAAAGCAATTTCACACTCATTTGACCAGGGAAGAGGAATCGGAGTGTCTTTTGTCAAGAGTGCTAAAAATGGCTTAGCTATGTGTGAAAACCCCAATATCCATTGCCTACAGAAAGAAGCAAGACCCAAAAATGCACGCACATCCTTCTGTGTGGAAGGCACTGGCGTGTCCAAAATTGCTTGAATACGATCTGGTGTGAGTGCACGCCCCTCCTTAGACAAAAGGTGACCCAAATAAGTCACCTTTGGTCTACAGAATTGCAATTTCTTCCTCGACACTTTGTGGTTGTGCGATGCCAAAAAGGAAAGCAAAGATAACGTACACTTCTCACACAGCTCAGGAGTGTCGGCCGCCAACAAGATGTCATCGACATATTATATAAGGGCGACACCATCAGGCAGAACAAAGGAATCCAATTGTCTTTTCAATGCTTGACTGTAGATACTAGGGCTCTCTGTATAACCCTGAAGGACTCTACAAAATCTATAAGACCTATTATTCAAAGTGAAGCCGAAAAGGTATCGGCTATCAGGGTGAATAGGAATCGAAAAGAAAGCATTTTTCAAATCAATAACTGAAAACGTGGTCGCCGTTGGCGGGACCAGAGTAAGTAACGTCGTGATATCAGAAACCACTGGATACTGAGGTATCACTATCTTATTCACTTCCCTTAAGTCAATGATAAAACGATAAACCCTGGTATCGGTATCTTTCTTCAAAATGGGTAAAATAGGACTGTTGCAGACATTATAGGGAACTTCTTCCACTACTCCCACCTTAATCAAATCCTGCACAATCTGTATGAGTGCCTCCTCCCCCTCCTGGGAAATACGATACTGAGGGAGGCGCGGTAACACCGCACCCTCCTGGACACTAATGTGGACAGGCGGAATCACCATCTGTCCCACATCAGTATCCGAAGTGGCCCACAAAGAATGAGGGAGGGAAGCTAATACAGTATCCTCTGCAACCACACACATCCGATCTGCCATTGGGTGATTATCGTTTAATATCACACGTACCCCAGTAGGGGAGCAGCGGATCGTAGCTCTGAAGTGCTTAAGCATATTAAGACCCATAATGTTGTCGGGCGTGTTCGGAGCGAGCAAAAACGGACAGGGTGCAGAAAAGTGGTCAACATGGAATGCAAGGGGTCGGGAAAGAGGGCTTCGAGAGTGTGGACCATCAAACCCTACCGATGTAACCATTAAGCCAGATGGGGGAGCCCTCGGAACCAATTGTTTGGACAGTGCACTGCGAGTAGCTCCTGTATCAACTAGGAACCGATCAGTAGAACCCAAAACATTTGCTGAAACATAAGGACCCTTCTGATCAACCGGTACTTCAACTGATTCCAACCCCCATCCAACGCAATCCTATGCATGCTGCGAATCATGGTACCCAGGGCGGTCATTCCCAGACATCTGATACTGATTTTGCCGATCAAATACATTAGGTCTATCTCGTTGCTGCACGTTAGGCTCCAAGCGAGCACGATCATTAGAATTCCCTCTGAAATTCGAAAAGCCCCCTCTACCTCTCGGTGGTCCCTGACCACGTCCCTGACGAGATGCATATAATACCGGACAATCTCTAGCCCAATGACCCGACTGTTTACAATACGTGCATTGATTTCTATTAACATCTGACCGACCGGAAGGGGGACCATAGAATCCTCCTCTACCTCTTTCGACACCCCGACGAGGCGGACCATACACTTGTGCTAACATCACCTTAGTTTTCAAATCTTTCGATTTCTTCTCCTCATGCCCCTTCACATCTTGTTCCTGACGCTCATAATACTGAGCCATAGTCAGGAGGGATGCCGGAGACAAAGTGGACCAAGAACTTTCACTCGCTTTTAAACGAGCTGCTATTCCCGGTAATAAATTCGCCACATATTTATCAACAAAAAGATGTCGACCCGTATCATCCGTAAGTGACTGACCACTGAAATCATGAAATGTCTCCTCAAAGCGCGTAAAGAAGTCTGAAACTGATTCATCAACCTTCTGTTTACATGAGGCTAACATGTTCCAGTCAATCTTTTTTAGGGGGGATAATTGTTTTCAATTTAGTCAAGATAGCAGCAGGAAGATCTAAAATAAGCTGGGGTGGTTTTTGCGCGGGTTTTCTCTCCCTATCCACATCCTCAATCTCAGACCATTTGGCCTTAAAAGCGGCTTGATCATCCACCTTCCACACAGATCGCCACATATCCGGTGGTAAAATAAGCCCAAAGAACAAATCTATATCTGCTAAAGTCATAGTACAAGAATTCAAGACCCCTTCGACTTCTTCATAAAATGCCGCTGGATTCTTGCGGGGGTCAGGCAATGCATTCTTTAATGCCATAACATCAGCCCTGTGCCAGGGAGTATAAACCCAATTATACACAAAATATCCCCTAGCATCGGGGGAAGATATATCTGAACTGTTTCCTGCTCCTTTAGGAGGAACATACAAAGGCGCCGCCTCTCGCATCGGTTTAGCATGCACCAGTTCGCTCTTATCTGAGTGGGAGGTAGATGATTGGTCGCCGCCGGTATGTGAATCCGATTGCTCCTCCTCCCCTGCCTTTAGGCGCGCTCTCTCTTTAAGTTCAAACGCCGCGTCCCGCAATGCAAACAGCCGTCGGACCGCATCGGGTACCTTAGAGGGAGAAAAAACACCGTTACGTAATGCTTTAGAATCTGATACTACATCATCAGGCTCAAAAACATCTGAATATTTCCGAAAGGCAGTAATCACGTCATCAGAAAGAGTTGCAACAAAATACAGCTTCTCTCTATCCCACCAACTTTCCAAAGATTCCAACAATTCAGCAAGGGGTAGCTTGCCTTTAAGCGCACGCAAAGAAATTTTCCGAAGCTCACCCATACGCTCAACTGATAACATCGACCGCGTGTCTACCTTATCCGAAACCGATCCAGAATCCTGTGACCTCGGGGCAGACGCGCCAACATAAGGGGGCGGAGAGCGATCTAATAAATAAAAATCATCTTCAAGATTAGTAAGGACAGGATAAAGTGGCTGGCGGACAGCATATTGACCCGAGACTTGCAACCTACGCTCTTTCTCTTGTCTCTCCACCAGTTCTCTTTCTTCCCGACGCTTCGCTTCCTGCGCTCTCACATGATCATTTTTCCGTTGCTCTTTATCAAACAGCGCTTTCTCACGTTTCTCTCGCTCACGCACTTCCTTCACCCATAACCGTACACATTCAAACATGTCTTGCCGAGCACGCCGTTTACACATACACTGTTCCACATACTCAATCTTACGCATATCAAACGATCCATACAAAGGCCATCGTAACTCAGGATCCTTTTTGGTGTATTTCCTCCACACTGTGCTGTACATTATAGAGGAAAGACCATGCTTCACATACATATCCCTATTAGGAGTCCCCTCTGGGGGGGCTGGAGCAGATTCCTCGAGATTTAACCGGTTTCCAAAGCAGCAGCACCACTTACGGAGTGCGCTAAAAGCAGGCATGCTCAAAAATAATGCAAAATATGCAGTATTATCAAAAAATGGCACTTAAACTTTGCGCCGTTCAAATTTACACAGCTCCGGAGAAATATCTCCACATTACCTGCCTATATGTGTTGCAACGCATATATTCTCACAGTAATCAATACAAAATATGACCGGTCATCACAAATCAAACTCAAATAGCCAACCCAGGCTTCAAAACTCGGAGCAAGTACCGTACAACGGTTCTGACCAATCAAGAGTGTCCAGATTCCAACTGTCAAGTTCCAAAATTCGCCCAAACGGCTGTCGCGGCAAACCGACAGAAGAGGTCTCAGTCGAGGACCGGCGCCACCCAGAAGGTCAGTTCGGAAGGGAAGGAAGAAACCTCGGGATGCCAGGACTAAAAACGCCACTGGCAGTGATCACATCCCCGGCCAAATTCCTCACCTTCGTCACGACCAGTCCTTCGAGCATCTGAGTCGCCGATGAGCCCCACGTGACGGGCGCCAATTGATGAGTACAGGCCCCAGCTAGGCCCGCAGAATACAAGGGTTCGCTCTCCTGTAACGAAAACTAGAAGGAAGTTGGCACGGAAACTGCAAATACAAAGACAGAGTTTATTAACCCTTAAGGGTGGTCCTACAACCTATACAACACTCTTCAGTATTGCATAGAATAGCACAAAGAACTTGCGTACACGGTCCCCTTTTATACACAACAGAGGGGCTCATAAGTGGGTGGATACAACATGAGGCAAAATGCATTACCTTTTATGGACATTTTCAATACAGAATCAATATGTGGGCGGAGTAAGCAATTTCCTGAGCCCGCGAAAACATGGTCAAGCAAGGACTAACTGATAACAGATGTGGTCAAGTCTGGGCATGCGCCAGACGGACAAAGGAGCTATTTATAGACTGTTACTAGGCAGATTACAAGAGCAACTAACGAAAAGGAAGGACTCTTCTCGTGCAAAGCACGTGAAGACATGACATTACAAAATGGAGTCCAGACATTGGTCAACATAAGAAGAGAAACTTTTGTCTAAGGAAGGGGGATTCATGTCTTTAGTGAATGCTTAATCATATCGCTGTTTTAATTTTCAACAGGACGGTTGCTCATGTTACAGTCAGGACCATGGAGCAGTGTGCCCACTACAGTCCCCTAAGACACCCTTGCCTCGGAATCATGTGTGTCATCCAACACTGTGCCCATTCTCTGTGTGTTCAGCATAGGTTGGCCTCTGTGGCATTGTTCCCTGGCCTCATTTGTATTTATCTAAAGTGTGCTACATGTGCCCATTGTACAGGCTGACCCCATTTGGCTTGTGCATCCTCACACTGGGCAGTGCCTGTGTGTCTATGTACAACTATCTGTTGATGGTTGTTTGTCACAAATATGTGTTGGCAGCCTCACAAGGTGATGTGGAGTACATTTAGGAATTCTTGATGCACATTTTAGTAAACCCAGATTAAGAGGTGTAACTTCTTGATCTGCCTCAATCACATTGTCTCAGGTATGGGGGGTTTGTGCGGGCAAGGTCTACATGTCCAAACATTATGTCTCCTTGCCAGGTCTGACCTGTGTGTGATAATTGTCTGGACAGACACTCAACATGCAGTGACCCAGTCATGTTGTGCAGGGTTTAATGTTTGTGCTTTGCAGCATGTGTCAAAAGTTAAAATACATGGTTCATGCTCATCCATTTTTGCCACCAGTGTGTGGTCGAGATGCTACGTAGTTTGGTCTGTGTGTGCTGACATCTGTGTGGACATTCTTGGTTCCCATGAGGGTGTCTCCTCAGTGCAGGTGCTCCTTATCCCGACACAATTGCAGGCACATTAGCTAATGCATTGTCCTGTGTTTGGACATGTGTGCCACTCCACATGACAGACAGTGTGTCAGATGTGTTGCCAACTGTGTAATCATGGTACGGATGGCCATGTGACAGGTGGCATGATTCAAGTTGTTAGTCAAGAAGTATTGTACCTTGGTACTCACTGCACTTGTCAACATGTCTCAATTTTTCATATGCTTGACTTTGATGTTTTGTTTTGAAGGACAATAATGTGCCTGCATGACAGATGTCTCCCAAGGAAGTGCAAAAGAAAGTACCTTTACACTTTCCGGGGACACGCTGGCACTTTTTAAAGAAAGGCACAGTTCGATTACCACTTGTTTTCTGATTATACATATCCATGTTCCCACAGTGTGTTTGCATTTGGGAAAGTCCTCGGTTGTTGCTGATACCAACTTACGAGTGTCAAGTCATCCAGACCACCGTGGTGCCATGTTAAAGTGTTGTGAGTCGCAAGGGATCACAATGTTTTTCGTTTGGGTTTCCAAAGTACTCACAGGTCTCTGAGTGTGGGGACACCTTCAGCATTGAGGTCTGTTATTTGGCCTTGGGTGCACCAATACTTTTTCGTTCACAGTGAACAAGAGGTGGCATGCCTTCATAGTCTTGCTGCACTCAACTGTTCCCAGACACTAGCTTCTCAGTATAATTCGATATCAAGTTATTTGCTGTTGTGTCATAATCTCCATTGTTTCTGAGTGGCATGGTGGGTCAACCAACTGGGGAGTGCAGGGTTACATATGTGCGGAGTATTCTAGATGTTACTCATGATGCATTTTCTGATATGCACTGTGACATATTTTGTTTGGACTCATGTGTCAGATGTATACAGCTGACTGATTATTTTCTGTATCTTCACCTTGCCCACAGCATCATCAGAGGACACCGAGGGAGACACCTGCACGGACCTGGATGAGGGATCCAGCACCGCTGCCACCACTGCTGGTGAGTCTGCGGGAGCAAGTGTCACGGAGGGCGAGGGGAGTCAGGCGGAGGACCTGTCTAGTGGCAACACTGACTACGACGCTGACGGGTCTGAGGCTGAACTCCTCGAGGGGGCGGAGGCTGCTACAACACCTGGCAGCAGCACTACATCTGTCACCGCCCCCTCCATTCCCATCACCGCCCTCCCAGTTGCTCTGGTCCCTTCTGTCCGTGCAAGGCACCACCGTGTCTCCTTCGTGCCAGGCACCGCACTCCCTGTCCCTGTCCCCCCTGCTGCCCTCACTGCAGAGTCTGTTGACATTCTGTGGCAGTTGCAGGTTGGCCAGACATCGATGCTGAATGTCCTCCATGGCCACACCAGACTGATGACACAGATGGTGTCGTACATGGAGGGCATGTCATCAGCGATGTCTGACCAACGGATGTTGCTGAGGTCCATGGACTCTTCACTGATGGCAGCAGTGAGTCTCCTGCAGCACTTCATCCCCCCTACCCCTACCCCTGCACCATCCACACTTCCCACTACCATGCGTGTCACAAGCACACCCAGACATTCCCAAGCACGCACCCCACCAGACACAGGCAGCACACCACCACGTAAGGGCAAGCGCACACCTCCTCACACGCACACTCAGGGGGATGAAGGCACACCCAATGGGTCTGGGGCACACAGGCATACACACAGCCACAGTCCGAGTCGGCATGCCGCACTACCCAGTCCCTCCAATGGCACTCCCCTCGGCTCCCCTACCACACAATCTGACAAGGAGGCCTACTTGGCTGTGCTGGGCCTCAGCCCCTCTGGCTCACCAGCCCGCAAATGGGAACGGTGTTCCACGGGTAGGGGAGTTGAGTCCCCCCATCCACCCCCTCCCCCAGTAGCGCTGCACCCCATCCCTCCGACCCTCCCCCTCCTTTGAGCCTGTGGTTTCTTCGGGTGCCGGGGATACGCTGGATGACCTGGCAGCAGTGTGCAGCACCGAGCTGACCTCCACCTTTGGTGCTTCCCCACCCCCTGTGGTGGAGGCGTCCGTCCCTGCACCCACCACACCTACCCTTACACCTCCTGTCCCTGCGGTGCCTGGTACTTCCCCACATGATGCCCCACCCCAGTCGATGAACCTGAGGGTTCTAATGTGCAGGCAAGCTAGGGGAGACGCGTGGCCATGTGTCCCCCCCAAGGACTTCTGATCTGGACTGGCCATGTGCCCTTGTAAATAGTGTCCTTTTATAATTTTGTTTTTAATGCTGAATAAAGTATTTTCTTTTCACTTTGAACACCATTGCATTTCAGGTATTGATGTGGGTGCTGATGCTCCAGGATTTGGGGTTGTGGTAATGTGTTATGTTTCAGGGAAATGTTGTAGTCTGATGCTCATGGGGTGGACCATGGTATTTGCGTGCCATCACAAGGTCTCTGCAAAGAATCTTTGGTCGTGTTTGCTATTTGTGTTTGGAGACATTGTCCCAAGGAGTACTCCTTCCTCTGTGGCACCTGACATCTTCCCTGCAGGGAGTTGCACAATTGTTGTGCTGACCTCTGTCTACATTTCCTTTGTTGGTGACGGATCCCTTCAACTATGGCCATGCTTGCTCAGCAATGTCTTCAGCTGCATCGTCTGTGCCATCCTTGCTATTCACTGTACTTGTGTATTGAGTATGTTGTAATGCCTTAATGGCGAAATTCTCCATTTCCCGCACTATGCATGTGTGTTATCCCAGCCTAGCACACAATTGGTACTTGTTCTGCAGGGTATTTGGGCACCTGACTGACAATTGTGGGCATTGTATCTGTGGGAACTCCACCCTATTCCTTCAATGAGAGGCAACATCTTGGTGGCTGTCCCAGCACCTGTACATTCCTATCAGTCCTGGGATGTGTGTGACAGTGTGTGTTCCCTTTGGCTCTCTTAGTTTAGTAGGCAATGACATGACTATACAGTCTTGTGGCATGTTCTCTGTGTGTGTATTGTGCTGCATCCACCAGAGGTGGGTATACATGCGTCATTTGTCCTCACACCCACATGTGGTGTGTCATGCAGTGGGGGAAAGACATCCATCCTCATGGGAGTGGGACACTGCTGTCAGTGATATGTTGTTATGGCACTATCAACATAGTCGAACATTAGGGATGCGTACATACACCCATGGAGTTGTGGTCATCTGATCATGATGTACACACCCCAATGTCTCTGTCCACTGCTGGTATTCCTCTGCACCCACCCCTCACATGTCTCTGTCCACTGCTGGGAGTGATAGGCACCCACCCCTCACATGTCTCTGTCCACTGCTGGTATTCCTCTGCAGCCACCCCTCACATGTCTCTGTCCACTGCTGGTATTCCTCTGCACCCACCCCTCACATGTCTCTGTCCACTGCTGGGAGTGATAGGCACCCACCCATCACATGTCTCTGTCCACTGCTGGTATTCCTCTGCACCCACCCCTCACATGTCTCTGTCCACTGCTGGTATTCCTCTGCACCCACCCCTCACATGTCTCTGTCCACTGCTGGGAGTGATAGGCACCCACCCATCACATGTCTCTGTCCACTGCTGGAATTCCTCTGCACCCACCTCTCACATCACCACTTCAATGGTGGTACAGGCCGTACCCACGCTCTGAGGGCGTGTGTACAGCCCGTACCCCTACAGCACCACTACAATGGTGGTACGGGCCGTACTCACGCCATCAAAGCGTGTGTACGGCCCGTACCACACATACCCCTACATCACCACTACAATGGTGGTACGGGCCGTAGCCATGCCATCAAAGCGTGGGTACGGCCCGTACCACCATTGTAGTGGTGATGTAGGTGTACGCGCCGTACCCACGCCCTCAGAGCGTGTGCACGACCCGTACCACACGTACCCCTACATCACCACTACAATGGTGGTATGGGCCGTACCCATGCCATCAAAGCATGGGTACGGCCCGTAACACCATTGTAGTGGTGATGTAGGTGTACGCGCCGTACCCACGCCCTCATAGCGTGTGTACAGCCCGTACCACACGTACCCCTACATCACCACTACAATGGTGGTACGGACCGTACCAGCGCCCTCAGAGCGTGTGTACGGCCCATACCACGCGTACCCCTACATCACCACTACAATGGTGGTACGGGCCATACCCACGCCCTTAGAGTGTGTGTACAGCCCGTACCACGCGTACCCCTACATCACCACTACAATGGTGGTACCGGCCGTACCCACGCCTTCACAGCGTGTGTATGGCCCGTACCACGCGTACCCCTACATCACCACTGCAATGGTGGTACGGGCTGTACCCATGCTCTGAGGGCGTGTGTACGGCCCGTACCACACGTACCCCTACATCACCACTACAATGGTGGTACGGGTCGTACCCACGCCCTCAGAGCGTGTGTACGGCCCGTACCACGCGTACCCCTACATCACCACTACAATGGTGGTACGGGCCGTACCCACGCTTTGAGGGCGTGGGTACGGCCCGTACCACCATTGTAGTGGTGATGTAGGGGTACACGTGGTACAGGCCGTACGCACACTCTGAGGGTGTGGGTATGGCCCGTACCACCATTGTAGTGGTGACGTGTACACATACGCGGGGATTGGTGGACACGCCCCCTGAAGTGACCAGACCCTGGAGGTAATGTAGGTATATGGTATTTTTAAAATTAGGTAGAGGTTATTTTTCCTGCCCCTCACCCCCCCTTTGCCCCTGGGTGCTGTGCTGACCTTCTGCGGCGTGCATGGCGGTTTCGGTGCACCAGGTCGTAGGCTAGGAGGGCCGGGATGACACGCGGGATGGGGTCCATGGCTGTCCGTCGTGTACCACTGCTCCTTTGTTCGCGTCGTCCTCAATTTCACGGGAGTTTTTGGCTGCCGTAAAATATTTGCCGTGCGGAGTGACGTAGGCACGAATCGTACTTGCTAGTCCATAAAACGCTGCCTGACTCCGTCCGGACATCACGTACGCAATGTCCCGGATCGGAATTGTGGGTATTTTTTCACCGCACGTAGTTTTTTACGATTCGTACGGAAAAGGTATTTCTGTACGAATCGTACTTGCTGCTTTGTAAAGAGGATTTCCCGGGTACGAGTCGTATGGAGAATACGCTCCGTACGACCATTCGTACCCGGGTTTTACAGGATCGGAATCGGCACCTTTATGTCAATACTGTCCCATCAGACCACAGCAATATTAGTCAGCGAAGTGTCCCTTTTTACTGTCATCAAACTACAAACATTGTTTGGCTATTCACATAAATAAATATTTCTTTTGATGGATACTTCTAACTGCAAATTCCTCATCTTCACAATATTTATATAATTGATCTAGAATGTTTTCATAGCAGTGCTTCTGTGTGGTGCCGTGGGACTCTGTGTAGGCTTCGTACCACCCTGTAAGTGATTGAGAGTAGGAGAAAGTGCTACATTTGCTCCAAGGTAAGTGCCTTTCTTTCCGCATCTTAGGAGAACATGGATCAGGAGACCAGCTTCCACCTTCATTGATCTTCAAAGACTCCCAAAAAAATTCCAGTGTGCAACGGAATTATGTCCCCTGCCAAAAACTACAGTCTTCAAACCATGCCGGGACTGCAGAAAACATATGTTTGTCACAGACCTGCACCAGGAGTGTCTTTGGAATTTATCCTCGGGGCACAACTTCAAGTTCTGCAATGAGTGTGCCATTATACACCTCAAGTCCTCTTCAGGGTCAAATGTCCTCCAATAAGTCACAGTTCAAGTGGAAGGATGAGAAGGCAAAGCAGGAGCTCAACACCATCTCAGCACTCTCTACCAAAAGACAAGTCACAATGGCATAAAGGTGCCAATAAATCTCACTCCCAATTTCTGTTTGAGTTTGAAGAGGCTATGACACAGCAGGTTGAGACCTTTAAGGATGTCAGGCTGCATATCTTTGACACTCATTCTGCTCTTTCTTTTGTGTCTCAGGACCCAATTGATTACAGGGTCACTCAATTGGATTGAATCTTTGGTCGTGTGTGCTATTTGTGTTTGGAGACATTGTCCCAAGGAGTGTTCCTTCCTCTGTGGCACCTGACATCTTCCCTGCAGGGAGTTGCACAATTGTTGTGCTGACCTCTGTCTACATTTCCTTTGTTGGTGACGGATCCCTTCAACTATGGCCATGCCTGCTCAGCAATGTCTCCGGCTGCATCGTCTGTGCCATCCTTGCTAGTCACTGTACTTCTGTATTGAGTATGTTGTAATGCCTTAATGGAGAAATTCTCCATTTTCCGCACTATGCACGTGTGTTATCCCAGCCTAGCACACAATTGGTACTTGTTCAGCAGGGTATTTGCACACCTGACTGACAACTGTGGGCATTGTATCTGTGGGAACTCCACCCTATTCCTTCCATGAAAGGCAACATCTTGGTGGCAGTCCCAGCACCTGTACATTCCTATCAGTCCTGGGATGTGTGTGACAGTGTGTGTTCCCTTTGGCTCTCTTAGTTTAGTAGACATTGACATGACTATACAGTCTTGTGGCATGATCTGTGTGTGTGTATTGTGCTGCATCCACCAGGGGTGGGTATGCATGTGTCATTTGTCCTCACACCCACATGTGGTGTGTCATACAGTGGGGGAAAGACATCCATCCTAATGGGAGTGGGACACTGCTGTCAGTGATGTGTTGTTATGGCGCTATCAACATAGTCGAACATTAGGGATGCGTACATACAACCATGGAGTTGTGGTCATCTGATCATGATGTACACACCCCCATGTCTCTGTCCACTGCTGGTATTCCTCTGCACCCACCACTCACATGTCTCTGTCCACTGCTGGGAGTGATAGGCACCCACCCCTCACATGTCTCTGTCTGCTGCTGGTATTCCTCTGCACCCACCCCTCACATGTCTCTGTCCACTGCTGGTATTCCTCTGCACCCACCCCTCACATGTCTCTGTCCACTGCTGGGAGTGATAGGCACCCACCCGTCACATGTCTCTGTCCACTGCTGGTATTCCTCTGCACCCACCCCTCACATGTCTCTGTCCACTGCTGGGAGTGATAGGCACCCACCCCTCACATGTCTCTGTCCACTGATGGGAGTGATAGGCACCCACCCCCATGTCTCTGTCCACTGATGGGAGTGATAGGCACCCACCACTTACATGTCTCTGTCCACTGCTGGTATTCCTCTACACCCACCCCTCACATGTCTCTGTCCACTGCTGGTATTCCTCTGCACCCACCCCTCGCATGTCTCTGTCCACTGCTGGTATTCCTCTGCACCCACCTCTCACATGTCTCTGTCCACTGCTGGGAGTGATAGGCACCCACACCTCACATGTCTTTGTCCACTGCTGGGACTCCTAGGCAGACACCCACCCACCCACCCGCACCCTTGGTGCAGTACACTGCTGTCCTGCCCATGAACACACCCCAATATACTGGTTATATGCTGCACCAGGCCCTAAGCCAACATTCGTGGCGTGTGTACGCCTTGTATAACAAATGTACTGGTGCCCTAGGGGTATGGGTGATGCGGTACGTACCCCCACATTCATAGGTTGGGTACGGTCCGTACCACGCGTACCCCTACATCACCACTACAATGGTGGTACAGGCCGTACCCACGCCCTCAAAACGTGGGTACGGCCCGTACCAGCATTGTAGTGGTGATGTAGGTGTACGCGTGGTACGGGCCGTAGACACGCTTTGATGGCGTGGCTACGGCCCGTACGACCATTGTAGTGGTGATGTAAGGGTACGCGTGGTACGGGCCGTACACACGCTCTGAGGGCGTGGGTACGGTGCTTACACCTACATCACCACTACAATGGTGGTACGGGCTGTACCCACGCCCTCAGAGCGTGAGTACGGCCCGTACCATGCGTACCCCTACATCACCACTGCAATGGTGGTACGGGCCGTACCCACGCTCTGAGGGCATGAGTATGGTCCGTACCACGCGTACCCCTACATCACCACTACAATGGTGGTACGGGCCGTACCCACGCCATCAAAGCGTGGGTACGGCCCGTACCACCATTGTAGTGGTGATGTAGGTGTACGTGCCGTACCCACGCCCTCAAAGTGTGTGTACGGCCCATACCATGCGTACCCCTACATCACCACTGCAATGGTGGTACGGGCCGTACCCACGCTGTGAGGACGTGTGTACGGCCCGAACCAAGCGTACCTCTACATCACCACTACAATGGGGGTACGGGCCATACCCACGCCCTCAGAGCGTGTGTACGGCCTGTACCACGCGTACCCCTACATCACCACTGCAATGGTGGAACGGGCCATACCCACGCTCTGAGGGCGTGTGTACGGCCCGTACCACGCGTACCCCTATATCACCACTACAACGGTGGTACGGGCCGTACCCACGCCCTCAGAGCGTGTGTACGGCCCGTACCACGCGTACCCCTACATCACCACTACAATGGTGGTACGAGCCGTACCCATGCCCTCAGAGCGTGTGTACAGCCCGTCCACGTGTACCCCTACATCACCACTACAATGCTGGTACGGGCCGTACCCACGCCCTCAGAACGTGTGTACGGCCCATACCACGCGTACCCCTACATCACCACTGCAATGGTGGTACGGGCTGTACACACGCTCTGAGGGTGTGGGTACGGCCCGTACCACCATTGTAGTGGTGATGGGTATGCGTACGCGGGATTGGTGGACACGTCCCCCGAAGTGACCAGACCCTGGAGGTAATGTATGGACAGTATATGGTATTTTTAAAATTAGGTAGAGGTTATGTTTCCTGCCCCTCACCCCCCCCTTTGCCCCTGGGTGCTGTGCTGACCTTCTTTCTGCATGCACAGCGGTTTCGGTGCACCAGGTCGTAGGCTAGGGGGGCTGGGATGACACGTAGGATGGGGTCCATGGCTGTCCGTCGTGTACCACTGCTCCTTCTTCGCGTCTTCCTCAATTTCCCGGGAGTTTTTGGCTGTCGGAAAATATTTGCCATGCGGAGTGACGTAGGCACGAATCGTACTTGCTGGTCCGTAAAACGCTGCCTGACTCCCTCCGGACGTCATGTACGCGATGTCCCAGATCGGAATTGTGGGTATTTTTTCGCCGCACCTAGTTTTTTACGATTCGTACGGAAAAGGTATTTCTGTATGAATCGTACTTGCTGCTTTGTAAGGAGGATTTCCCGGGTACGAGTCGTATGGAGAATACGCTCCGTACGACCATTCGTACCCGGGTTTTACAGGATCGGAATCGGCACCTTTATGTCAATACTGTCCCATCAGACCACAGCAATATTAGTCAGCGAAGTGTCCCTTTTTACTGTCATCAAACTATAAAAATTGTTTGGCTATTCACATAAATAAATATTTCTTTTGATGGAAACTTCTAACTGCAAATTCCTCATCTTCACAATATTTATATACTTGATCCAGAATGTTTTCATAGCAGTGCTTCTGTGTGGTGCCGTGGGACTCTGTGTAGGCTTCGTACCACCCTGTAAGTGATTGAGAGTAGGAGAAAGCGCTACATTTGCTCCAAGGTGAGTTCCTTTCTTTCCGCATCTTAGAAGAACATGGATCAGGGCACCAGCTTCCACCTTCATTGATCTTCAAAGACTCCCCCAAAAAAATCCAGTGTTCAAGGGAATTATGTCCCCTGCCAAAAACTACAGTCTTCAAACCATGCCGGGACTATAGAAAACAAATGTCTGTCACAGACCTGCACAAGGTGTGTCTTTGGAATTTATGATTGGGGCACAACTCCAAGTTCTGCGATGAGTGTGCCATTATACACCTCAAGTCCTCTTCAGGGTCAAATGTCCTCCAATAAGTCACAGTTCAAGTGGAAGGATGAGAAGGCAAAGCAGGAACTCAACACCATCTCAGCACTCTCTACCAAAAGACAAGTCACAATGGCATAAAGGTGCCAATAAATCTCACTCCCAATTTCTGTTTGAGTTTTAAGAGGCTATGACACAGCAGGTTGAGACCTTTAAGGATGTCATGCTGCATATCTTTGACACTCATTCTGCTCTTTCTTTTGTGTCTCAGGACCCAATTGATTACAGAGTCACTCAATTGGATTACTGCTGGTGGACCCAACCTCATCGCCATCTGGACCCCTTGGATCCTCCTTGATTCAATACTGACTTCCTCCCCAGCTCCAAGGCCCACATTGTTCCTTCATTCATCAATTCCAGTGGTGATACTGCTAAATTAAGAGGTGACTCCAATGCTGACTCTCAGTTGTCTGATCCTGAAATGGTATTGGCTCGACCCTGACTGAGGTAGTGCTCCAAATCCATTACAGTGCAGTCATTTTCCACAGAAAATTCTTCCACTACCACAGGGATGGCCTCATAGGCTTCATTGCCCTTTAGAATTCCACTCTGACTAGAGGCTGCCACCACTCAGTGATGCCAGTGGTGGGGATGGGAATAAGTTACCTGACTCGTTCTGATGGGGGCAGTCTTTAGATGGACTTGCAGGCACCCAGTGGATTTGATACTTCCCCTGATACAGGTTTGAATTTACCTTTTGTTCCCTCATGGAAGAGAGTGTCTACTTTGCTCTGTTAATTAGATAAGCGGCTGAGGTCCTGGACCTACAACTGTCCTCACTGACACCTTAACGGGTGCATGATCTAACCCCTGGTCCTGCCTATGGGTGAATATGGGTGGCTATGATATACTGACTTTTGGTGATCCTGAATTCCTTGTACAACATCCTACTCCAGAGAGACTATTGGTCCAAGCTTTCACCAGCAAGGCGATCCCCAGTGTATTCCCTACAATCCCCACTCACAGAAAGGGAGTTGAACAGGAATGCGACACTGAAGCAACAAATGTTTTCTTCTGCCAGCCTAACATTGAGGTCAGTGATTGCTATTTGTTTATTCGGCCAGTATATGTAGGCCCAGAAGAACTTAAGGCCTCTTGCGCTTAAACCATTCAAGATAGTCAAGATGCCTCCAGATACGTAATCTGTGCTCGCTGAAATACTACTGATTATCTGGGGCGAGCAGTTGGCTCCACGTTGGTGCTCTTAGATGATTCACACCTAGTCAGTGAAAAAGCTGATTCTTCCCTTAGAACGCTTTAAGAAGAGTAGGATACATGATAGATGAAGATGGACAGAACAATGGTTCACTGTGGTCTCATTTGACAATTACATTCAATGCGGAAGCATAATTCATCCCAAAAAAAAAGATCAATCTTAGGAACATTTTCACAAACCAATTAAACAGTGGAGTTGTTAAATACATTTATTTGCATTAATGCAGTATAATCGAGAAGTAAGTGATGTGGAAAGTGATCACAGGATGCAAGAAACATGAAAAAGTGAGAAATGTTTGCATGTATAAGAAGACTCTTGATTCAAAAAAAATTATTTGCTGTAGGGGGTCAGTGGTCTATGTGTTGTCTAAGGCCGTGGCATTTCAACCTCTATAATGAGTGAGGGATCATCATCAGAATGGGGAACAGAGGAAATCACTGTGGTAGGGGCCAAGGTATCCTTGGAGAAGTGATTGGTATGGTTTTCAGACATAATATCGAGTTGGAAATGTCAGCTTACACAAATATCAAGTTGGAAATATCGTGAAACAGAGATATCGACAACAAGAATATCGTGGTCAAGAATATCGAATTTAGGTTAGAAATATATTTTTTTTAAAGATAGATGTCATTAATATCATTTGCAAAAATATAGTTGTTTAAAATATCGATTTTTTAATTAGTGTTATGTATTTTAGTTCATATTTTAAATGTATGTGATGTATGTTTTCTGTATAAGCATTGTTTATGTTTTTTAGTAGGTGCTACATTTTTAGTAGTTAACAGTTTTATTTTAATTACATTTTGCATTTTTCAGTTCCATAGCGGGCTGTGGATTTATAGGAAAATAGGGTGGGAAGTAAGTTATTTAAATTAAATTAATGATTATTTTGTTATTTATTTATATTTATTTAATTGAGATTTTATAGTGTTAATTTTGTGAAATAACTTATTTGTAATTAATTATTGATTAGTTGTTAATTATTATTAATTACTTAATTATTTAATTGATAATTTTGGTAATTGTGTACATTTCTGTAGGTGTAGGTCATGGGGGTTACAGTCGTAAAGGGCTGGAAGTAATTTATTTTTGATTAATTAATAATTAGCTGTTAATATATGTTAATTAATTGATAGAAAAATAATCATGAACATTGTGAAATTAATTTTAGGTGCGGGTTGTGGAGTTTACAGGGTAAAGGGTGGGAAGTAATTTATGTTTAATTAATTCATAATTAGCTGTTAAGTAATAATAATTAATTTATTGTAAATTAATTATTGAAATTGTGTTATTAATTTAAGGTGCAGGTTGTTGCGTTTATAGGGATAAAGGGTGGGAAGTAATATATGTTTAATTAATTACTATTAATTAATTGAAATATACATATGTAAATTGTGTAATTAATATTAGGTGTGGGTTGTGGGGTTTAAAGGGGTAAAGGGTGGGAAGAAATTTATGTTTAATTAATTAATAATTAGATGATCATTAATATTAATTAATTATTTGATATTCAATTAGGGTAAATGTTTATTTTTTTGTGCATGGGTTTTACTTTATAATTAGTTGTTAACTACTATTAATTATTTAATTGAAAATAAGTTTAATTGTGTAATTCATTTTTTTACATTATATTTTAGCTTCTGGGTTTTGGGGATTATAGGGGTAAAGTGTTGGAAGTTTATTAATTTGTATGTGTTTAAATTTGTTTTTTGAATTTATAAAATGTCTTTAATTGGTATTCAATTATGTTAATTATTGTGGCACATTTGTTTTAAAGTTTATATGTGGGATGTGGATTGTGTGGTGTTAAAGGGTAGGAAATATAATAAAGTACATTTCTGTAATAATTAATGATTTAGTTTCTAAGTCATTTCTAATTAAAAATGTTATTTGTTTGAAAATTATTTTTTATTTTATTAAATATAATATTTGCAGGTATTTGTCATATGTATTTAACATTATAATATGTTTCTGTTTAATTTTTATTATTAAATATAGTTGTATTTTAATTATTAACATTTATATTTGTATTTATTTATTTAGTTTTTAAATATTTTTGCTGTTGTTAACCCCTTCCCTGCGGGGGTACTTGCCCCGCAGTGCAGGGAGGGCGGGGGGCTTAGCTCGTCATGACTCACACTGGAGGTGTGCTCATGACGAGCTGAGCTCGTCACAACCCCGCCCACTGATTAATTCTCCCTCACAGGTGGGGAACTAATCGCGCATGGGCGGGTCGCGCCCGTTATGACGAGCTCAGCTCGTCATGAGCACAGCTCCACTGTGACCCATGACGAGCTGAGCTCGTCATAAGCACTCAACGAGTTAATATTTTGTTTGTTTTTAATTTTGAACTGACTGGTGTGAGAATATTACTTGTTACCCCTCCACAATCCCACAGTTTCCCTACTGTTGCACTGATTGGAGTGGGAATAGTACATGTTATCCCCCCACTATTCAACACTTTTCCTACTATTGCACTCTGTGGAAATATGGATTTTTCTGGTCAGTTATGTCCCCTATCTTGGACCCCAACGGTTCTATGTGCATGTTACAAGTACATGTATGTTCCCTCCAGTTCCAGTTATGAAGACGCAAATACATGTGCGTCCACCGTTAACATGTCCTCTTTCAGATCCGCCATGAATGGGCCGGATATTCCATTCCCAAGTACGAAAGGCCACCGCCTTTATATGGTTCACTTATGCCATTTTACAGTTCAGACGAGTAGGCCCTGATTCTGTCATCAAGCTTTTCTTGCTTTCTGTCTCTGAAGCTCCAGTCCGAGCCTGCATCTGTGACCATGAACTTTGTCTCATCCTCTGCGCGGCTCACGATGCCTGACATCAGCTTGCTGCCTGCCAAGAACTGTATTTCACCTTCGAAATTATCTGCTCCGCTCCCTGCCCAATGCATTCCTGTCTAGTAGTTTAAGTAAACATTCTGCCAGCCACCGAGCAAAGGCCCGGCTTCTCTGTCTTTATGCAAGTAATTCATAGCCCTGTTACCATGGAAGATTCCTGCCCTCGCATCTAGTGTAGACACTTAGACGCTTGTACACGCACTAACAGTCAGTATAGTCAGTATAGAATAAGATTCTACTCCAAGAAGGCCTCTCTTTTGGATAACATAGTTCTTTAAACATAGGATGTTAGATATGATTTGGGATTAGGTTGACTTGACCCTCTAGACATCTGTCGCCACATGTAGAGCTAAATGTCAAGTCCCCTTCACCCCCTAGCTGCACGTCAATCACACGTCATGCTGCTGCGCGCGCATCTCTGCCAAGTATTTCTGCTGACATTGCGAAATTCTTTCATGGAACCACCCCATTATGACATCATGCCTGATGACGTTCCTTTGTTACGCCCAATCACGCCCATTTTTCATTACGCATGTACAATGTTATCTTCCTTATCAATTGTTACGCCTCTCGCATTTGCTTCACTGTAATGCCTATTGTATAAAAGTGATTAATTATCAATAATGTATGTACTTCACTTCCCGAACCTCCGTGGTGATGGAACCTGGAGGCCACGATTCCGAATTGTCCATTGGAATAAAGCCCATTCCGAACCTCTAATACCACGGATTCTGCCTCTTATTTATTGAGCTATTCTTATTATGTTCTGTATCAAATTAAGTCCCGGTAATTAAATTATTTACCACATAAATGGCGCCCGAATAGGGACACTTTCTCATCTCACGCGCCGGCGGTGCGTTGCAGGCCCGGTCTCCTGCCACAGCTGGACGGACAACAACGCGTACCAGCAGGATTTCCTGTATCTCCCTCCGGTCAAGCGGGGGCAACTGAGGCTGCGATCAACACCCAGACGAGGCGGTGAGAAGTGCGAAGTATCCCGACCAGAGCCTAGCTGAGAGAGCAAGATCCGAGGTATACAGAGGCCCACCAGATTTCCGATGTCCTGAAGTGTCCGAAGTTGTCGAGTCGAGTCCAGTCCGGTCCAGTTCAGTTCAGTTCCGTTCCGAGGCCTTCCGTTCCGAGCTACCCGGTGAGTACCATTACTGGGGAGGCGTTCTGGCGTGCACATAAGTTGTGCCGGTCCAGACGGGTTTGGGTACACAAATCCGGTCTGCACTGTTTTAGCAGTGTATCTGTACTGTTTAGCAGTATATCTAGTATATCAAGTATATAAATTCAGAATAAATTCCGTTAATGTCGAGAATTATGTTTTATAATTAAGTTTTCTTAGATCGTCATCATCATCGCTGCTCATTTAAATGTTAAATGTTAAATGTATTAATACGTCCTGCATATTGTGGTGTGAATGACTGTTCGTTATTGTGTTTTATTGTATTAAGTTTGTTCAAGACCAAGTATCAGACCAGTTCTCAATATGCCGCTCTTTTCGAAACTAAGACAGATCACAACTAGAAAAGGGGTACTCGAAGAAGCTGTTCCCATTCCTCCTAGGGACACTCCAGGGTACTTCATGTATCATAAACACGGCCTAGACGCTATATTATTTCTTGATCTATGGGTAGACTACACTAAGGAATTACCAGAAAGTCAGAGGTGGCCCGCAGCTGGGACCTGGGATGCAGATTGCATCGTTAAAGTAGAGGAAGAGTTATGGAAAAGGAAAGCCAGACAGTCACAGAAAGACGCCATTGAATTATGGCGTAAAGAATCGTATAGACGCACAGAAAAAGCACGTAGACAGGAAGAGAAGAGTAAAGAGAATTCAAATAAAGTTCGAGAAAATCTATTAATTGAAGAAGGTACACGAGTAAAATCAGAACAAGTAGACAGACAAAGAAATGCCCTTATGAAGGGTATGTATCCCCTTCTGGCCGAGGGATTACCTAAGGCTACTCCGGGGATACCAAAAGACTTGCCACCCCCGTTATTTTCAATAAAGGTACATCCTAAGGGGCATCCTAGAACCGCAGAAGATGTTTTTCTTTCCTCATATTTAGATGACGCAGCTCCCGAGTATGCTAGCCCCGCCCCACATAGACCGTCGGCCGGGGAGGTTCAACGCCAAGATCCTGTATCTGTATCTCTACAACAACAAATCCTGACACAAGTTCCGGCAAGCACGTCCGTTTCCACATCTGTTCCTACAGCTACTTCTATAGCTGTATCGTCCACACCTATAGTTGCTGTATCGCGTTCTACGAACCCTTTCACGCCCGATACTCCAGACGGGGCTACTGGGGGTGCTACCAATATTTTTTCTACGCCACCCTGAGTAAATAAACTTACCTTTCAAGAGTCAGCACATCCACGTACCCCCAAACTCATAAATTCCCGCACGCTTAAGGAACTTCTTATAGATTGTAGATATGTCCCTGTGCCCGGCAAAGAGGACGAAATGATCCTGGCATCATTACGTATCAGACGAGCTGCGGTGTATTTAGGAAAGCTACCAGGAATGACTATGCATTTAGACAATATATATCATTATGTCCAAACAGGGCGAGATTCTGAAAGTATTAACAGAGCTATGGAATACCAGAAAGTGGAGATACAGGGGGAACTGTTACGTTTCCTCATAAATTGTGTAATCAGAAATCAAGACCGACCGGGGGTAGACCCGGAAACAATGGAAACTCTTACCAGATGGAGCCAGAATATATCAGAAGGGAGACATGATAGGCAAAAATGTATAATAGCCATGTGCAGAAAGATCCGTAAAGAAATAGAACGCCTACACGAAGAGAGATTAGCGGTAGACCAGTTTGAACAAAACGAGGAGGAGGAGGAAGGATCAGGACCGTCCACAGGACAGTCAGAAACTATAGCCTATGTAGGTAGAGGAAGATCTTGTAATAGTGCTAGATGTTTTACTGACCCGATACGTCCGATATGTCCAGATAATAACAGGAATTTTCAAACACCTATAATAAATATGAGGTCCCCCGAGCATTCGTTCCAAGCCGCTGACAAATTACTGCGAGAACGAAGGGGTTATCATTTACTCGATTCTATGGATGAACAAGAATTAGCCAGGTCAGCCATTCATTGGGTTGACAGTCCCAGAAAATATGGTGATGATACAGTAGCACACACATTTTTGAACCTCACCCCAGATGAACAGCGTTTAGCTGGGATTTATATGATTCAACAACTTCTTATACTATATAAAAGCCAACATTCAGATCCTGGTCCCTTACCTGATATATTGACTGAATTACTCACGAATAGATGGAAAGGTTCAGGTACTAAGTTAATTAAGGAAATACTAGAATCCAGAAAGCAGTACATTCTTTTTGTATGTCCAGAACATGATTCACTGCCCATCAAGGAAAGACCGATGTATTACATGGACAGACAGAATCCCTTACGAGAAGTGCACCCAATAAAGGGCGAGGACAATCAGTTTAAACGTGTATTTGTATATACGCCCATATCAAAAATAGAATTGTTAGAAATGAAGAAAGTGGTACCCAGTCATGACAAAGACCCAGCGGGTTTCCACCGAGAAATTAAAGACATGTTACTCATGGGAGAGTATACCTATCCCGACATTATGACAATATTAAAGGTATTAATGCCTGCTGGCATTTATGAAAAACTCAAGGAAAAAGAGTGGGAGGTAGGAGACCAAAAGATAGATTGGACAGCATTAGAAAATGAAGAAAAGGCCCGAGGTCCAGGTTCGGGGCTTGGGGACAAAACTAAAGCACTACCAGGTTTACTAGTACAGGTACTGCCACGTTTATTAACCACGAAAAAGGAAGACTGGGGTGCAATTTCAGCCTGTAAACAAAAGCAAGATGAAGACACTAGTGATTTCTATGCCCGATTCGAAAAATGTTTTGGTATAAATAGTGGTATAAAAGCAAGTAGCGAGTCATACCCACATCTGTTTGTGACAAAATTAGTTGAAAATTCCTTGCCCCAAGTGAAGAATAGAGTATTAAAATTCGAAAGTACCTGGCAAGGTAATACCCCATCACAAATGTTACAAATGTTACAGTACCATTACAATAGAATTAGAGAAGAACAAGAACATGAACAAAGACGCATGAAAGACACGAAAATGAAAATGCTAGTCTCTCAGACAGTTCCAGCTGAAGGACATAAAAAGGGTACGACACAGTCCGGTGATTCAGCAGGACCTGTAAAAGGGACATGCAACTATTGTAAGCAGCCAGGACATTACATACACGATTGCCCAGTCCTGAAGCGTAATATCGCCACAGGTATTACAAAAGAAAGACCACGGCCACCTAGACAGGATCAGAATGAACAAGGAGCACCGCAGCATGCACAGTCCATGCCAGCTCCACAACAGTCTATACAGTTTGTGCCAGCCGCACCAGCGTTGCCTGCTGCTGCCACACAAACCACGACACGACAGCTGTACCAGACCGCACAGTATGACTATCCTGATTATCAACGATATGCATGAACCAGCCTAGAGAGGGAAGTTGACTTACCCCTTATCGAGGTCCCTGTAGACCAAGAAGGACCTTATGTACATAGTGAATTATTAGGCCAAGATAGAAAATTTTTACTTGATACAGGGGCAAGTCGAACAACTATAAAACGTAGTGAAGTTCCAGGGGCACCCCTCTCAGGCTCACAGAATATTTCCCTTGGTTTTTCAGGAAAACCTATTGTTAATGAAGTATCACAGCCTCTTCCACTTACGATAGGACCCTTGACCAGAACTACAGATTTATTGCTTACTAAATCATGTCCAGAAAACTTGTTAGGTATAAAAACACTGAAAGCTCTAGGAGCTATAATATGTTGTTCTCCGGAAGGAGTAAGATTGTTTTTGCGTGATTTCAAAGGTCATTATGTGTCTCGAGACATGGATTCCCGACTGCAGACTTTACCCACACATTTATGGGCACAAGGCCCTACAGATGTTGGTTGCATGAACATTACACCATATCGAGTCACACTAAAGGCAGGAGTGGTACTACCACGAATGCGACAATACAAGTTACCCCCAGATGCTGTAATGGCTTTACTGCAAATCATTGACGAGCTTATTGGCCAAGGAGTGGTTGTGGAGACCGACTCCAATGTATGTAATTCACCGATAATTCCGATTCTTAAACGAACTGATCCAAAGGCTCCCCCAGTATATCGATTGGTTATTGATCTGCGCGAACTAAATAAATGTATTATACCACAATATCCCGTAGTTCCAGACATCTCTTCATTACTGACAGCTATTGATTCCGAAGCAACATTCTTTACTGTAATTGATCTCAAGAATGCCTTTTTCAGCGTCCCAATAGATCCAGAAAGTCAATACTTGTTCGGATTTAGTTTAAATGGACGTAGCTTTAAATTCACACGCGCACCTCAAGGATTTACAGAAAGCCCCAGCATCTATAGCCAAGCACTGAAACGAGAACTTGACAGTATACACATGCCAGTCAACACTGCTCTGCTCCAATATGTTGATGATCTGCTGATCACCGCCCGAAGCGAACCTGAATGTGAAAAAGCATCACTGACGGTTTTACAATTTCTAGCCGAAAAGGGGCACAAGGTGTCCCCTTCTAAGCTGCAATTCTGTGTCCAGCGAGTTATTTACCTTGGTCACTCGCTGTCCAAGGAGGGAAGGCAGCTTACACCAGATCGTATCCAGCTAATTGCAAATATGCCAATACCCAAGACACAAAAGGAGGTGCGGGCTTTCATAGGCCTCACTTCATATTGTAGGCAGTGGATCCCTCAGTATGCATTTCTAGCAAAACCACTCATTCAATTGACAACACAGGAGGCAGCCACATCGACTGTCCTCCCTTGGACTCAGGAACACACACTAGCTTTTGAAAGCTTAAAGAAAGCTCTATGCCAAGCACCTGTTTTAGCAACACCATGTTACAGAAAACATTTTACACTCTTTATTACAGAACGAGAAGGTACTGCCTTGTCAGTACTCACACAGGAACAAGCAGGATCACACAAACCGTGTGCTTATTTTTCTAGTACATTAGATCCCGTAGCTCAGGCTCTGCCTGCGTGCCTGAAATCAGTGGCAGCGACAGCTTTAGCAATCAGACAAAGCGATGCCATAGTGTTAGGACATCCATTGACAGTCCAAGTACCACATGCAGTAGAGGTTCTTGTGAATCGAACGCAAACACAACACTTGACCATAGCAAGACTTACAGGTTACGAATTAACATTGTTTCAGCCACATATAGAAATCAGACGTTGTAACACATTGAATCCTGCCACACTTTTACCTGTAAATGGAACAGACCCACTAGCTCATGATTGTATTGAAGTTATTACAATAACGACGAAACCCAGACAAGACTTGACAGATGTCCCATTGTCAGACCCAGACCTAACGTTGTATGTAGATGGTTCATGTATGAGAACAGGTACAGGAGAGTTAGTGGCCGCTTATGCAGTCACAACAGACACTGAAATTATTGAAACCAAGTGTATAAATACCTTGTCCGCTCAAGCAGCAGAGCTCGTCGCTCTGACACAGGCCTGTATTCAAGCCACAAATAAAAAAGTTAACATATACACCGATTCACGTTATGCATTCGGAGTTGTACATGACTTCGGCGTGCTGTGGCGAGAGAGAGGTTATTTAACTTCTCACGGTGCCCACATTCAGCACGGACCCCTCATTCATGCCTTATTAGATGCAATACATCTACCCATTGCGATATCGATTATGAAATGCAAAGCTCATACGAAAATTACTGATATCATTTCTCAAGGCAATGATCTAGCTGACAGAACAGCTAAACAGACTGCTCAAACTCAAACATCCGACATGACAAAGACAATAGTCCAGACACCAACACAGTGCATGATGGTTAAGGATCCCGCTCTTGATGTAATTGACATACAGACACATGCTACTCCAGACGAAATAAGGAAATGGACTGAATTAGGAGGGATCCAAACGGATCAAGGATGGATGACGAAGGAAAAATCTGTGTGGTTCCTTCCTGATTCAATGGTCCAAGTCATTATTAACACTGTCCATAGTCCAGCGCATCTAGGAGAGAAAGCTATGCTAGACAGCATTCAACATATTTGGTTTAACAAGCATTTACGAGCAGCAGCGAAACAAAAAGTTCGTACCTGTATGATCTGTTGTCAGTTTAACCCAGGTAAAAGCATTCCCGTAGAGCAGGGTGGATTTCAGCCTCCTGATCACCCTTTTGAAATCCTCCAGATGGATTATATCCAGATGGAACGATGTCGAGGATTCAAATATGTTCTCGTAGTTGTCTGTGCTCTTTCCCGTTGGACAGAGGCATACCCGGTTTCAGATTACACTGCCCCGACTACTGCCAAACAGTTAGTTCGAGAATTCTTCCCACGATACGGTTTACCACGTGCTGTCTACTCAGATAACGGCCAGCCGTTCTCATCCGAACTAATGAAACACGTTTCACTTTTGTTAGGCTATCAGTGGAAATTCCACTGTGTCCGACACCCCGAGGCAGCAGGTCTCGTGGAAAGACATAATCAGACCCTGAAAATTATATTGTCCAAAATATGCAGGGAGAAAGGTGTCGACTGGGTAGTAGCATTACCAGTTGCACTCTTTTACATGAGAATGGTAGCACACTCTCGAACAGGGCTATCCCCGTATGAGGTGATCTTTGGCAGACCACCAAATATGTGGGGGACGCCTATACCACGTAAAATAACTGATATTGACTGTAATATGCTGACAGATTATTTGGCTTCCTTGATGTCTGCACTACAATCTTGTCGTTCACAGGTAGCTGCAGCTTTTCCTGACAACACTGAGGTGAAACCCCATGACGTAATTCCGGGGGATCTCGTTTTAGTGAGGAACTTTGATCGAAAGACTCAGCTGGATCCTAGGTGGAGGTCGCCGCAATTGGTCTTGCTCACCACAAGGACAGCCGTGAAGATCGAAGGCAGGAAAGGCTGGGTACATTCAAGTCATATCAAGAAATTTTATGGACTACCCTCGGATGTGAAAACCACACCTTGCGTGTCTTCACCCATTGACTCAAAACTTCCTTTGGTTGAATCCAGTAGTCACGAACATTATAAACTAAAACTCAGATCTAATCAGTCGGGCAATTTGATTGTTTAAGTCCTCTCCAAGGTGAAGCGGTTGAATTTGTCTCTGACATGTATCCCTTAGATCTGAATAGAGAAAAAACCCGAAAAATGTTGAAACGACATGTATACTGTAAATCACTGCGTAGTCATTGCACAGTGACGTTATTAATTTTGTTTTTCTTAAGTCTTTTAATAATTATTGCAAGTATATTGTTGCACATATATTATCCTATTTCTAGACATGTTTATAATGTTACTGCTGAACATTCTTTTAGTGAATTACCTCCGCATGAATTGTCATACAGATTTGCGCTGCGCAATAACACTTTTATTAGTATGTTACATCATTCCCATCAGGTTAACAATGCTACAAATTGTTGGATATGTGGCTGACTCCCTCCCTATCAGAACTATAAAGGAATTCTACCTCTTTTTCCATACCCGTTCACACACAACGGCTCCTGTGGAGCATGGTTTAGTTTAATTAACTCCTTAGATTCAATTTCTGCAGTTTATCAAGACAACTGGGTATGGGGAAATCTGAACTTAGTTTTACTTAAAGTCTGCCACCCCAACAAGGAGGGACTTCCCAAAAGAACAGGAACTGATCTAGAAAATGAAGTATATGGATTAGGTAACTTTACGCTTAATCTTATGATCCTAAATATCGAATCCGAAGCTACTCCAATTTTGCCCGCCATGTCAGTATTCCCAGTAAAAGGTGAACTATGTGTAAGAAAGAATGGTTCCATAAATATGGGCCATAGTAGATGCACCACTGTAATAGAATTCAGTGATCAAGGCAAGTCGACATTTAGAGCTTCCCGCCATTCCTATTTTATATGTGGTCAGACGGCATATGTACGTTTGCCTCTAGATTGGGAAGGTACCTGCTACATTGGATTCCTTTTGCCACCTGTTTTTCTAGCTCCTCCTGATTATCACAGAAATACTCATTTAGTACACAATAGAGAAAGGAGAGATCTCCCAATAGTCGATTACACTGAAACAGCATGGGAAAAATACACAGATTTCAATAAAGGTCTCTTTCCCTATATAGGTACCGTTACTAATAGTAAGCTGATACGTAGATTAACTAGAACCCTTGAAGCAGTAGTGAACGAAACTATTTCCGCCTTAGGCAATTTAACAGAAGAGCAGTCTGCTATGCGGATTGTTGTGCTTCAAAATCGTCTTGTCCTTGACGTCATCCTGGCCGATAGGGGCGGAGCTTGTAGGGTCATCGGATCAAGCTGTTGCATTTTCATACCAGAAAATTCGCCATCTGTATATAAAGCTATAACCCGCCTTCATAAGATTGTGAGCCAGATACACCAGAATCCAGGCACCTGGACTTGGTCCGGTTGGTTTTGGAGCGTGTTATCAGCCTGGGGATGGAGAGTCCTATCCTTCCTAGGTATTGGCTTTCTCATACTATTCAGTTGCTGCTTATGCCTGCAATGTGGACCAGCGATTTGTGGTCTGTGTGCCACATCGTGTATTCCACATCAAGATTTTCGTTCGTCCCAGAAGAAGAAAGAAGAACAAATGATGCTATATGAACAGATCAATGGATTAATGAAGATTGATATCTCTTGACGGGCAAGTAGGGGACAAGGAGGGAATGTGGAAATATGGATTTTTCTGGTCAGTTATGTCCCCTATCTTGGACCCCAACGGTTCTATGTGCATGTTACAAGTACATGTATGTTCCCTCCAGTTCCAGTTATGAAGACGCAAATACATGTGCGTCCACCGTTAACATGTCCTCTTTCAGATCCGCCATGAATGGGCCGGATATTCCATTCCCAAGTACGAAAGGCCACCGCCTTTATATGGTTCACTTATGCCATTTTACAGTTCAGACGAGTAGGCCCTGATTCTGTCATCAAGCTTTTCTTGCTTTCTGTCTCTGAAGCTCCAGTCCGAGCCTGCATCTGTGACCATGAACTTTGTCTCATCCTCTGCGCGGCTCACGATGCCTGACATCAGCTTGCTGCCTGCCAAGAACTGTATTTCACCTTCGAAATTATCTGCTCCGCTCCCTGCCCAATGCATTCCTGTCTAGTAGTTTAAGTAAACATTCTGCCAGCCACCGAGCAAAGGCCCGGCTTCTCTGTCTTTATGCAAGTAATTCATAGCCCTGTTACCATGGAAGATTCCTGCCCTCGCATCTAGTGTAGACACTTAGACGCTTGTACACGCACTAACAGTCAGTATAGTCAGTATAGAATAAGATTCTACTCCAAGAAGGCCTCTCTTTTGGATAACATAGTTCTTTAAACATAGGATGTTAGATATGATTTGGGATTAGGTTGACTTGACCCTCTAGACATCTGTCGCCACATGTAGAGCTAAATGTCAAGTCCCCTTCACCCCCTAGCTGCACGTCAATCACACGTCATGCTGCTGCGCGCGCATCTCTGCCAAGTATTTCTGCTGACATTGCGAAATTCTTTCATGGAACCACCCCATTATGACATCATGCCTGATGACGTTCCTTTGTTACGCCCAATCACGCCCATTTTTCATTACGCATGTACAATGTTATCTTCCTTATCAATTGTTACGCCTCTCGCATTTGCTTCACTGTAATGCCTATTGTATAAAAGTGATTAATTATCAATAATGTATGTACTTCACTTCCTGAACCTCCGTGGTGATGGAACCTGGAGGCCACGATTCCGAATCGTCCATTGGAATAAAGCCCATTCCGAACCTCTAATACCACGGATTCTGCCTCTTATTTATTGAGCTATTCTTATTATGTTCTGTATCAAATTAAGTCCCGGTAATTAAATTATTTACCACAACTCACTGGAGTGGCAATAGTATTTTTTACACCTCCGCTATCCAATACGTTCCCTACTGTTGAACTCATTGGAGTGGGAATAGTAATTTTTACCCCACCGCTATCCAACACTTTCCCGACTGTTACACTTTTTGGAGTGGGAATAGGAATATTTTCCTCTCCGCTATCTAACACTTTCCCTACAGTGCACTGACTGAAGTGGGAATAGTAAATGTTATCCCTCCTCTATCCAACACTTTCCCTACTGTTGTCCTCACTGGAGTGGGAATAGTAATGTTTACCCCTCTGCTATCCGACACTTTCTCTATTGTTGCATTCACTGGATTGGGAATAGTAATTTTTACCAATCTGCTATCTCACACTTTCCCTACTGTTGCACTGACTGCAGTGGGAATAGCAATTTGTACCCCTCTGCTATCCAACACTTTCCTTATTCTTGCATTCACTGGAGTGGGAATAGCAATTTTTCCCCCTCCGCAATCAAACACTTTCCCTAGTGTTGCATTGACTAGAGTGGTAAATTTAAGTTTAACGTTTTTTAAATAGTTTCATGTTTTAATTTAAATAGATGTCATGTTATTTATATATATGTTATTTATATATATGTTATTTTTATATATATATATATACATATATGTCAGAATTTTGGTTAAAACATGGATTAAGGGGGGAACAAGGGTTCCTGTATATGTAATATATAGTAACCTTACATAGTATACCATGATTTGTAAGCTGTACTGCGTCTTTAAGACAGGCATAAGTAATTGTGCAAGATATCCTGGTCGCGAACCCAGTGCTTGAATTGCCAGGGGCATCTATTTTGAAATTGTTGGAGTATACCCACTTGGGTTTGATTTCTAATAGTACACATTGGATGCACGTTGTGTATATACAGGAAAGCATCCTTATTCAATTTGGTTAGAAATAACTTTATTGCTTTCTGTTATTTGTGCACGTAACCAAAATACAACATGCATATACACACAAAAATATGTTGTCCTAAAACAAGGTTGTTTTAAATATTAATTACTTGCCAGTTCTGTGGAAATGATTTTACCATATAATTATTTTTTATCAAATGAAATTTGCGCTTTAGCATTTTAAAATTGTTTGACGCAGATGCTTTTGATTCTATTGCCCTGTTTTGTCCATGTTTCAATGTATATACAACCCCTCTATGTCTATTGATGCAGTGTTTGAATTAGCCAATTGTGTCATTCTATCAGTTAGCATTGTGCACTTTAAAAAGCGGGATCACAACTCCCATGGCGTCATGTGATCAAGGCCTCTGGGGAGGCTGAAACGCGTCATGCAGGCGGTGCTGTGAATTTGAAATAAAGAAAATCTACTCACTCGCTATCAGGGTCGGTTTCCGTTTGTTCCCGCTCTCCTCCAGGATTGTTGGCGTGCAGGAGTGTTCCAGGCGGAATCCTGTCATTTACGTTACCGGGATTGCTTCTCCGGTACTTCAAACCGACCCCTCCTCTCAAGTTGGGCTTTGCGGAAGGAAGCAGCCCTTTTGGTGATCCGGAAGTTCCTCCATCCTTGTCAGGATTTACCGCGCCAGCCCCCGGACTACGTACACCACCCCTAGGAACGGCAGCGAAGACCGGCGCTGAGAGTCGGACGACTCGGGAAGCTCTAAGGTACGCTCTGCTGTGGGGAGGTGTAACACACTGTACGGAAGAGGAGTTGTGCAAAGTTTGAGGACAGCGGGATCAATCCCTTGTTTGCCCTTCAGCTTAGTGAGTCCACATTTGTGGTTTCTATAATAACAGCGCCATGTCTGCTGATGCCATGAGGAGCAGGGAGGAGGCGGCTATTGACCTGTTTGACGACTCACTGGCCGGTGAATCTGTATTGACCACGCAAGCAGCTAACGCAGTTACGGGGACACCCAACCATCGTGAGCTTTTCAAATGTCTGGAAAAGCTAATGAAAGCAGAACAATCCAAATGGTGGGAGCATCGCTCCTTAAGTCGCTATCTGGAGGTGGGCCGTATTCCTCGTGGGCTCAGAATAATGCTTGCTCCTAGCTATGAGCAACCAGACCCGAACATGCTCAGAGAGTGGGCTGAATGCAATTTGGACTCGTCACGCAAGCTAGTAACCATTTTGGTCAAATATGCCGAAAGCGATCGCGCTGCGCTACAAATCAGAATCGATGAGGTCAACAAGGAAATTCAGGCATTGACCAGTACGACAGACTGTACCAAACTTAGAGAGGAAATGACTCTACGCCTTCGTAAAGAGGAAGAGATAATAAAAAAGCGCAAGGCATTCAAGTTTCAACGCGACAAGATTGATTATCAGCAAGGTCGCATTTTCACCTTTGCAAGAAAATTTGATGCCATTAAAGCTTCCCAAGCGCCAGTCTCACATCCCTCCTCTGGTCAAGCCCAGGTTGCCATGCAAACCTCTCAACTGGCATCGTCAGTTTCCGACCTCAGTTCAATACCTGACAGCGATTCTGACACAGAGCGCAGTAGAAATGCGGCACAATTGGGGTTTACCCGGTTCTCCTTGGCACAAGAGGTGGACTGTTTGCGGCAAGACCGCCGCGAAACATTGAGACCCAGAAGGCAAAATCCCAACAGCGCCAAAGGCGCAACCAAAAGCGCAGATGGCGACGACAAGCACATCGCAAACACCAAGCCAAAAAGGAAAAACAACAAGAGATGGAACAAGTAATTTTAGCACCACATCAAATTACTGAGTCCATAGAACCTCCATCCGTGGTTAACCTCACCAGCATGCAACTAAGTCCGGCTGAGATCAACACTTTACATCTTGGTCTCTCTTTCAGCCCAGGCAGCAACTTTAACTACTCCAAAACCAGGATCGATTTATATAAATTTATCCGCAAGTTAAAGCTGCAGAAGCATTTTCTACTCAACCCTAATACATGGAGATCGAGTCTTACACCTATGTCAGACTCGCAACAAGGATTGGTTGCCAACGATCTGGCCCTCTTGCAAGACCTTCAGCAGTTGAGATGTGAGGGTTCTAGTTTGGATTTCACGGAAGAACATCTAACCCTGAACGTGCCGGGTCACACCAAATTCAAACCCAAATCTACCTACACGCCTTTGATGCTGCACGATAACATCGATATATTTCACGAACTATCAATTACAGGGATCAAAAAGTTATATTCATCTACCCTGCGTGAAAAGCTTAAATAATCAGCACGCAATAATTGCTACTTCCAACTTGTTAGCAAATTACAAGCCGATAACAACATCATTATTCGACAATCTGACAAGGGGGGTAATGTGGTGCTCTGGCCTAGAGACTTATATCTGGAGGAAGCCCACAGTCAACTCAATGACCCCCTTTGTTACAGACGCTGTGATGCAACTTCAGTGAAGGCAGCTAGAACTGAATTTTATTCCCACCTTGTTGCCTGGCGGAGCACAGGATTACTCAGTCAAGATGAGTTGAAATATCTGAAAAATGACTTTCCAGTAATTCCTGTTATGTACTTTATTCCGAAGATACATAAGAACTCTGAGAAGCCTCCAGGCAGGCCAATCATCTCGGCGCGAGGTGGACTTTGTGAGAATACCTCTGTATATATTGATGCCTTTCTGCAGGAACATGTTAAAACTTTGCCATCCTATGTGCAGGACACTAGTGATTTTTTAAGGAAAATAGCAGGGGTTGAATGGGACTCTTCTTTTTGGTTGGTTACACTAGATGTAACCTCCCTCTACACCAGCATTCATCATTCTGATGGTGTAAAAGCAGTCCAGCATTATCTGGGAACCCGTCCCCTTCACATGGTCAACCACAACAAAATGTTGTCAGCTATGATCTCCTTTTGCCTGCACAATAATTTCTTTATGTTTGGCAATCAATTCTTTCAGCAGGTCAGAGGTGTTGCCATGGGGGCCAGCTTTTCTCCCAGTTATGCCTGTCTTCACATGGGCTACTGGGAGGAGCTGGTCCTCTATGGTCAACATCGTGATACTCTGTCCAAACATGTAATCCATTGGTATCGCTTTATAGATGATATTTTCATGGTTTGGGGAGGCACAAAACAGCAGATCCTTGATTTTATCGAGGCTATAAATTCTAACTCCCTCAATCTCGGCTTCACCTCAGACATCAGTCAAGATAGGGTGTTCTTTTTGGATGTTGAAATCTTCATTGATTTTGGTAAACTCAATACTCGCCTCTTTAGGAAACCTACCGCGGGTAACACGGTTCTCCATGCTGCAAGTCACCATCCTGTGCATCTTATTCGCAGCATTCCCTACGGGGAGATGCTGCGTATTAGGCGCATCTGCAGCACGGAGTCTGATTGCCTTGCGGCACAAAACTTGAGCAAAGCACGTTTCCTAGCAAGGGGCTATTCTGCTCTAACGATTGACAATGCCATTCGTAAGGCCAACTGTTTGTCTAGAGAGGAGACTCTAATCAACAAGGGATCAATTGCTACACCAGTTCACACAAGGGAACCAGTTAGATTGATTTGGACATACAACCGTCAACACCAAGCACTCAGAAAAATTCTCAAGAAGAATTGGAGCTTGGTTTGCAATGACCCTGTCATTGGGGATCTAATGGCAGCCAGTCCAAACATCACCTTCAGGAAAGCTCGTTCTATGAGCGATGCTTTAGTTAAATCTAGTCCTGAGTTAGGTTCTAACACTACCTGGATGCAGTTTTGTAAAGGCTTTAAAAGATGCCCTAACTGCAAAGCGTGTAGACAGGGAGTCAACAAGACGCAGTACACGATCCCGTTCTGCGAGATTCCTCGTTCCATCACAAAACCACTTACATGTAAGACCGAGTACGCGGTATATGTGCTGGAGTGTCCGTGTCGCCTGCAATATGTGGGCAGTACCAAGTTGCAGGTCCACAAACGGATACTCCAGCATTTGCGAGCGATCAGTGGTAATGATGCATCTTACCCGGTGGCACGCCACTTCAAAGAACTACACAACAACAAAAGTGAACTATTAAAGTTCTTTGTCATAGATGCAGTGCTCCCGTTGAGACGTGGTGGCAACAGAGAAGCACTGCTCCGTGCCCTAGAAACGAGATATATCCTCGAACTAGACACCAAGTCACCGCAGGGCCTCAATGCCAGTGAAGATCTCTTCACTTGTCTTTAAATTGGGTTGCATCAATCTTCATCCCCCATGTGTTAAGCTGCATTGCGTGTGGGTCACACCTCCTCTACCCACTGTAGGTTTTAATTAAGTTTAGATGACACATCTTTAGATATACTCGGTATTTTACATGTTTTCTCTGCATCTAGACATACTTTGACACTTGTCAGAATTTTGGTTAAAACATGGACTAAGGGGGGAACAAGGGTTCCTGTATATGTAATATATAGTAACCTTACATAGTATACCATGATTTGTAAGCTGTACTGCGTCTTTAAGACAGGCATAAGTAATTGTGCAAGATATCCTGGTCGCGAACCCAGTGCTTGAATTGCCAGGGGCATCTATTTTGAAATTGTTGGAGTATACCCACTTGGGTTTGATTTCTAATAGTACACATTGGATGCACGTTGTGTATATACAGGAAAGCATCCTTATTCAATTTGGTTAGAAATAACTTTATTGCTTTCTGTTATTTGTGCACGTAACCAAAATACAACATGCATATACACACAAAAATATGTTGTCCTAAAACAAGGTTGTTTTAAATATTAATTACTTGCCAGTTCTGTGGAAATGATTTTACCATATAATTATTTTTTATCAAATGAAATTTGCGCTTTAGCATTTTAAAATTGTTTGACGCAGATGCTTTTGATTCTATTGCCCTGTTTTGTCCATGTTTCAATGTATATACAACCCCTCTATGTCTATTGATGCAGTGTTTGAATTAGCCAATTGTGTCATTCTATCAATTAGCATTGTGCACTTTAAAAAGCGGGATCACAACTCCCATGGCGTCATGTGATCAAGGCCTCTGGGGAGGCTGAAACGCGTCATGCAGGCGGTGCTGTGAATTTGAAATAAAGAAAATCTACTCACTCGCTATCAGGGTCGGTTTCCGTTTGTTCCCGCTCTCCTCCAGGATTGTTGGCGTGCAGGAGTGTTCCAGGCGGAATCCTGTCATATATATATATATATATATATATATATATATATATATTACGAATATTCCTCCGCTGACTTTCACCAAACGGCTCTCCCGAAGGATGGACACAGACCCAGAAATGTGTGCAAAGTTATTCCTTTATTCCTTTGTCGCCATTACGCGTTTCGGCTCACCTGAGCCTTGATCACATATATATATATTCACTGAAAAACCATAGGTTTCAGGCATATTATAGTTAGAATTTAGCATTTAAAAATGCTTAGAAATTCACTGAAAAAAACATAGGTTTCAGGCATGTTATAGTTAGTTGGACATTTTACTCGTACAAAACCATAGAAATTCCCCTGTTATAGTTAGTTCAGGTAACTATAACTCGCGCCCCCGCAATGCACTGCTGATGACGTCACATATTACATCATTCATGAAATGGTCAGTGACATCACTGATGACATCACTGATGAAATCTCAAATGACCTCACTGATGACATCACTGATTACATCATCCAGTGACTGTGTTTCTATAAAGTTTAAATATGTTTTATATATATGCCAAGGTGTATTGAGGAATGAGTGGGTGTATAAGTGTCTGGATGGAGGATTTAGTCTGTACGTCACTGACTGTTTAAGTGAATTATTACCTGTGTCTTATTGAATGCATGTGTTAGTGACTAAACTGTGTGAATGTCTGTATCAGTCTGTCTGCTGTTGTATAAGCTGTTCCATGGGTTGGTTAGTAGCTACATGAGTGTCTATATGGGTTATTGATTGGTTGCCAGAGTATTTGTATGGGTGCCTGAGTGTGTGTGTGGGTGCATGGGATGTGTGTAACTCTGTGCATACATGTTTTAGTGATTGATTCACTGGTGTATGGTTTCAATAGTGCATGTGGAAACAGCTGTATGGGTGGGTCAGTATGTCTATGGGTGTATTACTGAGTAAATGAATGTCTCAGTGGTACATGTCCAAGTAACTACATATGTAAAAGGCAGTGTATGTGAGAGTTGGAGTATATAAATTACTATATGTGAGAGTCAGTGATTGTGAGAGTGTCTGTATAGATGAGTGTTTACTTGTGTCAGTGATTGTATAAGCGAGTAATTATGTGTTGGTTTCTGTTTGAGTAAGTGATCTGTTGTGTGTATAACTCTATACGTCAGTAAATGGAAGTGTGATTGATTCTTTGCATGACTGACTAGGTGTGTGAGTAACTCCATGAATGATTGGTGCTGTGTGAGTGTCTGTATAGGTGTATGAGTGCATATGATAGTGTATTAATGAGTGACTGCATGTATGAGGGACTGTATGGGTGAATGAGTGGATGTGGGTCTAGACCTAGGAATCAGTGCGTGCGTATGTAGTAACTGGTATTTGTGTGTCAATGGTTTTGAAAATGATACTCGATATTTTAGAGTGGATGTATCAAAGGTTATATTAGAGTGTGAGGAGGTGCATCAGATTTTCACGTGGATGATGTCATCAGTGATGTCATCAGTGATGTCACTGACCATGTCATGAATGATATAATATGTGACATCATCAGTAGTGCATTGCGTGGGTGCGAGTTATAGTTAGCTGAACTAACTATAACAGGGGAATTTCTATGGTTGTGTACAAGTGAAATGTCCAACTAACTATAACATGTCTGAAACCCATGGTTTTTCAGTGAATTTCTAAGGTTTTTTAAATGCTAATTTCTAACTATAACATGCCTCAAACCTATGGTTTGTTCAGTGAATTTCAAAGGTTTTTTAATTCTAATTACTTACCATAACGTCCCTGAAACCTAGGGATTTTCAGTGAATTTCAAAGGTTTTTTAAATGCTAATTTCTATCTATAACGTGCCTGAAACCTATGTTTTTTTCAGTGAATTTCAATTTTTGTTTAATGCTAACTTATAATTACAATGTTCATTTAACCTATAGTTTTTTCCGACACCCAAGAAGGACACAGCACCCACTGCCACAACCCTCAGGACCTCCCCCCCGTACCACCCCTCTCCCTACTACCACAAAGGCAGTGCAGAACAGGACACCGAACCCTCTAAAAACAGCATGGTCCCTTAGCCATATAATAGCTCAATGTTGGGAAATGTGGCAATTGTTTTTTCAGTAAATTTGAATGTTTTTTTTAAATATTAATTTCTAACTTTAATTTTCCTGAGACTATGTTTTTTTGTGAATTTCAAAGGTTATTTAAATACTAATTTCTAATTATAATGTTCAATAAACCTATGTTTTTCTCAGTAATTTTGAAAAACAAAATGTGATATTTTGTAACTTTAATATCCTGTAAGTAGCTTTTGTAATTTTTTTATTTGTTATTTAAACTATATAATGTCTTCTTGTTTTTTAAATATTAAACAACTACATACAGTATGAAAGGGAGCCCAGCCCAGAGCCACATCTGAAGACCAACACATGTCATAGACCTACTGATCAAGCAGCTCCGACACCGAAGAACGCCACAACACCCACCACCACCCCTAGGACCCCCTCTGCCACCCAGGCAGTGCAGAACAAGACAGCGAACTTTCCGAAAATGGCATGGCCCCTTAGCTACACAATAGCTGAATATTGGGACAGGTGTGAACAAACTATAGGTGAAGGAAGCAATTCACCCATGAATAACAATGCACACAATGCAAAGTGTGGCGGTGATGTGCTGGACACATCTCAGTATGCAGAACACACACCTCTCCATCTGCACAAATACTACTGGTGCATGTAGTGTTGTGGACAGTGGACCCAACCATGTTACGTCAAACACTTGGGAAGATCTCAGTCATGTAGCTGTGTCGTCCCCCCTGTAAGCATAAGCGTAACCGGAGTGGGCTGGTCCGACATACGCCATTTCAGCGTAGGAGTGTGAATAAATAGGCCGGGCTCTGGGCATGGTTCACTTGTGAACTGTGAAGACCAACGAATGTGCCAGAGCGGCGGTCCTCACCCTGCCACGAGGCTGCCGCTATGACCACGAGTCTCCTCAATACAGGCCCCCTGCGAACCCAGCGGCACAGCACTGCAGACTTATGTCTGTACAGACTACTGCCTTCGATCTACACTGCGGACAGCAGGCATCACAATTCACATGGAGTAGCAATTGCAGATGACGCAGTCCAGTACGCAAGATACATTGCTCTCAGTGCGGCCCTCTCGGACCATGCATCATCGCAGGGTGCACACATGCTGAGTGCTTCAGGTGCCACTAACTCAGTGCACAACAAGTCATCACCACGTGCCCTTATTGAGGCAAAATTCAATAGACAAAAGACATTGGTCCGAGTGCAGCCCCCCTGGACCACGCATCATCGCAGGGTACGTACACGCTCAGTTCCAAAGGTACTACTAACTCACTGCACCACAAGTCATCACCACATGGCCGTATTGATGCAGAATTCAATGCAAGCCACAACACGTGGTGCCACTAACCCTGTTCAACACAAGCCACGACACGTGGTGCCACTAACCCTGTTCAACACAAGCCGGCGAAACGTGGTGCCACTAACCCTGTTCAACACATGCCGATCCCACATGTGGAACTGTGTCCTGAGTCCTGAATGGCAGTGACCCCAAGTCTGTGGTAGTGACCACAGCACCAGACTCCCTTTGATCAGTGAGGCATATTTCCATATGCAAGGCCGGCGACACGTGATGCCACTAACCCTGTAAAACACAAGGCGTGACACATGGTGCCACTAACCCTGTTCAACACAAGCCGATCCCACATGTGGAACTGTGTCCTGAGTCCTGAATGGCAGTGACCCCAACTTCGTAACAGCGACCACAGCACCAGACTCCCTTCGATTAGTGAAGCATATTTGCATATGGAAGGCCGGCGACACGTGGTGCCACTGAACCTGAACTACTAAGGCCGGTGGGGCCACCAACCTATGCACGTGGCTGTGGGCCCTTGCTCACCGCTACCTCTGACCTACACTGTGATCAGCAGGGCTCACAATTCAGACAGTGTCACGATTACAGATGACACAATCCAGTAGACAAGAGACATTGCTCCAGTGCGCCCCATCCACACCAAGCATCATCACAGGCTCATACACCCTCAATGCTTCTGGTGCAACTAACTGTGCACCTCAACTCAACGCCATGTGGCTATGGGCCCTTCCTGACCGCTACCTCTGGCCTACACTGTGGTCAGCAGGGCTCACAATTCAAGATTAGTACGGATGCAAATTGTGTAAGAGACTATAGTTATAGTTACATCCTAGTTTCCATAGGAAAAGCATTTGTTAATTTGCTAATAACTTTGGCGTCGTTTGACGAATCTTTGCGTAATTCTAAAAAAAAAAGTCCATCCTGATCAGCTGCTATCCTGAAAGTTTGGGGGTGATTCGTCAAGCGGGGTCTGAGAAAAAAGGGGGGTCCCAAAACATGTTTTCCCCATGTGAAATTCCATTGGAAATTTTGCGACAGAATTACCCCAAATTTGGCAGAAACGTAGAGCTTGGTTCAGAAAGCGACGTTTATTTTAAATGGTGTCAACCCGTTCAGTAGTTTTTGAGAAATTCAAAAAATAAGAGTCAAAAAATCAATTTCCCATAGGAAACTTTGTGCAAGGCTACATCTGAAACTACTGAACGGATTGTGTGCATTTTTTTATATCTCCTCCACCCCCCATTTTTT